>NC_141878.1:186668006-187293006 GCF_056163025.1 Triticum urartu | reverse complement strand
AGCAATGGTTAAAGCTGGCTACAGAAGACCCTGAGGTGTCTTATGTCAATGATATGCAGAAAAATGATCTTTGGACTGAGCTGAAGTCAAATTTCACCCTACGTCCAGAGGATGATCCGGAGAAGCCAGTTAAAGAGCAATTAATCAAGTCTTTTTCTCTTAAGAGGATGTCAGAACTATTCAGGAGGTGGAAGAAAGAGCTGAATAAGTTTGTCGAAAATAAAGAGACACCAGAATTCAAGGGCAGATATGAGAAGATCAGAGATCACTGGCCCGCATTTGTGGCCCACAAGACATCGGAAAAGAGTAAGAAGATGTCGGCGACAAACAAGCAAAATGCTGCGAAGAAGAAGCATCACCATCGCACGGGGTCAGGTGGCTACCTCGCAGCCCGGCCTAAGTGGGCCAAGATTGACAATGATCCGGTTGATAAAGGGTTCGAACCAGAGATAATTAACTGGCCAGACCGTTGCTGGACTTGGTTCTTCGGGGCTGGCGGAACCTTGGACCCTGTATTAGGGAAGTGCATTTGGATGGACGAGCAAATGGAAATACCAGTCAAGAGGCTTAAGCACTATATCGAAGCAGCGCAGCAAGGGACGTTCGTTCCAGACAGAGAGAACGACGAGCTCACAATGGCCCTCGGGAATCCTGAGCACCCTAGACGGACACGAGGCACGCCAGGCTCCATTCTGTGGAAGGCTGGGTTTCCGGACGCAGGCGGTTACAAATGCCACGAGAGGAGGAACAAAGTGGAGCAGACCCAACTGCAGGCGCTGCACGCTAGGGTACAAGCGATAGAGGAACGAGAAGAAAATCGCTGCAAACGAACTGCCGAAGCTTCCCCCGAAGCTACCCCGCCATCTCAGCGGAGAAGCATCGTGGCTTCCACCGAGCTGCTTCAGCCAGAGCATGTCTTGACGGCTCCTGCCAGCTATCCCGTGGATGCCATCATGGAGTCTCAAAATTGCCACCTTATGACGCAATGGATTAATATGAAGGTCAAGGCGGCTGTTGGCTCTGTTTTTCCTACTGAACCCGGCGCAACTTTTCACTGCCGGCCGATTCCAGAAGGATATGCTAGGGTGATGGTGGATGAAATAACGGAGGGATTTGAGGACCTCCAGCTTGGCCACCCTACCGGTGAAGGGGAGACTCGGCTGGGTTCTGCTCTGAAGACTCCATGCCTATGGCGGAAGGAGCTCATCAACCTTCCGAACTGGACGCCTCCGCCCCCTCCTCCTACTTCGGCGAGTCAGGGCACTCTGCCTCCTCCACCGCCTCCTCCTCCGGTGAGTGACGATCAAGGCACTCGGCCGGCTCCTTCCCCGGCGCGTGGCGGCACTCCGCCTCCTTCTCCACCTGCGTCGGCGCGCCCGAGCAACCAGCCTCCTCCTTCTCCGCCTCGTCAGCAAGGGCGGAAGAGACCTGCCGCCTCTCCGGCTGCTCCGGCGCGTCGTAGTCCTTCTCCTCCGCCTCGTAAGCAAGTAAAGAAGACAACCGCTCCGTCTGCTCTGCCGGCGTCTAGCAGTACAGCCAGAGGCGGGAGGACATACAGATTCGGTCCTTCTCTGAAGACTCCAGAGAAGTTACCATACGAGAGGACCCCGGAGGAGAACGCCGCGATCGCACGAGAAGAAGTGAGGAACTTCTTTGAAGGGGTGAAAGCAAAGAAACATCCACCTCCGGAGGAGAAGGTAGATCCGGTGAAAGCGAAGCGCACTTTGGCTGCCCTGACAAAACCACCCAAGTCTCCGCCGAAAGGAAACTATGAGCGCATTATTGGAAAGGAATTTGCCGAAGTGGAGCAGTCGGGAAGTACTGTCGGTGATCAAAGGCTGAAAAACGACGAGCTGGGAAACAAATTGCCCAGCTCGGCGAACAAGCGAAGCAATCGTGCCCCCCACTCAAGGTGCCTAGCGACATCGTCGCTAATGATCCGAGGATGGTGCCTGGTTATAGCAATCTTGGAGATTACCTGCCCGACGATGTACATTATGATTTCATGGAGGTGCAGATACAAAGATACGAGTACGGGAAGCCTCTCGTCAAAGATGAAAGATCTCTATCAACGATGATGCGAAGATTGCATGATTGGTACTTGAAAATCTGCAGAGAGTCTGGGGGGAGGAGTACTTTGTATGTGAGAGTTAAAAAGGAGCATGACCTCGTTGGAATTGATCTGTTGCCTGTTCCATTTGAGGAGTTCTTTCAGTTTTTCAATCAATTGGCCCTCGATAAAGCAACGGTCACCTGCTACTGTCTGTAAGTAGTACTACTTCTGTCATTAAGTCTCTCTATATAGCTCAGCTCTTTCATTGCATGTATTTATAATTATCCTCACTATATTATGCAGATTGAAGATTGTCGAATTGAAGAAAAGACAAATCGGTGATATTGGGTTCATTAACACAAATATCATAGATGCAACTCAGGTTAAATTTCATGCCGTAGATACCGAGGCCAACTTGCTACAATCGTTGGTAATAAATGAAAACAAAGATATAATACTCTTTCCTTACAACTTCAAGTGAGTGTTACTGTCTTGTGCGTATTCGGTTTCCCTTATATATTAGTCAAGGTTATAGTAATGTAATTGATGAGTTATGCATGCGTGTGCAGTTTCCACTATATTCTCCTAGAGATTAAGATTGAGCAGGGACTAGTAACCGTCTTAGACTCAAGACGAAAAGATCCCCAGGACTATGCAGACATGACTCAAATGCTCGAGAAAAGTAAGTTAAATTGATCATTATCCACCATATCAACAACTTTTTTCATTTCCTGATATATCAAGTAATTGTTTTCTTTGTCTGGCAGGGTTTGGAAAAAATTCACCAAAAAGCTCCGGGACTCCTGAAGAAGCTGCAATTTAGACACCCGAGAGTAAGTACTATAGTAGCATGTTCCGCGCATCTCCTATTGATTCAAGCGCTAGTTTCATCAATACCATTTGGCATTCTTGCTTATCAGTTTGATTGACCTCTATTT
Source organism: Triticum urartu (assembly GCF_056163025.1). Classification (NCBI taxonomy): domain Eukaryota; kingdom Viridiplantae; phylum Streptophyta; class Magnoliopsida; order Poales; family Poaceae; genus Triticum; species Triticum urartu. The sequence continues at coordinate 187,290,015 of NC_141878.1, read as the reverse complement.
CTTGTAAAGTGGTTATGGCAGGAACAAGGGAATGATTTCTGTGGATACTACGTTTGCGAGTCCATCCGCCACACGACCTGTGAGCGGGGCTACTCTGATGAACAATATGAAGTGCGTAAATAATAACATTCACAATTTTATTTTATTACCATCATTTGTGTTGAGTTTCATTCATTCATATATATATGTATTGACCCCCTTCTTCAAATTAGATGTTTCAGAAGAGGGATGAACTCCTAGCACCATCTCGCATGCGAGCAATTCAAGAGGAATTGGCGGCATTCTTTCATGACCACGTGATCGCTGAAGACAGAGAATACTATGTGGACCATGAGTCTGTATGTTAGGAGATTATATTTGTAAGAGATAATTATTGTATATATGTAGCCGGTAGTCTCGGATTGATATACGAGAACTTGTTGTTCGACCAATCTCTCGGAGAAGGAGAGGTGGTCGATATCACTTCTCTCTGTATGCATATATGTTCATGATGATCTTCTGTTTCCTTCGTTTGCTTACTAGCTAGCTAGCGTGTCTAGTCCTCTCTATACGTATGTATAGTACGTAGCGTCGACCAAGCACGGACATAAGAGAGGACACTTCTCTCTATTAATTATAGCTAGCTAACACAATATATGAAACACCTAAATTAACCCCCCAAAACCCCCAAACCCCCCCTTCAAAAAAAACCCCAGCCACAGAAATGCTGACGCGTGGATGCCTATTGGTCCCGGTTGGTGCCACCAACCAGGACCAAAGGCCCTCCCGCCTGGGCTCCGCGCACAGGCCACGTGGAGGCCCATCTGTCCCGGTTCTGGATTGAACCGGGACTAAAGGGACAGGGCATTAGTACCGACCCTTTAGTCCCGGTTCAGGAACCGGGACAAAAGGCCCTTACGAACCGGGACAACAAGCCCTTTTTCTACTAGTGGATATAGGGTTGGGTTGGCCAAGAGAGCGCCGGTTTGGGCGGATAGCTTGGCGGTGGTATCAACCGGAGTGGGAACCGGTTTGCAGTGGAGCATGTTGGCTCGTTCAAGAACCTCAAGAGCGTACTGTTGCTGACACAAGAAGAGACTAGAATCATTGGGGTGACATTTATGCCGAGGAAATGATGAAGGTCACCAAGATCGGTCATGGAGAACTCATGCTTGAGGGCGTGGATGATATGGTGTAGAGTGTGGGGTGTGCTGGCAATGAGAATGATATCATCGACGTAGACAAGCAGGTAGGCTATGGAGGCACCGCGGTGGAGTATGAAGAGGGAGGAATCACTCTTGGAGGCGACGAAGCCAAGGGACAAGAGGAATGTCCGAAAGCGATGAAACCATGTGAGGGGAGCTTGTTTCAAACCGTAAAGAGACTTACGGAGGAGACACACGTGGTCCGGGCGTGAGGGATCGACGAAGCCAGAGGGTTGGGCACAGTACACCGTCTCCTTGAGGTTGCCATGAAGGAAGGCGTTCTTGACGTCGAGTTGACGGATTGGCCACGAGCTCAACGTGGCGAGGCTAAGGACAGCCCGAATAGTGGCCGGTTTGACAACCGGACTGAAAGTTTCTTCATAATCCACGCCTTCTTTTTGAGTGAAACCTCGGACAACCCAGCGTGCCTTGTACCGTGCCAAAGAGCCATCAGGATGGAACTTGTGGCGGTAAATCCACTTGCCGGTCACCACGTTAACACCTGCAGGTCTGGGAACCAAACACCAAGTCGAATTCTTCATTAAAGCATCATATTCATCACACATTGCATGTTGCCAATTGGGGTCTTTGAGAGCCGAACGGTATGTGGCAGGTATGGGAGAGATGGGCGTGGAGGTGGTGCTGGTGTGGAATAAACGTTTGGGCTGGCAAAATCCTGATTTGGCACGTGTACGCATTTTGTGTAAATTGTGCGGTGGAAGAATTGGACGTGCGCGAGCTGGCAGACGTGGAGGGGAGGGAGTGGTCAGCGCAGAATTTGAGAGAGATCCGGTGGGGCAGGTGGACGAGGAAGGAGGGGGATCCGAGGTAGATGCGCAGTTAGGGGCGGGATCCGAGGAACCGCGTGGGGACGGCGCGCGTGGGGCGTCAGGCGTGGGTGGGGCGGTTGGCATGGGAATCAAGGTGGATTTGGGAGGCCGGTAGGAGCTGGTGGAGGAGCGACGCGTGGGGGACGGGGACCTAGGCGATGGGTTGGGTGGGGAATCCGGAGACGTGGTTGGCCTGCATGGGGGCGTCCCATCTAGACCGGTAGGCGGGGCCCACTGTGGGGGCGAGGGAGGTGTGGGATCTGGTGCTGGGTCAGATGGGAGGATCTGGCGGGGGGGATCCGATGTGGAGCGGGATTTGGGGGTCTCGGGTGTGGCTGGCTCGTATGGAAAAACTTATTCATCAAACGTGACGTGTCGGGAGACTATAACACGACGAGTGGTCAGATCATAGCAACGGTAGCCCTTGTGCTCAAGGGGGTAGCCAAGGAAAACACAACGTGTTGAGCGTGGGGCGAGCTTGTGGGCGGAGGTGGCATATAAGTTGGGGTAGCATAGGCAGCCGAACACGCGGAGGTGATCATATGAGGGATGTCGTCCATGGAGAAGAAAGAATGGTATCTGACCAGTGATGGAACAAGAAGGGCGAATGTTGAGGAGGTGTGTGGCGGTGTGCAACGCTTCAACCCAGAAGGGTGGAGGTAGATGTGCGTGAAGGAGAAGGGTGCGTATGATGTCATTCGTGGTACGAAGGAGGCGCTCGGTGATACGTCCATTTTGCATCATGCTTTTATATCGATATTTATTGCATCATGGACTGTTATTTCACTTTATATCACAATACTTATGGCTATTCTCTCTTATTTTACAAGGTTTACATAAGGAGGGAGAATGCCGGCAGCTGGAATTCTGGGCTGGAAAAGGAGAAAATATTAGAGACCTATTCTGCGCAACTCCAAAAGTCCTGAAACTCCACGGAACGTCTTAAAATAAATAAATAAAAATCCTCGCCAAAGATGAAGGCCAGGGGCCCCACACCCTTCTCACGAGGGTGGGGGGCGCCCCCCCTAGAGCGCGCCCCCCTACCTCGTGGGGCCCCTGGTGGCTCTCCGACGTCCATCTTCTCCTATATGAGGTCTTTCGATGAGAAAAAAATAGGAAGGAACTTTTCGGGACGAGACTCCGCCGCCACGAGGCGGAACCTTGGCGGATCCAATCTAGAGCTCCGGCAGGGCTGTTCTGCCGGAGAAACTTCCCTCCGGGAGGGGGAAATCATCACCATCGTCATCACCAACGTCCATCAACATCTTCATCAACACCATCTCATCTCAAAACCCTAGTTCATCTCTTGTATCCAATTCTTGTCTCCAAGTCCGGGATTGGTGCTAGTAGGTTGCTAGTAGTGTTAATTACTCCTTGTAGTTGATGCTAGTTGGTTTAATTGGTGGAAGATTATATGTTTAGATTCTATATGCATATTATTACCCCTCTGATTATGAACATGAACATGCTTTGTGAGTAATTACGTTCGTTCCTGAGGACAAGGGAGAAGTCTTGCTATTAGTAGTCATGTGAATTTGGTATTCGTTTGATATTTTGATAAGATGTATGTTGTCTAGCCTCTAGTGCTGTTATGTGAACGTCGACTACATAACACTTCACCATTATTTGGGCCTAGAGGAAGTCATTGGGAAGTAATAAGTAGATGATGGGTTGCCAGAGTGACAGAAGCTTAAACCCTAGTTTATGTGTTGCTTCGTAAGGGGCTGATTTGGATCCATATGTTTCATGCTATGGTTAGGTTTACCTTAATACTTTTGTTGTAGTTGCGGATGCTTGCAATAGAGGTTAATCATAAGTGGGATGCTTGTTCAAGTAAGAACAGCACCCAAGCACTGGTCCACCCACATATCAAATTATCAAAGTATCGAACGCGAATCATATGAACATGATGAAAACTAGCTTGACGATATTCCCATGTGTCCTCAGGAGCGCTTTTCCTATTATAAGAGTTTGTTCCGGCTTGTCCTTTGCTACAAAAGGATTGGGCCATCTTGCTGCACTTTATTTACTTTTGTTACTTGTTGCTCGTTACAATTTATCCTATCACAAAACTATCTGGTACCACTTATTTCAGTACTTGCAGAGAATACCTTGCTGAAAACCGCTTATCATTTCCTTCTGCTCCTCGTTGGGTTCGACACTCTTACTTATCGAAAGGACTACGATAGATCCCCTATACTTGTGGGTCATCAAGACTCTTTTCTAGCGTCGTTGCCGGGGAGTGTAGCGCCTTTGGAAAGTGGAATTTGGTAAGGAAAATTTTATATAGTGTGCTGAAATTTACTGTCACTTGTTACTATGGAAAGTAATTCTCTGAGGGGCTTGTTCGGGGTATCTTCACCCCATCGAGTAGAGCAAAGAGTTGCTCCTCAACCTACTGAACCTATTGAAAATGAAACTCCTTTTGAATTTCCTTCGGGTATGATGGAAAGACTGGTAGCTAACCCTTTTACAGGAGATGGAACAAAGCATCCTGATGAGCACTTAATATATGTGGATGAAGTTTGTGGATTATTTAAGCTTGCAGGTATACTCGATGATGTTGCTAAGAAGAAGGTCTTCCCTTTATCTTTGAAGGGAGACGCATTGAGATGGTATAGGCTATGTGATGATATAAGATCATGGGACTATAAAAGATTGAAGTTGGAATTTCATCAAAAGTATTACCCTATGCATCTTGTTCATCGTGATCGCAATTATATATAATTTCTGGCCTCGCGAAGGAGAAAGCATCGCTCAAGCTTGGGGGAGGCTTAAATCAATGTTATATTCATGCCCCAATCATGAGCTCTCAAGAGAGATGATTATTCAAAATTTATATGCTCGGCTTTCTGATAACAATCGCACCATGCTCGATACTTCTTGTGTTGGCTCTTTTATGATGAAGACTATTGAATTCATATGGAATTTATTGGATAGAATTAAACGCAACTCTGAAGATTGGGACCTTGACGAAGGTAAGGAGTCACGTATGACACCTAAGTTTGATTGTGTTAAATCTTTTATGGATACCGATATTTTCCGTAAGTTTAGCACTAAATATGGACTTGACTCTGAGATAGTAGCTTCTTTCTGTGAATCTTTTGCTACTTATGTTGATCTCCCTAAGGAGAAGTGGTTTAAATATCATCCTCCCATAGAAGTAAAAGTACCTGCACCTATTAAAGTTGAAGAAAAGATTGTCACTTATAATGATCCTATTGTTCCTACTTCCTATGTTGAGAAACCACCTTTCCCCGTTAGAATAAAGGATCATGCTAAAGCTTCAACTGTTGTCCGTAAAAGCAATATTAGAACTTATACACCTCCTAAGCAAGTTAAAGTAGAACCTAATATTGCTATTGTTAAAGATCTCTTCTCTGATAATATTGATGGGCATGTTATTCAGTTTGAAGGTGAAACTGCTAGAATTGCTAAACCTTGTGATAAAGATAAACATAGACCTATGGTAGGCGTGCCTGTTATTTCTGTTAAAATAGGAGATCATTGTTATCATGGCTTATGTGATATGGGTGCTAGTGCTAGTGTAATACCTATTGACTTATACGAAGAAATTAAGAATGACATTGCACCTGTTGAGTTAGAAGATATTGATGTTACTATTAAACTTGCTAATAGAGATTGCACCAATGGGAATTGTTAGAGATGTTGAAGTCTTGTGTGGGAAAACTAAATATCCTGCTGATTTTCTTGTTCTTGGTTCCCCACAAGATAGCTTTTGTCCCATTATATTTGGTAGACCCTTCTTAAATACTGTCAATGCTACCATAGTTTGCACAAAGAATGTTGTTACTGTTGGCTTGGATGATATGGTTCATGAGTTTAATTTCTCTAAATTTAGTAGACAACATCATGAAGAAGAATTACCTAGTAAGGATGAAATTATTGGTCTTGCTTCTATTGCCGTACCTCCTAGTGATCCTTTAGAACACTATTTGCTAGACCATGAAAATGATATGTTCATGAATGAAAGAAGGGAAATAGATGAAGTATTCTTTAAACAAGAACCTATTCTGCAACACAATTTGCATGTTGAAATTTTAGGGGATCCTCCTCCACCCAAGGGTGATCCCATGTTTGAGCTTAAACCCTTGCCTGATAATCTTAAATATGCTTATCTTGATGAAAAGAAGATATATCCTGTTATTATTAGTGCTAACCTTTCAAAGCATGAAGAAGAAAGATTATTGAAAACTCTGAAGAAGCATCGTGCTGCTATTGGATATACTCTTGATGATCTTAAGGGCATTAGTCCCACTCTATGTCAACATAAAATAAATTTGGAAGCAGATGCCAAACCAGTTCGTGATCCTCAACGACGTCTGAATCCTAAAATGAAAGAAGTGGTAAGAAAAGAAATAATTAAACTTCTGGAGGCAGGTATAATTTATCCCGTTGCTAATAGTGAGTGGGTAAGTCCTGTCCATTGTGTCCCTAAGAAGGGAGGTATTACTGTTGTTCCTAATGATAAAGATGAATTGATTCCACAAAGAATTATCATAGGTTATAGGATGATAATTGATTTCCGCAAATTAAATAAAGCTACTAAGAAAGATCATTACCCCTTACCTTTTATTGATCAAATGCTAGAAAGATTATGCAAACATACACATTACTGCTTTCTAGATGGTTATTCTGGATTCTCTCAAATACCTGTGTCGGCTAGAGATCAATCAAAGACTACTTTTACATGCCCTTTTGGTACTTTTGCTTATAGACGTATACCTTTTGGTCTATGTAATGCAGCTGCTACCTTTCAAAGATGCATGATGGCTATATTCTCTGACTTTTGTGAAAAGATTTGTGAGGTTTTCATGGACGACTTTTCCGTCTATGGTTCCTCTTTTGATGATTGTTTGAGCAATCTTGATCGAGTTTTGCAGAGATGTGAAGAAACTAATCTTGTCTTGAATTGGGAAAAGTGCCACTTTATGGTTAATGAAGGTATTGTCTTGGGGCACAAAGTTTCTGAAAGAGGTATTGAAGTTGATAAAGCCAAGGTTGATGCTATTGAAAACATGCCATGTCCCAAGGACATCAAAGGTATAAGAAGTTTCCTTGGTCATGTTGGATTTTACAGGAGGTCATTAAGGACTTCTCAAAAATTTCTCGGCCTCTGACTAATTTATTGCAAAAAGATATACCATTTGTCTTTGATGATGATTGTGTAGAAGCATTTGAAATACTTAAGAAAGCATTAGTCTCTGCACCTGTTGTTCAGCCACCTGATTGGAATTTACCCTTTGAAATTATGTGTGATGCTAGTGATTATGCTGTAGGTGCTGTTCTATGGCAAAGAGTTGATAAGAAATTAAATGTTATTCATTATGCTAGTAAGACTCTAGACAATGCTCAAAGAAATTATGCTACTACTGAAAAAGAGCTTTTAGCAGTTGTATTTGCTTGTGATAAGTTCAGATCTTATATTGTTGATTCTAAAGTAACTATTCAAACTGATCATGCTGCTATTAAATATCTTATGGAAAAGAAAGATGCTAAACCTAGACTTATTAGATGGGTTCTCTTGCTACAAGAATTTGATTTACATATTGTTGATAGAAAGGGAGCTGAGAACCCCGTTGCAGACAACTTTTCTAGGTTAGAAAATATCCTTGATGACCAACTACCTATTAATGATAGCTTTCCTGATGAACAATTAAATGTTATAAGTACTTCTTGTAGTACTCCTTGGTATGCTGATTATGCTAATTATATTGTTGCTAAATTTATACCACATAGGTTCACATACCAGCAAAAGAAAAAGGTTTTCTATGATTTGAGACATTACTTTTGGGATGACCCACATCTTTTTAAAGAAGGAGTAGATGGTGTTATTAGACGTTGTGTACCTGAGCATGAACAGGAACAGATCCTACGCAAGTGTCACTCCGAGTCTTATGGAGGACACCACACTGGAGACAGAACTGCACATAAGGTATTGCAATCTGGTTTTTATTGGCCTACTCTCTTCAAGGATGCCCGTAAGTTTGTCTTGTCTTGTGATGAATGTCAAAGAGTTGGTAATATTAGTAGACCTTAAGAAATGCCTATGAATTATTCTCTTGTTATTGAACCGTTTGATGTTTGGGGATTTGATTATATGGGACCTTTTCCTGCCTCTAATGGATACACACATATTCTAGTTGCTGTTGATTACCTTACTAAGTGGGTAGAAGCTATTCCAACTAGTAGTGCTGATCATAACACTTCTATTAAAATGCTTAAGGAAGTTATTTTCCCAAGGTTTGGAGTCTCTAGATATTTAATGACTGATGGTGGTTCACACTTTATTCATGGTGCTTTCCGTAAAATTCTTGCTAAATATGATGTTAATCATAGAATTGCATCTCCTTATCACCCTCAGTCTAGTGGTCAAGTAGAGTTGAGCAATAGAGAGCTCAAATTAATTTTGCAAAAGACTGTTAATAGGTCTAGAAAGAATTGGTCTAAGAAACTTGATGACGCATTATGGGCTTATAGAACTGCATACAAAAATCCTATGGGTATGTCTCCGTATAAAATGGTTTATGGAAAAGCATGTCACTTACCTCTCGAACTAGAACATAAGGCATATTGGGCTATTAAAGAGCTCAACTATGATTTTAAACTGGCCGGTGAGAAGAGGTTATTTGACATTAGCTCACTTGATGAATGGAGAACCCAAGCTTATGAAAATGCCAAGTTGTTTAAAGAAAAAGTTAAAAGATGGCATGACAAAAGGATACAAAAGCGTGAGTTTAATGTAGGTGATTATGTATTGCTATACAATTCTCGTTTAAGATTTTTTGCAGGAAAACTTCTCTCTAAATGGGAAGGCCCCTATGTTATCGAATAGGTTTATTGTTCTGGTGCCATAAAAATCAACAACTTCGAGGGCACAAATCCGAAGGTGGTAAATGGTCAAAGAATCAAACATTATATCTCAGGTAATCCCATAAATGTTGAAACCAATATTATTGAAACCATAACCCCGGAGGAATACATAAGGGACACTTTTCGGAACGTTTCAGACTCCGAAAAGGAATAGGTATGTGGTACGGTAAGTAAACCGACTCCAAAACAATTTTTAAGGCAATATTTCTCTGTTTTGGAATATTTAGAAAAATAGAAAAATAAGTAGCAGTCCGGGAAGGACACGAGGGCCCCATGAGGGTGGTGGGCGCGCCCCCCTACCTCATGAGTGAAAGTGCGTTATATCGACTAGAGGGGGGGGGTGAATAGGCGATTTTTATGAAAGTCTTCAAAAGTTGGGAGTTGTGAAGACAAACAGTGAAGATTATGCCTATTACTATGCAGCGGAAGTTAGATTACACAAGGCAAGCCATGGTCAAGTATTCAGTATAGTGAAAGCACAGTGACAAACAGCTTTAGTGTAATAAGGATCAGGTAGGAAGAAGTTATGAAGCCAAACAGATCATACATTCACGTTGTGAAGACAAAAGATAAAGCAAGCATGCAAGCTTCACAATGTGTAACAGTAAGAAGAGAAAGTGAAGATGAAACCAGTGACACGTTGAAGACAATGATTTGTTGGACCAGTTCCAGTTGCTGTGACAACTGTACGTCTGGTTGGAGCGGCTAGGTATTTAAACCAAAGGACACACAGTCCCGGACACCCAGTCCTGAACACGCAGCTCAGGACACCCAGTCCTCACCGTTTTCTCCCTGAGCTAAGGTCACTTAGTCCTCGCCCAATCACTCTGGTAAGTCTTCAAGGTAGACTCCCAAACCTTCACAGACTTCGTTCACTGGCAATCCACAATGTCTCTTGGATGCTCTGAACGCGACGCCTAACCGTCTGGAGGATTCACAGTCCTCAAGTGTAATAAGTCTTCAGATCACACAGACAAGAAGACTTAAGTGATGCCCAATTTACTCTGGCTCTGGGTGGTTAGGGCTTTTCTCCTCGCTAGGAATTTTCTCTCAAAGGCTTCGAGGTGGGTTGCTCTCAAACGACAAAAGCCGTGCACTGAAATCTGAGCAGCCAACCGTTTATGGTTGTGGGGGTGGGCTATTTATAGCCACTTGGCAACCCGACCTGATTTGTCCGAAATGACCCTGGGTCACTAAGGAACTGACACGTGTCTCAACGGTCAGATTTCGAACTCTCATGGCAGCTTTACTTGGGCTACAAGCAAAGCTGACTTGTCTGACTCTGGACAAGATTTGCTCTCATAGTCTTCGCTCGAAGACATAGGTTTTGAATTAGGCATCACTTCAGTCATTCTGACTGGTTCTCTTGGACCCCACTTAATAGTATGGTGGTTCCTATGACACAACATAAATGAAATAAAACTATGAAGGATCTAAGTCTTCGAGTTCCATAAGCTTCATAGGGAGTCTTCTCATGTCATTGTCTTCAATATGAATATCTTCATAAACCACCATTGTCTTCAATGTCTTCGTACATTTTTAGGGGTCATCTCTGGTAGTAAAACCGAATCAATGAGGGACTTCTACCTGTGTTATCCTGCAATTCTCACAAACACATTAGTCCCTCAACTAGGTTTGTCGTCAATACTCCAAAACCAACTAGGGGTGGCACTAGATGCACTTACAATCTCCCCCTTTTTGGTGATTGATGACAAACTAGTTGAAGTTTTCAACGGGGAACATAATTTGTGAAATTGTAAAGGAATTGTCTTCATAAGTTGCAAGGGCTCCCCCTGAAGATGTGCATATAAGTAAATTGCTTCTTGAATGCAAATGCACATGGCAGGTTGTACTTGTGGAGATCCACTTCAACTTATGATGACAATCCATATGCATGTGAAAGTATATGAAGATAATGACATGCATAATGGAAAATGGACGTCTGCAGTATGAGATGAGTGCGGAATTTATCGTCGCACATGCGGAATTTATCTTCGCAAAACGGAGTGACGAACAGGTAGCAGACGACCATCAAGGCTAAGTGTTACAACTCAATGAAGCAAATGTAGCAAAAACGGGAGTTGTAAGCACGAAGCAAAATGTAGCAAAATATGAAGGCACCCGCCCATAGTGACCCGTTTGAAGACTATAAACATCATATGCTTCTCCCCCTTTTGTCAGTGATGACCAAAAAGGTTTGAAGACATAGAGGTTTCTACGCGTTCCCAGGCGCAGCAGGGTCGGTGGAGTTGTTTGGTGGCGGTGCAGACGAGCTTGGTGCAGATTCGACGCGCGTTGAAGCAGGTGGAGATGATGTCGCGTCGTCTTCTTCTTCAATAATCCGGGCAGACACGGTGGAAGCAGAAGAAGAGAACTCTGACTCTTCAAGTGATGGTGTGCTTCGCATCACAGCTCTTCTTGGAGGCGTGGAGTCAAATTTGAATCTCTCTTTGAAGTCATCCTCTTGCAGTTCAGCTTCAGTGCACATCATGGTGAGACCTTTCCAAGTGCGGCGACAGGTCTCGTGTGCGACAAATGCATTCTTGGTTGCCAGATTTCTGATGCGATTGACGTCTTGCATGATGCTTCTCATCTGCCTCTTGAGCCAGTCGTGATGCCTATCTTGCTTTTGGTGAAGAGCCACAAGAAGCTCTCGGTCATTGAGTGCACGAGCGCGCTTCTTGGGACTCTTTGCAGCTGTGCTGTTAGTGGCTTCAGTTGATGCAGGGGCACGTGTGGTGCCAGCCATTGGATACACTCGAGAGAGAGCTTCAACACCTTCAATATTTTGAGTGAAGCTCTGGTGTTCTGCATTCTGAAGACTTAATGGTTGCTTGGCAGGCTCTGGATATATTGCTTCAGCAGATGTGTCCACATCTGGCAAAAATATCCTATGGTTGCGGGCTGAGGGTTGATAGGAGATTGCAGAGTGAAGCTTGATCAGCCTCATAACCCAAGGAGCATAGAACTTCAATCCAAACAATTCCGAGGCAGACGCTGCAAGTTGACGGATGAAGAGATCCTGTGCGTTGAAGCATTTGCCATGAAGAATGCAGAAGATGAGAGTCTTCATTGCACCTTCAATCGTTGCATATCGAGAGTTTCCCTTTACGGGCCAGAGAGTCCGTCTTATGATGTGATATATTGTTCTGGGCAGGTACTCTAAGTCTTCAACGAAGAACCTAGTTGGATAGGGTGCATTAGGAGGCAATGGCTTCATCATTGAGAGCATCTGACTCATATCTGGCTCAGGACGTTGAAATATGCTCTCAGTTGCTTCAGCATGGAGTTGGCAGCCTTCTTCAAAGAATTCGCCAGGAGTGGGAAGGCCGGTAAGCTCAATTATGTCGAAAGCATTGGCTTCATGATGGACATTGCCGGTCATCCACTCCAGGACCCATGTCTTCGGATCTCTGTTATAGCCTTTGATATGCAGGGTGGCATAGAACTGGAGCAGAAGCTCTTCGTTCCAGTGCTCTTCATCGGTGATAAACGGCAGCAAACCCACTTGCTTGAAGCAATCCAGTGCTTCTTCCAGACCAGGCAGACCAGCAACAGCTTCAACCTCAAGGCGCTTGTGAGGAAAGATGCGGCCTTGGTTGTATAGGATGCATGAATAATAGATGCGCTGTTGATAGCTCCAGAACCTATCTGATACAATCCGTTCCCTTGAATAAGGGTTCTTGGAGCTGTTGAAAAACGTGTTGTCTGTCCTGAAGCCGTTGATGTTGAAGGAGCCAGGAGCTGATGCAGGACCTGGGAACCTTGGCAGTCGTGGGATCGGCTTCTGGACCTGGGGCCTGTGCGCAACATGATAGTTGAATTGGGGATCCGCAGCAGACTCAGGCACAGAAGGTTCAGGAGCAGTAGCTTCATTGTCTGAAGCTGTTGTTGGGGAGGGCTCCAGATTTGCTTCGGCGTTGTTTGTGGCAGCCTCAACATTTGCAGCCTCCACACGTGTAGTGGGAGGGACGAACTCAGGCACATTCTCCTGGAGAACTGCTTCTTGTTGGTGCGGGGGAGTTGGAGCTTGTGGTATTTCTGCATGCTCTTCGGCTGATGCAGCCGGACTGTCGTCAGCAGCCTGAGCCCTTGGCCCTTTGCGAAGCCTACGGAATGTAGGCGACGCCGGTGGAGTTGCAGTGGGCTGGGGCTCATTATCTTCCTCCTGTGGGCGATCTGCCCACGATGCATCTTGTGTGATTGGCGTCAATGGACGACCAATGCTGATAAGTTCGCTTGTCTCAAGCTGAGGAAGGGCTGCATCACCTTGTACATTGTCTTGGAGACCAATGTCTTCAGCAGCGTTGTGGTTGGCTGCTGGAATGTCTTCATCGTGCGGAGCCTCTGTGAAGGGAGGCTCATGCACAGTCAACTGACGATCTGCGTCAGGATAGCGGACGGAGAGGGGTTCAACTATCAAGGGCTTTGTGGGAGCAGCCCGAGATTTCTTGGTCTTGCGCTTCTTGATGGTGGGGTCAGAAGGAGAGGCTTCAGAGTGTTTCCTCTTCCTAGCTTCAACCTCTGCAGTCCGTGTCTTCTTGAGCTCTGAGGCGGTTGATCGACTCTTTGGCTTCGAGCCAGTCGTTGCAGCGGGGAAGACAATCGGAGCAGTTTCTGACCTTGGTGCTTCTGGTTCAGGCACAGCAGGCTTCTTTTTCTTCTTCGCGGCCATCCTGGGGTCAATGCCGGGACGCCCAAGTGCCTTGCGCTTTTCGACCTCATTGTAGGCCTGCACGCAGCGATCAGCCAGAGTCTTCATGCGCTCTCGTGAGCCTTGAGCTTCGGCACGCGTCTTCAGAAAGTTCTCTTTCAGCTCGTGCAACATGATCTTGAAGTTTTTCACTTCTTGCACGCTGAGCTTGGCCACGTGCTTCTTGAACTGAGCCTTTTCATAATCAATTTTCTGCTTCAGTTCAACAATGCGCTGGGCTATTGCAAGTTCTGAAGCAATTGCGCCTTGAAAGGCGACGCTGAGGCCTATGGGCAGCTGCAGATCATTGAAGCTGATGTCCGGTGAGGCAAACCATTCATCGATGAAGTTGTGGATGATGGCGACATCAAACAGAGGTAGATTGTTGAAGATTTCAGCCTCCTCCTTGCTCTTGATGAGCTGCTCAAGAGCGTCATCTCCAAGATCTTCATCGCTTGAGAGATCAATGGTTTCGCAGTGCAAAATGGCAGCAGCTGTGAGCTCTTTGCCTGTGTGTGGCTGAGGCTTCTTGGCTTCTTGGGGCTTGGAGACTCGTGATAAGTCTTCAGACTGCACACTGGCTTCAGGAGGTGCAGTTGCCAATGGCTTCGCTTTTGAGACTTTGGGAGAAGCGGCTGGCTTTGAAGCTTTTGGCTTCTTCTGCTTTGGCTTCGGCGCAGCAGGGGCGTCATCAGACTCAGTATCTGCTGGAGGGTCATTCATGGCAGTCCCTTGGACTAGGATGCGGGTGATGATGCCTGCAAGATTGGCATACGGCCCGATGATATTGGGATCGGCGTCGCGTGTGCCATCTGCCCTTGGTGAGGAGGGACCAGGGTTGAAGTCAAGCCCAAATTTCTTCTTGTTTTGTTTTGCAGAGTTCTGAGCAAATTGGAAGTTGCGCTTGAACAGATTGTCATCGCGACACCAGAGAAGTGATGACGGATGTGCTTCAGCTGGCTGTGGTCCTCTCACCATGCATGGATAGAAGCCTTGAGCAATGGCTTCGTCTCTGGACCTGGGTACGAGATTTTTGTATAATACGTCTCCCCACGGTCTCTTGATGGCGCACTTCTCCGCATACTCCTGAGTGACGAAGCGGTATTGAAACCATTGCTCTGCCCAATATCTTCGAATCCATTGGATTCGTGTCTTGCGCTGACCATAGCTTTCTTCAGGATCAGTTTTGTACATCTCTGCCAATTCATCAGGCAGATCTTTAGACGTTCCACCACGTCTCTGTCTGCCTCCCTTCCTTGCTGCTGTTTCTAAAGCCATGAATCTTAACTTGGAAGGCTTCAAGATGTTCAAAGTCTTCAAAGGCTTCCTTTTGCGACAAGAACTAGCTTTAGGAGAGTTGATGTGATGCTGCAAGTACTCTGCAAATGAATGCAGACTATGAGAACCAAAGGATTCTCCCACGAACATGTACCTGTGACAGCATTAAGGTGCGAGGGAAGGGGAAGAGGTCATATGCATTCTCAGAGGATTTTGAAGATAAATCGGTTTAGAAGACATTGACCTCATTGTGCGAAGACATTCACTTATGGATAAGAAGTTGGTTCCAGATTTGTACGAACCTAGAGATCAGTACAAGTGAGGAATCTAACTACTTTATGAAGCACAAGTGAATATACTAGGCATGTTATGAGATGCAGCGAGAGATCTAACTGGTGTGAAGAGAAACTTCTTATGGCAGAAAGTGACTGAACTATAGGTTCAAAAGAGGCTGTAAAAAGAGGTTTTATTTACCACACTTGGAACTGCTAGACGAAGTGAGAGTTGAGGCCGAGCAGTTCGATCCTCCGTGCCCTAACTTGGCGACGGAAGACACCTACGGCGACGGCGGAGAGAGCGATGTCCGCTGTCGGCGTGAAAACGGCGTCGGAGAGGTTGCGGCAGTGAAGCGCTTCGTTGCCGGCGTCGTCGAGTGCTAGCGGTGGCGCTAGGGTTCGTGCGAGGGTGGAAGAAGGAGATAATGACCGCGGTAAGTGTGAATTTATAGACTCAGAGGCGGCACTGTGCTATTACGCAGGTGCCCCTGGCGGTTCGCATTTGAGGCACGCGTGGCCAGTTAGAGGAAGATTGGGGTTTGTTCCACGTCCCACGCACGCCTAAATTGTCGGGCGGTCGTTCCTGCTTCTCCGGATCTTATGTGGAGGAATGAGCATTAAAAACGGACTTTTATGGTTGTCTCTATGTCTTCGGCTGACAAGGACACAGTGAAGACATTCGACAGTTTCAACAGAATGCATATGACTTGGAGAGATAGAGTTTGAGATAGAAAGCATAGAGAGGTTAGGGTCCGATCACATTCACTTAGTTCAAAAGATTCAAACAAGAAGACATAGCTATAAGTGAACGCTATAGAGGACAGAACACCAGTACATATGTATATATATCCATATAATCAACGCAGTGAAGATAATCATGAAGACATATTGAGATTGAAGCCAAACCAAATGTGAAGACATTGCGAGGTAATGCCATGAGTGAAACACTTCAAAATAGAACGTTTGGTGGTGGCGTTACCCACCGTATAGGAAGTATTAGACCCAGACACGGCGCACAATTATCGTGGCGCTCCGAAGTCAAATTCCACATTAATGTATTCTCACTTAGAATGTATGTCTTCATTGATTGAAGATATACATTACTTCGTGTGTTGTACATCTAAGTCATCAATATGCATAAGTGTTAGGATGTGTGCCTGATCACAGGACATTTGAGCATTCCAAGATATTTAGCTCACACCGTAACTCGCAAAACCTCTTATCATCCAAGGGCTTGGTGAAGATATCTGCCAATTGCTCTTCAGTGTTGACGTGTATGATATCAATATCTTCCTTTGCAACATGATCTCTAAGAAACTGATGACGAATTTCAATGTGCTTTGTCTTCGAGTACTGAACTGGGTTGTTGGCAATCTTGATGGCGCTTTCGTTGTCGCAGTAAAGTGGCACTTGCTTCAGATTAATGCCACAGTCCTTGAGTGTTTGCTTCATCCACAGAAGCTGAGCGCAGCAAGATCCAGCAGCAATGTATTCAGATTCAGCAGTGGAGAGAGATACACAGTTCTGCTTCTTTGAAGACCAACATACAAGTGATCGTCCCATAAAGTGGCATGTGCCTGATGTAGACTTGCGATCAACTTTGTCACCAGCATAATCAGCATCCGAAAATCCAACCAAATCAAACTCTGAGCCCTTTGGATACCATAATCCTAGAGTTGGGGTGTGAGCCAAATATCGAAGAATTCGCTTCACAGCTAAGTGATGCGACTCCTTTGGTGCCGCTTGAAATCGAGCACACATGCAAACACTAAGCATGATATCTGGCCTAGATGCACATAAATAAAGCAAAGACCCAATCATGGAGCGGTATACCTTTTGATCGAACTCTTTACCATTGTCGTCAGGACCTAGATGATGTTTGGCTGGCATTGGTGTTGTGAAGCCTTTGCAGTCTTGCATACCGAACTTCTTCAGGCACTCTTTAAGATATTTCTCTTGAGATATGAAGATGCCGTTGCGTTGTTGCCGTATTTGAAGACCGAGGAAGAACTTCAGCTCCCCCATCATGAACATCTGATATTGCTCTTGCATCATATATCCAAACTCTTCACTGTACTTCTGATTGGTGCAGCCGAAGATGATGTCATCCACATATATTTGGCACACAAACAGTTCACCATCGTATGTCTTCGTGAAAAGAGTGGGATCCAGGGAACCAGGTGTGAAGCCTTTGCTCTTCAGAAAGTACTTGAGTGTATCATACCAGGCCCTAGGGGCTTGTTTGAGGCCATATAGTGCCTTGTTGAGCTTGTATACCATATCAGGATGTTTTGGATTTTCAAAGCCAGGTGGTTGTGCAACATACACTTCTTCTTCAATCTTGCCATTGAGAAAGGCACTTTTCACATCCATTTGATATAGAAGTATGTTATGATGATTTGCATAGGCCAGCAGTATGCGTATGGCTTCAAGCCTAGCCACAGGAGCAAATGTTTCATCGAAGTCAATGCCCTCCACTTGAGTATATCCTTGAGCAACGAGACGAGCTTTGTTTCTGACAACTTGACCATGCTCATCTTGCTTGTTGCGGTATATCCATTTGGTGCCTATTATGTTGTGCTTCCGTGGATCAGGACGCTTAACCAGTTCCCATACATTATTCAGCTCAAACTGTTGAAGCTCTTCTTGCATAGCTTGAATCCATTTAGGTTCCATGAAGGCTTCTTCAACTTTCTTGGGTTCTGATATTGAGACGAATGCGAAATGCCCACAGAAGTTTGTTAGCTGAGTTGCCCTTGAACGAGTGAGTGGACCAGGTGCATTGATGCTGTCAAGTATTCTGTCAATCCGTACTTCATTTGCAACACGAGGATGTATAGGGCGAAGACTTTGCTCTTGCTGATCTGTTTGTCATTTGGAGGTATATCTTCAGGCTGAGCATTGTCTTCATGTGGATCAGGTGCTGAGATGATAAGTTCTTCTTCTGGATGAGCTTCAGAAGGTACAATCTCTCCAGTTCCCATAAGCTTGATTGATTCATTAGCTGGAACTTCATCTAGCACATTTGGCAATTGCTCTCTTTGTGATCCATTGGTTTCATCGAACCGCACATCCACTGTTTCAACCACTTTGTAGTGGAAGAGATTGAAGACTCTATAGGAGTGTGAATCCTTTCCATATCCAAGCATGAAGCCCTCATGTGCTTTTGGTGCAAACTTTGAGGTGTGGTGTGCGTCCTTGATCCAGCATTTTGCGCCAAATACTCTGAAGTAACTGACATTTGGCTTCTTGCCAGTTAGGAGTTCATAAGATGTCTTGTTCAGAAGCTTGTGAAGATAAACACGATTGATTGTATGGCATGCAGTATCAATGGCTTTAGTCTAGAATTTTCTTGGAGTCTTGTATTCATCTAGCATTGTTCTGGCCATCTCAATGAGTGTTCTGTTCTTGCGTTCGACGACGCCATTCTGCTGTGGCGTGTATGGAGCTGAGAATTCATGGGTGATGCCCAAGGTATCCAGATATGTATCAAGGCCAGTGTTCTTGAATTCAGTGCCATTGTCACTTCTGATGTGCTTTATCTTGGCGCCAAAATTGTTCATAGCTCGATTTGCGAAGCGTCTGAAGACATCCTGCACTTCAGTCTTGTAAAGGATTATGTGTACCCAAGTATATCTAGAGTAATCATCAACAATGACGAAGCCATAGAGGCAAGCAGTAGTAGTAAAAGTTGAGTAGTGAGTGGGACCGAAAAGATCCATGTGGAGCAGTTCGAAGGGTTGTGTAGTAGTCATGATTGTCTTCGAAGGATGTTTTGCCCTTGTCATCTTCCCTGCTTCACAGGCACCGCATAAATGATCTTTCTTGAACTTGACGCCCTCGATGCCTATGACGTGCTTTTTCTTCGCAAGGGTGTGGAGGTTCCTCATGCCAGCATGCCCAAGCCTTCGATGCCAAAGCCAGCATTCTGAAGCTTTTGCAAGAAGACATACTGCAAGTTGTGGTCCTGCTGAGAAATCTACCACGTACAAATCACCTTTCCGATACCCTTCAAACACTAGAGATTTGTCAGATTCCATTAGTACCAGGCAACGATATTTTCCAAACATTACTATCATATTCAAATCGCAAAGCATTGAGACAGACATTAAGTTGAAGCCAAGGGATTCAACAAGCATGACTTTATCCATGTGTGGATCCTTTGAGATTGCAACTCTACCTAGACCCAATACCTTACTTTTACCAGTGTCAGCAAATGTGATGTGGCTCTTGTCGGATGGACGTAATGTTGAGTCCATAAGAAGGCTTCTTCTGCCAGTCATGTGATTTGTACACCCACTGTCAATAATCCATTCTGAAGACTTTGAAGTCGCTGGTGTCGTACCCTACAGTGCAGTTAGGGGGATAGGCTTCACGAAGAGTGTTGTGAAGCATAAACATTTGACGAACCAGTGGGTTATGAAAACTTAGATCCAGATTAGGACTAATGGGGAGAATAGCATGCGATTCAGGAACGAAGTACATAATGATGCCATTTGGGCAGTTTATCTTGTGCCCCACAAGATTTTTATGGTCCCCAGCAATAGCATCAGACGATTTTGTTTTTGTGCTGGAGACCTTTCCCTGCAAAAGAGAGTTAAGCTTTCTTAACCACCCACATCTTTAAGGGTGTCTTAGAAGCTATGAGTCTAAGTGCAGCATCTGAGAATTTTGGCTTTGAAGCCTTAGCAAACAGTCTAGCAGGTGGACAATAATACTCATAGGAATAAGCAGAATAGTTTTTGGTCATATGAACATGACGGTTCAATGAACCGCTCTCATATTCATATGCCTGAGTATGGTTTCCCTGCAAAACATTTGCGTTAGTGTGACTCAGGTGAGTCCTCTGTTTGTATGAAGCCATTGGACCGTATGAAGCCTTTGGTCTGAGGTTTGTCTTCTTCAAGTGAGGTGTCATGAAGACATTCACAGGAAGATTTTCCAGACACTTTTTCGGAACCCAGATCTTCTTCATAGGCGGTCCATTCCTGCAGTTAGTACCAATGTACCTGGCAAACACTTCACCATTCTGATTCTTAAACAGTTTATAGTTTGCATCAAAGGATTCATCAATGATAATGGGGTTAGCACAAGTGAAGCCAGACAAATTGGATGGATCTGCTGAAGGTTCCTTTGCAGCAACCCATGTGGTTTTGGGGTACTGCTCAGGTTTCCAGTAAGAGCCATCTGCATTTATTTTCCTCACGAACCCAACACCCTCTTTCCTAGGGTTTCGGTTCAGAATCTGCTTTTTGAGGACATCACATAATGTCTGATGTCCTTTAAGGCTTTTGTACATCCCTGTTTCAAGCAATGTCTTCAACCTAGCATTCTCATCAGCAATAGCAGTGGTATCCTCAGCAGAGGGGTTAGTTACCATATCAACAGTTGAAGATATTGAAACAGCAGTAGCGGTGGAACATTCAGCAACAGAAGTAGCATTATCACGCTCAATGCATTTAAGACATGGTGGTTCAAATCCTTCCTGAGCGAGACTGATCTGTTCGGCGCGAAGTGACTCATTTTCCTTTTGAAGAACTTCATGATCCGCTCTCAACTTCTCAAGATCTTGCTTCTTTTGAAGATAATCATAGGAAAGCTTTTCATGAGTAGTTGAGAGAGTCTCAAGACGATCTTCAAGTTCCTGATACTTAACGTGAAGATTTTTTATGTCTTCAATTAAGGATTCAGAACGAGTCATTTCAGCACCCAACAGATCATCGCTTCTGTCTAACAGTTTTTGAATATGTTCCATAGCTTTCTGTTGTTCAGTTGCAATTTTAGCAAGTGTTTTGTAGCTAGGTTTTGAATCACATTTAGAGTCATCGTCACTAGATGTTTCATAGCGAGTAGTGCGTGTGTTTACCTTGGCACCGCGTGCCATGAAGCAGTAGGTAGGAGTGGAGTCGTTCTTGTCATTTGCGTCGGTGTAGGTGATGCAGCCATTGTCTTCAGTGTTGAAGATGGACTTGGCGACGTATGCTGTAGCCAGACTCACAATGCCAGAATCAAACTCCTCCTCAGACTCCACCTCTGCCTCCTCAGATGCGGACTCCTCCTCTGAATCCATCTCCTTTCCAACAAACGCACGTGCCTTGCCAGATGAGCTCTTCTTGTGTGATGAAGACTTTGATGAAGACTTGGAAGAAGACTTGGAAGAAGACTTTGAGTATTTCTTCTTCTTCTTATCGTCAGAATCATATTCCTTGCTCTTCTTCTTCCTTCTGTTCTCATTGTCCCACTATGGACACTCAGAGATGAAGTGTCCAGTTTTCTTGCACTTGTGACATGTTTTCTTCTTGTAGTCATGAGCAGAAGCTTCATCATTCCTTGAGCTTGATCGTGAAGATTTTCTGAAGCCTTTCTTCTTGGTGAATTTTTGGAACTTCTTCACTAGCATTGCAAGTTCTCTTCCAATGTCTTCAGGATCATCAGAACTGCTGTCAGATTCTTCTTCAGATGAGGAAACAGCTTTTGCCTTCAAGGCACGAGTTCGCCCATAGCTTGGACCGTAGATATCTCTTTTCTCAGAAAGCTGAAACTCATGTGTGTTGAGCCTCTCAAGTATGTCAGATGGATCGAGTGTTTTGAAATCAGGACATTCTTGAATCATCAGGGCCAGGATGTCAAACGAACTATCAAGTGATCTCAGCAGCGTCTTGACGATTTCTTGTTTGGTGATCTCAGTGGCGCCGAGGGCTTGAAGCTCATTTGTGATGTCAGTGAGCCGGTCAAATGTGTGCTGGACATTCTCATTGTCATTTCGCTTGAAGCGGTTGAAGAGATTGCGAAGGTGTAAGTGCATCTAGTGCCACCCCTAGTTGGTTTTGGAGTATTGACGACAAACCTAGTTGAGGGACTAACGTGTTTGTGAGAATTGCAGGAAAACATAGGTAGAAGTCCCTCATTGATTCGGTTTTATTACCAGAGATGACCCCTAAAAATGTACGAAGGCATTGAAGACAATGGTGGTTTATGAAGATATTCATATTGAAGACAATGACATGAGAAGACTCCCTATGAAGCTTATGGAACTCGAAGACTTAGATCCTTCGTAGTTTTATTTCATTTATGTAGTGTCATAGGAATCACCGTACTGTTAAGTGGGGTCCAAAAGAACCAGTCAGAATGACTGTAGTGATGCCTAATTCAAATCCTATGTCTTCGAGCGAAGACTTTGAGAGAAAATCTTGTCCAGAGTCAGACAAGTCAGCTTTACTTGTAGCCCAAGTAAAGTTGCCGTGTGAGTTCAAAATTCGACCGTTGGTACACGTGTCAGTTCCTTAGTGACCCAGGGTCATTTCGGACAGATCAGGTCGGGTTGCCAAGTGGCTATAAATAGTCCACCCCCACAACCATAAACGGTTGGCTGCTCAGATTTCAGTACATGGCTTTTGTCGTTTGAGAGCAACCCACCTCGAAGCCTTTGAAAGAAAAATTCCCAGTGAGGAGAAAAGCCCTAACTACCCAGAGCCAGAGTAAATTGGGCATCACTTAAGTCTTCGTGTCTGTGTGATTTGAAGACTTATTACACTTGAGGACTGTGCATCCTCCAGACGGTTAGGCGTCGCGTTCTGAGCATCCAAGAGAAATTGTGGATTGCCAGTGAACGAAGTCTGTGAAGGTTTGGGAGTCTACCTTGAAGACTTACCTGAGTGATTGGGCGAGGTCTGTGTGACCTTAGCTCAAGGAGAAAACGGTGAGGACTGGGTGTCTTGGACTAAGTGTCCTTGACTGGGTGTCCGGGACTGTGTGTCCTTTGGTTTAAATACCTAGCCGCTCCAACCAGACGTACAGTTGTCACAGCAACTGGAACTGGTCCAACAAATCATTGTCTTCAATGTGTCACTGGTTTCATCTTCACTTCCTTTCACTTTCAGTTATTCATTGTGAAGCCATTGCATGCTTGCTTTATCTTTTGTCTTCACAACATGAATGTATGATCTGTTCGGCTTCATAACTTCTTCCTACCTGATCCTTATTACACTGAAGCTGTTTGTCATTGCGCTTTCACTCTATTGAATACATGACTATGGCTGGCCTAGTGTAATCTAACTTCCGCTGCATAGTAATAGGCATGATCTTCACTGTTTGTCTTCACAACTCTCACGTTTTGAAGACTTTCATAAAAATCGCCTATTCACCCCCCCCTAGTCGATATAACGCACTTTCCATTGGTATCAGAGCTAGATGCTCCCTTGTTCTGTGTGATTCGGTTTAACCACCTGGAGTTTTAGCTATGTCGACTGCAGGGATAATCAAAGTCTCCGCTGCTTGTCCTGTCTTCGATGGAACTGAATATCCCTACTGGAAGAATAAGATGCGCATGCATCTTGAAGCCATTGACGTCGACCTATGGTATGTCGTCGAAAACGGCGTTCCCAAGGCTGGAGAAGGTGTCACTGCTGCTGATGTCAAGAAGTTCGTTCAACTGGACTCTACTGCGAAGAACATCATCTGTGGTCATCTGACCAAAGGACAGTATGGCCATGTGAGTGCCTTGAAGACATCCAAACTGGTCTGGGATTGGCTCTCCAAAGTTATTGAAGGCATATCAACCCAGAGAGATCAAAGAATCAGTGTCCTTCGCAATCTCTTCAACCGCTTCAAACGAAATGACAATGAGAATGTCCAGCACACCTTTGATCGGCTCACTGACATCACAAATGAGCTTCAAGCCCTCGGCGCTACTGAGATCACCAAACATGAAATCGTCAAGATGCTGCTGAGATCACTTGATAGTTCGTTTGACATTCTGGCCCTGATGATTCAAGAACGTCCTGATTTCAAGACACTCGATCAGTCTGACATACTTGAGAGGCTCAACACACATGAGTTTCAGCTTTTTGAGAAAAGAGATATCTACGGTCCAAACTATGGGCGAACTCGTGCCTTGAAGGCAAAAGCTGTCTCCTCATCTGAAGAAGAATCTGACTGCAGTTCTGAAGATCCTGAAGACATTGGAAGAGAACTTGCAATGCTAGTGAAGAAGTTTCAAAATTTCACCAAGAAGAAAGGCTTCAGAAAATCTTCACGATCAAGCTCAAGGAATGATGAAGCTTCTGCTCATGACTACAAGAAGAAAACATGTCACAAGTGCAAGAAAACTGGGCACTTCATCTCTGAGTGTCCACAGTGGGACAATGAGAATAGAAGGAAGAAGAAGAGCAAGGAATATGATTCTGACGACAAGAAAAAGAAGAAAAACTCAAAGTCTTCTTCCAAGTCTTCATCAAAGTCTTCATCACACAAGAAGAGCTCATCTGGCAAGGCGCGTGCGTTTGTAGGCAAGGAGATGGATTCAGAGGAGGAATCCGCATCTGAGGAGGCAGAGGTGGAATCTGAGGAGGAGTCTGATTCTGGCATTGCGAGTCTGGCTACAGCATACGTCGCCAAGTCCATCTTCAACACTGAAGTCAATAATTGCATCACCGACACCGACGCAAATGACAAGAACGACTCCACTCCTACCTACTGCTTCATGGCACACGGTGCCAAGGTAAACACACGCACCACTCGCTATGAAACATCCAGTGACGATTACTCTGAATGTGATTCAAAACCTAGCTACAAAACACTTGCTAAAATTGCAACTGAACAACAGAAAGTTATGGAACACATTCAAAAACTGTTAGACAGAAGCGATGATCTGTTGGGTGCTGAAATGACTCGTTCTGAATCCTTAATTGAAGACATAAAAAATCTTCACGTTAAGTATCAGGAAATTGAAGATCGTCTTGAGACTCTCTCAACTACTCATGAAAAGCTTTCCTATGATTATCTTCAAAAGAAGCAAGATCTTGAGAAGTTGAGAGCGGATCATGAAGATCTTCAAAAGGAAAATGAGTCACTTCGCGCCGAACAGATCAGTCCCGCTCAGGAAGGATTTGAACCACCATGTCTTAAATGCATTGAGCGTGATAATGCTACTTCTGTTGCTGAATGTTCCACCGCTACTGCTGTTTCAATATCTTCAACTGTTGATATGGTAACTAACCCCTCTGCTGAGGATACCACTGCTATTGCTGATGAGAATGCTAGGTTGAAGACATTGCTTGAAACAGGGATGTACAAAAGCCTTAAAGGACATCATACATTATGTGATGTCCTCAAAAAGCAGATTCTGAACCGAAACCCTAGGAAAGAGGGTGTTGGGTTCGTGAGGAAAATAAATGCAGATGGCTCTTACTGGAAACCTGAGCAGTACCCCAAAACCACATGGGTTGCTGCAAAGGAACCTTCAGCAGATCCATCCAATTTGTCTGGCTTCACTTGTGCTAACCCCATTATCATTGATGAATCCTTTGATGCAAACTATAAACTGTTTAAGAATCAGAATGGTGAAGTGTTTGCCAGGTACATTGGTACTAACTGCAGGAATGGACCGCCTATGAAGAAGATCTGGGTTCCGAAAAAGTGTCTGGAAAATCTTCCTGTGAATGTCTTCATGACACCTCACTTGAAGAAGACAAACCTCGGTCCAAAGGCTTCATACAGACAGAGGACTCACCTGAGTCACACTAACGCAAATGTTTTGCAGGGAAACCACACTCAGGCATATGAATATGAGAGCGGTTCATCGAACCGTCATGTTCATATGACCAAAAATTATTTTGCTTATGCCTATGAGTATTATTGTCCCCCTGCTAGACTATTTGCTAAGGCTTCAAAGCCAAAATTCTCAGATGCTGCACTTAGACTCATAGCTTCTAAGCCACCCTTAAAGATGTGGGTGGTTAAGAAAGCTTAACTCTCTTTTGCAGGGAAAGGTCTCCAGCACAAAAACAAAATCGTCTGATGCTATTGCTGGGGACCATAAAAATCTTGTGGGGCACAAGATAAACTGCCCAAATGGCATCATTATGTACTTCGTTCCTGAATCGCATGCTATTCTCCCCATTAGTCCTAATCTGGATCTAAGTTTTCATAACCCACTGGTTCGTCAAATGTTTATGCTTCACCACACTCTTCGTGAAGCCTATCCCCCTAACTGCACTGTAGGGTACGACACCAGCGACTTCAAAGTCTTCAGAATGGATTATTGACAGTGGGTGTACAAATCACATGACTGGCAGAAGAAGCCTTCTTATGGACTCAACTTTACGTCCATACGACAAGAGCCACATTACATTCGCTGACACTGGTAAAAGTAAGGTATTGGGTCTAGGTAGAGTTGCAATCTCAAAGGATCAACACATGGATAAAGTCATGCTTGTTGAATCCCTTGGCTTCAACTTAATGTCTGTCTCAATGCTTTGCGATTTGAATATGATTGTAATGTTTGGCAAATATCGCTGCCTGGTGCTAATGGAATCTGACAAATCTCTAGTGTTTGAAGGGTATAGGAAAGGTGATTTGTATGTGGTAGATTTCTCAGCAGGACCACAACTTGCAGTATGTCTTCTTGCAAAAGCTTCAGAATGCTGGCTTTGGCATCGAAGGCTTGGGCATGCTGGCATGAGGAACCTCCACACCCTTGCGAAGAAAAAGCACGTCATAGGCATCGAGGGCGTCAAGTTCAAGAAAGATCACTTATGCGGTGCCTGTGAAGTAGGGAAGATGACAAGGGCAAAACATCCTTCGAAGACAATCATGACCACTACTCAACCCTTCGAACTGCTCCACATGGATCTTTTCGGTCCCACTCACTACTCAACTTTTACTACTTCTGCATGCCTCTATGGCTTCGTAATTGTTGATGATTATTCTAGATATACTTGGGTGCACATAATCCTTTACAAGACTGAAGTGCAGGATGTCTTCAGACGCTTCGCAAATCGAGCTATGAACAATTTTGGCGCCAAGATAAAGCACATCAGAAGTGACAATGGCACTGAATTCAAGAACACTGGCCTTGATACATATCTGGATACCTTGGGCATCACACATGAATTCTCAGCTCCATACACGCCACAGCAGAATGGCGTCGTCGAACGCAAGAACAGAACACTCATTGAGATGGCCAGAACAATGCTAGATGAATACAAGACTCCAAGAAAATTCTAGACTGAAGCCATTGATACTGCATGCCATACAATCAATTGTGTTTATCTTCACAAGCTTCTTAACAAGACATCTTATGAACTCCTAACTGGCAAGAAGCCAAATGTCAGTTACTCCAGAGTATTTGGCGCAAAATGCTGGATCAAGGACCCACACCACACCTCAAAGTTTGCACCAAAAGCACATGAAGGCTTCATGCTTGGATATGGAAAGGATTCGCACTCCTATAGAGTCTTCAATCTCTTCCACTACAAAGTGGTTGAAACAGTGGATGTGCGATTTGATGAAACCAATGGATCACAAAGAGAGCAATTGCCAAATGTGCTAGATGAAGTTCCAGCAAATGAATCAATCAAGCTTATGGGAACTGGAGAAATTGTACCTTCTGAAGCTCATCCTGAAGAAGAACTTATCATCTCAGCACCTGATCCACATGAAGACAATGCTCAGCCTGACGATATACCTTCAAATGACCACATAGATCAGCAAGAGCAAAGTCTTCGCCACACACACCCTCGTGTTGCAAATGAAGTACAAATTGACAAAATACTGGACAGCATCAATGCACCTGGTCCACTCACTCGTTCAAGGGCAACTCAGCTAACAAACTTCTGTGGGCATTTCGCATTCGTCTCAATATCAGAACCCAAGAAAGTTGAAGAAGCCTTCATGGAACCTGAATGGATTCAAGCTATGCAAGAAGAGCTTCAACAGTTTGAGCTGAATAATGTATGGGAACTGGTTAAGCGTCCTGATCCACGGAAGCACAACATAATAGGGACCAAATGGATATACCACAACAAGCAAGATGAGCATGGTCAAGTTGTCAGAAACAAAGCTCGTCTCGTTGCTCAAGGATATACTCAAGTGGAGGGCATTGACTTCGATGAAACATTTGCTCCTGTGGCTAGGCTTGAAGCCATACGCATACTGCTGGCCTATGCAAATCATCATAACATACTTCTCTATCAGATGGATGTGAAAAGTGCCTTTCTCAATGGCAAGATTGAAGAAGAAGTGTATGTTGCACAACCACCTGGCTTTGAAAATCCAAAACATCCTGATATGGTATACAAGCTCAACAAGGCACTGTATGGCCTCAAACAAGCCCCTAGGGCCTGGTATGATACACTCAAGTACTTTCCGAAAAGCAAAGGCTTCATACCTGGTTCCCTGGATCCCACTCTTTTCACGAAGACATATGATGGTGAACTGTTTGTGTGCCAAATATATGTGGATGACATTATCTTTGGCTGCACCAATCAGAAGTATAGTGAAGAGTTTGGATATATGATGCAAGAGCAATATCAGATGTCCATGATGGGGGAGCTGAAGTTCTTTCTCGGTCTTCAAATACGGCAACAACGCAATGGCATCTTCATATCTCAAGAGAAATATCTTAAAGAGTGCCTGAAGAAGTTCGGTATGCAAGACTGCAAAGGCTTCACAACACCAATGCCAGTCAAGCATCATCTGGGTCCCGACGACAATGGTAAAGAGTTCGATCAAAAGGTATACCGCTCCATGATTGGGTCTTTGCTTTATTTATGTGCATCTAGGCCAGATATCATGCTTAGTGTTTGCATGTGTGCTCGATTTCAAGCGACACCAAAGGAGTCGCATCACTTAGCTGTGAAGCGAATTCTTCGATATTTGGCTCACACCCCAACTCTGGGATTATGGTATCCAAAGGGCTCAGAGTTTGATTTGGTTGGATTTTCGGATGCTGATTATGCTGGTGACAAAGTTGATCACAAGTCTACATCAGGCACATGTCACTTTCTGGGACGATCACTTGTATGTTGGTCTTCAAAGAAGCAGAACTGTGTATCACTCTCCACTGCTGAATCTGAATACATTGCTGCTGGATCTTGCTGCGCTCAGCTTCTGTGGATGAAGCAAACACTCAAAGGTTATGGCATTCATCTGAAGCAAGTGCCACTTTACTGCGACAACGAAAGCGCCATCAAGATTGCCAACAACCCAGTTCAGCACTCGAAGACAAAGCACATTGAAATTCGTCATCACTTTCTCAGAGATCATGTTGTGAAGGAAGACATTGATATCATACACGTCAACACTGAAGAGCAATTGGCAGATATCTTCACAAAGCCCTTGGATGAGAAGAGATTTTGCAAGTTACGGTGTGAGCTAAATATCTTGGAATCCTCAAATGTCCTGTGATCAGGCACACATCCTAACACTTAAGCATATTGATGACTTAGATGTGCAACACACGAAGTAGCGTATATCTTCAAACAATGAAGACATACATTCTAAGTGTGAATACATTAATGTGGAATTTGACTTCGGAGCGCCACGATAATTGTGCGCTGTGTCTGGGTCTAATACTTCCTATACGGTGGGTAACGCCACCACCAAACGTTCTATTTTGAAGTGTTTCTCTCATGGCGTTACCTCTCAATGTCTTCACAATTGGTTTGGTTTCATTCTCAATATGTCTTCATGATTATCTTCACTGCGTTGATTATATGGATATATATGTACTGATGTTCTGTCCTCTACAGCATTCACTTATAGCTATGTCTTCTTGGTTGAATCTTTTGAACTAAGTGAATGTGATCGGACCCTAACCTATCTATGCTTTCTATCTCAAACTCTATCTCTCCAAGTCATATGCATTCTGTTGTAACTGTCAAATGTCTTCACTGTGTCCTTGTCAGCTGAAGACATAGTGACAACCATAAAAGTCCGTTTTTAATGCTCATTCCTCCACATAAGATCCGGAGAAGCAGGAACGACCGCCCGACAATTTAGGCGTGCGTGGGACGTGGAACAAATCCCAATCGTCCTCTAACTGGCCATGCGTGCCTCAAATGCGAACCGCCAGGGGTACCTGCGTAATAGCGCAGTGCCGCCTCTATCCCTATAAATATACGATTCACTGCGGTCATTATCTCCTTCTACCACCCTCGCACGAACCCTAGCGCCACAGCTAGCACTCGACGACGCCGGCGACGAAGCGCTTCACTGCCGCAACCTCTCCGATGCCGTTTTCACGCCGACAGCGGACATCGCTCTCTCCGCCGTCGCCGTAGGTGTCTTCCGTCGCCAAGTTAGGGCACGGAGGATCGAACTGCTCGACCTCAACTCTCACTTCGTCTAGCAGTTCCAAGTGTGGTAAATAAAACCTCTTTTTACAGCCTCTTTTGATCCCACAGTTCAGTCACTTTCTGCCATAAGAAGTTTCTCTTCACATCAGTTAGTGATCTCGCTACATCTCATGACATGCCTAGTATATTCACTTGTGCTTCATAAGGTAGTTAGATTCCTCATTTGTACTGATCTGTGGGTTCGTACAAATCTGGAACCAACTTCTTATCTGTGAGTGAATGTCTTCGCACAATGAGGTCTATGTCTTCTAAACCGATTTATCTTCAAAATCTTCTGAGAATGCATATGACCTCTTCCCCTTCCCTCGCACCTTAATGCTGTCACAGGTACATGTCCGTGGGAGAATGCTTTGGTTCTCATAGTCTGCATTCATTTGCAGAGTACTTGCAGCATCACATCAACTCTCCTGAAGCCAGTTCTTGCAAAAGGAAGCCTTTGAAGCCTTTGAACATCTTGAAGCCTTCCAAGTTATTCATGGCTTCAGAAACAGCAGCAAGGAAGGGAGGCAGACAGCGACGTGGTGAAACGTCCAAAGATCTGCCTGATGA
Source organism: Triticum urartu (assembly GCF_056163025.1). NCBI lineage: Eukaryota > Viridiplantae > Streptophyta > Magnoliopsida > Poales > Poaceae > Triticum > Triticum urartu. Next base: position 187,259,175 of record NC_141878.1, on the reverse strand, counting down.
ATTGGCAGAGATGTACAAAACTGATCCTGAAGAAAGCTATGGTCAGCGCAAGACACGAATCCAATGGATTCGAAGATATTGGGCAGAGTAATGGTTCCACTACCGCTTCGTCACTCAGGAATATGCGGAGAAGTGCGCCATCAAGAGACCGTGGGGAGACGTACTATACAAAAATCTCGTACCCAGGTCCAGAGTCGAAGCCATTGCTCAAGGCTTCTATCCATGCATGGTGAGAGGACCACAGCCAGCTGAAGCACATCCGTCATCACTTCTCTGGTGCCGTGATGATAATCTCTTCAAGCGCAACTTTCAGTTTGCACAACAATCAGCGAAGATAAACAAGAAGAAATTTGGGCTTGACTTCAACCCTGGTCCCTCCTCACCAAGGGCAGATGGCACACGCAACGCCGATCCCAATATCATCGGGCCGTATGCCAATCTTGCAGGCCTCATCACTCGCATCCTAGTCCAAGGGACTGCTGTGAATGACCCTCCAGCAGATACCGAGTCAGATGACGCCCCTGCTGCGCCGAAGCCGAAGCAGAAGAAGCCAAAAGCTTCAAAGCCAGCCGCTTCTCCCAAGATCGCAAGAGTGAAGCCTTTAGCAACTGCACCTCCTGAAACCAGTGTGCAGTCAGAAGGCTTATCACGAGTGTCCAAGCCCCAAGAAGCCAAGAAGTCTCAGCCACACACAGGCAAAGAGCTCACAACTGCTGACATTCTGCGCTGCGAAGCCATTGATCTCTCAAGCGATGAAGTTCTTGGAGATGATGCTCTTGAGAAGCTCATCAAGAGCAAGGAGGAGGCTGAAATCTTCAACAATCTGCCTCTGTTTGATGTCGCCATCATCCACAACTTCATCGATGAATGGTTTGACACACCAGACATAAGCTTCAATGATCTGCAGCTACCCATAGGCCTCAGCGTTGCCTTTCAAGGTGCAATTGCTTCAGAACTTGCAATAGCCCAGCGAATTGTAGAACTGAAGCAGAAAATTGATCATGAAAAGGCTCAGTTCAAGAAGCACGTGGCCAAGCTCAGTGTGCAAGAAGTGAGAAACTTCAAGATCATGTTGCACGAGCTGAAAGAGAACTTCCTGAAGACGCGTGCCGAAGCTCAAGGCTCGCGAGAACGCATGAAGACTTTGGCTGATCGCTGCGTGCAAGCCTACAATGAGGCAGAAAAGCGCAAGGCACTTGGGCGTCCTGGCATTGACCCTAGGATGGCCGCGAAGAAGAAAAAGAAGGCTGCTGTGCCCGAACCTGAAGCGCCAAGGTCAGAAACTGCTCCGATTGTCTTCCCCGCTGCAACGACTGGCTCGAAGCCAAAGAGTCGATCAACCGCCTCACAGCACAAGAAGACACGGACTGCAGAGGCTGAAGCTAAGAAGAGAAAACACTCTGAAGCCTCTCCTTCTGAACCCATCATCAAGAAGCGCAAGACCAAGAAATCTCGGGCTGCTCCCACAGAGCCCCTGATAGTTGAACCCCTCTGTGTCCGCTATCCTGACACAGATCGTCAGTTGACTGTGCATGAACCCAACACTGACGACATTCCAGTAGACGAACCCTACGCTGCTGAAGACATTGGTCTCCAAGACAATGTGCAAGGTGATGCAGCCCTTCCTCAGCTTGAGACAAGCGAACTGATCAGTATTGGTCGTCCATTGACGCCAATCACACAAGATGCATCGTGGGTAGATCGCCCACAGGAGGAAGATGAGCCACAGCCCACTGCAACTCCACAAGCGTCGCCCAAATTCCGTAGGTTTCGCAAAGGGCCAAGGGCTCAGGCTGCTGACGACATTCCGGCTGCATCAGCCGAAGAGCATGCAGAGACACCACAAGCTCCAACTCCCCCACACCAAAAAGAAGCAGTTCTCCAGGAGAACGTGCCTGAGTCTGTAAATGTTGAGGCTACCACAAACAACGCCGAAGCAAATGTGGAGCCCAACCCAACAATAGCTTCAGAAGACAATGAAGCTACTGCTCCTGAACATTCTGTGCCTGAGTCTGCTGCAGGACCACAATTCAACTATCATATTGCATACAGACCCCAGGTCCAGAAGCCGATCCCACGACTGCCAAGGTTCCCAGGTCCTGCATCAGCTCCTGGTTCCTTCAACATCAACGGCTTCAGGGCAGATAACACATTTTTCGACCGCTCCAAGAACCCTTATTCAAGGGAACGGATTGTATCAGATAGGTTCTGGAGCCATCAACAGCACAGCTATTATTCATGCATCCTATACAACCAAGGCCGCATCTTTCCTCACAAGCGCCTTGAGGTTGAAGCTGTTGCTGGTCTGCCTGGTCTGGAAGAAGCACTGGATTGCTTCAAGCAAGTAGGTTTGCTGCCATTTATCACTGATGAAGAGCACTGGAACGAAGAGCTTCTGCTCTAGTTCTATGCCACTTTGCATATCAAAGGCTATAACAGAGATCCGAAGACATGGATTCTGGAGTGGATGACAGGCAATATCCATCATGAAGCCAATGCTTTCGACCTAATTGAGCTTACCGGCCTTCCCACTCCTAGCGAATTCTTTGAAGAAGGGTGCCAACTCCATGCTGAAGCAATTGAGAGCATATTTCAGCGTACTGAGTCAGATATGAGTCAGATGCTCTCAATGATGAAGCCACTGCCTCCGAATGCACCCTATCCAACTAGGTTCTTCATTGAAGACTTAGAGTACTTGCCCAGAACAATATATCATATCATACGGCGGACTCTATGGCCTGTTAAGGGACACTATCGATATGCGACAATTGATGGTGCAATGAAGACTCTCATCTTCTGCATACTACATGGCAAATGCTTCAATGCACAGGATCTCTTCATTCGTCACTTTGCAGCGTCTGCCTCAGAACTGTTTGGATTAAAGTTCTATGCTCCTTGGGTTATGAGGCTGATCAAGCTTCACTCTGCAATCTCCTATCAACCCTCAGCCCGCAACCATAGGATATTTTTGCCAGATGTGGACACATCTGCTGAAGCAATATATCCAGAGCCTGGCAAGCAACCATTAAGTCTTCAAAATGCAGAACACCAGAGCTTCACTCAAAATATTGAAGGTGTTGAAGCTCTCTCCCGAGTGTATCCAATGGCTGGCACCACACGTGCTCCTGCATCAACTGAAGCCACTGACAGCACAGCTGCCAAGAGACCCAAGAAGCGCGTTCGAACACTTAATGACCGAGAGCTTCTTGTGGCTCTTCACCAAAAGCAAGATAGGCATCACGACTGGCTCAAACGGCAGATGAGAAGCATCATGCAAGACGTCAATCGCATCAGAAATCTGGCAACCAAGAATGCGTTTGTCGCACACGAGACCTGTCGCCGCACTTGGAAAGTCCTCACCATGATGAGCAATGAAGCTGAACTGCAAGAGGATGGCTTCAGAGAGAGATTCCAATTTGACTCCATGCCTCCAAGAAGAGCGGTGATGCGAAGCACACCATCACTTGAAGAGTCAGAATTCTCTTCTTCTGCTGCCACCGTGTCTGCCCGGATTATTGAAGAAGACGACGATGCGACATCATCTCCACCTGCTTCAACACACGTCGAATCTGCACCAAGCTCATCTGCACCGCCACCAAACAACTCCACCGACCCTGCTGCGCCTGGGAACGCGTAGGAAACTCTATGTCTTCAAACCTTTTTGGTCATCACTGACAAAAGGGGGAGAAACATGATGTTTATAGTCTTCAAGCGGGCCACTATACTTTGCTACATTTTGCTTCGTGCTTACAACTCCCGTTTTTGCTACATTTGCTTCTTTGAGTTGTAACACTTAGCCTTGATGGCCGTCTGCTACCTGCTTGTCACTCCGTTATGCGAAGATAAATTTCGCATGTGCGACGATAAATTCCGCACTCATCTCTTACTGCAGACGTCCATTTTCCATTATGCATGTCATTATCTTCATATACTTTCACATGCATAGTGGATTGTCATCATAAGTTGAAGTGGATCTCCACAAGTACAACCTGCCATGTGCATTTGCATTCAAAAGGCAAATTACTTATATGCACATCTTCAGGGGGAGCCCTTGCAACTTATGAAGACAAATTCCTTTATTCCCCGTTGAAAACTTCAACTAGTTTGTCATCAATCACCAAAAAGGGGGAGATTGTAAGTGCATCTAGTGCCACCCCTAGTTGGTTTTGGAGTATTGACGACAAACCTAGTTGAGGGACTAACGTGTTTGTGAGAATTGCAGGAAAATACAGGTAGAAGTCCCTCATTGATTCGGTTTTATTACCAGAGATGACCCCTAAAAATGTACGAAGACATTGAAGACAATGGTGGTTTATGAAGATATTCATATTGAAGACAATGACATGAGAAGACTCCCTATGAAGCTTATGGAACTCGAAGACTTAGATCCTTCGTAGTTTTATTTCATTTATGTAGTGTCATAGGAATCACCGTACTGTTAAGTGGGGTCCAAAAGAACCAGTCAGAATGACTGTAGTGATGCCTAATTCAAATCCTATGTCTTCGAGCGAAGACTTTGAGAGAAAATCTTGTCTAGAGTCAGACAAGTCAGCTTTACTTGTAGCCCAAGTAAAGTTGCCGTGTGAGTTCAAAATTCGACCGTTGGTACACGTGTCAGTTCCTCAGTGACCTAGGGTCATTTCGGACAGATCAGGTCGGGTTGCCAAGTGGCTATAAATAGTCCACCCCCACAACCATAAACGGTTGGCTGCTCAGATTTCAGTGCACGGCTTTTGTCATTTGAGAGCAACCCACCTCGAAGCCTTTGAAAGAAAAATTCCTAGTGAGGAGAAAAGCCCTAACCACCCAGAGCCAGAGTAAATTGGGCATCACTTAAGTCTTCGTGTCTGTGTGATTTGAAGACTTATTACACTTGAGGACTGTGCATCCTCCAGACGGTTAGGCGTCGCGTTCTGAGCATCCAAGAGAAATTGTGGATTGCCAGTGAACGAAGTCTGTGAAGGTTTGGGAGTCTACCTTGAAGACTTACCTGAGTGATTGGGCGAGGTCTGTGTGACCTTAGCTCAAGGAGAAAACGGTGAGGACTGGGTGTCTTGGACTAAGTGTCCTTGACTGGGTGTCCGGGACTGTGTGTCCTTTGGTTTAAATACCTAGCCGCTCCAACCAGACGTACAGTTGTCACAGCAACTGGAACTGGTCCAACAAATCATTGTCTTCAACGTGTCACTGGTTTCATCTTCACTTCCTTTCACTTTCAGTTATTCATTGTGAAGCCATTGCATGCTTGCTTTATCTTTTGTCTTCACAACATGAATGTATGATCTGTTCGGCTTCATAACTTCTTCCTACCTGATCCTTATTACACTGAAGCTGTTTGTCATTGCGCTTTCACTCTATTGAATACATGACTATGGCTGGCCTAGTGTAATCTAACTTCCGCTGCATAGTAATAGGCATGATCTTCACTGTTTGTCTTCACAACTCTCACGTTTTGAAGACTTTCATAAAAATCGCCTATTCACCCCCCCTCTAGTCGATATAACGCACTTTCAGAAGGACACTGATTCTTTGATCTCTCTGGGTTGAGATGCCTTCATTGACCTTGGAGAGCCAGTCCCAGACTAGCTTGGATGTCTTCAAGGCACTCACACGGCCATACTGTCCTTTGGTCAGATGACCACAGATAATATTCTTGGCAGTAGAGTCCAGTTGAACGAATTTCTTGACATCAGCAGCAGTGACACCTTCTCCAGCCTTGGGAACGCCGTTCTCGATGACATACCATAGGTCGACATCAATGGCTTCAAGATGCATGTGCATCTTATTCTTCCAGTAGGGATATTCAGTTCCATCGAAGACGGGGCACGCAGCGGAGACTTTGATTATCCCTGCAGTCGACATAGCTAAAACTCCAGGTGGTTAAACCGAATCACACAGAACAAGGGAGCACCTTGCTCTGATACCAATTGAAAGTGCGTTATATCGACTAGAGGGGGGGTGAATAGGCAATTTTTATGAAAGTCTTCAAAACTTGGGAGTTGTGAAGACAAACAGTGAAGATTATGCCTATTACTATGCAACGGAAGTTAGATTACATAAGGCAAGCCATGGTCAAGTATTCAGTATAGTGAAAGCACAGTGACAAACTGCTTTAGTGTAATAAGGATCAGGTAGGAAGAAGTTATGAAGCCAAACAGATCATACATTCACGTTGTGAAGACAAAAGATAAAGCAAGCATGCAATGGCTTCACAATGTGTAACAGTAAGAAGAGGAAGTGAAGATGAACCAATGACACGTTGAAGACAATGATTTGTTGGACCAGTTCCAGTTGCTGTGACAACTGTACGTCTGGTTGGAGCGGCTAGGTATTTAAACCAAAGGACACACAGTCCCGGACACCCAGTCCTGAACACGCAGCTCAGGACACCCAGTCCTCACCGTTTTCTCCTTGAGCTAAGGTCACTTAGTCCTCGCCCAATCACTCTGGTAAGTCTTCAAGGTAGACTCCCAAACCTTCACAGACTTCGTTCACTGGAAATCCACAATGTCTCTTGGATGCTCTGAACGCGACGCCTAACCGTCTGGAGGATTCACAGTCCTCAAGTGTAATAAGTCTTCAGATCACACAGACAAGAAGACTTAAGTGATGCCCAATTTACTCTGGCTCTGGGTGGTTAGGGCTTTTCTCCTCGCTAGGAATATTCTCTCAAAGGCTTCGAGGTGGGTTGCTCTCAAACGACAAAAGCCATGCACTGAAATCTGAGCAGCCAACCGTTTATGGTTGTGGGGGTGGGCTATTTATAGCCACTTGGCAACCCGACCTGATTTGTCCGAAATGACCCTGGGTCACTAAGGAACTGACACGTGTCTCAATGGTCAGATTTCGAACTCTCATGGCAGCTTTACTTGGGCTACAAGCAAAGCTGACTTGTCTGACTCTGGACAAGATTTGCTCTCATAGTCTTCGCTCGAAGACATAGGTTTTGAATTAGGCATCACTTCAGTCATTCTAACTGGTTCTCTTGGACCCCACTTAACAGTACGTCAATACTCCAAAACCAACTAGGGGTGGCACTAGATGCACTTACAATGAGCACCTCATGTGCCTTCCGGACTCCGTTTTCTTGCACGATACGTATTTTGGTCGGTAAAAATTCATTATATAACCTCCCGAAGGTTTTGCCTCCCATATCACGCAAACCTCTTCTGTTCTTGTTTCGAGCTGTTTTCTGTCAGGGTTTTCCAGGCTAGGCATCATGTCGTCTCCCTCCTCCAACAATGGTGACAACGATGCTTGGCTAATGAAGATAGATCTGAAGAGGGAAGAACCCATGAGGGTCAACAAGGATGAAAGGATCAAGAAGGCCACAGAGGATCAAGCTCCGGTAGTAAAAGACATCCTTCAACCTGATCATAACCTTCTTACCCCAACTGAGATCGAAGCTTTCAAGATGATTGAGTTAGCTCGTATACAAAACAAGTATCTCACACAAGAAAATATTTTGTTGAAGGAGCATATTGTTGCACTCAAGGGCATTATTCGCAAGCTGGAGGACCTCTTACGCTCGATGTGAGATTATTAGTCACCACCACTGTTACGGCATATCTCTCTCAAGGTAGTTTTGGTGATTGATGACAACATGTTTGCGGACTAATCTTGTGCTTTGAATAATTCACAGATTCTCCCCTGGCACGAGACGCTTTCTTCCCTTCGGAGTGTATTTCAAGACGGTGTAGCTCTTTCGTTTCTTTCTCGGTGGACAAGTTGCGTAGAGGGCACCGTACTATCAAGAGGGGGTCCGCTGGGGTTTTGCATGGGTGGAATCATCACGTACACATCAGCTTCTCACCCTCCGAGCTTTTCCTGTCCATTGAAGAGATCTCTCCTCTCTTCCTTGTTCTGTCTGGGTCTAAGCGGCAGTACCGCGCACCCAGTGGTAGTACCGCTGAGAAGCCACAAGCGGCAGTACCGCTTCGCAGCGGCAGTACCGCTGTGGCTCCACAGCAGTAGTACCGCTGGGGGCCTGGCACATCCGCCGTGTCCTCAGCATTTTTGAGAGATCCCTTCTCTCTCGCGCGCGCCCCAGCGGTAGTACCGCACTGCCTGCGGTACTACGGCCGAAGGGTCACAAGCGGCAGTACCGCTCCACAGCGGTACTACCGCCCTTGACCCCACTGCGGTAGTACCGCTAGGTAGTCTGGCTCCTACCGCCTCGATTCGAGAGGTCTTTTTCTCGTGTCGAGTTTTGCAGCACTAGTCATGGTTGTAGTGGCGGTAGTACCGTTCCAGGAGCGGTAGTACCGCCCTACCACCGCGGTAGTACCGCTATTGGGGTCCGTTCCCTACTAAGTCTCCTCAGTGCGGCAGTACCGCAGGGTGGCGCGGCAGTACCGTCGCCTGGCGGTAGTACCGCCCCCTCTCAGCGGTAGTACCGCCCTGTGCGGGGCTGGTTGGTGGGGGGGGGCAACGGGACTGTTGCCCCCACTATAAAAGGGAGTCCCCTTCCTCCTTCTCACTTACCTCTTCCTCCCCCAAAGCTCCATTTATTGCTCAAGCTCCATTAAATACTCCAAGCTTCATTTTGCCCAATCTATCTCCCTAGCCAATCAAACTTGTTGATTTGCTCGGGAGTGGTTGAGAAGGCTTCGATCTACACTTCCACCAAGGGATTTTCGATTCCCCCCACTCATCCCTAGAGGATCTTGTTACTCTTGGGTGTTTGAGCACCCTAGACGGTTGAGGTCACCTCGGAGCCATATTCCATTGTGGTGAAGCTTCGTGGTCTTGTTGGGAGCCTCCGATTAAGTTGTGGAGATTGCCCCAACCTTGTTTGTAAAGGTTCGGTCGCCGCCTTCAAGGGCACCAATGAATCACGGCATCTCGCATTGTGTGAGGGCGTGAGGAGAATACGGTGGCCCTAGTGGCTTCTTGGGGAGCATTGTGCCTCCACACCGCTCCAACGGAGACGTACTTCCCCTCAAAAGGAAGGAACTTCGGTAACACATCCTCGTCTCCACCGGATCCACTCTTGGTTATCTCTTACCTTTACTTGTGCAAGCTCTTTAGTGTTTCTACCCTTGCTTGCTTGTATGCTTGTTGATATTGCATCATATAGGTTGCTCACCTAGTTGCATCTAAACAACCTACTTTGATGCAAAGTTTAATTTGGTAAAGAAAAGCTAAAAATTGGTAGTTGCCTATTCACCCCCCCTCTAGTCAACCATATCGATCCTTTCAATTGGTATCAGAGCTTCGTCTCTTTATTAAGGACTTTACCGTCCAAAGAGTATGGTTGATACCGTAGACGGTGTGGAGGAACACTCCGGTGTGAATCCGATCTCGTCTACGGGAGATGGGGGAACTTCGGTCTCTCGTGAGGAGTTCAATGTGGCCTTGGAGACATTGAAAACCTCCATGACGACCGAAGTTGAAAGCATGTTTACTAAATTTCTTGAGGGGCTTAAACTTTCCACCGCACCGTTGAAAGTGGGTGATCCCGCCAACAAGGTGCTGGATGCTATCCCCGACAAGGAGGAAGCTAGTAGTGAAAAGGCTCCTTCTTCTAGTGGCAAGAATGGCACCGGCATCTTTGCCCATGTGGAACCACCACTTGTTTATGGTGGACCGGTTCCCTCCACTCATTTGAATCATGTCGGTCCTCCCCCTAAGATTGTGAAAAATGAGGATTTTGATTCTTGGGTTTACAGCTTTAAACGTCATTTAAATCATGTGAACACTAACCTTTGGAGAATCATTGAAGAAGGTTTCTATCCACATGATCCAAGCAACTTCACTCCTCGAGAAGCCGCGGACAATCAATTCAATGAGAATGCTCTCTTCATCATTCAAGATGCAATTCCACCCGAAGACCTACCTCATCTTCGTCCCTTCGCCTTGGCCAAAGATGCATGGCATTGTGTCGTGTCTCTCTACCGGGGAAGTGCAAGCATTCAACGGTCCAACTATGAAGTGGTACAAGATGAGGCCGATGAGTTTGCAATGAAGGAAGATGAAGAACCTCATGAGCTTTATCGGAGAGTAACCAAACTCGCGGTCTCACTACGAGATCACGAGAGCAAGGACACGGATGACAATTGGATCAAGCGCAAATTCCTCAAGGCAATGATGCCCTACCACAAGGCCATGTCCTCCGTCATTCATCAAAGACCGGACTTCCACACTTTGACCTCAAGCGAAGTGTTGGATGAGTTTGTGGCCATGAACATTTTGGACAAAACCGCCGACAATGTGGTGCTCCGTTCTCAACGGGCAAAGAAGCCTAACCTTGCATTGAAGGCCAAGCTCACCGTGGAAGAAGAAGAAGAGGAAGAAGAGGAGAGCAACCCCGAAGATACGAAGTATGCATATCATGAACACATGGCACTTGCTTCAAGGCAATTTTGGAGCAAGAAAAACTCGAGGCCCAACTTTAGCAAAAACAACTCGAGTGGCACAAGGGGCAAGCAACGTGTAAGAACTTGCTACAATTGCGGCAATGTGAGTCATTTCGTTGCGGAATGCCCGTATGAGAAGAGGGAAGACAACGGTGGCAAACTCATCCGAAAGGACAAGGCCAAGTCGTTCCCCAACAAGAACAACTTCACCAAGAAGACTCCTCCCAAGGCTTTGGTTGTGCAAGAAGAGTACAATGAGGATGATGACGATGATGAGTCGGTTGCCATGGCCTCAGTTGCCATTGCAACAACGTCATAGGTGTCTCTATTCGACTCACCCAACGAGAGCATCACCGCCAAATGCCTCATGGCTAAAGCCACCAACAAGGTAACCTCCAACATCAAAACTACCATCATTAATCATCCTTCCCCAATGGATAGCATTAATGAACTTGAGGGAGCTAATGTGGAGGCTAACGAGTTTGAGGCTTTTATGGGCAAACTCAAGGGAAAATCCAAGAAGCACTTTGTTGCTCTCTTGGAACAACTTGGTGAGGCCAATGACATGATCAAGGCTCACGAAGATACCATCTCTAAGATGGAAGGGCATAGTCGTGACTATGCCGATGAGATTTCGGATCTTTCCAATGCTCTTGAGAAAGAGCGTGGTCTTCGTTTGGCTCTTAAGGAGTCACACAACGTTGATCATGCTAAGTTAAAGAAAGATTATGATCATGCCCTCATTGTTTCTCATGTGCTAAATTCCGAGAAGGCCAAACTCGAGGTTGATCTTGCTAGAATCAAAGAGGGGTTTGATATACTTGACAAGGCCCACAAGGCCTTGAAGGGTATTCACGCTAGTCTCAAGGAGTCTCATGATCAACTCCAAGTGAAGCTAACTAAGGAGAAGGCAACTTTTCCTCATATGGTCTTAATTGATAATGCAAATGCTACTAACCCGTGTTGTGAGCATATACATCTTGTTGAGGAAAATGCTAAGTTGAAGGAGCAACTTGAGAGAGGTCTTGCGACTTGCATACAAGGCAAGAAGAACCTCAACGATCTCTTGATCAACCAAAAGGGAGGTGTGGCCAAGGAAGGGGTTGGGTACGTGCCCGACTCCAAGAACAAGAAGAAGAATGACAAGACCAAACGACCTCCTCCCCTCATGCAAACCTTTGTGAGGGAGGGAGGGAGTGCCCCTGAGGAGAAGAAGAAGAACAATGTCAAGAAGGGCAATGTCATCCCTCCCAACAAAGCCGGCAATTTTAATCCTTCTTATGTGTTATGACGTGCTAGTGATGGGCATGTTTATGCCAAATTTGTTGGTTCTCTTCATGAGTACATTGAATGGTCTATTTGGGTTCCTAAGACCCTTGTTACTAACATCAGAGGACCCATTACAAAATGGGTACCTAAAACCAAGCATTGATCTCTTGTAGGTGTTTGCTTCCGGAGGTGGATCATGGTTGCTCGATAGCGGAGCTACAAATCATATGACCGGAAGCAAGGACTTGGTGGTGGACGTGCACAAAGTTCCATCTATGCCCACCAGTGTCGAGTGTGGTGACGCCTCATCCTCTAAGGTATTGGGACTTGGCAAGGTGGTCATCTCTCATGATCTCACGATCGAGAAGGTCATTCTTGTTGAGTCCCTTGCATACAATTTACTTTCCGTTCGTCAACTTGCAATCATGGGCTTTGCCACTTTCTTTGATATCGATACCGTGGCCCTCTTGTGGAGCAAGACTCTTAAAGTAGCTTTTGTTGGGCATGTCGAGAACGGTCTATATGTGATTAACTTTTCGGAGCGACCCACTAAGACCGCGACATGCCTAATGGCTAAAGTTGATGTGGGATGGCTTTGGCATCGCCGTTTAGCCCATGTCAATATGAGATCTTTGCAAAGTCTTCTCAAGGGGGACTATGTCCATGGACTAACGAATGTTAGTTTTGTTAAAGATCGTGTTTGCAGTGCCTGTATCGAAGGAAAGCTACATGAGAAGGCTCACCCTCCCACGACTATCATTTATTCAAAGAGGCCCTTGGAGCTCCTTCACATGGATCTTTTTGGGCCCCCATCCTTCGATAGTCTTGGAGGTAGAAAGTATTTCTTGGTGATTGTGGATGACTACTCAAGGTACACGTGGGTGTATTTCTTCAAGAGGAAGAGCGAGACCCAACAAACCTCCATTGACTTTGCAAATGAAGCACAATGTCAACATAATGCAAAGATCTTGACAATAAGAAGTGACAACGGCACCGAGTTCAAGAACTACACCTTGGATGAATTTCTTAGTGATGAGGGAATCAAGCATCAATATTACGCACCATACACCCCTCAACAAAACGGTGTTGCGGAGAGGAAGAACCGGACGTTGATGGATGCGGCAAGGACCATGATGGCGGAGTTCACGTCTCCGTACAACTTTTGGGCCGAAGCCATCAACACCGCGTGTCATGCATCCAATCGGCTCTACCTCCGCAAGGGCTTGAACAAGACTCCATATGAGATACTCACCGGTAACAAGCCCAATCTCAAGTACTTCCGGGCATTCGGGTGTAAGTGTTTCATTCTCAAGAAAGGTGTTTGGTTGTCTAAATTTGAGGCTAGAGCTTATGAGGGCATATTCGTTGGTTATGCTACAAAATCTCATGCTTACCGTGTCCTCAATAAATCCACGGGACTTATTGAGGAGACGTGTAACGTGGAGTTTGATGAGAATAACGGCTCCCAAGTGGAGCAAAGTGGCACTTGTGATGTAGGTGATGAAATTCCTCCTCAAGCCATAAGAAGAATGGGTGTAGGTTTCATCCTACCCATTGAGTTACCCCTTGTGGCCGAAGGAAAAGGACAATGCTCCACTCAAGTGGAGCCATCACCAACCCAAGGCCCACACGCTTCCGAAGAACAAAGTGAAGGCCCTCAACCTCTTGAACAAGACCAAGGGCAAGATCATACTCAAGACGGTGTTGACACACCAAGTGATGCCCAAGGTCAAGTTCTCTCCCCCGAGCAAGTTCAAGACCAAGAACAAGTTCATGACGACGCTCAAGATGATCAAACCGCTCCTTAACTCACCACCGAGGAGGAATTAGAGCGTCGTGCCGCCAAGGTTGCTTCCAAGCTCTCCACCAAGGATCATCTCATGACGAATGTGCTTGGAAGCTTAAGAAAGGGGGTAAGCACTCGTACACAATTAGCAAATTATTGTGAGCATCACGCGTTTGTCTCTTGTGTGGAACCCCACAAGGTCTATGAGGCGCTAGAAGATCCGGATTGGCTCAATGCCATGCACGAAGAACTCAACAACTTCGAGCGCAACAAAGTGTGGAGATTGGTGCCAAGGCCAACGGGGAACCATAATGTCATTGGAACCAAGTGGATATTCAAGAACAAGCAAGATGCCCATGGGATTATCATTCGCAACAAGGCCCGTTTGGTAGCACAAGGCTACTCCCAAGTCAAGGGTATCGACTACGGTGAAACCTTTGCTCCCGTTGCTCGTCTTGAATCCATTCGCATGTTGATTGCATATGCTTCTCATCATAACTTTAAGTTACAACAAATGGATGTGAAGAGTGCTTTTCTTAATGGTCCCATTAATGAATTGGTTTACGTCAAGCAACCCCCCGGGTTCGAGGATCCCTACTTTCCCGATCATGTGTATCAACTCGATAAGGCACTCTATGGCATTAAACAAGCCCCACGTGCGTGGTATGACCACCTTACCGAGTTGTTACAAGATCGTGGTTTTGAAGTTGGGCTAATCGACCCCACTCTTTTTACTAAGAAGGTCAAAGGGGAGTTGTTTGTGTGCCAATTATATGTTGATGATATTATCTTTGGTTCTCCTAACAAAGCTTTCAATGAGGAATTTGCCGCTCTCATGACCTCAAAGTTCGAGATGTCCTCCATGGGAGAGTTGAAGTTCTTTCTAGGGTTCGAAGTGAAGCAAAGAAGAGAAGGAACCTTCATTAATCAATCCAAATACACCCAAGACATGCTCAAGAGATTCAAGCTAAGTGACGTCAAGCCGGCCTCCACTCCAATGCCCACCAAGTGCCAACTTGACTTAGATCCCAATGGTAAAGTGGTGGATCAAAAGGTATATCGTTCCATGATTGGTTCCTTGCTTTACCTTTGTGCATCTAGACCGGACATCATGTTGAGTGTGAGAATTTGTGCACGGTTTCAAGCCGCACCTAAGGAAAGTCACTATGTGGCGGTCAAATGAATCTTTCGATATTTGGCTCATACCCCAAACTTTGGCTTATGGTACCCAAGAGGATCAAACTTCAAGCTTGTAGGGTACTCGGATTCCGATTGGGCGGGAGACAAAGTGGATAGGAAGTCCACTTCCGAAGGGTGCCAATTCCTTGGTTGCTCTTTGGTAAGTTGGTCTTCCAAAAAGCAAAGTTGTGTGTCTCTCTCGTCCACTGAGGCGGAGTATGTTGCCGCCGGTAGTTGTTGTGCACAACTTCTATGGATGAGGCAAACTTTAAAGGATTACGGTGTCACTTGTGACAAAGTGCCTCTTTGGTGTGACAATGAAAGTGCCATCAAGATTTCTCTCAACCCGGTGCAACACTTCAAGACGAAGCATATTGAGATTCGGTATCACTTAATTCGGGATCACATTAGGCGAGGAGAGATTGAGCTCAACTATGTCAACACTCATGACAACCTTGCAGATATTTTCACGAAGCCCTTGGATGAAGCAAGATTTCGCGAGTTAAGGCATGAGCTAAATATCATTGATTCAAGCAATGTGGCTTGAACCCTTGCACACCCTACCACGCTCAATTTGTTGTCTAGTTTAGGTGTAGGCATGGACATAGGGGGAGTGTTGTTCTCTCAATGAACTCTCCCTCCCCCCATTATGCATAAATTGATCAAGTCTTTCACTTTAGCCATTGTTGATGGCACTTGTGCTTAAAAGACGAGTTTTGGTCATGGGCCCAAGGTTAAAATCTTCGCGGTGCCATACCTTTTGACTCAAACATAGGTGGCCTCGGCCACCGCCCTCTTGTGAAGAGGTGTGTCTTGGTCGTTTGCTGGTGTGTTTGTCGTTTTTTTCCGTTTCGTCGAGCTAAGCCGTGTCTGTTTAGTTGCCGTGGCGCGCTGGGCGGTACTACCGCTGGTGGTGCGCGGTACTACCGCTCGTGAGCGGTACTACCGCCCCCCAGCACGGTACTACCGCTGGGGGACGAGAACAGGGGGTTAAGTCAGGGGCAGGGGGAGGTTTCTTCTCCCCCATACCCATTCACTTCGCCCCTCTTTTATCTTCCTCTCTCCAGCCTCCTCTCGCCGCGGGAGTGCTCCGGTAGATCTCCGTCTTCGGGGCGTCCCTCTCCATTTCCTTTGGTGGAGTCGATCCCCACCACGTCCTCTTGCCATGGATGCCGGTATTGCCCCCGTTCTTTCTTTCGTTTTGTCTCCTTTTAGTTCTTGTTTCTTAGGGGCAATGGTGGTTGCATCTCTAGATTTTTGGCGAAATCTAGGCTTGAGTTGATTGGAGAAGGCAACTAGACTATCTAGATTAGAGTTTGGTAGGATTATTTTTGAATTTGGTAGGCCGGTAGTGCCGGATCTGACCACGGTAGTAGGAAACCACTGTTTCACCGCCTCGTGCTTTGAAACTGCTGTTTATCCGCCTCAAGCCGTACTACCGCTCCCTTTGGAGCGGTACTACCGCTTGACCTAGAGCGGTACTACCACTCCCTTTGGGGCGGTACTACCGCTTGGGGCGGTACTACCGCGGGCAGGTCACAGTACTACCGCTGCATGCCAATTTCCATCATTCTCCTGCCTTACCTTGATCTTTTGTTGTGTTGTTGGCTTATGCTCGTTCTTTCTGGTTGTTTCGCGTTGTTCTTGTGTTTGGCTCCAGGTGATGACCATTCCGAGCAGCAAGGTCGCCGTATCAACCCCGGGCGTGCCACATCAAAACGCTACCGCACCTCAGAGCCTGCCGGTGGTTCCTCGAGCACCCAACCGCCTCCAGCAAGTGCTTCTGCATGTGCTCCTCCACCTCCTCAGCAATCGAAGCGAGCCGCCAACAAGCCAAAAGGGAAGACTGTGGCTGAGATGACCAACAAGGAGTTTTGGGAGAAGCGTCGCCGCAACCCCTATGCGGTGGACCAAGAACCCACTTTGGTCAACCGCCCGTTCTGGAACCGTTTTCAGTTTACCATCTACTTTGATGTGATCAAGGCCAAGAAGAATCTTTTTGTTGATGTTCGCTCCATTGACACTGATGCTATGGAGAAGGATCGGAGTACTTTGGCGAAGCTCTTCAGATGTGCACTCAGCTGAACATTCTCAGGATCATGCAATTCAATAAGGACTTTGATGCGGATTTGGTAGCTCAATTCTATGCCACCGTCCATCTTGGGACGGATGTCGACAGGACTCTAACATGGATGACCAATGGCAAGCTGCTTTCTGTCAAGTGGAAGGCTTTCATGGAGTTACTTGATGTGGTGGATACCGGGCTTGAGACTCCTGTCGGTTTCCGTCCTCACCGCAATGCTACATCCACCCACAAGCAAGCCCTTTGGCCCTACTGCACTGTGAAGGTTCACCCAGTAACTGAGAAGAAGACCTATGAGCTGTCTCCGTATCTGGACATTCTTCATCGCATATTCCGTAAGACTCTCTTCCCTCGGATTGGGAATCTGGATATGGTCCACTCTTACCTCGTGGACATGCTCCTTTTCTGTCAGCATGAGAAGGAAGCAAGCACTGGAGAGAGCCTGGATATCTCTCATGTCATGTGGTGTGAATTTCTATCTGCCGTGTCTGAGCGCAAGTGTCCTATCTATGGTCCATTCATCATGAGGCTCATTGAGAGGGCCTGGGCACAGACTTATCCCAGAGTGCTGCTAGAGACTGGAGACTTGGTTTCTCATGAGATCAAGCGTCTGAGGAAGAAGGACAACTGGACAGCGCCTCACACAGGGGGTCCATCTGCTACTGCTGCCCCAGGGGGTCCGTCTGCTGCTGCTGCTGCCATGGGGACCGAGGGTGAGGCTGCTACTGGTGCTCATGAGGAGGATTTTGGTTCCACTAGTGCTGAACCTTCATGGGCACAGAAGCTTAAGCGCAAGATGAAGAAGCTTTTCTGCATGGAGTCTCATGGTCAGTACATGACTCATGTGGCGGAGAAGCATGCCAGGACGCGCCACAAGGAGCTCATGCATCAGATGGGAGCAACAGTTGCCAGTGGGTCTGAGGGTCAGATCACTGAAGAGGAGGACTGGATTCATCAGAATTGCCACTGGACCGACTCCGATGCCGAGCAGTTCTCGACCCACGATGAAGATGCAGAGATGTGATGTTCGAGCTCTTCCACCTCCCATCACCTGGAGTCATAGTGTCACTCTATGCTCTTTTTGGTGTCTCGCTGCCAAAGGGGGAGAGAGAGTAGGGATTTGCCTCTTGTGTCGTGTTTTGTGTCGTTTTGTGGTTTCTTGTGTGTTCTCTTGGTGTCCTTCTTTGGTTTGGTTTGGTGTGAGCCCTAAGCTCTAGACATATGGTGTGAGCCCTAAGCTCCCTATCGCTACCTTATTACTTATGTCATGTCTGAGTACTGTAGTTTATTGTGAGATGCATGCTTGTCATGTTTATTCAATTCTCTCATATATCTTGTGCTTAGTATTGTTGGACTATAAAATATAGGGGGAGTTTTGATCCGAATGTGTGGGTCGTGCCATCTCTTGGTGCACACATTCTGGGGGAGCCCGTCTATATTTTGTAGTTCTTAGCTTTCTTTGTTTTATTTCTTTTCCTTGCGCAAATCCCTAGTTGTCATCAATCCACCAAAAAGGGGGAGATTGTTACAGCATATCTCTCTCAAGGTAGTTTTGGTGATAGATGACAACATGTTTGCGGACTAATCTTGTGCTTTGAATAATTCACAGATTCTCCCCTGGCACGAGACGCTTTCTTCCCCTCGGAGTGTATTTCAAGACGGTGTAGCTTTTTCGTTTCTTTCTCGGTGGACTAGTTGTGTAGAGGGCACCATACTATCAAGAGGGGGTCCGCTGGGGTTTTGCATGGGTGGAATCATCACGTACACATCAGCTTCTCACCCTCCGAGCTTTTCCTGTCCATTGAAGAGATCTCTCCTCTCTTCCTTGTTCTGTCTGGGTCTAAGCGGCAGTACCGCGCACCCAGCGGTAGTATCGCTGAGAAGCCACAAGCGGTAGTACCGCTGTGGCTCCACAATAGTAGTACCGCTGGGGGCCTGGCACATCCGCCGTGTCCTCAGCATTTTTGAGAGATCCCTTCTCTCTCGCGCGCTCGCCCCAGTGATAGTACCGCACTGCCTGCGGTACTACGGCCGAAGGGTCACAAGCGGCAGTACCGCTCCACAGCGGTACTACCGCCCTTGACCCCACTGCGGTAGTACCGCTAGGTAGTCTGGCTCCTACCGCCTCGATTCGAGAGGTCTTTTTCTCGTGTCGAGTTTTGCAGCACTAGTCACGGTTGTAGTGGCGGTAGTACCGTTCCAGGAGCGGTAGTACCGCCCTACCACCGCGGTAGTACCGCTATTGGGGTCCGTTCCCTACTAAGTCTCCTCAGCGCGGCAGTACCGCAGGGTGGCGCGGCAGTACCGTCGCCTGGCGGTAGTACCGCCCCCTCTCAGCGGTAGTACCGCCCTGTGCGGGGCTGGTTGGTGGGGGGGCAACGGGATTGTTGCCCCCACTATAAAAGGGAGTCCCCTTCCTCCTTCTCACTTACCTCTTCCTCCCCCAAAGCTCCATTTATTGCTCAAGCTCCATTAAATACTCCAAGCTTCATTTTGCCCGATCTATCTCCCTAGCCAATCAAACTTGTTGATTTGCTCGGGAGTGGTTGAGAAGGCTCCGATCTACACTTCCACCAAGGAATTTTCGATTCCCCCACTCATCCCTAGCGGATCTTGTTACTCTTGGGTGTTTGAGCACCCTAGACGGTTGAGGTCACCTCGGAGCCATATTCCATTGTGGTGAAGCTTCGTGGTCTTGTTGGGAGCCTCCGATTAAGTTGTGGAGATTGCCCCAACCTTGTTTGTAAAGGTTCGGTCACCGCCTTCAAGAGCACCAATAGTGGAATCACGGCATCTCGCATTGTGTGAGGGCGCAAGGAGAATACGGTGGCCCTAGTGGCTTCTTGGGGAGCATTGTGCCTCCACACCGCTCCAACGGAGACGTACTTCCCCTCAAAAGGAAGGAACTTTGGTAACACATCCTCGTCTCCACCGGATCCACTCTTGGTTATCTCTTACCTTTACTTGTGCAAGCTCTTTAGTGTTTCTACCCTTGCTTGCTTGTATGCTTGTTGATATTGCATCATATAGGTTGCTCACCTAGTTGCACATCTAGACAACCTACTTTGATGCAAAGTTTAATTTGGTAAAGAAAAGCTAAAAATTGGTAGTTGCCTATTCACCCCCCCCCTCTAGTCAACCATGTCGATCCTTTCAACCACCTTTTTCACCGACAAAGGAGATATAATCACATGGGTATGGGCACTCCTCTTGGCAACTGCCAAGCTTGGGGGAGGTGCCCCGGTATCGTATCATCATCACAACTCCTATCTTTACTGTTTTTCTTAGTTCGATCCTATTAGTAGTATCTTGATCTAGTAGAATAAAGTTTATGGCATGATCTAGTTTTGAGTTTGCTTTATGATCTCTCTTTGTAATCGAGTCTGTGAGCTATATATAATAAAGATTAGTGTTGAGTCAAGGGCTTGATTATTTTGCCATGATCTTGGGTGAATAAAAGAAAAGAGAAAAAGAATAAAAAGAAACAAAGAGTTCATATTGATCTTATTGAGAGTAATGACTTCACATAGAAAGAGTATGATGATTAAAAGTTGTTGGGAGTTGGCAGACATAGCTTTGGTCATTGTTGCAATTAATAGGAAGTAATAAGGAAAGAGAGGTTTTCACATATAGATATATTATCATTGACATCTTTTACGATTGGGAGCACTCATTAAGATATGACATGCTAAAGAGTTGATGTTGGACAAGGAAGACAACGTAATGAGTTATGTTTTTCTTATATCTGAGATAAAGTATGTTGTCATGGATCCTCTAACTTGTTGAGCTTGCCTTTCCCCCTCATGCTAGCCAAATTCTCAGCACTAAGTAGAAATACTACTTGTGCTTCCAAATACCCCTAAACCCCTAAACCAGTTTTGCCATGAGAGTCCATCATATCTACCTATGGATTGAGTAAGATCCTTCAAGTAAGTTGTCATCGGTGCAAAGCAATAAAAATTGCTCTAAATATGTATGATTGATTGGTGTGGGAGAAATAAGCTTTATACGATCTTGTGATGTGGAATTAATAAAAGCGACGGACTGCATAATAAAGGTTCATATCACAAGGGGCAATATAAAGTGACGTTCTTTCGCATTGAGATTTTATATATCCAACCATAAAAGCGCATGACAACCTCTGCTTCCCTCTGCGAAGGGCCTATCCCTTATTATTATCTTCTACCTTATGCAAGAGTCATGGTGATCTTCACCTTTCCTTTTTCATTTTATCCTTTGGCAAGCTCGGCATGTTGGAAAGAACATGATATATATATATATATATATATATATATATATATATCTAATTGGATGTAGGGGAGCATGAACCATTATTGTTGACATTACCCTTGAGGTAAAAGGTTGTGGGGCAAAACTATAAGCTCCTATCTTTCTCTGTATCCGATTAAAACTCCATAACCACAAGTATTGCGTGAGTGTTAGCAATTATGGAGGACTAAATGATAGTTGAGTATATGGACTTGCTTTTAAGCTCTGACATAGACTCTTTCTGATGTTATGATAAATTGCAATTGCTTCAATGACTGAGATTATAGTTTGTCGGAGCCCAATAAGGTTTATGATTTGTACTTTTGCATTGTGAATAGATCATCACTTGAACATAAGTAATCATATGACAAAATCTATATATGTTGGTGTTATGAGAATAATCATGATGCCTTCATGTCCGTATTTTATTTTTTTCAACGCCTCTACCTCTAAACATGAGGACATATTTATTGTTATCGGCTTTTCGCTTGATGACAACGAGGTCTAAGCTTGGGGGAGTTGATACGTCCATTTTGCATCATGCTTTTATATCGATATTTATTGCATTATGGACTGTTATTTCACTTTATATCACAATACTTATGGCTATTCTCTCTTATTTTACAAGGTTTACATAAGGAGGGAGAATGCCGGCAGCTGGAATTCTGAGCTGGAAAAGGAGCAAATATTAGAGACCTATTCTGCGCAACTCCAAAAGTCCTGAAACTCCACGGAACGTCTTAAAATAAATAAAGAAAAATCCTCGCCAAAGATGAAGGCCAGGGGGCCCACACCCTTCTCACGAGGGTGGGGGGCGCCCCCCCCTAGGGCATGCCCCCCTACCTCGTGGGCCCCCTAGTGGCTCTCCGACGTCCATCTTCTCCTATATGAGGTCTTTCGATGAGAAAAAAATAGGAAGGAACTTTTCGGGACGAGACTCCGCCGCCACGAGGCGGAACCTTGGCGGATCCAATCTAGAGCTCCGGCAGGGCTGTTCTGCCGGAGAAACTTCCCTCCGGGAGGGGGAAATCATCACCATCGTCATCACCAACGCTACTCTCATCGGGAGAGGGCAATCTCCATCAACATCTTCATCAGCACCATCTCATCTCAAAACCCTAGTTCATCTCTTGTATCCAATTCTTGTCTCCAAGTCCGGGATTGGTGCTAGTAGGTTGCTAGTAGTGTTAATTACTCCTTGTAGTTGATGCTAGTTGGTTTAATTGGTGGAAGATTATATGTTCAGATCCTATATGCATATTATTACCCCTCTGATTATGAACATGAATATGCTTTGTGAGTAATTACGTTCATTCCTGAGGACAAGGGAGAAGTCTTGCTATTAGTAGTCATGTGAATTTGGTATTCGTTTGATATTTTGATAAGATGTATGTTGTCTAGCCTCTAGTGGTGTTATGTGAACGTCGACTACATAACACTTCACCATTATTTGGGCCTAGAGGAAGGCATTGGGAAGTAATAAGTAGATGATGGGTTGCCAGAGTGACAGAAGCTTAAACCCTAGTTTATGTGTTGCTTCGTAAGGGGTTGATTTGGATCCATATGTTTCATGCTATGGTTAGGTTTACCTTAATACTTTTGTTGTAGTTGCGAATGCTTGCAATAGAGGTTAATCATAAGTGGGATGCTTGTTCAAGTAAGAACAGCACCCAAGCACCGGTCCACCCACATATCAAATTATCAAAGTATCGAACGCGAATCATATGAACGTGATGAAAACTAGCTTGACGATATTCCCATGTGTCCTCGGGAGCGCTTTTCCTATTATAAGAGTTTGTTCTGGCTTGTCCTTTGCTACAAAAGGATTGGGCCATCTTGCTGACTTTATTTACTTTTGTTACTTGTTGCTCGTTACAATTTATCCTATCACAAAACTATCTGTTACCACTTATTTCAGTACTTGCAGAGAATACCTTGCTGAAAACCGCTTATCATTTCCTTCTGCTCCTTGTTGGGTTCGACACTCTTACTTATCGAAAGGACTACGGTAGATCCCCTATACTTTTGGGTCATCACTCGGTCTTGCCGTTTTGTGGGGACGTATGTGGACATGAGAACCGGTAGGAGATGTCGTTTGTGGAAAGAAAGGCGCGTAAGGAGGTGTTGATGAATTCACCACCATTGTCGCATTGCAAAGCTTTTATGATGATATTGTATTGGGTGCGCACAAAGGCAAAGAAACGTTGCAAGACGGTGGAGGTGTCAGACTTGTTGCGTAGAGGGAAGGACCACAAAAAATGTGTATAATCATCGAGCACAACTAAATAATATTGGTAGCCTGAGAAGCTTACAACGGGTGACGTCCACAAGTCACAATGAACAAGCTCAAAAGGAGCAAAGGTGCGACTACTAGAAGAGGAAAATGGAAGACGCGGTTGCCGTCCTAGCTGACACGCGTTACATGGAGTGTACACCACATTATTACATGAAGGAAGAAATTCCTTGGCAGCTAAAGAAGCAATTGTTTGAGGACTCGGATGACCGAGCCGACGATGCCACATGTCTGCAGAGGAGGTCGTGGTGAGGAGAGCAGCGGGCCAAGTCTTGTTATTGCCGAAGAATGGATAGAGATCGCCGGAGCTAGCAGAGATCATGATGACCCTCCTGGTTCGAAGATCCTTCACAAGAAAGCCGAAAGGGTAAAATTCGATAGAACAAGAATTGTCGTGAGTGAATTGACGTACAGAGATGAGACTAGTGACAACGCGGGGTGAAAACAGAACGTTGCGCAAATGAAAATTGTGCGGGAGTGTAGTGGAGCCGATGGCTTGGATGGGGAGGTGAGTGTCGTTGCCAACAACAATGTGAGATAAATGATGCTTTAAAAAAGGATTGGAGTGGTGAATGTTACCAGGGTTGCCGGTGACGTGAGAGGAGGCACCGCTGTCGAGGTACCACTCAGCGGGGCCGTTGCCGGTGTTGGGGAAGCCTTGAGAGCTATAAGCCGCCTGGAGCATGGCGAGATGATCCCAAGACGGCGGCTGGAGCGGAGTAGGCGCGGGGTAGGCCGGGAACTGCATGGAGTACGCGTTGGCGTGGGCGCCCGGGCGCGGGCCAAGGACACCGGCAGTGTTGGGCGGTATCCAGCCGTAGCGCGGAGAGGGCAGGGCCATGCCGTAGGGGGCGAAGAAGCCCATGTAGGGGTTGAAGGGCGAGGCAGAGCCCCGGCCGCCCTGGTCGCCGCGACCGCGCCCACGCCCACGGCCACGCCCACGGCCGCGGTCACCGTTGTCCTGGTGGCGAGAGGAAGAGCCGCGCCCAGGCGACTGTCCGTGGCCGCGGTCGTTCCCACGATCCTAAGAGCGATCAGCACCGCGATCACCCGAGCGAGGAGCGGAACCGCCGGCGCCAGGGGATCCGGAGGCCGCAGAGGAGCCGCCTGGAAGGGCGCCAGATCCGTGGATGGCGAGCACCGTGGCGCTGACCTCGGAAGCGCGCTGGGCGAGGTTCTCCTCGGCGAGTTTGACGCGCGAGAAGACGGTCTTGAACGGTGGCAGGGGAACGGTGTCGCCCAGGACGACCCGGATGGTGTCAAGACGACCATCAAGACCATGGAGGAACTGGGTGGTGAGGTCGACCTCGGTGACGGCGTGGTTGATGTCGGCGAGGCCAGCAGTGAGCAGCTTCATGCGCCGCGCATACTCGGCGACCGAGAGATCTCCCTGCTTGAGATTGCGGTACTGCCGGTTGAGCGTCATGTACCAAGCAGTGCGGTTGGCGAAGAAGTAGGCGTTGATCCGGGTCCAGAGATCATAAGTGGTGGTGGCGCCGATGACGTGGTCGATGATGGAGTCCGCAAGAGTGGCATACACCCCAGAGCGACATGGGCGTCGAGCTCAAGGTACTGGGAATCGGTGTTGGGGGGAGGTGGGTGCTCGATAAGGTAGGAGAGGCCATGGCGGACGAGGACCATGAGGAAAAAGGATTTTCATTTATGAAAGTTGTGTTCGTTAGGGTCGAGGAGGAATTTGATGTGGTTAGACACATGATCATTGAACATGGGATGGCGAGCAGGGGGCGCAGGTGGTGGTGGTGGTGGTGGGTGGGAGGAGAAAAGGGGGGCGAACTGGGATGCAGAGGGAGCGGATGAGCCGGTGTGGAGAGTCGGAGCGGTGCCGAACACGAAGGCCGGTGAAGAGGCGGAGGTAGGAGAGGCCGTGGTGCCGCCGGACGTGGCGGCGGAGGAGGTAAAGGAGAGGGAGCTTGGCGAGGAGGCGGAGCTGGTGGCGGCGGAGGAAGAAGATCCGTGCTCGACGGCCATGGCGCAGGATGGAGCGGAAGCGAGGAACTGGTCGCTGATACCAAGTTGGAAGGAGAACGGCTCAATAATATTCTGTGTTTGGCATATTGCCATCGGTACAACATATACAGGGTGAGTTACAACAGAAGGCCCGATGAATGTGGCACGCAGGCCCAGGCAACACCCACGATCCTATATACTAGGAGAGTATACACAGGTACAAATACACATGGAATAATACATGTTAACAAGGAGCTCGCCAGCATCGGCATCGAGCTCGACATGCCGAGCCTGCGCTACTTCCGCTACACGGGGGACGCCATCAAGCTGTCGTTGGCATCGCCGGCGCCGGGCCTGTCAAGCGTCGACCTCAACGCCACTCTCCACGGAGAGCAGTCGCAGTGGAGCCCACGTCACGTATGCTCGTAAGCTTCTCCAACACAAGGGCCTTAAAGCTGCACGTCAACTTCATGAACGACATCATCTACGGCGAGGAGGAGCACGGCGGGGCCATCCTGCCAACCTTCCCGAACCTCAAGCTCCTCGAACTAGACGAATTCCATGAGTACACGAGCAGCAGCGCCGCGTTGGCAATGGCGAGGCTGCTCCGCTCCTGCCCGGCCATGTCCGAGCTCCGGCTCAACTTGAACATGACGCAATGGTACCGCGACGACGACGAGCCCGACACCAATGATCCGGCCAGAAGCCCCTTCGCCCAGTCCATGGACCGATTCAACAGGCTCGCATCCATGACCGCTTCCTCGCGTCGTGCCGTCAGCAAGGTCTCGGAGCTCCCCGCGGTCTTGACCGACGACGGCGTGTTCAGCTGCTTGCAGACGAGTCTGCGGAAGGTGACGCTGCAGTTCAATGCCAAGGAGGCGGACTGCGTCCAGGTACAGCTCGCCAAGTTCCTGGTGGAGAACGCCATGGTTCTCGAGGAGATGCACGTCGACGATGGGAGCACGTACTGGCCGGAGCACCTCTGCAACAAGCTCGAAAGATGGAGAGCCGATTCGTTCCGCAGGAGGAAGCTGACGGACACGGCCGGCTTTCGGGTGCACCAGCTAGAATAGCGAACCCCGTGCAAGTTTCTTAGGAACAAGCAGGAAACCAAGTAGTACTCCACATCTCAGAGTTGTGCGACCACACCACTAAACCTTTCTTACTTATACATGTAGTTACATCCGATGTACAGTAATACAATGGACGATCTCCTAGTTCAATGTACTGTATGTGAAACACCTCCTCACTCAGAGTTGAACAAAGCTTTGCGCATTCGAACGGACAAGTAATTATCTGAAAGCTTCATTAACAATTTAACAGTCATGCTTGGTCAGGTCTGTGCTGCTCCTAACCCTGAAAAAACAACCTCATCATTTATTTGAAAACAGGAGGATCACTACGAGGTGCAAAAAACAAATGTTACTAGCAAAACATGCAACAAGGTGGCTGATCAAAATATAAGCATATTAAAATGATTGCAGGACAAAATACATGTTTAAACCAAAAAAATTAAATTAAACTACTCTCTGGTCTGGTCACTCCAACATAACTCTCAAGTCCTAGTATCTCTCGCACACGAATAGTGCATGGAAGAACATCAAGACCAAACGAAAAAATAGTCAACCCAGTTAGAGCATTCATTGATGCAAAGTTACAATGGATTCCACCAAGAGGTAAACATGGTCTGGCATATAGCTTATATGGAGAGACCTCAGCCCTGAGTGACTGTTGGACTATGATGCCGATGGAAATCAACAACTATCAGGGCTTACCTCTCATAAGGTACGTAGAGCTGAACACTGTACCAGTTACATTTTTGAAGGAAATAAGCTTGTTGGGAGTTACAACTCCTTTGCAATTTGCAAGAGGTGTCCGTAGTAGACAAGATTTTCCAAGCTAACTAAGTGGAAATACAATTGAAGGATCTGAAAGAGCTGTAATGCTTTGATATATGAAATCAATGAAATGCACAGCAGTACAGCACTAGTAACATCTTATGAGCAATATATCTACTTTTTAGATTATTACAATTGTTCTCATCTACATCATTTAATGAGCTCAAGTTAAACAAACAATATAACACGCGCACTAGGTATAGCAAGAGAACATAAGGAATTGGAGTTGGGAAGTCACATGATGCCCTTGCACTCACCACCTCACCTCCGGGTACTAGAATGCCAGTCAACTAGCTAAACTCCATTAGAACTTTGCTCCATGTTTAGTTGCATAGCATCCATCTTCTCAATTACATACTCCAGCTTTTTGCAACAAATCTCATTAGCGATTCTTGCACTATAGTCGCACTTCTCAAATGGACGATATTCACAAGCACTTTTTATTTCCTCGCGCAAAGTTGTTTGTATTTCCTGCTCGAACCACAATACAATGTATTTATCACACACGATTCATGATATACATAATGTGAGATTGTGTGTAATAAAAAGCAATGACGTGATTGTCATACGAATGTATGATTAACGAATGGGTTCACATATCTGGCTAGTACTCTGCTGGAAAGACTGTAACACTGTGTCTGAGTTAAAGGCTCAGAGAAGAATTTTAGATGACACCCGAAAGGCCTAAACCAATCGGTTGCCAACAAATCCTGATTTCATGACAATCAAATAAGCAGTGCAGACAGGCAGATAGCGTTACTACCCCAGAAAATTACTACAGGGCAGCGAATAGCATTCTTTCTGTCTGCACAGGTTCCAAGAAAAGATTAGTTGATCATCATCTCATCTCATCAATATGGAACCGTGCTTTGCTTGGAACTAAAAGTATTGCAGTTCAGAACAATGGCACTCAAGCCATCAGAATACAACAAGTTCAAATCAAAAGCACAGCAAATTTCAGCTTGCACTATGTCTATATGGGCATAATATATCACAAAGCATGTTATCCCATGATCAAGAAAATGGAAGAAAACTCCAAGCACGTAGGTAAGTATGTATTTTCCCCCTAATACCAGGCCATCTTGATGCTTCCAGCAAGCAATGAGCTAAAATGCTACAGCAAAACAAAATTCCAGGTACAGAACCAGTGATTCTGCTGGCTCATTTCGAAATTGCACATCCAATTTCCGTCTGCCGCAGGTTACAGCTTCAAACATCCCTCACTGGCCCCTCTTCATCCAGCCATAAGCAAGGGCCAAATATAGATCTAAGAGCGGTGAGCGTCGGGTGGATGGGGGTTATGGGGTTACCTTCATGTAGAGCATGAACTCGCGGCAGTGGGCGGCTACGGCTTCGGCGCGGGGACCCTGCGAGTTTCCGAGCTCCTCCATGACCGCGCCCGACAGCTCCACCACCCGCACTATCCGCTGCACAAGAACAAACGAGCACGACGCCACATCAAGATTCAGTGACCAAATCGATCAGACCAGAGGGCCGAAAGAGGTGAGCTGGATGTGGGCCACCTGCTCAACGTTGTGGAGGCGCTCCAGCGAGCTGCTCTGACCCTGCGGGATCATCGCCGCCGGCGAGGAAGAGAGGTAGGCGAGGGCGGCGTTCGGGAGCGTCGTGCGGCCTTGAGAAGCTGTTTTTTTTAGGGATGCGGCCTTGAGTTTTTTTTCTGAGGGATGCGGCCTTCAATGTTAAATGTGACGTGCTGGTGGGTTTAGGACATCTTCAATGATTGTAAGATAGTTGTTGGTAGAATTTGCTGCATAGGATTTTTTATGATGTGTCATACAATAAATGAAGAAAGAGGAGAAGGTTATATGTAGTACATGAACCAACACCCCTTGCACAAGCTCTAATGTAGAATGAGGGAGCATCTTATTTATTATCTCACATCCTATTGCACAAACTAGATACAACCCATTGAAGTTGTTATATGTTAAGGTGTTGATTGATGACATAACATATTTACCAACAAACTAACATACAAAACTGTTGGAGATGCTCTTAGTCGGCTATAAGATGTTCCACACCAGCAAAATCTTATATATATCTATACCAATATAAAAGGATCCAAAAAGGCAGATCCAAAGCATCTCGACCATCAAATCATGTTATCTAACTGTTCAAATTGCTTCAATGTTGAGCATCAAACATGTTTAACGCTCTAATTATCCATCACTGCCATTGGTTATAAACACGTTTTGACTCCACGCTATCCCATGAAATCTGCCATGTAATTAATATCGTATCATTTCTGCGGAAAAAGTAATTGATATTTTACCAAATACTAACGTGCAACGGATATATTTTATGGTTTTACGTAATATAACGTGCAATTAATAATCTATCTAATATAAACGTGTATTAGAAAGAAGAAAGCCGGTGCTTCATCCATCACCGGCCGATAACACAAGTTAGAATGAAATTAACCGTGCATGCAGCTAGCCATGAAATTAACCGTGCATGCAGCTAGCCATGAAATTAACCGTGCATGCAGCTAGCCAATCATTGTTTTGTTCCTTGCATTTCTCTCCATGCAAGCATTCTAAATATATTAAACCCGATCAGGTTTAGTTTACCAGATATTTTTGACTTTTTCTTATCAGTTAAAATCAGCCCAATGGATGGGTGACACGTGCTTTAGTGAGGGATATAGCTGGGTATGCAACTGTGTGCGCGTAGCGACTGCTGTTGGAAAACATAGTAAATTGAGGACTCAGTTCCCCATTGGTTGCATGTCCCGGTCATGGAGAGATGGAGTTGGCCACGATTTCCATTCTCCGTTTTGGCTGGTTCTGCATGCCTGCTTGCTTCTTCCTTCCAACTCCCGCTTTCTTTCCGCCACGTGCGCCGTGTTGGAGTCGGCTGCCGCCCGCGCCTTCTGGTTTTTTCATACTGTCGGCTGCCGCTTTCGTACAACCTTCTGGGTGTTTCTGCAGCATGTGTGGTAGTTGTCTTTCAATTTGTGCTCTGTCTCTTTGCTGCTTGCTATAAATACCGGCTGTGCATGGCTGCATGCTTGGGTCCGCCCACTCCTTCATCACCAAAAGGCTTTCCTGCAGCCAGCGTCGCCTCTGTGGCACGGTCCATGGTGGTTACCGGAGGCTACGCGTCCGCTGGCCTCCTCCCCTTCAACTCGGCGCTCGGCTTCACGGGTTACCGCCGCCGCCGCCGTGCCCTGGTCGTCGGCGACTCGCTGCCGGCCTCCTCATCCTCGTCGACCTTTTTTGCGCCGCTGGCCGCAGGCCTGGTGGGGATCGGCCGTAGCTGGGCCGCGGCCGACAGTGACTATGTCGAAGATGACGGCGATCGGTTGCAGGCTGCGCGGGAACCGTGTCTCCCAGCACCTGCGGATCTCCTTGGCGGGGCCACGGTCTCCGTTCGGACGTAGTAGGAACTAGGACGCCCTGTTCGGGGAACACGGATGCGGCGGCGGCAACCTCAGCGACGACGACAACTAGCACGATCACTGGCCAATGCGAGCGACGCGATGGCGGCGAGGACGGATGCTCCTGCTGCACGTGCGCGTAGTGGCGCCTCAAAGGGATTAGGCTGCAGTTTCGGGGCCGAAGGGAGGCGGTGCGGCATGATGGTATCGATAGTGGCCACGCCGGGCAAGAGGGAGTGGAGCCGCCCCTAGTAATCTTCGGCTTCATCCACAGCAACCTGCACAACCTCTTTGCCGTCGAGCTTCCTTCACCTCTAGATGGCACTGCGCCGCGCCCCCCTTTCCTTCTCTTCATCTCTCCTTTCCTCTCCTACTCCTACTTGGAAGGGGGGAGTCCTACTCCCGGTGGGAATAGGACTCCTCATGGGGCGCGCCATAGGAGGCCGCCCCCTCCCCCTCCTCCACTTCTTTATATACGGGGAGGGGGTGTCGGTGTCAAAACCGGCGGATCTCGGGTAGGGGGTCCCGAACTGTGCGTTTAAGGTCGATGATAACAGGAGACATGGAACGCAATGTTTTACCCAGGTTCGGGCCCTCTCTATGGAGGTAATACCCTACGTCCTGCTTGATTGATCTTGATGAATATGAGTATTACAAGAGTTGATCTACCACGAGATCATAATGGCTAAACCCTAGAGGCATAGCTTGTATGGTTATGATAATGTCTCTCCTCCGGACTAAGTCCTCCGGTTTATATAGACATCGGGAGGATCTTGGGTTACACAAGGTCGTTTGCAAAGAAAGGAATCTACATATTCCGTCGCCAAGGAGAGTCCTATCCAGACACGGGTGCAGTCTTCGGTCTTCATATCTTCACAGCCCATCAGTCCGGCCCATGGCTAACAGGCCGGACGTCCGAGGACCCCTTAGTCCAGGACTCCCTCAGGAATCCCAGCCCGCGGACGAAATATGTGAGAAACACAACTCTCTCATGGGCTCTGGGGTAAGGACGATCTGTCCCTTGGCCGGGAGACGGTGAACGATCTCCTTGGCCAGATATCCAGCCTCTCGGAGCTCCTTGATGTCTTTCTTCTTAACAGAGGAGGCCATTCACTTGCCTCCATCTCCGGATCCGGACATGGTTGGAGTTATTTCTCCGACGGGAGAAGCTAGAGCTTGGGCATTGGAACAGAGGAAGGAGAAGGCGTGGGTGAATGAGGATGAATCCTTATCCCCTTATAAAGGCCGCGAATGTCAAACGTCTTCCTATTCACCTTAAAACTTGCCTATTCCCAAGGGCTGTGTAAACGGCATGGTTGGGTTACCCACGTTCGTATTGATAAGAATCCCGTAATAAGGAGACACGATCTCTGCTTTGACAAGACGTGCCAATGGCAACCGCGTCTCGAAACGTGGAGCGGCAGACGAAAAACGGTTCGAAATTATGACCGGACAGACGTGATGTCATGTTACAAAAAGTTGTCAGCAGATTGGACTCATGTAAAATTATATTCTCTCTGCGGTTGTGTGTGGTGTGTGTTACAAGTCCAGACACGTTCAATACATCCGAAGACTATTTTGGAGTTCGGAAGGAGGAACCCGCCTTGCAATGCCGAAGACAGATCTACGCGTCGGATACGTTGTCATTGAAGCCAGGTTCAGAGGCTATGTTCTATATAAGTGTTGGTCGCTTATCGACAACAGCATGCCTTACCTGGGGGCCAACAGGTTCTTCATCGCTCAATTGATCAACATCTACAACGGAGTCCCGGGCAGAGCAGCGAGCATGAGCTGATCGACATGTATCATCACAGGTGTGGAGTTGCTGAACGAAGCTCTGTATGGTCAAGCACAAGTGTTGGCCTGTATAGGGATTACAATATTCGATCGTTGTGGCACTTACTATGTGTTACGTCTTCTGTTTACTTTCAAGTTCAACTCTCAAGTTGTTAATTTTCATAGAATTGAGCTTCGGTTTCAAATCAACATTATCTGAATCTTCCTCACCATGGATTCAGCATGCGGGCATCTGAATTTTATGCTGTGCAATTCACTCACCATTGTTTTTATGGTTAATTTTTTTATCACTTGATCCACTTCTACCTTTTAACATGTTGAGTTGGCCTCTTTGATTATTAGTTGCCAACTTCATTGCTGACGTAAGTTATTTGTACCTCCTTTTCAGTTGAACTATTGTTATTGTTTGTCGTTACTCTGAACATTTTCCTGCTCTATATGTTTAATCAAAGTTTCTAGAGAAACAAAGTTCAGTGATATCTGTTATGTGATGGTAGCTGGTGTTATGTTTTTGTCACCATATGATTATGCTTTTGGAGACTTAGAGAATCTTTTGGGAATTTTCCTGAAGAAACAGTTTGGTTGTTTCGTTTATTGGGCATTTCTTGAAAAACAGTTGCATTGTAGGGATCCCAAGTCCCAACTGAGATGTTGTATAATGTTGCTCTTGATATTTGGCACATGCATCCATCAGAGGTAGGTTGCTCCAATGACGAGCACATGGTGCGTCCGTACGACGAATGATCTTTGGAGATCAATGAGCGATCGAATATTCTGAAAAAAAGATTTTGACATATCATTACTGTTTGTGACGTAAAGATACCAAATCTTTAAGAAATACCAGTGTTACAGGCTAATAATAAGGGCAATGAAACATTAGCGTGAACATCTACAGATTCTGAAACTGTCTTTTGTTATCATGCTTTGCAGATAGTGCAGATTTTCAGAGATCGTTGAAATACACGACTTGATGATGAATGCTTCGTTTTTTTTCCTTTCAAGTTACCTTCTTGATTTGGCAATCTGGTATTTATCCCCTATAGGCTTATGGAGGCCATACTATTTCACACAGATTGGTCTGCCAGAGAGTAGGACATAAAGGTTGCATTTCTTTTTTCCATAGTTGACAATCGTCGAAGGACGTAAAAAGATAAACGATCTTGCCGTGTCTTACAGATGGCAGTGTTGGAAATATGCCCTAGAGGCAATAATAAAAGCATTATTATTATATTTCCTTATTCATGATAATTGTCTTTATTCATGCTATAATTGTGTTATCCGGAAATCATAATACATGTGTGAATAATAGACACCAACATGTTCCTAGTAAGCCTCTAGGTGACTAGCTCGTTGATCAACAGATAGTCATGGTTTCCTGACTATGGACATTGGATGTCATTGATAACGAGATCACATCATTAGGAGAATGATGTGATGGACAAGACCCAATCCTAAACATAGCACAAGATCGTATAGTTCGTTTGCTAGAGTTTTCCAATGTCAAGTATCTTTTCCTTAGACTATGAGATCGTGTAACTCCCGGATACCGTAGGAGTGCTTTGGGTGTACCAAACGTCACAACATAACTGGGTGACTATAAAGGTATACTACGGGTATCTCCAAAAGTGTCTGTTGGGTTGACACGGATCAAGATTGGGATTTGTCACTCCGTATGATGGAGAGGTATCACTGGGCCAACTCGGTAATGCATCATCATTATGAGCTCAAAGTGACCAAGTGTCTGGTCACGGGATCATGCATTACGGTACGAGTAAAGTGACTTGTCGGTAACGAGATTGAACGAGGTATTGGGATACCGACGATCGAATCTCGGGCAAGTAGCATACCGATTGACAAAGGGAATTGTATACGGGGTTGCTTGAATCCTCGACATCGTGGTTCATCCGATGAGATCATCGAGGAGCATGTGGGAGCCAACATGGGTATCCAGATCCCGCTGTTGGTTATTGGCCGGAGAGTCGTCTCGGTCATGTCTACGTGTCTCCCGAACCCGTAGGGTCTACACACTTAAGGTTCGGTGACGCTAGGGTTGTAGGGATATGTATATGAATGAACCCGAATGTTGTTCGGAGTCACGGATGAGATCCCGGACGTCACGAGGAGTTCTGGAATGGTCCGGAGGTAAAGAATTATATATAGGAAGTGCTATTTCGGCTGTCGGGACAAGTTTTGGGGTCACCGGTATTGTACCGGGACCATCGGAAGGGTCCCGGGGGTCCACCGGGTGGGGCCACCTGCCCCGGGGGCCACATGGGCTGTAGGGGTGTGCGCCTTGGCCTATATGGGCCAAGGGCACCAGCCCCAAGAGGCCCATGTGCCAAGAGATAAGGAAAGGAAGAGTCCTAAAAGGGGAAGGCACCTCCTAGATGCCTTGGGGAGGATGGACTCCTCCCTTGGCCGCCGCCCCCCCTAGGAGATTGCATCTCCTAGGGCCGGCGCCCCCCCCTAGGCTCCCTATATATAGTGGGGGAAGGAGGGCCTCTCAAACCACGCCTTTGGTGCCTCCCTCTCCCTCTCCAACACCTCCTCCTCCTCCGTAGAGCTTGACGAAGCCCTGACGGAGTACTGCAGCTCCACCACCACCATGCCGTCGTGCTGCTGCTGGAGCCATCTTCCTCAACCTCTCCTTCCCCTTGCTGGATCAAGAAGGAGGAGACGTCACGCTGACCGTACGTGTGTTGAACACGGAGGTGCCGTCCGTTCGGCGCTAGGATCTCCGGTGATTTGGATCACGTCGAGTACGCCTTCCTCATCCCCGTTCTTTGAACGCTTCCGCGCGTGATCTATAAAGGTATGTAGATGAAATCCGATCACTCGTTGCTAGATGAACTCCTAGATGGATCTTGGTGAAACCGTAGGAAAATTTTGTTTTTCTGCAACGTTCCCCAACAGTGGTATCAGAGCTAGGTCTATGCGTAGTTCTCTTGCACGAGTAGAACACAATTTGTTGTGGGCGTTGATGTTGTCAACTTTTCTTGCCGCTACTAGTCTTATCTTGCTTCAACGGTATTGTTGGATGAAGCGGCCCGGACCAACCTTACACGTACGCTTACGTGAGACCGGTTCCACCAACTGACATGCACTAGATGCATAAGGTGACTGGCGGGTGTCTGTCTCTCCCACTTTAGTTGGAGCAGATTCGATGAAAAGGGTCCTTATGAAGGGTAAATAGAAGTTGACAAATCACGTTGTGGCTTTCACGTAGGTAAGAAAACATTCTTGCTAGAACCCTACTTCAGCCACGTAAAACTTGCAACAACAATTAGAGGACGTCTAACTTGTTTTTGCAGCAAGTGCTTTGTGATATGATATGGCCAAAGTTGTGATGAATGATGAATGATATATATGTGATGTATGAGATGTTCATGCTATTGTAATAGGAATCACGACTTGCATGTCGATGAGTATGACAACCGGCAGGAGCCATAGGAGTTGTCTTTATTTTTTGTATGACCTGCGTGTCATTGAGAAACGCCATGTAAATTACTTTACTTTATTGCTAAACGTGTTAGCCATAGTAGTAGAAGTAATAGTTGGCGAGCAACTTCATGGAGACACGATGATGGAGATCATGATGATGGAGATCATGGTGTCATGCCGGTGACAAGATGATCATGGAGCCCCAAGATGGAGATCAAAGGAGCTATGTGATATTGGCCATATCATGTCACTATTATTATTTGATTGCATGTGATGTTTATCATGTTTTTGCATCTTGTTTACTTAGAACGACGGTAGTAAATAAGATGATCCCTCATAATAATTTCAAGAAAGTGTTCCCCCTAACTGTGCACCGTTGCGACAGTTCGTTGTTTCAAAGCACCACGTGATGATCGGGTGTGATAGATTCCAACGTTCACATACAACGGGTGTAAGACAGATCTACACATGCAAACACTTAGGTTGACTTGACGAGCCTAGCATGTACAGACATGGCCTCGGAACACAGAAGACCGAAAGGTCGAACATGAGTCGTATAGAAGATACGATCAACATGAAGATGTTCACCGACGTTGACTAGTCCGTCTCACGTGATGATCGGACACGGCCTAGTTAACTCGGATCATGTTATACTTAGATTACAGGAGGGATGTCTATCTAAGTGGGAGTTCATTGAATAATTTGATTAGATGAACTTAATTATCATGAACTTTGTCTAAAATATTTACAATATGTCTTGTAGATCAAATGGCCAACGTAGTCCTCAACTTCAACGCGTTCCTAGAGAAAACCAAGCTGAAAGACGATGGCAGCAACTACACGGACTGGGTCTGGAACCTGAGGATCATCCTCATAGCTGCCAAGAAAGATTATGTCCTACAAGCATCGCTGGGTGACGCACCTGTTCTCCCTGCAGAACAAGACGTTATGAACGTTTGGCAGGCACGTACCGATGACTACTCCCTCGTTCAGTGCGACATGCTTTACAGCTTAGAGCCGGGGCTCCAAAAGCTTTTTGAGAGACACGAAGCATATGAGATGTTCGAAGAGCTGAAAATGGTTTTCCAAGCTCATGCCCGGGTCGAGAGATATGAAGTCTCCGACAAGTTCTTCAGCTGTAAGATGGAGGAAAACAGTTCTGTCGGTGAGCACATACTCACTTTGTCTGGGTTGCATAACCGCTTGACTCAGCTGGGAGTTAATCTCCCGGATGACGCAGTCATTGACAGAATCCTTCAGTCGCTTCCACCGAGCTACAAGAGCTTTGTGATGAACTTCAATATGCAGGGGATGGAAAAGACCATTCCTGAAGTATTTGCAATGCTGAAATCAGCAGAGGTAGAAGTCAAAAAGGAACATCAAGTGTTGATGGTGAATAAAACCACTAAGTTCAAGAAAGGCAAGGGTAAGAAAACCTTCAAGAAGGACGGCAAGGGAGTTGCCGCGCCCAGCAAGCAAGCTGCCAGGAAGAAGCCAAAGAATGGACCCAAGCCCGAGACTGAGTGCTTTTATTGCAAGGAAAGTGGTCACTAGAAGCGGA
Organism: Triticum urartu; assembly: GCF_056163025.1. Taxonomy (NCBI): domain Eukaryota; kingdom Viridiplantae; phylum Streptophyta; class Magnoliopsida; order Poales; family Poaceae; genus Triticum; species Triticum urartu. The sequence goes on along the minus strand of NC_141878.1, from coordinate 187,221,876 downwards.
ACTGCCCCAAATACTTAGCGGACAAGAAGGCCGGCAAAACGAAAGGTATATGTGATATACATGTAATTGATGTGTACCTTACCAATACTCGTAGTAGCTCTTGGGTATTTGATACCGGTGCAGTTGCTCACATTTGTAACTCAAAGCAGGAGCTGCGGAATAAGCGGAGACTGGCGAAGGACGAGGTGACGATGCGCGTCGGGAATGGTTCCAAAGTCGATGTGATCGCCGTCGGCACGCTGCCTCTTCATTTACCTACGGGATTAGTTTTAAACCTCAATAATTGTTATTTAGTACCAGCTTTGAGCATGAACATTGTATCAGGATCTCGTTTAATACGAGATGGCTACTCATTTAAATCCGAGAATAATGGTTGTTCTATTTATATGAGAGATATGTTTTATGGTCATGCTCCGATGGTGAATGGTTTATTCTTAATGAATCTCGAGCGTAATGCTACACATGTTCATAGTGTGAGTACCAAGAGATGTAAGATTGATAATGATAGTCCCACATACTTGTGGCACTGCCGCCTTGGTCACATAAGTGTCAAACGCATGAAGAATCTCCATGCTGATGGACTTTTAGAGTCTCTTGATTACGAATCATTTGACACGTGCGAACCATGCCTCATGGGTAAAATGACCAAGACTCCGTTCTCAGGAACAATGAAGCGAGCAACCGACTTATTGGAAATCATACATACTGATGTGTGCGGTCCAATGAGTGTTGAGGCTCGCGGTGGATATCGTTATGTTCTCACCCTCACTGATGACTTGAGTAGATATGGGTATGTCTACTTAATGAAACACAAGTCTGAGACCTTTGAAAAGTTCAAGAAATTTCAGAGTGAGGTTGAGAATCAACGTGACAGGAAAATCAAGTTCCTGCGATCAGATCGTGGAGGAGAATACTTGAGTCACGAGTTTGGCACACACTTAAGAAAATGTGGAATAGTTTCACAACTCACGCCGCCTGGAACACCTCAGCGTAATGGTGTGTCCGAATGTCGTAATCGCACTCTATTAGATATGGTGCGACCTATGATGTCTCTTACCGATTTACCACTATCTTTTTGGGGCTATACTTTAGAGACTGCCGCATTCACTTTAAATAGGGCTCCGTCGAAATCCGTTGAGACGACACCGTATGAATTATGGTTTGGGAAGAAACCTAAGCTGTCGTTTCTAAAAGTTTGGGGATGCAATGCTTATGTCAAGAAACTTCAACCTGAAAAGCTTGAACCCAAGTCAGAAAAATGCGTCTTCATAGGATACCCTAAAGAAACTATTGGGTATACCTTCTACCTCAGATCCGAAGGCAAGATCTTTGTTGCCAAGAATGGATCCTTTCTAGAGAAGGAGTTTCTCTCGAAAGAAGTAAGGGAGGAAAGTAGAACTTGATGAAGTATTACCTCTTGAACCGGAAAATGGCGCAACTCAAGAAAATGTTCCTGAGGTGCCTGCACCGACTAGAGAGGAAGTTAATGATGATGATCAGGATACTTCTGATCAAGCTCCTACTGAAATTCGAAGGTCCACAAGGACACGTTCCGCACCAGATTGGTACGGCAACCCTGTCTTGGAAATCATGTTGTTAGACAACGGTGAACCTTCGAACTATGAAGAAGCGATGGTGGGCCCGGATTCCGACAAATGGCTGGAAGCCATGAAATCCGAGATAGGATCCATGTATGAAAATGAAGTATGGACTTTGACTGACTTGCCCGTAGAGCGGCGAGCCATAGAAAATAAATGGATCTTTAAGAAGAAGACAGACGCGGATGGTAATGTGGCCATCTATAAAGCTCGGCTTGTCGCTAAGGGTTATCGACAAGTTCAAGGGATTGACTACGATGAGACTTTCTCACCGGTAGCGAAGCTAAAGTCCGTCCGAATCATGTTAGAAATTGCCACATTCTATGATTATGAGATATGGCAAATGGACGTCAAAACGGCATTTCTTAATGGTTTCCTTAAGGAAGAATTGTATATGATGCAGCCGGAAGGTTTTGTCGATCCTAAGAATGCTGACAAGGTGTGCAAGCTCCAACGCTCGATTTAAGGGCTGGTGCAAGCATCTCGGAGTTGGAACATTCGCTTTGATGAGATGATCAAAGCGTTTGGGTTTACGCAGACTTATGGAGAAGTCTGTGTTTATAAGAAAGTGAGTGGGAGCTCTGTAGCATTTCTCATATTATATGTAGATGACATACTTTTGATGGGAAATGATATAGAACTCTTGGACAACATTAAGGCCTACTTGAATAAGAGTTTTTCAATGAAGGACCTTGGAGAAGCTGCTTATATATTAGGCATTAAGATCTACAGAGATAGATCAAGACGCCTCATAGGTCTTTCACAAAGCACATACCTTGACAAGATATTGAAGAAGTTCAATATGGATCAGTCTAAGAAGGGGTTCTTGCCTGTATTGCAAGGTGTGAAATTGAGCTCAGCTCAATGTCCGACCACGGCAGAAGATATAGAAGAGATGAGTGTCATCCCCTATGCCTCAGCCATAGGGTCTATTATGTATGCCATGCTGTGTACCAGACCTGATGTAAACCTTGCCGTAAGTTTGGTAGGAAGGTACCAAAGTAATCCCGGCAAGGAACACTGGACAGCGGTCAAGAATATCCTGAAGTACCTGAAAAGGACTAAGGAAATGTTTCTCGTTTATGGAGGTGACGAAGAGTTCGTCGTAAAAGGTTACGTCGACGCTAGCTTCGACACAGATCTGGATGACTCTAAGTCACAAACCGGATACGTGTATATTTTGAATGGTGGGGCAGTAAGCTGGTGCAGTTGCAAGCAGAGCGTCGTGGCGGGATCTACATGTGAAGCGGAGTACATGACAGCCTCGGAGGCAGCGCATGAAGCAATTTGGGTGAAGGAGTTCATCACCGACCTAGGAGTCATACCCAATGCGTCGGGGCCAATCAAACTCTTCTGTGACAACACTGGAGCTATTGCACTTGCCAAGGAGCCCAGGTTTCACAAGAAGACCAGGCACATCAAGCGTCGCTTCAACTCCATTCGTGAAAATGTTCAAGATGGAGACATAGATATTTGTAAAGTACATACGGACCTGAATGTAGCAGATCCGTTGACTAAACCTCTCCCTAGAGCAAAACATGATCAACACCAGAATTCCATGGGTGTTCGATTCATCACAATGTAACTAGATTATTGACTCTAGTGCAAGTGGGAGACCGTTGGAAATATGCCCTAGAGGCAATAATAAAAGCATTATTATTATATTTCCTTATTCATGATAATTGTCTTTATTCATGCTATAATTGTGTTATCCGGAAATCGTAATACATGTGTGAATAATAGACACCAACATGTCCCTAGTAAGCCTCTAGGTGACTAGCTCGTTGATCAACAGATAGTCATGGTTTCCTGACTATGGACATTGGATGTCATTGATAACTAGATCACATCATTAGGAGAATGATGTGATGGACAAGACCCAATCCTAAACATAGCACAAGATCGTATAGTTCGTTTGCTAGAATTTTCCAATGTCAAGTATCTTTTCCTTAGACCATGAGATCGTGTAACTCCCGGATACCGTAGGAGTGCTTTGGGTGTACCAAACGTCACAACGTAACTGGGTGACTATAAAGGTATACTACGGGTATCTCCGAAAGTGTCTGTTGGGTTGACACGGATCAAGACTGGGATTTGTCACTCCGTATGACAGAGAGGTATCACTAGGCCCACTCGGTAATGCATCATCATTATGAGCTCAAAGTGACCAAGTGTCTGGTCACGGGATCATGCATTACGGTACGAGTAAAGTGACTTGCCGGTAACGAGATTGAACGAGGTATTGGGATACCGACGATCGAATCTCGGGCAAGTAGCATACCGATTGACAAAGGGAATTGTATACGGGGTTGCTTGAATCCTCGACATCGTGGTTCATCCGATGAGATCATCGAGGAGCATGTGGGAGCCAACATGGGTATCCAGATCCCGCTGTTGGTTATTGGCCGGAGAGTCGTCTCGGTCATGTCTACGTGTCTCCCGAACCCGTAGGGTCTACACACTTAAGGTTCGGTGACGCTAGGGTTGTAGGGATATGTATATGCAGTAACTCGAATGTTGTTCGGAGTCACGGATGAGATCCCGGACGTCACGAGGAGTTCCGGAATGGTCCGGAGGTAAAGAATTATATATAGGAAGTGCTATTTCGGCTGTCGGGACAAGTTTCGGGGTCACCGGTATTGTACCGGGACCACCGGAAGGGTCCCGGGGGTCCACCGGGTGAGGCCACCTGCCCCGGGGGCCACATGGGCTGTAGGGGTGTGCGCCTTGACCTATATGGGCCAAGGGCACCAGCCCCAAGAGGCCCATGCGCCAAGAGATAAGGAAAGGAAGAGTCATAAAAGGGGAAGGCACCTCCTAGGTGCCTTGGGGAGGATGGACTCCTCCCTTGGCCGCCGCCCCCCTAGAAGATTGCATCTCCTAGGGCCGGCGCCCCCCCTAGGCTCCCTATATATAGTGGGGGAAGGGGGGCCTCTCAAACCACGCCTTTGGTGCCTCCCTCTCCCTCTCCAACACCTCCTCCTCCTCCTCCTCCTCCGTAGAGCTTGGCGAAGCCCTGACGGAGTACTGCAGCTCCACCACCACCACGCCGTCGTGCTGCTGCTGGAGCCATCTTCCTCAACCTCTCCTTCCCCTTGCTGGATCAAGAAGGAGGAGACGTCACGCTGACCGTACGTGTGTTGAACATGGAGGTGCCGTCCGTTCGGCGCTAGGATCTCCGGTGATTTAGATCACGTCGAGTACGCCTTCCTCATCCCCGTTCTTTGAACGCTTCCGCGCGTGATCTACAAAGGTTTGTAGATGCAATCCGATCACTCGTTGCTAGATGAACTCCTAGATGGATCTTGATGAAACCGTAGGAAAATTTTATTTTTCTGCAATGTTCCCCAACAGGCAGCATATAATATAAGATTCTATAATGAAACAAAAAAAATTACATAAGGAAACTAATAGTTAGTTCACAATAAAGAAGTGGGTCTCGAGTATGCCTCCTGTCAATATTTTCCTAAAATAATAAATAATGAATCAACATCAACATGAATATTTTTCAGAAAACATCTTCTTCTGTGCACATACTTACCAAGAACAAAAGCTCTCCTCTAAAAATCAAAAGCTTTGGTTACAAAATAAAGAAATGTATTTTTAATTTTCTACAGATGTCATATATTAAATAAGATAAGTCATAGATAGCAATTTATATAGGTTTAAACATCCAACCAACGATTCTTCTTATGTAGTCTTCATGTTTCCTATATATTTCAATGTAAGACAATGAATAGCTGATCGACATCAACATGAATAATCCAGTTATTTTTCTAATAATCCAAAATACCAGGATGAACTCCGTCAGCAAAATGTATTCCCTACGTAAAATGTATCCTAGGTATAACTCTTTCTACGTAAAATGTAACCCTAGGTGACCCATGCGATATAGTCCTATCTTTTAATCATTTCATTTACATCTCTTCTAAAACTCAAAGAAAGATTAAGTGAAGAAATAAAAAATCAGCACATTATCTATTTTATATATTATGTACAAAAAGACATCAAAATCTGTGTTTCATTCTTAGGGTCTCATCAGTAATCAAACAAGGAGCAGAAAATCAATACAAAGTCTTTTCCAACACATACAAGTAAGGGTGCGTTTGGATGCAAAGTATTTTTGTAGTTTTTCTAGAATACCGTGGTTTCTGAAAAAACCTTGGTTTTGAATACTTTGATGTGTTTGGCTTCAGAAAAAACGGAAGTTTTGTAAACCATAGTATCCCAGAAACCATGGTATTTTTGAAGTATTTAAACAGAACGGAGAGAAAGTGCAGTCGAGATAAGCCTAAAGTTTGTTGCCAAACTTTAGGCCAAACTAAGCCTAAAGTTTTAGTGACGATCAAACACTTGTTTTTTTTACCATGTCAATAATTGTATTTCAGATCAGATGTAAGTTTTAGATATTTATTTCGTTATGGAATATCACAGTTTATTAAATTTTATTTATGGACGCACTATCATCGAGTTCCTTATTTTTGGCTATGTTGGGTGTTTGTTTGAACTTGGTGGATGGTCCTTACAGGCCAAACTGAAAATTTGCATAAAAGATTGATATTTTCGTCTCTAAATTGCTTTAAACAAAAAAAGTAAGTATTAGGTAACCTCAAGCTATACAAAAAATTACATCGCAACGTATCAATAGAGCGTGGTTACTATTGAGTATATATTTTGTATTGCACGTGTATTGGAGTTGTGACCCACCTCCTAGCCTTGTATAGTTGAGATAAAGGCTTTTCATTGTATTATATATACGTGCACCGGCACCCCAATCAATACATCGTATTGCAAATCATCTATTCACATGGTATCATCTTTTTCGATCTAACCCTAGTATAGCCGCCGCTGCCGCGCCTCCACACGCCGCTTCCGCCCGCGCGTATCGCGCCGCTGCAGCCTGCGCATCACACGCCGCTGCACGCCGCTAGGCGCCAAGAGCCGCTGCATGCCTGTGCCTTGTTTTGCTGCACGCTGCTCCGCCGTACGCTAGCGCTCTCGTACGGCCGTACGCCAGCGCCTTGCATCGCTGCACGTTGCTCCACGCCAAGTGCCGCTGCACGCCACCCGCGTCTCGCACCGCTGTAGCCGCCTCCTTCCTTCCCATCCGCGCGCCGCTCTCTTCTGCCGCCTCGCCTGTCTTTCGCTGCAACCGTCCCGTTACTGCTGTCACCTTCTCCTCAAAACCCTAGCTGCTACCCTGCACCTGCACGCTGCCGCCATATCGTGGCCTCTTTCCCCAGCTCCTTCATCACCCACTCGTGCAACCCGTTTGCTGGTTCCGAGCCCTCCGCCGTCGTCATCCGTGACCTCAATATTAAGGTCCGGGTCTCCATCCGTCTCGACAGCTCCAGCACGTCGTACTACGCGTGAAAGACCTACTTCAACCTCGTCTTCCGCGAGTACTATCTCATCGAGCATATCGACGGTTCCATGGACAGCGCGTACATGCGTGGCGACCCGGAGTGGTCCGCCATCGAGGCCACGATCATCCGTTGGTTCTACCAGACGGTCTCGAAGGACATCTTTCACACGGTCGTCGCCGAGAACGACGATGCCTGCACCGTGTGGACCAAGATCAATGCGCTCTTCACCAACAACAAACTCTAGCGCCTTGTTTTCTTGCAGCAGGAGTTCTTCGGCTGTCACCAGGACAACTCCACCATCGATGAGTACTGCATGAGGCTCAAGATGCTCGCCGACGAGCTTCGCGACATCGGCGCTAAGGTCTCTGACGACCTCATGCTGAGCACCCTCACCGCTGGGCTTAATGAGGACTTCGGCAATGCGGCGTCCAACCTCACCCTACTGCCGCAACCCACTTTCCAGCGCGTTGTCACGTACCTCAAACTTGAGGAGCGCCGGATGACGAAGCTGAAGCAGCGGGTCCAGCACACTGCTCTCGCCGCCGGTACCACCCGCGGCGGCCCTGCTCCTCCAGCCGCCCCCCGCCAGTCTGCGCCGCCAGCACCCGCCGGCTGCTACCCGCTACCACCCGCGCCCCCAATGCCCCCCCAGCAGCCGCAAGGTGGCGGAGGCCGGCGCAACCAGCGGGGTGGTGGGGGCCGCTGCCAGCAGCAGCCGCAGCAGCAGCAGGCGCAGGGCGCAGGGGGGCGCCCCACTTCCAGCAGCCGCCTCCATCGTGGGCTGCCGGACAGAACCCGTGGACAGGCGTCGTCCACGCCTATCACATGCCCGTCTCGCGGGCTCCTGCACCGGGTCTCCTTGGCCCCCGTCCAGCGGGCCATCAGGCGTTCGTCGGCGCCCCCTACCAGCTTTACGGTGCCCTGCTCGCGCCGCCACCTCTCGGTGGCTACGGCGCGCCCGCCCAGGCGCCGCCCTATGGAGGCCAGCTACCACCGCCGGCACCTGCACCGTGGGACTCAGCCCTCCTGGCCGCCCTCCACTCGGCGCCATCGCCGAGCAACTATGGCGGTGGAGGCGACTGGTACATGGACTCGGGTGCTACTGCGCACATGACAGCTCATCCCGATAACCTTTCCTCCTCCACTCCCGTTCACACTCCCACTCGCATCACCGTTGGCAACGGTTCCTCTTTACCCATCACCATGTCGGTAGCACTAGTTTTCCTTCTAGTTCCACACCTATCACTATGTCTAACATTCTTGTTTCACCTGACTTAGTCACTAGCTTAGTCTCTGTTCGTCGTCTTACTCGTGAGAATCCTCTTACTGTTGAATTTGACGGTGTTGGTTTTTCTGTGAAGGACGCCCGTACCAGGATGGTGCTTCACCGATGTGACAGCCCTGACGAGCTTTATCCCGTGCACGCCGGCGCCTCCACTTCCACACCCGTCGCTCTCTCCGCCGGCGTCGACCTTTGGCATGCTCTCTTGGGCCACCCCAACCCTGCCGTTTTGCGTCAGATTCTTAGGAGTTTTTCTTTCTCATGTAATAAGCTCGACGAGCATACTGGTGAGGCTTGTCGTTTGGGCAAGCACGTGTGTCTTCCCTTTAGTGCGTCTACTTCAGTTTCCACTTTTCTGTTTCAGTTGATTCATAGTGATGTTTGGACGTCTCCTGTTGCGAGTAATATGGGCTATCTATACTATTTGGTGATTTTAGATGATTATTCTCATTATGTGTGGACCTTTCCTCTTCGTCGTAAATCTGATGCTTTAGCCACACTCACCACCTTTTATTCCTATGTCACCACTCAGTTCGGTCGCCCCATACTTGCACTCCAAACTGATAACGGAAAAGAGTTTGACAACGTCGCTCTTCGCTCCCTTCTCGCCTCACACGGCACCACCTTCTGTCTGACTTGCCCCTACACTTCACAGCAGAACGGTCGCGCCGAGCACATTCTCCGCACTCTTAATGACTGCGTTCGCACGTTGCTCTTTCATGCTAACGTGCCCGCTCGGTTCTGGCCCAATGCCCTCGCCACTGCCTCTCTCTTAGTCAACATTCGTCCGTGTCGTCCCTGGTGGAACTACGCCCCTCACCACCTTGTTTTCGGTACACCACCGTCCTATGATGGTCTTCGCATATTTGGGTGTGTCTGTTATCCTAGCACCGCGTCCACCACGCCACACAAGCTTGCACCCTGCTCCGTCCCATGCATCTTCCTTGGCTACCCTCCCAACACCAAAGGTTACCGGTGCTATGATCCTGTCACTCATCGTGTGTACACCTCGAGGCATGTGTACTTCGTCGAGATGGTGTTCCCTTTTTTTCAGGTTCCTCCGGACGCGGCTCCTTCGGCTCTGGCCCCCGCGCCCCCTACCTGGTGCGATGCACGGCGGCACCCCCCGGCCCGACGTCTTCTGCCGCCCCCTCCCGGGTTCTCGACTCCCTCACCCGAGGTTGAGTCTTCCCCGGCTCCCTCGCCCGAGGTTGAGCCCGCGGGCACCCCACCCGCCACCCCGGCCGGTGCCACTACTCCTGCGATGGGCTCGACATCCACCACGCCCGTCGCCTCCTCCGTGGCTGGCTTGGCTGGCACCATCGCGGCTCTTGACACCACGGGCTGATACGTCTCCAACGTATCTATAATTTTTGATTGCTCCATGCTATATTATCTACCGTTTTGGATGTTTGTGGGCTTTATTATACACTTTTATATCATTTTTGGGACTAACCTATTAACCCAGAGCCCAGTGCCAGTTTCTGTTTTTACCTTGTTTTAGAATATCGCAGAAAAGAAAAACCAAACGGAGTCCAATTGACCTGAAACTTCACGGAACTTATTTTTGGATCAGAAGAAGCCCAGAAGACTTGGAATGCACGTCAGGGGATCTACGAGGAGGCCACGAGGCAGGGAGTGCGCCCACCCCCTGGGCGCGCCCTCCACCCTCGTGGGCCCCTCATGCCCCCCTGACGTATTTCTTCCGCCTATATATCTCCATATACCCTAAAAACATTGGAGAGCACAATAGATCGGGAGTTCCACCGCCAGAAGCCTCCGTAGCCACCGAAAACCAATCTAGACCCGTTCCGGCACCCTGCCGGACGGGGCAATCCCTCTCTGGTGGCCATCTTCATCATCCCGGTGCTCTCCACGACGAGGAGGGAGTAGTTCTCCCTCGGGGCTGAGGGTATGTACCGGTAGCTATGTGTTTGATCTCTCTCTCTCTCTCTCTCGTGTTCTTGAGGTGATACGGTCTTGATGTATCGCGAGCTTTGCTATTGTATATGGATCCTATGATGTTTCTCCTCCCCCCTCTCTCTTGTAATGGATTGAGTTTCCTCTTTGAAGTTATCTTATCAGATTGAGTCTTTAAAGATTTGAGAACACTTGATGTATGTCTTGCCGTGCATATCTGTGGTGACAATGGGATATCACGTGATTCACTTGATGCATGTTTTGGTGACCAATTTGCGGGTTCCGCCCATGAACCTATGCATAGGGGTTGGCACACGTTTTCGTCGTGATTCTCTGGTAGAAACTTTGGGGCACTCTTTGGGGTCCTTTGTGATGGTTGAATAGATGAATCTGATATTGTGTGACGCATATCGTATAATCATACCCACGAATACTTGAGGTGACATTGGAGTATCTTGGTGACATTAGGGTTTTGGTTTATTTGTGTCTTAAGGTGTTATTCTAGTACGAACTCTAGGGCTGTTTGTGCCACCTATAGGAATAGCCCAACGGATTGATTGGAAAGAATAACTTTGAGGTGGTTTCGTACCCTACCATAATCTCTTCGTTTGTTCTCCGCTATTAGTGACTTTGGAGTGACTCTTTGTTGCATGTTGATGGATAGTTATGTGATCCAATTATGTTATTATTGTTGAGAGGACTTGCACTAGTGAAAGTATGAACCCTAGGCCTTGTTTCCTATCATTGCAATACCGTTTATGCTCACTTTTACCATTAGATACCTTGCTGTTTTTATAATTTCAGATTACAAAAACCTTTATCTACTATCCATATTGCACTTGTATCACCATCTCTTCGCCGAACTAGTGCACCTATACAATTTACCATTGTATTGGGTGTGTTGGGGACACAAGAGACTCTTTGTTATTTGGTTGCAGGGTTGCTTGAGAGAGACCATCTTCATCCTATGCCTCCTACGGATTGATAAACCTTAGGTCATCCACTTGAGGGAAATTTGCTACTGTCCTACAAACCTCTGCACTTGGAGGCCCAACAACGTCTACAAGAAGAAGGTTGTGTAGTAGACATCAAGCTCTTTTCTGGCGCCGTTGCCGGGGAGGGTAGCGCTTGAAGGTATATCTTTAGATCTTGCAATCAAGTCTTTTAGTTTCTTGTTTTATTACTAGTTTAGTTTACAAAAGAAAACTATAAAAAATGGAATTGAGTTTGTCTCATACGCTTCACCTTTTTAATATCTTTCGTGAGTATGATGGAAAGGATAATTGTGCTCAAGTGCTAGAAGAAGAAATCTATAAAATGTTTGGCACTAAATATTTGAATGATGAGCATGATTGCAATGTTGTTAGTATGAATTCCTTGAATATCCATGATGCTAATGATATGCAAAGCCACAAGCTTGGGGAAACTATGTTTGATGAAGATGATATTTTTTGTCCCCCAAGTTTTGATGAGCAAATTTATTATGATGAAAGCATGCCTCCTATCTATGATGATTATTGTGATGACATGTATGCTTTAAAGAATAATGATAACCATGAAACTTGTCATCTTGATTTTAATTTTCAATCACATGATAGTTATTTTGTTGAGTTTGCTCCCACTATTATTCATGAGAAGAATTTTGCTTGTGTGGAGAGTAGTAAATTTTCTATGCTTGTAGATCATGAAAAGAATGCTTTAGGTGCTGGTTATATTGTTGAATTCATTCATGATGCTACTGAAAATTATTCCGAGGGAGGAATATATGCTTATAGTAATTGCAATAATATCAAGTTTCCTCTCTATGTGCTTGAAGTTTTGAAGTTATGCATGTTTTCCTTTCCTATGCAAGTTGATTCTTGTTCCCATAAGTTGTTTGCTCACAAAATCCCTATGCATAGGAAGTGGGTTAGACTTAAATGTGCTAGTCATATTCTTCATGATGCTCTCTTTATGTTACAATTCTTATCCTTTATGTGAGCATCATTGAAATCATCATGCCTAGCTAGGGGCGTTAAACGATAGCGCTTGTTGGTAGGCAACCCAACTTTATTTTTATTCCATGTTTTTTGTTCCTGTTTAGTAATAAATAATTCATCTAGCCTATGTTTATATGTGGTATTATGCTTTTAGTTAGTGTTTGTGCCAAGTAGAACCTTTGGGAAGACTTGGGGAAAGTCTTGTTGATCATGCTGTAAAAAAACAGAAACTTTAGCGCTCACGAGAACTGCTGCCATTTTTATTTTGAAAGTTATATTGACTTAATTATTTTTGAAGATGATTAATAGACAAATTACTCAGGTCCATAAATTTATTTGAGAATTTTATGAGTTACAGAAGTATACGTTTGATCCAGATTACTACAGACTGTTCTGTTTCTTGACAGATTCTGTTTTTCATGTGTTGTTTACTTATTTTGATGAATCTATGGCTAGTAAAATAGTTTATAAACCATAGAGAAGTTGGAATACAGTAGGTTTAACACCAATATAAATAAAGAATGAGTTCATTACAGTGCCTTGAAGTGGTGATTTATTTTCTTATACTAATGGAACTTACGAGTTTTCTGTTAAGTTTTGTGTTGTGAAGTTTTCAAGTTTTGGGTAAGGATTCGATGGCTATGGAATAAGGAGTGGCAAGAGCCTAAGATTGGGATGCCCAAGGAACCCCAAGGTAATATTCAAGGATAGCCAAGAGCCTAAGCTTGGGGATGCCCCGGAAGGCATCCCCTCTTTCGTCTTCGTTCATCGGTAACTTTTACTTGGAGCTATATTTTTATTTGCCACATGATATGTGTTTTGCTTGGAGCGTCAATTTATTTTGTTAGGATTTGTCTGCTGTTATTTAGAACAATGTTTTGCATCTTTTATTTCAATAAAAGTGGCATTGATAGCCTTTACTATGCCTATTTTAGAAGTCCACATGTTGCTGTTTGAAAACAGAAAGTTTACCGCTGTTGCAATAATTCTCTAGAAACGTCAGAATGTGATAAAATGTTGAAACCTTTTGCATATTAATCTCTGATAAATTTACTACAGTGGGAATTTTCTTTCATAATTTTTGGAGCTAGGGAAGTATGGATCTTGCTGCACTCTTTACAGACTGTCCTGTTTAGGCAGATTGATGTTGTGTTTGCATTGTTTGCATATGTTTGCTTCTTTAATGAGTCTATTTGAGGATAGGACTATTAAATATGCAGAGGCATTTAGTATGCAATGTTGAATAATAATTTTAGTGATTTGCTACAGTAGAGTATGATAAGGTTTTTGCAATGGTTTATACTAACTTATCTCACGAGTCCTTGTTGAGTTTTGTGTGGATGAAGCTTTTGAGATTTAGGAAGACCGTGATATGAGAGGAATTAAGGAGACACAAAAGCTCAAGCTTGGGGATGCCCAAGGCACCCCAAGATAATATTTCAAGAAGTCTCAAGCATCTAAGCTTGGGGATGCCCCGGTTGGCATCCCACCTTTCTTCTTCAACAACTATCGGTTAGTTTCGGTTGATCCTAAGTTTTTGCTTCTTCACATGATGTTTTATATTCTTAGATGTCATTTTATTTAGTTTTGCTTGCTGTTTGAATAAAATACCAAGATCTGAAATTATTAAATGTTAGAGAGTCTTCACATAGTTGCATAATTATTCGACTACTCATTGATCTTCACTTATATCTTTCGGAGTAGTTTGTCATTTGCTCTAGTACTTCACTTATATCCTTTTAGAGCACGGTGGTGGTTTTATTTTGTATAAATAGATAGTCTCTCATGTTTCACTTATATTATTTTGAGAGTCCGAAACAGCATGGTAGTTTGCTTAAATAATCTTAATATGCTAGGTATTCAAGATTAGTAAAAACTTTCTTATGAGTGTGTTGAATACTAAGAGAAGTTTGATGCTTGATGATTGTTTTGAGATATGGAGGTAATAATATCAAAGTCGTGCTAGTTGAGTAGTTGTGAATTTGAGAAATGCTTGTGTTGAAGTTTGCAAGTCTCGTAGCATGCACGTATGGTAAATGTTATGTAACAAATTTGAATCACGAGGTGTTATTTGATTGTCTTCCTTATGAGTGGCGGTCGGGGACGAGCGATGGTCTTTTCCTACCAATCTATCCCCCTAGGAGCATGCGCATAGTGCCGAGGTTTTTGATGACTTGTAGATTTTTTCAATAAGTATGCGAGTTCTTTATGACTAATTTTGAGTCCATGGCTTATACGCACTCTCACCCTTCCATCCTTGCTAGCCTCTTCGGTACCGTGCATTGCCCTTTCTCACATTGAGAGTTGGAGCAAACTTCGCCGGTGCATCCAAACCCCGTGATATGATACGCTCTGTCACACATAAACCTCCTTATATCTTCCTCAAAACAGGCACCATACCTACCTATTATGGCATTTCCATGGCCATTCCGAGATATATTGCCATGCAACTTTCCACCGTTCCGTTTATTATGACATGCATCATCATTGTCATATTGCTTTGCATGGTCATGTAGCTGACATCGTATTTGTGGCAAAGCCACCTCTCATAATTCTTTCATACATGTCACTCATGCATCATCGCAATCCCTGTACACCGCCAGAGGCATTTATATAGAGTCATATCTTGTTCTAGTATCGAGTTGTAATCATTGAGTTGTAAATAAATAGAAGTGTGATGATCATCATTTTCTAGAGCATTGTACCAAGTGAGGAATAAAAAAAGAAAAAAAAGAAAAGAGAAAGGCCATAAAAAAAGAAGACAGGCCAAATTAAAAAATGAGAGAAAAAGAGAGAAGGGACAATGCTACTATCCTTTGCCACACTTGTGCTTCAAAGTAGCACCATAATCTTCATGATAGAGAGTCTCTTGTTTAGTCACTTTCATATACTAGTGGGAATTTTTCATTATAGAACTTGGCTTGTATATTCCAACAATGGGCCTCCTCAAGTGCCCTATGTCTTCGTGAGCAAGATTGTTGGATGCACACCCACTTAGTTTCTTTTGTTGATCTTTCATACATTTATACCTCTAATGCATCCGTTGCATGGCAATCCCTACTCCTCGCATTAACATCAATCGATGGACATCTTCATAGCCCATTGATTAGCCTCGTTGATGTGAGACTTTCTTCCTTTTTGTCTTCTCCACATAACCCCCATCATCATATTCTATTCCACCCATAGTGTTATGTCCATGGCTCGCGCTCATAGATTGCGTGAAAGTTTATAGGTTTGAGATTACTAAAGTATGAAACAATTGCTTGGCTTGTCATCGGGGTTGTGAATTATGAGAGCATTCTTGTGTGACGAAAATGGAGCATGACTAAACTATATGATTTTGTAGGGATGAACTTTCTTTGGCCATGTTATTTTGAGAGGACATAATTGCTTAGTTAGTATGCTTGAAGTATTATTATTTTTATGTCAATATGAACTTTTGTCTTGAATCTTTCGGATCTGAATATTCATACCACAATTAAGAAGAATTACATTGAAATTATGCCAAGTAGCACTCCACATCAAAAATTCTGTTTTTATCATTTACCTACTCGAGGACGAGTAGGAATTAAGCTTGGGGATGCTGATACGTCTCCAACGTATCTACAATTTTTGATTGCTCCATGCTATATTATCTACTGTTTTGGATGTTTATGGGCTTTATTATACACTTTTATATCATTTTTTGGGACTAACCTATTAACCCAGAGCCCAGTGCCAGTTTATGTTTTTACCTTGTTTTAGAATATCGCAGAAAAGGAAAACGAAACGGAGTCCAATTGACCTGAAACTTCACGGAACTTACTCTTGGATCAGAAGAAGCCCAGAAGACTTGGAGTGCACGTCAGGGGATCTACGAGGAGGCCACGAGGCAGGGGGCGCGCCCACCCCCTGGGCGCGCCCTCCACCCTCGTGGGCCCCTCGTGGCCCCCCTGACATATTTCTTCCGCCTATATATCTCCATATACCCTAAAAACATCGGGGAGCACAATAGATCGGGAGTTCCGCCGCCAGAAGCCTCCATAGCCACCGAAAACCAATCTAGACCCGTTCTGGCACCCTGTCGGAGGGGGCAATCCCTCTCCGGTGGCCATCTTCATCATCCCGGTGCTGTCCATGACGAGGAGGGAGTAGTTCTTCCTCGGGGTTGAGGGTATGTACCGGTAGCTATGTGTTTGATCTCTCTCTCTCTCTCTCTCTCTCGTGTTCTTGAGGTGATACGATCTTGATGTATTGCAAGCTTTGCTATTATATTTGGATCCTATGATGTTTCTCCTCCCCCTCTCTCTCTCTTGTAATGGATTGAGTTTTCTCTTTGAAGTTATCTTATCGGATTGAGTCTTTAAAGATTTGAGAACACTTGATGTATGTCTTGCCGTGCATATCTGTGGTGACAATGGGATATCACGTGATTCACTCGATGCATGTTTTGGTGACCAACTTGCGGGTTCCGCCCATGAACCTATGCATAGGGGTTGGCACACGTTTTCGTCGTGATTCTCCGGTAGAAACTTTGGGGCACTCTTTGAGGTCCTTTGTGATGGTTGAATAGATGAATATGAGATTGTGTGACGCATATCGTATAATCATACCCACGGATACTTGAGGTGACATTTGAGTATCTAGGTGACATTAGGGTTTTGGCTGATTTGTGTCTTAAGGTGTTATTCTAGTACGAACTCTAGGGCTGTTTGTCACACCTATAAGAATAACCCAACGGATTGATTAGAAAGAATAACTTTGAGGTGGTTTCGTACCCTACCATAATCTCTTCGTTTGTTCTCCGCTATTAGTGACTTTGGAGTGACTCTTTGTTGCATGTTGAGGGATAGTTATGTGATCCAAATATGTTATTATTGTCGAGAGGACTTGCACTAGTGAAAGTATGAACTCTAGGCCTTGTTTCCTATCATTGCAATACCATTTATGCTCACTTTTACCATTAGTTACCTTGCTGTTTTTATAATTTCAGATTACAAAAACCTTTATCTACTATCCATATTGCACTTGTATCACCATCTCTTCGCCGAACTAGTGCACCTATACAATTTACCATTGAATTGGGTGTGTTGGGGACACAAGAGACTCTTTGTTAGTTGGTTGCAGAGTTGCTTGAGGGAGACCATCTTCATCCTATGCCTCCTAGGATTGATAAACCTTAGGTGATCCACTTGAGGGAAATTTTCTACAGTCCTACAAACCTCTGCACTTGGAGGCCCAACAACGTCTAGAAGAAGAAGGTTGTGTACTAGACATCAAGCTATTTTCTGGCGCCGTTGCCGGGGAGGTTAGTGCTTGAAGGTATATCTTTAGATCTTGCAATCAAGTCTTTTAATTTCTTGTTTTATCGCTAGTTTAGTTTATAAAAGAAAACTATAAAAAAATGGAATTGAGTTTGTCTCATACGCTTCACCTTTTTAATATCTTTCGTGAGTATGATGGAAAGGATAATTGTGCTCAAGTGCTAGAAGAAGAAATCTATAAAATGTTTGTCACTAAATATTTGAATGATGAGCATGATTGCAATGTTGTTAGTATGAATTCCTTGAATATCCATGATGCTAATGATATGCAAAGCCACAAGCTTGGGGAAGCTATGTTTGATGAAGATGATATTTTTTGTCCCCCAAGTTTTGATGAGCAAATTTATTATGATAAAAGCATGCCTCCTATCTATGATGATTATTGTGATGACACGTATGCTTTAAAGAATAATGATAGCCATGAAACTTGTCATCTTGATATTATTTTTCAATCACATGATAGTTATTTTGTTTAGTTTGCTCCCACTATTATTCATGAGAAGAATTTTGCTTGTGTGGAGAGTAGTAAATTTTCTATGCTTGTAGATCATGAAAAGAATGCTTTAGGTGCTGGTTATATTGTTGAATTCATTCATGATGCTACAGAAAACTATTATGAGGGAGGAATATATGCTTATAGTAATTGCAATAATATCAAGTTTCCTCTCTATGTGCTTAAAGTTTTGAAGTTATGCATGTTTTCCTTTCCTATGCAAGTTGATTCTTGTTCCCGTAAGTTGTTTGCTCACAAAATCCCTATGCATAGGAAATGGGTTAGACTTAAATGTGCTAGTCATATTCTTCATGATGCTCTCTTTATGTTACAATTCTTATCCTTTATGTGAGTATCATTGAAATCATCATGCCTAGCTAGGGGCGTTAAACGATATCACTTGTTGGGAGTGTAACACCCCGGATATGACTCTTGCCGTTTCCGGCGTTAAGTTATTTTATTTTCTCGGATTCGGGTTTTTGTCTCCGTGTGTTGTTGTCGTTGTCATGCATCTCATATCATGTCATCATGTGCATTGCATTTGCATACGTGTTCGTCTCATGCATTCGAGCATTTTCCCCGTTGTCCGTTTTGCATTCCGGCGCTTCGTTCTCCTCCGGTGGTCATTTCTAGCTTTCTTTCGTGTGTGGGGATTAAACATTTCCAGATTGGACCGATACTTGCCAAGCGGCCTTGGTTTACTACCGGTAGACCGCCTGTCAAGTTTCGTATCATTTGGACTTCGTTTGATACTCCAACGGTTAACCGAGGGACCGAAAAGGCCTCGTGTGTGTTGTAGCCCAACACCGCTCCAATTTGGCCCAAAACCCACCTAAACCATCTCCATCTTCTAGAGCGTTCGATCATGATCGCGTGGCCGAAAACCGTACCTCATTTGGACTCTCCTAGCTCTCTCTATGCCTATATAAAGGTCTTCCCCCGAAAATCTCGGATCCCCCCTAAAAACCCTAGATCCATCGCCTCCGCGCCGGCCGGACACGTCCATCCGGGCCGGACGTTTTCCACTCGCCGCCATCGTCCAACCGCGCCGTGCCACGTGTCCCGGGCGGGCGCCCACATCGCCGCCGCCGCGCCGGCCCGCCCGAGCCCACGTCGGGCCCCCGTGGCCCAGGGAAGCCGCGCCGCCCGCGCCCTTTCTCCTCCCGCGCCGGCGCCGCGCTCCACCACCTCCGCCGCTCCGGCCGCCGCCGCATCGCCTCGCCGCCGCCTAACCTCGCCGGAGCCGCCTCCCCGCGCCTCCCTGCCTCCCCTCCGACCGGATCCGGGCAGGGGCCGGCCCGATCCGGCCCTCCCTCGTCGACCCCGGCCGCCATCGCCTCGCCGGAGTGCGTGTGCGGCCGCCTCGTTTCCGCGCCGAGGAAACCTAGATCTGGTGGTTCTTTTTTTTTCTAAGTCCCCGGAATTTTCTAGTCCATATGCTCCTGTTCATAGCCTTGTATCTCCGCATCCGTAGCTCCGATTCATGCATATAGCATAACAAAATGTTCATCTCAGATAGTACATTATTTCATTCCATTGCATCATTTTCATTTGAGTTCACCTTGATGCCCAAAATGCTGTTAGAAGAGGGCTACTTGGGATAATTGTCAGATCTGCTGCTCCATTTAGCCTTTTGTCATTTTTGCCATGATTAATGCGTGCATGATATGCCCATGAGTTCTACATATGTTTTGTTAAGGCTTTTGTCATCTTTCCAGAGGTGCAACCCATGTATTTTTGTGATGTGTGTGGTGACTAGCACAAGCTTGCAAAGTGATGCACTTGGTAATTCTGTTTTCAGGGACTTAGCATTTTCACTAAGTCCTTGAGCTGTTTATCTCATATGGCCATATGTTCATGTTGTTTCCTAGTGATCCGTGCCTCTTTTGAGGATGATCAGTAAGGATGTTTTGTTAATCTTGTAGTGCTCTATCCATTCATGTCTTTGTTTGCAATTATGGAGCACCCTAGCTTGAGTCAATCGAGCTCTACTTTTGCTACTTTATGAATCTGGGCAGATTGTCAACTTGTTTGCAATTTTGCCGATGATGTTGTAGTTGATACGTGCATGCTATGCTATTGTTCTTGACATGTCTAGATTGCATTTTGTGTATTCTTGATGGATGTATGCTTATCTTATCATGACTTTCTCCGTATTGAGTGCATCGAGCTCGTAAACATGCCTACTTGATATCTGTTTTTCAGCATGCTTCAGTTTTCACTAAGTCTGTGATCTGATTATGTTTTGCTATGTTCACATGCTTGCAATTGTATTTTCTGATCCCTTTTGGCTCAAGGTCACTAAGGGACTTTTGTTAAGATCTTTGAGTAGCTCCATGCCATGCTTTACTTAGCCATGTTCAGGTCCTGTAGCATGTAGTTTTGTTGCTCCGAAGAGTGCTTCCTGATCTGAAATTCCAGACAAGTGTTAATTTCACTAGGTCTGAAATCTGTTTGTCATATGCATTTTTGCCATGCTTGTTTGAACCTGTTAATGGATGAATTGGCCATAGCTCAGTGCTAGACTTTTGTTAAGCACTTGTATGAATCCCTGCCATGTATTTTGTTGTCATGTTTGGGTGTTGTAGCATGTTCATCTCATTGCATTTAGATGGCTACTTGCTGTAAATCGCAGACCGGTGCCATATTTGAATCGCTTGCCATTTCCAAACCGTAACTCCGATTCCGGCATTCTTTATATCGTTTTCAAGCGATTTCATCTCATCTTTCCAGTGGCAGACTTGGATTCCTAAGTTGAGGCCAGGTTCATGCATCCCTTGTCAAATCTTGCATATGCATCCCGCATCGCATCCCGCATAGCATATCATCATTGCATCATATTGTTTGAGATCTTGCACGTGGTTGATTGTGTCCTTGTTGCTTGTTTGTCTTGTTTGGGTAGAGTCGGGAGATGAGTTCGCTAACGAGGAGCCCGTTGAGTTTGCTTTCGAGGATCCAGTCAACTCTAACAACTGTGCAGGCAAGATCATACCCTCGAAATCACTACTATCTTTGCTATGCTAGTTTGCTCGCTCTTTTGCTATGCCAATGCTACGATGCCTACCACTTGCTTTCAAGCCTCCCAAATTGCCATGTCAAACCTCTAACCCACCATGTCCTAGCAAACCGTTGATTGGCTATGTTACCGCTTTGCTCAGCCCCTCTTATAGCGTTGCTAGTTGCAGGTGAAGATTGGAGGCCGTTCCTTGTTGGAACTTTTATTTACTTGTTGGGATATCATTATATTATCTTGTTATCTTAATGCATCTATATACTTGGTAAAGGGTGGAAGGCTCGGCCTCTCTCCTAGTGTTTTGTTCCACTCTTGCCGCCTTAGTTTTCGTCATATCGGTGTTATGTTCCCGGATTTTTGCGTTCCTTACGCGGTTGGGTTATAATGGGAACCCCTTGATAGTTCGCCTTGATTAAAGCTTTTCCAGCAATGCCCAACCATGGTTTTACCATTTGCCACCTAGCCTATTTTTCCCTTGGGTTTCCCGAGCCCGAGGGTCATCTTATTTTAAATCCCCCCGGGCCAGTGCTCCTCTGAGTGTTGGTCCGAACCAGGCAGCCTGCGGGGCCACCTCAGGGAAACTCGAGGGTTGGTTTTACTCGTAGCTTGACCTATCTGAGTGTGCCCTGAGAACGAGATATGTGCAGCTCCTATCGGGATTTGTCGGCACATTCGGGCGGTGTTGCTGGTCTTGTTTTAACCTGTCGAAGTGTCTTGAAGAACTGAGATACCGAGTCTGATTGGAACATCTTGGGAGGAGGTCTATTCCTTCGTTGACCGTGAGACCTTGTCATGGGCTAAGTTGGGACTCCCCTGCAGGGATTTGAACTTTCGAAAGCCGTACCCGCGGTTATGGGCAGATGGGAATTTGTTAATGTCCAGTTGTAGACAACTTGAACCTTAACTTAATTAAAATGAACCAACTGAGTGTGTTACCGTGATGGCCTCTTCTCGGCGGAGTCTGGGAAGTGGACACGGTGTTGGAGTAATGTTTGCGCAGGTTGTCCTCTAGTTTCTCGCTCGCGCTTTGCCTCCTCTTCTCGCTCTCTTTTGCGAATAAGTTAGCCACCATATTTGCTAGTCGCTTGCTGCAGCTCCACATATATTTGTATCTTGCCTTACCTATAAGCTTAAATAGTCTTGATCGCGAGGGTGCGAGATTGATGAGTCCCTGTGACTCATAGATTACTATTACACCAGATGCAGGGCCCGATGATTCCGCTCCAGGAGACGCGTTTGAGCTCAAGTGGGAGTTCGACGAAGACTCTCAACGTTACTATGTTTCCTTTCCTGATGATCAGTAGTGGTGCCCAGTTGGGGTGATTGGGACCGTGTCGCATGTTGGGTTATCTTTTATTTTGGCGCCGTAGTCGGGCCATGAGTGTTTGGATGATGTAATGTTATTTATGTACTTGATTGACGTGGCGAGTGTAAGCCAACTATGTTATCTCCCCTTTATGATTTATATTACATGGGTTGTTGTGAAGATTGCCTAACTTGCGACATATGCCTTCAATGCGATTATGCCTCTAAGTCGTGCCTCGACACGTGGGACATATAGTCGCATCGAGGGTGTTACAAGTTGGTAATCAGAGCCTTCCCCGACCTTAGGAGCCCCATTGCTTGATCGTTTTTAGCGGCCGAGTTGTGTCTAGAAAAATGTTTTGAGTCATTAGGAATTATATATCGAAGAGTTTAGGAATTATTTTTACTTCCCAGTCTCCTCATCGCTCTGGTAAGGCATCCTGACGTAGAGTTTTGACTTTTCTCTTCCCAAATTTCACTAATTTTTTTTAGGATCACGCGGGTATCTTGGAATTGTTCTGATGGTTTTATGATGAGAACATTGTCTTGGTGCCTCCTGTCAGGGGTTTTGTGGAAGTGTCCCGGGGAGTTGAGCTCTGAGGTGTTGTCATCATAATTTTATCGTTGCAGTTCTGGAATACCTGAGTTTAGTACGCCGACATCGAAAATCTCTTTTATGCAGTTCGTTGGTGAGATAACCTCGACGCCACCCTGTACTGGGGCGGGAGTTCGGGAGTATCGCCATAACTCGTATAACGGATGCTTTTCGAAGGTTGAGGTAGATGATTTCCGAAGGTTTCTTGGTTATGTGTTGAAGGATGGATACAGCTGGATGTAGGATTTGCTAGATTTGGGTGAGATATTATGCTTCCCCTGTATCCCCAACACCTGATTGCATAACCGGAAAGGTTCGGGAGTTTCATAGGTGGGAATTCTAGTAGCTCTAGTTATTCTTCCACGGATATTGGTTTGAGATTGGGATTTCTTACTGATTATTCGTTCTTGATCCGTACCTTTTTGATTTATTTCTCTACCTTAATTCTAAGTGGCTTCTCAATTATGGATATGTGACCATTTTAAGAGGAATGCATTCGTTCATTTTGTTCGGATGTGAAGACTATATGTTGCAATTTTCATTCCGTTGGATTCAGCTTCAGTATTTGTCTATCAATGTGCTAATGGATGTCAACCTCTTCAGGATGGCTCCTCCAACGCGCACGACTCCGAATCCTAATCCGCCACCACCTCCCCCTCCTCCGGAGGCATGGCAAGCTGTGATGGCCGCAACCAATGCAAACACACAGTTGATCATGCAAATTCTCCAAGAGCGCAATCAAGGCAACCAAGGGAACCAAGGCAACAATCAGAATCACTTTACTACACTCAACCAGTTCCTTGCTAATGGGCCAAAGACTTTCAGCAATTGTGTTGAGGCAACCGATGCTGACGATTGGCTAGTGGATCTGTGCAAGCATTTTGATTGCAGTAACGTCAGGCCTGAGGACTTTGTTAAGTTCGCATCCTTCCAACTCAAAGATCAAGCTGCAGAATGGTTCCAGCAGTACAAGGACTCCAGAGGTGGACATGTTATCACTTGGGATGAATTCCGTCGAGATTTCCGAGCTCATCATATTCCCCAGAGCGTGGTTGAAAGCAAGCGTGAGGAATTCTGCAACCTGAAGCAAGGCTCTTTCTCTGTCTATGACTACAACAAGTTGTTTCAGAAGCTCGCCCGCTTTGCTAAGCAGGACGTCCCTGATGAGAAGAGCATGATATACCAGTTCTGGGGTGGTCTCAGAGAAGAAATTTAGCTAGCTCTTGTTCTCTTTGAGCCCTTGAGGTATGATGAGTTCTACAACATGGCACTTAAGCAAGAGGCTGCTCAGTTGAGGTGTGATGCTTCCAAGAAGCGAGTCAGAGATGTTACTCCTTCTTCCTCTACTCAAGTGGCCAAGCAGCAGAAGTATTGGCTTCCTCCTCCTCCGTTCCGTCAGCCGTATCAGCAGAAGAGCAAAGGTGGCAGTGGTTCTTCCCACCCACTCAACCCTGGCTTTCAGAACAAGACTTCGCCTCAAGCTCCAAGATCGAGTGCTCCGTATCACCGTCCGCTTTCAGAGGTCACGTGCAACAAGTGCCAACAGAAGGGTCACTATGCCAACAAGTGTTTCAACCAGAGGCGTCTTCCTCCTCCTCCTGTCAGATCGGCAAGTACAGCTGTGGTCAAGCATAACCCCAAGCATGCTAAGGTCAATTTGATGAATGCAGCTCAGGTAGAGGATTCATCAGATGTCATCATGGGTAACCTTCCTGTTAATGATATTCCCGCAGAAGTTCTTTTTGACACTGGTGCATCACATTGTTTCATGTCAAAGCCATTTTTTACCAAGCATGAGTTTGTTTTGTCTCATTTGGGTAAACAAATGGATATTGTTTCTCCTGGCAAACGTTTGAGTGCAAGTCTGGAGGTGCTAGATGTTACTATCACCTTGGGCGACTACAAGTTCCTTTCTTCCCCAATAATGGTTCTTGGCAACTCGGATATTGATCTTATTCTCGGAATGGATTGGCTTTCTAAGCACAAGGCTCAGCTTGACTGTGCAGCCAGGCAGATTCAATTGACTCATTCGTCTGAGGATGTAATTGTGTTTGCCGCTCGTGATGATACAATTCGTCTGTTTTCCCTCAATGAGAAGGGTGAACTGGATGCTATCTCGCAGATTCCAGTCGTTTTCGAATATCAAGACATCTTTCCAGAAGAGCTTCCAGGAATGCCTCCGCACCGGCCAGTTGAATTCATTATTGATCTTGAGCCTAGTACGGAACCTGTGTACAAGCGTCCTTACAAAATCGGACCTGAAGAGTTGAAGGAGCTGAAGAAGCAACTCGATATTTAAGAGAAAATGGGTCTCATCCGGCCTAGTTCTTCTCCGTGGGGTTGTGGTGTTCTTTTTGTGAAGAAGAAGGATGGAACGGACCGACTTTGTGTTGATTACCGTCCATTGAACAAGAAGACCATCAAGAACAAATACCCACTTCCCAACATCAACGAGCTGTTCGAACAACTCAAAGGTGCCCAATTATTCTCCAAGCTTGATCTCCATATGGTTTATCATCAGATTCGAATCCGTGAACAAGATATTCCCAAGACGGCTTTCAGGACAAGCTTTGGTTCATATGAATACACTGTCATGTCTTTTGGTCTCGTCAACGCTCCTCCGACATTCTCTCGCATGATGAACTTCATCTTCAACGCCTACATCAATGACTTCGTTTTGGTCTATCTCGACGACATTCTGGTTTTCTCGAAGAACAAGGAAGACCATGCCAAGCACTTGCGTTTGGTTCTTGATAAGCTCAGGGAACATCAGTTCTACGCCAAGTTCTCCAAGTGTGAATTTTGGCTCGATGAGGTTCTTTATCTTGGTCATATCATCTCTGCCAAGGGTATTGCCGTGAATCCTGAGAAGGTGTCTGCAATTGTGAATTGGGAACCTCCTCAGAATGTGAAGCAACTCCGTAGCTTCCTCGGTCTCGCAAGCTATTGCCGAAGATTCGTTGAAAACTTTTCTAAGATCACGAAGCCTCTCTCTAATCTTCTCCAGAAGCACGTCAAGTACATTTGGTCTCCGGAGTGTGACATTGCTTTCAAAACCCTAAAAGAGAAATTGATCACTGCTCCAACTCTGACTCCGCCTGATGAATCCAAGCCGCACGAGGTCTTTTGTGATGCCTCTCTCCAAGGTCTTGGCGCAGTTTTGATGCAAGAGAAGAAAGTTGTTGCTTATAATTCTCGCCAGTTGAAGCCCAATGAGAAGAACTACCCCACTCATGATCTCGAGTTGGCGGCAGTTGTGCATGCTCTTTTGACTTGGAGACATCTCTTATTGGGAAGAAAAGTGGACATTTTCACTGATCACAAGAGTCTCAAGTACATCTTCACTCAGCCTAATCTCAACCTCAGGCAAACTCGATGGGTCGAAATGATTCAAGAGTATAATCCGAGTATCGAGTATACTCCAGGCAAGGCCAATGTGATTGCTGACGCATTGAGCAGGAAGGCTTATTGCAACAGTCTGATTCTTAAACCTTATCAACCCGAGCTTTGTGAAGCTTTCCGCAAACTTAATCTGCAAGTTGTTCCTCAAGGTTTCCTCGCCAACCTTCCAGTCTCTCCTACCTTGGAACACCAGATTCGCCAAGCCCAGCTTCTTGATGCTATGGTGAAAAAGGTGAAGATTGGGATTGCCAAGAGTCAACCCAAGTACAAGTGCTACCGCCTTGATGACAAGGACACTCTCTTCTTCGAGGATCGTATTGTTCTACCCAAAGGTGAACTTCATAAAGTGATCATGAACGAGGCTCACAATTCTCTCCTCTCCATCCACCCTGGGAGTACGAAGATGTATCAGGACCTCAAGCAGGCTTATTGGTGGACTCGAATGAAGCGCGAGATTGCTCAATTCGTGAATGAATGTGATGTTTGCAGAAGAGTGAAGGCAGAACACCAAAGGCCAGCAGGTCTCCTCCAACCTCTTGCCATTCCAGAATGGAAGTTTGACCACATTGAAATGGACTTCGTGACTGGGTTTCCAAAGTCCAAGCATGGCAATGATGCTATATTCGTTGTCATCGACAAACTCACCAAAGTGGCTCATTTTCTGCCTATCAAAGAGTCGATCACTGCAGCTCAATTGGCGGAACTCTATACCTCTCGTATTGTCTCTCTGCATGGTATTCCATAAGTGATCTCTTCAGACCGTGGCAGCATCTTTACATCCAAGTTTTGGGATTCTTTTCAGAAGGCCATGGGCACCAACATCCGCTTCAGCACAGCTTTCCATCCTCAAACTAGCGGTCAGGTCGAGCGTGTCAACCAGATTCTTCAAGATATGCTCAGGGCTTATGTGATCTCCTTCGGCTTGAAGTGGGAGGATTGTCTTCCTTATGTTGAATTCTCCTACAACAACAGTTTTCAAGCAAGTTCGGGCAAGGCCCCATTTGAAATTCTGTATGGCAGGAAGTGCCGTACCCCTCTCAACTGGTCTGAAACCGGTGAACGTCAGCTTTTGGGTAATGACTTAATCACAGAGGCAGAGGAAATGTGCAAAGTCATTCGTGATAACCTCAAAGAATCCCAATCCCGCCAGAAGAGCTACTATGATAGTAAGCACCGTGATTTGGCTTTCGAGATCGGAGATCATGTTTACCTCCGCGTCTCTCCTTTGAAAGGTACTCGTCGCTTCGGTATCAAAGGGAAGCTTGCCCCTAGATACGTGGGACCTTTCAAGATTGTCAGCAAGAGAGGCGACCTCGCCTATCAACTCGAGCTTCCTTCAAACTTTGCAAATGTTCATGACGTGTTCCATGTCTCTTAGCTTCGAAAGTGCTTCAAGACTCCTAACTGCACCGTCAACTTCGAGGACATTGAGCTCCAAGAAGATCTCTCTTATCATGAGCACCCAGTTGCTGTTCTTGAAGAGACTGAATGCAAGACTCGCAATAAGTCAATCAAATTTCTCAAAGTCAAGTGGTCACATCATTCCGACCGTGAAGCTACCTGGGAACACGAGGATCACCTCCGTTCTGAGTACCCGGCGTTCTTTCAGTCCTAGATCTCGGGACGAGATCCTTTCGTAGTGGTGGAGTGTTGTAACACCCCGGATATGACTTTCCCAATTTGTACTCCAATTGCCGTTTCCGGCGTTAAGTTATTTTATTTTCTCGGGTTCGGGTTTTTGTCTCCGTGTGTTGTTGTCGTTGTCATGCATCTCATATCATGTCATCATGTGCATTGCATTTGCATATGTGTTCGTCTCATGCATTCGAGCATTTTCCACGTTATCCGTTTTGCATTCTGGCGCTTTGTTCTCCTCCGGTGGTCATTTCTAGCTTTCTTTCGTGTGTGGGGATTAAACATTTCCGGATTGGACCAAGACTTGCCAAGCGGCCTTGGTTTACTACCGGTAGACCGCCTGTCAAGTTTCGTATCATTTGGACTTCGTTTGATACTCCAACGGTTAACCGAGGGACCGAAAAGGCCTCGTGTGTGTTGCAGCCCAACACCCCTCCAATTTGGCCCAAAACCCACCTAAACCCTCTCCATCTTCTAGAGCGTTCGATCACGATCACGTGGCCGAAAACCGCACCTCATTTGGACTCTCCTAGCTCCCTCTATGCCTATATAAAGGTCTTCCCCCGAAAATCTCGGATCCCCCCCTAAAAACCCTAGATCGATCGCCTCCGCGCCGGCCGGACACGTCCGTCCGGGCCGGACGTTGTCCGCTCACCGCCACCGTCCGACCGCGCCGTGCCACGTGTCCCGGGCGGGCGCCCACATCGCCGCCGCCGCGCCGGCCCGCCCGAGCCCACGTCGGGCCCCCGTGGCCCAGGGAAGCCGCGCCGCCCGCACCCTTTCTCCTCCCGCGCCGGCGCCGCGCTCCGCCGCCTCCGCCGCGCCTCTGCCACTCCGGCCGCCGCCGCATCGCCCCGCCGCCGCATCGCCCCGCCGCCGCATCACCTCGCCGCCGCCTAACCTTGCCGGAGCCGCCTCCCCGCGCCTCCCTGCCTCCCCTCCGACCGGATCCGGGAAGGTGCCGGCCCGATCCAGCCCTCCCTCGTCGACCCCGGCCGCCATCGCCTCGCCGGAGTGCGTGCGCCGCCGCCTCGTTTCGCGCGCCGAGGAACCCTAGATCTGGTGGTTCTTTTTTTTCTGAGTCCCCGGAATTTTCTAGTCCATATGCTCCTGTTCATAGCCTTGTATCTCCGCATCCGTAGCTCCGATTCATGCATATAGCATATCAAAATGTTCATCTCAGAGAGTACATCATTTCAT
Source organism: Triticum urartu (assembly GCF_056163025.1). NCBI lineage: Eukaryota > Viridiplantae > Streptophyta > Magnoliopsida > Poales > Poaceae > Triticum > Triticum urartu. The sequence continues at coordinate 187,192,785 of NC_141878.1, read as the reverse complement.
TCCATTGCATCATTTTCATTTGAGTTCACCTTGATGCCTAAAATTCTGTTAGAAGAGGGCTACTTGGGATAATTGTCAGATCTGCTGCTCCATTTAGCCTTTTTGTCATTTTTGCCATGATTAATGCGTGCTTGATATGCCCATGAGTTCTACAAATGTTTTGTTAAGGGTTTTGTCATATTTCCAGAGGTGCAACCCATGTTTTTTTGTGATTTGTGTGGTGACTAGCACAAGCTTGCAAAGTGGTGCACTTGGTAATTCTGTTTTCAGGGACTTAGCATTTCCACTAAGTCCTTGAGCTGTTTATCTCATATGGCCATATGTTCATGTTTTTTCCTAGTGATCCGTGCCTCTTTTGAGGATGGTCAGTAAGGATGTTTTGTTAATATTGTAGTGCTCTATCCATCCATGTCTTTGTTTGCAATTATGGAGCACCCTAGCTTGAGTCAATCGAGATCTACTTTTGCTACTTTGTGAATCTGGGCAGATTGTCAACTTGTTTGCAATTTTGCCGATGATGTTGTAGTTGATACGTGCATGCTATGCTATTGTTCTTGACATGTCTAGCTTGCATTTTGTGTATTCTTGATGGATGTATGCTTATCTTATCATGACTTGCTCCGTATTGAGTGCATCGAGCTCGTAAAATGCCTACTTGATATCTGTTTTTCAGCATGCTTCAGTTTTCTCTAAGTCTGTGATCTGATTATGTTTTGCTATGTTCACATGCTTGCAATTGTATTTTTTGATCCCTTTTGGCTCAAGGTCACTAAGGGACTTTTGTTAAGCTCTTTGAGTAGCTCCATGCCATGCTTTACTTAGCCATGTTCAGGTCCTGTAGCATGTAGTTTTGTTGCTCCGAAGAGTGCTTCCTGATCTGAAATTCCAGACAAGTGTTAATTTCACTAAGTCTGAAATCTGTTTGTCATATGCATTTTTTCCATGCTTGTTTGAACCTGTTAATGGATGAATTGGTCGTAGCTCAGTGCTAGACTTTTGTTAAGCATCTTGTATGAATCCCTGCCATGTATTTTTTTGTCATGTTTGGGTGCTGTAGCATGTTCATCTCATTGCATTTAGATGGCTACTTGCTGTAAATCACAGACCGGTGCCATATTTGAATCGCTTGCCATTTCCAAACCGTAACTCCGATTCCGGCGTTCTTTATATCGTTTTCAAGCGATTTCATCTCATCTTTCCAGTGGAAGACTTGGATTCCCAAGTTGAGGCCAGGTTCATGCATCCCTTGTCATATCTTGCATATGCATCCCGCATCGCATCCCGCATAGCATATCATCATTGCATCATATTGTTTGAGATCTTGCATGTGGTTGATTGTGTCCTTGTTGCTTGTTTGTCTTGTTTGGTTAGAGTCGGGACACAAGTTCGCTAACGAGGAGCCCGTTGAGTTTGCTTTCGAGGATCCAGTCAACTCTGACAACTGTGCAGGCAAGATGATCATACCCTCGAAATCACTACTATCTTTGCTATACTAGTTTGCTCGCTCTTTTGCTATGCCAATGCTACGATGCCTACCACTTGCTTTCAAGCCTCCCAAATTGCCATGTCAAACCTCTAACCCACCATGTCCTAGCAAACCGTTGATTGGCTATGTTACCGCTTTGCTCAGCCCCTCTTATAGCGTTGCTAGTTGCAGGTGAAGATTGGAGGCCGTTCCTTGTTGGAACTTTTATTTACTTGTTGGGATATCATTATATTATCTTGTTATCTTAATGCATCTATATACTTGGTAAAGGGTGGAAGGCTCGGCCTCTCTCCTAGTGTTTTGTTCCACTCTTGCCGCCTTAGTTTCCGTCATATCGGTGTTATGTTCCCGGATTTTTGCGTTCCTTACGCGGTTGGGTTATAATGGGAACCCCTTGATAGTTCGCCTTGATTAAAGCTTTTCCAGCAATGCCCAACCTTGGTTTTACCATTTGCCACCTAGCCTCTTTTTCCCTTGGGTTTCCCGAGCCCGAGGGTCATCTTATTTTAAACCCCCCCCGGGCCAGTGCTCCTCTGAGTGTTGGTCCGAACTAGGCAGCCTGCGGGGCCACCTCGGGGAAACTCGAGGGTTGGTTTTACTCGTAGCTTGACCTATCTGAGTGTGCCCTGAGAACGAGATATGTGCAGCTCCTATCGGGATTTGTCGGCACATTCGGGCGGTGTTGCTGGTCTTGTTTTAACCTGTCGAAGTGTCTTGAAGAACCGAGATACCGAGTCTGATCGGAACGTCTTGGGAGGAGGTATATTCCTTCGTTGACCGTGAGAGCTTGTCATGGGCTAAGTTGGGACTCTCCTGCAGGGATTTGAACTTTCGAAAGCCGTACCCGCGGTTATGGGCAGATGGGAATTTGTTAATGTCCAGTTGTAGACAACTTGAACCTTAACTTAATTAAAATGAACCAACTGAGTGTGTTACCGTGATGGCCTCTTCTCGGCGGAGTCCGGGAAGTGGACACGGCGTTGGAGTAATGTTTGCGCAGGTTGTCCTCTAGTTTCCCGCTCGCGCTTTGCCTCCTCTTCTCGCTCTCTTTTGCGAATAAGTTAGCCACCATATTTGCTAGTCTCTTGCTGCAGCTCCACATATATTTGTACCTTGCCTTACCTATAAGCTTAAATAGTCTTGATCGCGAGGGTGCGAGATTGCTGAGTCCCTGTGGCTCACAGATTACTATTACACCAGATGCAGGGCCCGATGATTCCGCTCCAGGAGACGCGTTTGAGCTCAAGTGGGAGTTCGACGAAGACTCTCAACGTTACTATGTTTCCTTTCCTGATGATCAGTAGTGGTGCCCAGTTGGGGTGATTGGGACCGTGTCGCATGTTGGGTTATCTTTTATTTTGGCGCCGTAGTCGGGCCATGAGTGTTTGGATGATGTAATGTTATTTATGTACTTGATTGATGTGGCGAGTGTAAGCCAACTATGTTATCTCCCCTTTATTATTTATATTACATGGGTTGTTGTGAAGATTGCCTAACTTGTGACATATGCCTTCAATGCGATTATGCCACTAAGTCGTGCCTCGACACGTGGGAGATATAGTCGCATCGAGGGTGTTACAGGGAGGCAACCCAACTTTATTTTTATTCCATGCTTTTTGTTCCTGTTTAGTAATAAATAATTTATCTATCCTCTGTTTAGATGTGGTTTTATGCTTTTAATTAGTGTTTGTGCCAAGTAGCACCTTTGGGAATACTTGGGGAAAGTCTTGTTGATCATGTTGTAAAAAACAGAAACTTTAGCGCTCACGAGAATTGCTGCCATTTTTATTTGGAAAGTGCTATTGAGTTAATTATTTTTGCAGATGATTAATAGACAAATTACTCAGGTCCAGCAATTTATTTGAGAATTTTATGAGTTCCAGAAGTATATGTTTGATCCAGATTACTACAGACTGTTCTGTTTCTTGACAGATTCTGTTTTTCATGTGTTGTTTACTTATTTTGATGAATCTATGGCTAGTAAAATAGTTTATAAACCATATAAAAGTTGGAATACAGTAGTTTTAACACCAATATAAGCAAATAATGAGTTCATTACAGTACCTTGAAGTGGTGATTTATTTTCTTATACTAACGGAGCTTACGAGTTTTCTGTTAAGTTTTGTGTTGTGAAGTTTTCAAGTTTTGGGTAAGGATTCGATGGACTATGGAATAAGGAGTGGTAAGAGCCTAAGCTTGGGGATGCCCAAGGCACCCCAAGGTAATATTCAAGGATAGCCAAGAGCCTAAGCTTGGGGATGCCCCAGAAGGCATCCCCTCTTTCGTCTTCGTTCATCGGTAATTTTACTTGGAACTATATTTTTATTCGCCACATGATATGTGTTTTGCTTGGAGCGTCAATTTATTTTGTTAGGATTTGCCTACTTTTATTTAGAACAATGTTTTGCATCTTTTATTTCAATAAAAGTGGCATTTATAGCCTTTACTATGCCTATTTTAGAAGTCCACATGTTGCTGTTTGAAAACAGAAAGTTTACCGCTGTTGCAATAATTCCCTAGAGAAGTTAGAATGTGATAAAATGTCGAAACCTTTTGCATATTAAGTTCTGATAAATTTACTACAGTTGGAATTTTCTTTCATAATTTTTGGAGCTAGGTAAGTATGGATCTTTCTGCACTCTTTACAGACTGTCCTGTTTAGGCAGATTGCTGTTGTGTTTGCATTGTTTGCATATGTTTGCTTCTTTAATGAGTCTATTTGAGGATAGGACTATTAAATATGCAGAGGCATTTAGTATGAAATGTTGAATAATAATTTTAGTGATTTGCTACAGTAGAGTGTGATAAGGTTTTTGCAATGGTTTATACTAACTTATCTCACGAGTCCTTGTTGAGTTTTCTGTGGATGAAACTTTTGAGATTTAGGGAGACCGTGACATGAGAGGAATTAAGGAGACACAAAAGCTCAAGCTTGGGGATGTCCAAGGCACCCCAAGATAATATTTCAAGAAGTCTCAAGCATCTAAGCTTGGGGATGCCCCGGTTGGCATCCCACCTTTCTTCTTCAACAACTATCGGTTAGTTTCGGTTGATCCTAAGTTTTTGCTTCTTCACATGATGTTTTATATTCTTATATGTCATTTTATTTAGTTTTGCTTGCTGTTTGAATAAAATACCAAGATCTGAAATTATTAAATGTTAGAGAGTCTTCACATAGTTGCATAATTATTCGACTACTCATTGATCTTCACTTATATCTTTCGGAGTAGTTTGTCATTTGCTCTAGTACTTCACTTATATCCTTTTAGAGCACGGTGGTGGTTTTATTTTGTAGAAATAGATAGTCTCTCATGCTTCACTTATATTATTTTTAGAGTCCGGAACAGCATGGCAGTTTTCTTAAATAATCTTAATATGCTAGGTATTCAAGATTAGTAAAAACTTTCTTATGAGTGTGTTGAATACTAAGAGAAGTTTGATGCTTGATGATTGTTTTGAGATATGGAGGTAATAATATCAAAGTCGTGCTAGTTGAGTAGTTGTGAATTTGAGAAATGCTTGTGTTGAAGTTTGCAAGTCCCATAGCATGCACGTATGATAAACGTTATGTAACAAATTTGAATCATGAGGTGTTATTTGATTGTCTTCCTTATGAGTGGCGGTCGGGGACGAGCGATGGTATTTTCCTACCAATCTATCCCCCTAGGAGCATGCGCGTAGTGCCGAGGTTTTTGATGACTTGTAGATTTTTGCAATAAGTATGTGAGTTCTTTATGACTAATGTTGAGTCCATGGATTATACGCACTCTCACCCTTCCATCCTTGCTAGCCTCTTCGTTACCGTGCATTGCCCTTTCTCACATTGAGAGTTGGCGCAAACTTCGCTGGTGCATCCAAACCCCGTGATATGATTCGCTCTGTCACACATAAACCTCCTTATATCTTCCTCAAAACAGGCACCATACCTACATATTATGGCATTTCCATAGCTATTCCGAGATATATTGCCATGCAACTTTCCACCGTTCCGTTTATTATGACACGCATCATCATTGTCATACTCCCTCCGTCCGGAAATACTTATCATCAAAATGGATAAAAGGAGATGTATCTAGACATATTTTAGTTGTAGATACATCCCTTTTTGTTCATTTTAATGACAAGTATTTCCAGATAGAGGGAATATTGCTTTGCATGATCATGTAGCTGACATCGTATTTGTGGCAAAGCCACCTCCCGTAATTCTTTCATACATGTCACTCATGCATCATCGCAATCCCGGTACACCGCCGGGGGCATTTATATAGAGTCATATCTTGTTCTAGTATCGAGTTGTAATCATTGAGTTGTAAATAAATAGAAGTGTGATGATCATCATTTTCTAGAGCATTGTCCCAAGTGAGGAATAAAAAAAAGAAAAAAAAGAAAAGAGAAAGGCCATAAAAAAGAAGAAGAAAGGCCAAATAAAAAAATGAGAGAAAAAAGAGAGAAGGGACAATGCTACTATCCTTTGCCACACTTGTGCTTCAAAGTAGCACCATAATCTTCATGATAGAGAGTCTCTTGTTTAGTCACTTTCATATACTAGTGGTAATTTTTCATTATAGAACTTGGCTTGTATATTCCAACAATGGGCCTCCTCAAGTGCCCTAGGTCTTCGGGAGCAAGCAAGTTGGATGCACACCCACTTAGTTTGTTTTGTTGAGCTTTCATACATTTATAGCTCTAGTGCATCCGTTGCATGGCAATCCCTACTCCTCGCATTAACATCAATCGATGGGAATCTCCATAGCCCATTGATTAGCCTCGCTGATGTGAGACTTTCTTCCTTTTTGTCTTCTCCACATAACCCCCATCATCATATTCTATTCCACCCATAGTGCTATGCCCATGGCTCGCGCTCATATATTGCGTGAAAGTTTATAGGTTTGAGATTACTAAAGTATGAAACAATTGCTTGGCTTGTCATCGGGGTTGTGCATGATGAGAGCATTCTTGTGTGACGAAAATAGAGCATGACTAAACTATATGATTTTGTAGGGATGAACTTTCTTTGGCCATGTTATTTTGAGAGGACATAATTGCTTAGTTAGTATGCTTGAAGTATTATTATTTTTATGTCAATATGAACTTTTGTCTTGAATCTTTCGGATCTGAATATTCATACCACAATTAAGAAGAATTACATTGAAATTATGCCAAGTAGCACTCCACATCAAAAATTCCGTTTTTATCATTTACCTACTCAAGGACGAGCATGAATTAAGCTTGGGGATGCTGATACGTCTCCAATGTATCTATAATTTTTGATTGCTCCATGCTATATTATCTACCATTTTGAATGTTAATGGGCTTTATTATACACTTTTATATCATTTTTGGGACTAATCTATTAACCCAGAGCCCAGTGCCAGCTTCTGTTTTTACCTTGTTTTAGAATATCGCAGAAAAGGAAAACCAAATGGAGTCCAATTGACCTGATACTTCACGGAACTTATTTTTGGATCAGAAGAAGCCTAGAAGACTTGGAGTGCACGTCAGGGGATCTACGAGGAGGCCACAAGGCAGGGGGGCGCGCCCTCCACCCTTGTGGGCCCCTCATGGCCTCCTGACGTATTTCTTCCGCATATATATCTTCATATACCCTAAAAACATCGGGGAGCACAATAGATCGGGAGTTCCGCCGCCAGAAGCCTCCGTAGCCACCGAAAACTAATCTAGACCCGTTCCGGTACCCTGTCGGAGGGGGCAATCCCTCTCCTGTGGCCATCTTCATCATCCTGGTGCTCTCCAGGACGAGGAGGGAGTAGTTCTCCCTCAGGGCTGAGGGTATGTACCTGTAGGTATGTGTTTGATCTCTCTCTCTCTCTCTCGTGTTCTTGAGGTGATAGGATCTTGATGTATCGCGAGCTTTACTATTATATTTGGATCCTATGATGTTTCTCCTCCCCCCCTCTCTCTCTTGTAATGGATTGAGTTTCCTCTTTGAAGTTATCTTATCGGATTGAGTCTTTAAAGATTTGAGAACACTTGATGTATGTCTTGCCGTGCATATCTGTGGTGACAATGGGATATCACGTGATTCACTCGATGCATGTTTTGGTGACCAACTTGCGGGTTCCGCCCATGAACCTATGCATAGGGGTTGGCACACGTTTTCGTCGTGATTCTCCGGTAGAAACTTTGGGGCACTTTTTGAGGTCCTTTGTGATGGTTGAATAGATGAATATGAGATTGTGTGACGCATATCGTATAATCATACCCACAGATACTTGAGGTGACATTGGAGTATCTAGGTGACATTAGGGTTTTGGTTGATTTGTGTCTTAAGGTGTTATTCTAGTACGAATTCTAGGGTTGTTTGTGACACCTACAGGAATAGCCTAACGAATTGATAGGAAAGAATAACTTTGAGGTGGTTTCGTACCCTACCATAATCTCTTCGTTTGTTCTCCGCTATTAGTGACTTTGGAGTGACTTTTTTTTGCATGTTGAGGGATAGTTATGTGATCCAATTATGTTATTATTGTTAAGAGGACTTGCACTAGTGAAAGTATGAACCCTAGGCCTTGTTTCCTATCATTGCAATACCGTTTATGCTCACTTTTACCATTAGTTACCTTGCTGTTTTTATAATTTCATATTACAAAAACCTTTATCTACTATCCATATTGCACTTGTATCACCATCTCTTCGCTGAACTAGTGCACCTATACAATTTATCATTGTATTGGGTGTGTTGGGGACTGATGACCCACAAGTATAGGGGATCTATCGTAGTCCTTTCGATAAGTAAGAGTGTCGAACCCAACGAGGAGCAGAAGGAAATGATAAGCGGTTTCCAGCAAGGTATTCTATGCAAGTACTGAAATAAATGGTAAGTTTTGTGATAAGATAATTGTAACGAGCAACAAGTAACAAAAGTAAATAAGGTGCAGCAAGGTGGCCCAATCCTTTTTGTAGCAAAGGAAAAGCCTGGACAAACTCTTATATGGTGTAAAGCGCTCCCGAGGACACATGGGAATATAGTCAAGCTAGTTTTCATCACGCTCATATGATTCACGTTCGGTACTTCGATAATTTGGTATGTGGGTGGACCGGTGCTTGGGTGCTACCCTTACTTGGACAAGCATCCCACTTATGATTAACCTCTATTGCAAGCATCCGCAAATACAACAAAAGTATTAAGGTAAACCTAACCATACCATGAAACATATGGATCCAAATCAGCCCCTTACGAAGCAACGCATAAACTAGGGTTTAAGCTTCTGTCACTATAGCAACCCATCATCTACTTATTACTTCCCAATGCCTTCCTCCAGGCCCAAATAATGGTGAAGTGTCATGTAGTCGACGTTCACATAACACCACCAGGGGAGAGACAACATACATCTCATCAAAATATCGAACGAATACCAAATTCACATGACTACTAATAGCAAGACTTCTCCCATGTCCTCAGGAACAAAAGTAACTACTCACAAAGCATAAACATGTTCATAATCAGAGGGGTATTAATGTGCATATAGGATCTGAACATATGATCTTCCACCAATTAAACCAACTAGCATCAACTACAAGGAGTAATTAACACTACTAGCAATCTACTAGCACCAATCCCGGACTTGGAGACAAGAATTGGATACAAGAGATGAACTAGGGTTTTGAGATGAGATGGTGCTGATGAAGATGTTGATGGAGATTGCCCTCTCCCGATGAGAGGAGTGTTGGTGATGACGATGGCGATGATTTCCTCCTCCGGAAGGGAAGTTCCCCCGGCAGAATAGCCCCGCCAGAACCCTAGATTGGCTCTGCCAAGGTTCCGTCTCGTGGTGGCGGAGTTTCGTCCGAGAAGATGGCTTATGATTTTTTCCCATCGAAAGAGTCCATATAGCAGAAGATGGTCACCGGAGGGCCACCAGGGGCCCACGAGGTAGGGGGGTGCGCCCAGGGGGTAGGGCGTGCCCCCACCCTCGTGGGAAGGGTGTGGCCCCCTGGTAAAGTTCTTGCGCTCAATGTTTTTTATATATTTGGAAAACATCATCCGTGAAGTCTCAGGACTTTTGGAGCTGTGTAGAATATGTCTCTAATATTTGCTCCTTTTCCAGCCAGAATCCCAGCTGCCGGCATTCTCCCTCTTTATGTAAACCTTATAAAATAAGAGAGAATAGGCATAAGTATTGTGACATAATGTGTAATAACAGCCCATAATGCAATAAATATTGATATAAAAGCATGATGCAAAATGGACGTATCAGCTCCCCCAAGCTTAGACCTCGCTTGTCCTCAAGCGAAAAGCTGAAATCGAAAAATATGTCCACATGTTTAGAGATGAAGGTTTCGATAAAAATAAAATATGGACATGATGGCATCATGATCATTCTTAGAACAACAACTTATATAATTCTTGTCATATGATATCTTATGCTAGAGTAATAATTCAATCACAATATCCAGTATGAATTGTAAACTTCATTGAAAACTAACAACTATAATCTCAGTCATTGAGCCATTGCAATTTATCATAACATAGGAAAGAGTCAATGTATAAGAGCTTTTCAGCAAGTCCACATACTCAACTATCATATAGTCTTTCACAATTGCTGACACTCACGCAATACTTATGGGTATGGAGTTTTAATCGGACATAGAGAAAGATAGGGGCTTATAGTTTTGCCTCCCAACATTTTACCTCAAGGGTAATGTCAACAGTAATAGTTCATGAAAACCCACATCCAATTAGCCATATATACCGGGATCTTTCCAACATATTGTGCTTGCCAAAGGGTAAAATGTAAAAAGGAAGGGTGAAGATCACCATGACTCTTTTGCAGTAAAGGAGATAAAAGTAAAAGATAGGCCCTTCGTAGAGGGAAGCAGAGGTTGTCATGCACTTTTATGGTTGGATGCACAAAATCCTAATGTGAAAGAACATCACTTTATATTGCCACTTGTGATATGGACCTTTATTATGCAGTATGTCGCTTTTATTACTTCCATATCACACGATCATATAAATCTTATTTCCTCCACACCAATCAATCATACATATTTAGAGAGCAATTATTATTGCTTGCACCGATGACAACTTGATGGATCTTACTCAATCCATGGGTAGGTATGGTGGACTCTCATGGCAAAACTGGTTTAAGGGTAATTGGAAGCACAAGTAGTATCTCTACTTGGTGCAATGAATTTGGATAGCATGAGGGAGAAAGGCAAGCTCAACATGTTGGAGGATCCAAGACGATATAATTTATCTCAGATGTAAGAAAACATAACCCATTATGTTTTCTTCCTTGTCCAATGTCAACTCTTTAGCATGTCATCTTTTAATGAGTGCTCACAATCATAAAAGATGTCCAAGATAGTATATTTATATGTGAAGACCTCTCTTTCTTTATTACTTCCTATTAATTGCAACGATGACCAAAACTATGTTTGTCAACCCTCAATAACTTTTATTCATCATACTCTTTCTATGTGAGCTCATTACTCTCCATAAGACTCACATGATCTCTTTGTTTCTTTTTATTTCTTTCTCTTTTATTTTATTTTATTTGGGATCATGGCAAAAATAAGCAAGCCCTTGACTCAACACTAATCTTTATTATATAGCTCATGGACTCGATTACATAGAAGGATAATAAAGCAAAACTCACAACTAGATCATACTAAGAACTTTTATTCTACTAGATCAAGATATTACCAAAAGGATCGAACTAAGAAAAACAGTAAAGATAAAAGTGATGGTGATACGATACGGGGCACTCCCCCAAGCTTGGCAGTTGCCAAGTGGAGTGCCCATACCAGATACTCAATTCTTCTTTGTTGGTGAAGAAGGTGGAGTTGTTGATGATGGATAGTCGCACATCGAGCGTAGGAGGTCTTCTAGCTTGCAGATAATGCCCTTGAGTGCGATGATATGCTCCTTCAACAAAATATTTTCACGTGTGAGATACTTATTTTGTATACGAGCCAACTCAATCATCTTGAAAGCTTTGATTTCTGTTGGGGTAAGAAGATTGTGATCCAGTTGAAGGGTGTCCTCTGTTGCTGGAACTTGGTCCTCCATGGCTTTCTTGATCCCTTCATCCTTGTTGATCTCCATAGGTTCTTCTCTCTTCAGCTCTATCTTCATTAGCCAAGCATCATTGCCCTCATGGTTGGAGGAGGAGGGAGATGACATAGTGCCTGGCCTTGAGAACCCTGGTCAGAAAATAGCTCGAAACATAGATAGGAGATTTTTGCGTGATACGGGAGTCAAAACCCCGGGAGATTATATAATGAATTTTTACCGACCAAAATACGTGTCCTGTAAGAAAATGGAGTCCGGAGAGCACACGAGGTGCCCACGAGGTAGGGGGGGTGCGCCCAGGGGGGTAGGGCGCGCCCTCCACCCTCGTGGGGCCCTCGTGTCCTTTCCGGACTGCTGCTTATTTTTCTATTTTTCTAAATATTCCAAAACGGAGAAATATTGCCTTAAAAACTGTTTTGGAGTCGGTTTACTTACTGTACCACATACCTATTCCTTTTTCGGAGTCTGAAACATTCCGGAAAGTGTCCTTTATATACTCCTCCGGGGTTATGGTTTCAATAACATTGGTTTCAACATTTATGGGATTACCTGAGATATAATGTTTGATTCTTTGACCATTTACCACCTTCAGATTTGTGCCTTCGAAGTTGTTGATTTTTATGGCACCGGAACGGTAGACCTCCTCGATAACGTAGGGACCTTCCCATTTAGAGAGAAGCTTTCCTGCAAAAAATCTTAAACGAGAGTTGTATAGCAATACATAATCACCTACATTAAACTCACGCTTTTGTAGTCTTTTATCATGCCACCTTTTAACCTTTTCTTTAAACAACTTGGCATTTTCGTAGACTTGGGTTCTCCATTCATCAAGTGAATTAATATCAAATAACCTCTTCTCACCGGCAAGTTTAAAATCATAATTTAGTTCTTTAATAGCCCAATAAGCCTTGTGTTCTAGTTCGAGAGGTAAGTGACATGCTTTTCCATAGACCATTTTATACGGAGACATACCCATAGGATTTTTATATGCAGTTCTATAGGCCCATAATGCATCATCAAGTTTCTTGGACCAATTCTTTCTGGACCTATTAACAGTCTTTTGCAAAATTAATTTGAGTTCTCTATTACTCAATTCTACTTGACCACTAGACTGAGGGTAATAAGGGGATGCAATTCTATGATTAACATCATATTTAGCAAGCATTTTACGAAAATCACCATGAATAAAATGTGAACCACCATCAGTCATTAAATATCTAGGGACTCCAAACCTTGGAAAGATAACTTCTTTAAGCATTTTAATAGAGGTGTTATGATCAGCACTACTAGTTGGAATAGCTTCTACCCACTTAGTAAAGTAATCAACAACAACTAAAATATGTGTATAACCATTAGATGAAGGAAAAGGTCCCATATAGTCAAAACCCCAAACATCAAATGGTTCAATAACAAATGAATAATTCATAGGCATTTCTTGACGTCTACTAATATTACCAATTCTTTGACATTCATCACAAGATAAGACAAACTTATGGGCATTCTTGAAGAGAGTAGGCCAATAAAAACGAGATTGTAGTACCTTATGTGCAGTTCTATCTCCAACATGGTGCCCTCCATAAGCTTCGGAGTGACACTTGCATAGGATCTGTTCATGTTCATGCTCAGGTACACAACGTCTAATAACACCATCTACTCCTTCTTTATAAAGATGTGGGTCATCCCAAAAGTAATGCCTCAAATCATAGAAGAACTTTTTCTTTTGCTGGTATGTGAAACTAGGTGGTATAAACTTAGTAACAATGTAATTAGCATAATCAGCATACCATGGAGCAGTATGAGAAGCATTTATGACATTTACTTGCTCATCGGGAAAGCTATCATCAATAGGTAGTGGGTCATCAAGCACATTTTCTAACCTAGACAAGTTGTCTGCAACGGGGTTCTCAGCTCCTTTTCTATCAACAATATGCAAATCAAATTCTTGTAGCAAGAGAACCCATCTAATAAGTCTAGGTTTAGCATCTTTCTTTTCCATAAGATATTTAATAGCAGCTTGATCAGTGTGAATAGTTACTTTAGAATCAACAATATAAGGTCTAAACTTATCACAAGCAAATACAACTGCTAAGAATTCTTTTTCAGTAGTAGCATAATTTCTTTGAGCATTGTCTAGAGTTTTACTAGCATATTGAATAACATTTAGTTTCTTATCAACTCTTTGTCCTAGAACAACACCTACAACATAATCACTAACATCACACATAATTTCAAAGGGTAAATTCCAATCAGGTGGCTGAACAATAGGTGCAGAGATCAATGATTTCTTAAGTATTTCAAATGCTTCTACACAATCATCATCAAAAACAAATGGTATATCTTTTTGTAATAAATTAGTCAGAGGCCGAGAAATTTTTGAGAAATCCTTAATGAACCTCCTATAAAAACCGGCATGACCAAGGAAACTTCTTATACCTTTGATGTCCTTGGGACATTGCATCTTTTTTAATAGCATCAACCTTGGCTTTATCAACTTCAATACCTCTTTCAGAAACTTTATGCCCCAGGACAATACCTTCATTAACCATAAAGTGGCACTTTTCCCAATTCAAGACAAGATTAGTTTCTTCACATCTCTGCAAAACTCAATCAAGGTTGCTCAAGCAATCATCAAAAGAAGATCCATAGATGGAAGAGTCATCCATGAAAACCTCACAAATCTTTTCACAAAAGTCAGAGAATATAGCCATCATGCATCTTTGAAAGGTAACAGGTGCATTACATAAACCAAAAGGCATACATCTATAAGCAAAAGTACCAAAAGGGCATGTAAAAGTAGTCTTTGATTGATCTTTGGCTGACACAGGTATTTGAGAGAAACCAGAATAACCATCTAGAAAGCAAAAATGTGTATGTTTGGATAATCTTTCTAGCATTTGATCGATAAAAGGTAAAGGGTAATGATCTTTTTAGTAGCCTTATTTAATTTGGGGAAATCAATTACCATCCTATAACCAGTAATAATTCTTTGAGGAATCAATTCATCTTTATATTAGGAACAACAGTAATACCTCCCTTCTTATGGACACAATGGACAGGACTTACCCACTCACTATTAGCAACGGGATAGATTATACCTGCCTCCAGAAGTTTAATTATTTCTTTTCTTACCACTTCTTTCATTTTAGGATTCAGACGTCGTTGAGGATCACGAACTGGTTTGGCATCTGCTTCCAAATTTATTTTATGTTGACATAGAGTGGGACTAATGCCCTTAAGATCATCAAGAGTATATCCAATAGCAGCACGATGCTTTTTCAGAGTTTTCAACAATCTTTCTTCTTCATGCTTTGAAAGGTTAGCACTAATAATAACAGGATATATCTTCTTTTCATCAAGATAAGCATATTTAAGATTATCAGGCAAGGGTTTAAGCTCAAACACGGGATCACCCTTGGGTGGAGGAAGATCCCCTAAAATTTCAATAGGCAAATTGTGTTGCGGAATAGGTTCTTGTTTAAAGAATACTTCATCTATTTCCCTTCTTTCATTCATGGACAGGACTTACCCACTGACTATCAGCAACGGGGTAAATTATACCTGCCTCAAGGAGCTTTAGTATCTCCTTTCTTACCACTTCTTTCATTTTAGGATTCAGACGACATTGATGATCACGAACTGGTTTAGCATCTTCTTCCAAATTAATTTTATGTTGGCATAGAGTGGGACTAATGCCCTTAAGATCATCAAGAGTATACCCAATAGCAGCACGGTGCTTCTTCAGAATTTTCAATAATCTCTCTTCTTCATGTTCTGAAAGGTTAGCACTAATAATAACAGGATATATCTTTTTCTCATCAAGATAAGCATATTTAAGAGTATCCGGTAATGGTTTAAGCTCAAACACGGGATCACCCTTGGGTGGAGGAGGATCTCCTAGGATTTCAACAGGTAAATATTGTTTCAGAATAGGTTCCTGTTTAAAGAATACTTCATCTAATTCCCTTCTTTCATTCATAAACATATCATTTTCATGGTCTAGTAAATATTGTTCTAAAGGATCACTAGGAGGTACAGCAATAGAGGCAAGACCAATAATTTCATCTTTACTAGGTAATTCTTCTTCACGATGTTGTCTACTAAATTTAGAAAAATTAAATTCATGAGTCATATCATCTAAACCGACAATAACAACATCTCTTTTGTAATCTATGGTAGCATTAACAGTATTTAAGAAGGGTCTACCAAATATAATGGGACAGAAGCTATCTTGTGGGAACCAAGAACAAGAAAATTAGCAGGATATTTAGTTTTTCCACACAAGATTTCAACATCTCTAACAATTCCCATTGGTGAAATAGTATCTCTATTAGCAAGTTTAATTGTGACATCTATATCTTCTAACTCAATAGGTGCAATGTCATGCATAATTTCATTGTATAAGTCAATAGGTATTGCACTAGCACTAGCACCCATATCACATAAGCCATGATAACAATGATCTCCTATTTTAACAGAAATAATAGGCAAATCTACCACAGGTCTAGGTTTATCTATATCACGGGGTTTAGCAATTCTAGCAGTTTCATCACAGAAATAAATAACATGCCCATCTATATTATCAGACAAGAGATCTTTAGGTTCAACTTTAACTTGCTCAGGAGGTGTATATGTTTTAATATTGCTTTTATGAACCACAGTTGAAGATTTAGCATGATCCTTTATCCTAACAGGGAAAGGTGGTTTCTCAACATAAGAAGTAGGAACAATAGGATCATTATAAGTAATAGTCTTTTCTTCAACTTTAATAGGTGCAGCTACTTTTACTTCTATGGGAGGATGATATTTAAACCACTTCTCCTTGGGGAGATCAACATAGGCAGAAAAAGATTCACAGAAAGAAGCTACTATCTCAGAGTCAAGTCCATATTTAGTGCTAAATTTATGAAAAATATCGGTATCCATAAAATATTTAACACAATCAAAACTAGGTGTCATACGTGACTCCTTACCATTGTCGAGGTCCCAATCTTCGGAGTTGCGTTTAATTCTTTCCAATAAATCCCATTTGAATTCAATAGTCTTCATACTAAAGGAGCCAGCACAAGAAGTATCAAGCATGGTGCGATTGTTATCAGAAAGGCGAGCATAAATTTTTTGAATAATCATTCCTC
This sequence comes from Triticum urartu, assembly GCF_056163025.1. Taxonomy (NCBI): domain Eukaryota; kingdom Viridiplantae; phylum Streptophyta; class Magnoliopsida; order Poales; family Poaceae; genus Triticum; species Triticum urartu. Next base: position 187,176,128 of record NC_141878.1, on the reverse strand, counting down.
TTGAGAGCTCATGATTGGGGCATGAATATAACATTGATTTAAGCCTCCCCCAAGCTTGAGCGATGCTTTCTCCTTCGCTAGGCCAAAAATTATATATATAATTGCGATCACGATGAACAAGATGCATAGGATAAAACTTTTCATGAAATTCCAATTTCAATCGTTTGTAGTTCCAAGACTCCATATCATCACATAGCCTATATCATGTCGATGCATCTCCCCTCAAAGATAAGGGGAAGACCTTCTTCTTAACAACATCTCCGGGTACACCTGCAAGCTTAAATAATCCACAAACTTCATCCACATATATTAGATGTTCATCAGGATGTTTTGTTCCATCTCCTAAAAAAGGATTAGCTAGCAGTTTTTCTACCATACCCAAAGGAATTTCGAAGCAAGCATTTTCATTTTCAGCAGGTTCAGTAGGTTGAGGAGCAACTCTTTGCTCTACTGTTCGGGGTGAAGATACCCCGAACAAGCCCCTCAGAGGATTACTTTCCATAGTAACAAGTGACAGTAAATTTCAGCACACTATATAAATTTTTCCTTACCAAATTCCACCTACCAAAGGCGCTTCAATCCCCGGCAACGGCGCCAGAAAAGAGTCTTGATGACCCACAAGTATAGGGGATCTATCGTAGTCCTTTCGATAAGTAAGAGTGTCGAACCCAACGAGGAGCAGAAGGAAATGATAAGCGGTTTCCAGCCAGGTATTCTCTGCAAGTACTGAAATAAGTGGTAACAGATAGTTTTTTGATAAGATAATTGTAACGAGCAACAAGTAACAAAAGTAAATAATATGCAGCAAGGTGGCCCAATCCTTTTTGTAGCAAAGGACAATCCTGGACAAACTCTTATATGGTGTAAAGCGCTCCCGAGGACACATGGGAATATCGTCAAGCTAGTTTTCATCATGCTCATATGATTCGCGTTCGGTACTTTGATAATTTGGTATGTGGGTGGACTGGTGCTTGGGTGCTTCCCTTACTTGGACAAGCATCCCACTTATGATTAACATCTATTGCAAGCACCCACAAATACAACAAAAGTATTAAGGTAAACCTAACCATAGCATGAAACATATGGATCCAAATCAGCCCTTTACGAAGCAACGCATAAACTAGGGTTTAAGCTTCTGTCACTCTAGCAACCCATCATCTACTTATTACTTCCCAGTGCCTTCCTCTAGGCCCAAATAATGGTGAAGTGTCACGTAGTCGACGTTCACATAACACCACTAGAGGAGAGACAACATACATCTCATCAAAATATCGAACGAATACCAAATTCACATGACTACTAATAGCAAGACTTCTACCATGTCCTCAGGAACAAAAGTAACTACTCACAAAGCATAAACATGTTCATAATCAGAGGGGTATTAATGTGCATATAGGATATGAACATATGATCTTCCACCAATTAAACCAACTAGCATCAACTACAAGGAGTAATTAACACTACTAGCAACCTACTAGCACCAATCCCGGACTTGGAGACAAGAATTGGATACAAGAGATGAACTAGGGTTTTGAGATGAGATGGTGCTGATGAAGATGTTGATGGAGATTGCCCTCTCCCGATGAGAGGAGCGTTGGTGATGACGATGGTGATGATTTCCCCTCCGGAAGGGAAGTTCCCCCGGCAGAACAGCCCTGCGAGAACCCTAGATTGGCTCCACCAAGGTTCCGCCTCGTGGCGGCGGAGTTTCATCCGAGAAGATGGCTTATGATTTTTTTCCCATCGAAAGAGTCCATATAGCAGAAGATGGTCACCGGAGGGCCACCAGGGGGCCCACGAGGTAGGGGGCGCGCCCCCACCCTCGTGGGCAGGGTGTGGCCCCCCTGGTGAAGTTCTTGCGCTCAATGTTTTTTATATATTTGGAAAACATCATCCGTGAAGTCTCAGGACTTTTGGAGCTGTGCAGAATAGGTCTCTAATATTTGCTCCTTTTCTAGCCAGAATCCCAGCTGCCAGCATTCTCCCTCTTTATGTAAACCTTGTAAAATAAAAGATAATAGGCATAAGTATTGTGACATAATGTGTAATAACATCCCATAATGCAATAAATATTGATATAAAAGCATGATGCAAAATGGACGTATCAGGGACACAAGAGACTCTTTGTTATTTGGTTGTAGGGTTGCTTGAGAGAGACCATCTTCATCCTACGCCTCCTACGGATTGATAAACCTTAGGTCATCCACTTGAGGGAAATTTGCTACTGTCCTACAAACCTCTGCACTTGGAGGCCCAACAACGTCTACAAGAAGAAGGTTGTGTAGTAGACATCACAGTCCCCACCGCCGCGGGCGCCCCCATTATGGCCGCGGCCCTCGCCCTGTTGTGGCTGTGGCCCCTGACGCTGCTGTGGCCCCCGCTGTCGCGGCACCCGCCGCCCTCACCAGCCCGGTCACCCGTGCCCGTGCAGGAGTGCATCGGCCGAGCACGCGCTACTCCTCCGACGACTATGCGTGTGCTGCCTCGACATCGACGCCATCACCCATCCCCACCTCCGCTCGTGCCGCCCTTCGGGATCCTCATTGGCTGGCTGCGATGCAGGAGGAGTTCGACGCCCTACAGCGCAACCGCACGTGGCAGCTTATTCCGCGACCCCCTCGTGCCAACATCATCTCTGGCAAGTGGGTGTTTCGCCACAAGACTTGCCCGGACGGTTTTCTCGAGCGCTACAAGGCTCGATGGGTGGTTCGTGGCTTCTGGCAACGCGCGGGCGTGGACTTCACCGACACCTTCACCCCGGTTGTGAAACCGGGCACGATCCGCGCCGTCCTTCAGCTTGCCGTCTCGCGCGCCTGGTTTGTGCATCAGTTGGACGTTTCCAACGCCTTCTTGCACGGTCATCTCGCTAAGCAGGTGTTCTGTGAGTAGCCCACTGGCTTCGTCGACGCCGCGCACCCCGACTTCGTGTGCTTGCTCTCCCGCTCTCTTTACGGGTTGAAGCAGGCGCCTTGAGCTTGGTACCAGTGTATCACAGCCTTCCTGTTGTCTCTGGGCTTCCGGTCCACTCGCTCCGATGCCTCACTCTTTGTGTATCATCAGGGAGCTGACACTGCATATCTGCTGCTCTACGTCGACGACATCATCCTCATGGCGTCCGCCCCCGATCTCCTTCAGCGGCTGACTACTCGTCTTCGTGATGAGTTCGCCCTCAAGGACTTGGGGCCCCTGCACTACTTTCTCGGCATCGAGGTGATCCGCCGGGCTGACGGTTTCTTTCTGCATCAGCAGAAGTACACCCACGAGCTCCTTGAGCGTGCCGGTATGCTTAATTGCAAGCCGGCGCCCACCCCCGTCGACACGAAGGTGAAGGTCTCTGCTCTGGACAGGTCTCTCGCGTCAGATGGAGTGTTTTATCGCTCTATCGTCGGTGCTTTACAGTACTTGACGCTGACTCGCCCCGACCCGCAGTACGCTGTTCAGCAGGTGTGCCTCCATATGCACGCCCCGCGTGACTCTCACTGGACTTTGGTGAAGCGTATTCTTCGTTACATACGCGACACCATGACCTTGGGACTCACCCTGACGGCCTCCGCCTCCACCGACCTCGTGGCCTACTCGGATGCTGACTGGGCTGGCTGCCCCGACACGCGACGCTCTACGTCCGGCTACTGCGTCTACCTTGGGCCCTCGTGTTGGGTAACTGTAACACCCCGGATGTAACTTTCCCAATTTGTACTCCAACTCTTGCCGTTTCAGCGTTAAGTTATTTTATTTTCTCGGGTTCGGGTCTTTGTCTCCGTGTGTTGTTTTTGTTGGGGAACGTTGCAGAAAACAAAAATTTTCCTACTCGTTTCACCAAGATCCATCTAGGAGTTCATCTAGCAACGAGCCATCGGATGCATCTACATACCTTTGTAGATCGCGTGCGGAAGCGTTCAAAGAACGGTGATGATGTGGTCGTACACGACGTGATCCAAATCACCGATGACCAAGCGCCGAACGGACGGCACCTCCGCGTTCAACACACGTACGGGACGGGAGACGTCTCCTCCTTCTTGATCCAGCAAGGGGAAGGAGAGGTTGATGAAGATCCAGTAGCACGACGGCGTGGTGGTGGATGCAGGGCGTCACAGTAGCAGGGCTTCGCCTATACTGCGAGAGAGAGACGTAACGGGGAGAGAGGGAGGCGCCAGGGGCTGGGGTATGAAGTCCCTCCTCTCCCCCACTATATATAGGGGTGCCAAGGGGGGGTGCCGGCCCTAGTAGATGGATCTACTAGGGGGGGCGGCCTAGGGTGGGGGGCTTGCCCCCCAAGCAAGGGGGCGCCCCCTCTAGGGTTTCCCCTCCAACCCTAGCCGCATGGGCCCTTGGGGGTGGCGCCCCAGCCCACTATGGGCTGGGTTCCCTCCCACTTCAGCCCATGGGGCCCCCCGGGATAGGTGGCCCCACCCGGTGGACCCCCGGGACCCTTCCGGTGGTCCTGGTACAATACTGGTGACCCCGAAACTTGTCCCAATGGCCGAAACAGCACTTCCTATATATAATTCTTTACCTCCGGACCATTCCGGAACTCCTCGTGACGTCCGGGATCTCATCCGGGGCTCCGAACAACATTCGGGTTACTGCATATACATATCTTCACAACCCTAGCGTCACCGAACCTTAAGTGTGTAGACCCTACGGGTTCGGGAGACAAGCAGACATGACCGAGACGACTCTCCGGTCAATAACCAACAGCGGGATCTGGATACCCATGTTGGCTCCCACATGCTCCACGATGATCTCATCGGATGAACCACGATGTCGAGGATTCAATCAACCCCGTATGCAATTCCCTTTGTCAATCGATATGTTACTTGCCCGAGATTCGATCGTCGGTATCCCAATACCTCGTTCAATCTCGTTACCGGCAAGTCACTTTACTCGTACCGTAATGCATGATCCCGTGACCAGACACTTGGTCACTTTGAGCTCATTATGATGATGCATTACCGAGTGGGCCCAGTGATACCTCTCCGTCATACGGAGTGACAAATCCCAGTCTTGATCCATGTTAACCCAACAGACACTTTCGGAGATACCCGTAGTAGACCTTTATAGTCACCCAGTTACGTTGTGACGTTTGGTATACCCAAAGCACTCCTACGGTATCCGGGAGTTACACGATCTCATGGTCTAAGGAAAAGATACTTTGACATTGGAAAACTCTAGCAAACGAACTATACGATCTTGTGCTATGTTTAGGATTGGGTCTTGTCCATCACATCATTCTCCTAATGATGTGATCTCGTTATCAATGACATCCAATGTCCATAGTCAGGAAACCATGACTATCTGTTGATCAACGAGCTAGTCAACTAGAGGCATACTAGGGACATGTTGGTGTCTGTTATACACACATGTATTACGATTTCCTGATAACACAATTATAGCATGAATAAAGACAATTATCATGAACAAGGAAATATAATAATAATGCTTTTATTATTGCCTCTAGGGCATATTTCCAACAGTCTCCCACTTGCACTAGAGTCAATAATCTAGTTACATTGTGATGAATCGAACACCCATGGAATTCTGGTGTTGATCATGTTTTGCCCTAGGGAGAGGTTTAGTCAACGGATCTACTACATTCAGGTCCGTATGTACTTTACAAATCTCTATGTCTCCATCTTGAACATTTTCACGGATGGAGTTGAAGCGACGCTTGATGTGCCTTGTCTTCTTGTGAAACCTGGGCTCCTTGGCAAGTGCAATAGCTCCAGTGTTGTCACAAAAGAGTTTGATTGGCCCCGACGCATTGGGTATGACTCCTAGGTCGGTGATGAACTCCTTCACCCATATTGCTTCATGCGCTGCCTCCGAGGCTGCCATGTACTCCGCTTCACATGTAGATCCCACCACGACGCTCTGCTTGCAACTGCACCAGCTTACTGCCCCACCATTCAAAATATACACGTATCCGGTCTGTGACTTAGAGTCATCCAGATCTGTGTCGAAGCTAGCGTCGATGTAACCCTTTACGACGAGCTCTTCGTCACCTCCATAAACGAGAAACATTTCCTTAGTCCTTTTCAGGTACTTCAGGATATTCTTGACCGCTGTCCGGTGTTCCTTGTCGGGATTACTTTGGTACCTTCCTACCAAACTTACGGCAAGGTTTACATCAGGTCTGGTACACAGCATGGCATACATAATAGAACCTATGGCTGAGGCATAGGGGATGACACTCATCTCTTCTATTTCTTCTGCCGTGGTCGGACATTGAGCTGAGCTCAATTTCACACCTTGTAACATAGGTAAGAACCCCTTCTTAGAATGATCCATATTGAACTTCTTCAATATCTTATCAAGGTATGTGCTTTGTGAAAGACCTATGAGGCGTCTCGATCTATAGATCTTGATGCCTAATATATAAGCAGCTTCTCCAAGGTCCTTCATTGAAAAACTCTTATTCAAGTAGGCCTTGATGCTGTCCAAGAGTTCTATATCATTTCCCATCAATAGTATGTCATCTACATATAATATGAGAAATGCTACAGAGCTCCCACTCACTTTCTTGTAAACACAGGCTTCTCCATAAGTCTGTGTAAACCCAAACGCTTTGATCATCTCATCAAAGCGAATGTTCCAACTCCGAGATGCTTGCACCAGCCCATAAATCGAGCGTTGGAGCTTGCACACCTTGTTAGCATTCTTAGGATCGACAAAACCTTCCGGCTGCATCATATACAATTCTTCCTTAAGGAAACCATTAAGGAATGCCGTTTTGACGTCCATTTGCCATATCTCATAATCGTAGAATGCGGCAATTGCTAACATGATTCAGAAGGACTTTAGCTTCGCTACCGGTGAGAAAGTTTCATCGTAGTCAACCCCTTGAACTTGTCGATAACCCTTAGCGACAAGTCGAGCTTTATAGATGGTCACATTACCATCCACGTCTGTCTTCCTTTTAAAGATCCATTTATTTTCTATGGCTCGCCTTTCAACGGGCAAGTCAGTTAAAGTCCATACTTCCTTTTCATACATGGATCCTATCTCGGATTTCATGGCTTCTAGCCATTTGTCGGAATCCGGGCCCGCCATTGCTTCTTCATAGTTCGAAGGTTCACCGTTGTCTAACAACATGATTTCCAAGACAGGGTTGCCGTACCACTCTGGTGCGAAACGTGTCCTCGTGGACCTTCGAATTTCAGTAGGAGCTTGATCAGAAGTATCTTGATCATTATCATTAACTTCCTCTCTAGTCGGTGCAGGCACCTCAGGAACATTTTCTTGAGTTTCGCCATTTTCCGGTTCAAGAGGTAATACTTCATCAAGCTCTACTTTCCTCCCACTTACTTCTTTCGAGAGAAACTCTTTCTCTAGAAAGGACCCATTCTTGGCAACAAAGATCTTGCCTTCGGATCTGAGGTAGAAGGTGTGCCCAATAGTTTCTTTTTGGGTATCCTATGAAGACACATTTTTCCGACTTGGGTTCGAGCTTCTCAGGTTGAAGTTTCTTGACATAAGCATCGCATCCCCAAACTTTTAGAAATGACAGCTTAGGTTTCTTCCCAAACCATAATTCATACGGTGTCGTCTCAACGGATTTCGACGGAGCCCTATTTAAAGTGAATGTGGCAGTCTCTAAAGCATAGCCCCAAAAAGATAGCGGTAAATCGGCAAGAGACATCATAGATCGCACCATATCTAATAGAGTGCGATTACGACGTTCGGACACACCGTTACGCTGAGGTGTTCCAGGCGGCGTGAGTTGTGAAACTATTCCACATTTTCTTAAGTGTGTGCCAAACTCGTGACTCAAGTATTCTCCTGCACGATCTGATCGTAGAAACTTGATTTTCCTGTCACGTTGATTTTCAACCTCACTCTGAAATTCCTTGAACTTTTCAAAGGTTTCAGACTTGTGTTTCATTAAGTAGACATACCCATATCTACTCAAGTCATCAGTGAGGGTGAGAACATAATGATAGCCACCGCGAGCCTCAACACTCATTGGACCGCACACATCAGTATGTATGATTTCCAATAAGTTGGTTGCTCGCTCCATTGTTCCTGAGAACGGAGTCTTGGTCATTTTTCCCATGAGGCATGGTTCGCACGTGTCAAATGATTCATAATCAAGAGACTCTAAAAGTCCATCTGCATGGAGCTTCTTCATGCGTTTAATACCTATGTGACCAAGGCGGAAGTGCCACAAGTATGTGGGACTATCATTATCAACCTTACATCTTTTGGTATTCACACTATGAACATGTGTAGTAATACGCTCGAGATTCATTAAGAATAAACCATTGATTATCGGAGCATGACCATAAAACATATCTCTCATATAAATAGAACAACCATTATTCTCGGATTTAAATGAGTAGCCATCTCGTATTAAACGAGATCCTGATACAATGTTCATGCTCAAACATGGCACAAAATAACAATTATTGAGGTTTATAACTAATCCCGTAGGTAAATGTAGAGGTAGCGTACCGACGGCGATCACATCGACCTTGGAACCATTCCCGACGCGCATCGTCACCTCGTCCTTCGCTAGTCTCCGTTTATTCCGCAGCTCCTGCTGTGAGTTACAAATATGAGCAACGGCACCGGTATCAAATACCCAGGAGTCACTACGAGTACTGGTAAGGTACACATCGATTACATGTATATCAAATATACCTTTGGTGTTGCCGGCCTTCTTGTACGCTAAGTATTTGGGGCAGTTCCGTTTCCAGTGACCACTTCCCTTGCAATAAAAGCACTCAGTCTCGGGCTTGGGTCCATTCTTTGGCTTCTTCCCGGCAGCTTGCTTGCCAGGCGCGGCAACTCCCTTGCCGTCCTTCTTGGAGTTCTTTTTACCCTTGCCTTTCTTGAACTTAGTGGTTTTATTGACCATCAACACTTGATGTTCCTTCTTGACTTCTACCTCCACTGATTTCAGCATCGAGAACAACTCAGGAATGGTCTTTTGCATCCCCTGCATGTTGAAGTTCATCACAAAGCTCTTGTAGCTTGGTGGAAGCGACTGGAGGATTCTGTCAATGACCGCATCATCCGGGAGATTAACTCCCAGCTGAGACAAGCGGTTGTGTAACCCAGACATAGTGAGTATGTGCTCACTGACAGAACTATTTTCCTCCATCTTGCAGCTGAAGAACTTATCGGAGACTTCATATCTCTCGATCCGGGCATGAGCTTGAAAAACCATTTTCAGCTCTTTGAACATCTCATATGCTCCATGTCTCTCAAAACGCTTTTGGAGTCCCGGCTCTAAGCTGTAAAGCATGCCGCACTGAACGAGGGAGTAGTCGTCAACACGTGTCTGCCAAGCGTTCATAACGTCTTGGTTCTGTGGGACGGGTGGATCACCTAGCGGTGCTTGTAGGACATAATCTTTCTTGGCAGCTATGAGGATAATCCTCAGGTTCCGGACCCAGTCCGTATAGTTGCTGCCATCGTCTTTCAGCTTGGTTTTCTCTAGGAACGCGTTGAAGTTGAGGACTACGTTGGCCATTTGATCTACAAGACATATTGCAAAGATTTTATACTAAGTTCATGATAATTAAGTTCATCTAATCAAATTATTGATGAACTCCCACTTAGATTAGACATCCCTCTAGTCATCTAAGTATTACATGATCCGAGTTAACTAGACCGTGTCCGATCATCACGTGAGACGGACTAGTCAATGTCGGTGAACATCTTCATGTTGCTCGTATCTTCTATACGACTCATGCTCGACCTTTCGGTCTTCTGTGTTCCGAGGCCATGTCTGTACATGCTAGGCTCGTCAAGTTAACCCTAAGTGTTTTGCATGTGTTCCGAGGCCATGTCTGTACATGCTAGGCTCGTCAACACCCGTTGTATGTGAACGTAAGGATCCATCACACCCGATCATCACGGCGTGCTTAGAAACGACGAACTTTAGCAACGGTGCACAGTTAGGGGAGAACACTTCTTGAAATTGTTATGAGGGATCATCTTATTTACTACCGTCGTTCTAAGTAAAAAAGATGCAAAACATGATAAACATCACATGCAATCAAATAATAAATGTGACATGATATGGCCAATATCACATAGCTCCTTTGATCTCCATCTTGGGGCTCCATGATCATCTTGTCACAGGTTTTACACCATGATCTCCATCATCGTGTCTCCATGAAGTTGCTCGCCAACTATTACTTCTACTACTATGGCTAACGCGTTTAGCAATAAAGTAAAGTAATTTACATGGCGTTTCTCGATGACACGCAGGTCATATAAAAGAATAAAGACAACTCCTATGGCTCCTGCCGGTTGTCATACTCATCGACATGCAAGTCGTGATTCCTATTACAATAGCATGAACATCTCATACATCACATATAGATCATTCATCATTCATCACAACTTTGGCCATATCATATCACAAACCACTTGCTGCAAAAACAAGTTAGACGTCCTCTAATTGTTGTTGCAAGTTTTACGTGGCTGAATTAGGGTTCTAGCAAGAACGACTTCTTACCTACGTTAAAGCCACAACGTGATTTGTCAACTTCTATTTACCCTTCATAAGGACCCTTTTCATCGAATCTGCTCCAACTAAAGTGGGAGAGACAGACACCCGCCAGTCACCTTATGCATCTAGTGCATGTCAGTTGGTGGAACCGGTCTCACGTAAGCGTACGTGTAAGGTTGGTCCGGGCCGCTCCATCCCACAATACCGCTGAAGCAAGAAAAGACTAGTAGCGGCAAGAAAGTTGACAAATCTACGCCCACAACAAATTGTGTTCTACTCGCGCAAGAAGAACTACGCATAGACCTAGCTCATGATGCCACTGTTGGGGAACGTTGCAGAAAACAAAAAATTTCCTACTCGTTTCACCAAGATCCATCTAGGAGTTCATCTAGAAACGAGCCCTCTAGGGTTTCCCCTCCAACCCTAGCCGCATGGGCCCTTGGGGGGTGGCGCCCCAGCCCACTATGGGCTGGGTTCCCTCCCACTTCAGCCCATGGGGCCCCCCGGGATAGGTGGCCCCACCCGGTGGACCCCCGGGACCCTTCCGGTGGTCCCGGTACAATACTGGTGACCCCGAAACTTGTCCCGATGGCCGAAACAGCACTTCCTATATATAATTCTTTACCTCCGGACCATTCCGGAACTCCTCGTGACGTCCGGGATCTCATCCGGGACTCCGAACAACATTCGGGTTACTGCATATACATATCTTCACAACCCTAGCGTCACCGAACCTTAAGTGTGTAGACCCTACGGGTTCGGGAGACAAGCAGACATGACCGAGACGACTCTCCGGTCAATAACCAACAGCGGGATCTGGATACCCATGTTGGCTCCCACATGCTCCACGATGATCTCATCGGATGAACCACGATGTCGAGGATTCAATCAACCCCGTATGCAATTCCCTTTGTCAATCGATATGTTACTTGCCCGAGATTCGATCGTCGGTATCCCAATACCTCGTTCAATCTCGTTACCGGCAAGTCACTTTACTCGTACCGTAATGCATGATCCCGTGACCAGACACTTGGTCACTTTGAGCTCATTATGATGATGCATTACCGAGTGGGCTCAGTGATACCTCTCCGTCATACGGAGTGACAAATCCCAGTCTTGATCCATGTTAACCCAACAGACACTTTCGGAGATACCCGTAGTAGACCTTTATAGTCACCCAGTTACGTTGTGACGTTTGGTATACCCAAAGCACTCCTACGGTATCCGGGAGTTACACGATCTCATGGTCTAAGGAAAAGATACTTTGACATTGGAAAACTCTAGCAAACGAACTATACGATCTTGTGCTATGTTTAGGATTGGGTCTTGTCCATCACATCATTCTCCTAATGATGTGATCTCGTTATCAATGACATCCAATGTCCATAGTCAGGAAACCATGACTATCTGTTGATCAACGAGCTAGTCAACTAGAGGCATACTAGGGACATGTTGGTGTCTGTTATTCACACATGTATTACGATTTCCGGATAACACAATTATAGCATGAATAAAGACAATTATCATGAACAAGGAAATATAATAATAATGCTTTTATTATTGCCTCTAGGGCATATTTCCAACAGTTTTCATTGTCATGCATCTCATATCATGTCATCATGTGCATTGCATCTGCATACGTGTTCGTCTCATGCATTCGAGCATTTTCCCCGTTGTCCGTTTTGCATTCCGGCGCTTCGTTCTACTCCAGTGGTCATTTCTACCTTTTCTTTCGTGTGTGGAGATTAAACATTTCCGGATTGGACCGATACTTTCCAAGAGGCCTTGGTTTACTACCGGTAGACCGCCTGTCAAGTTTCGTACCATTTGGACTTCGTTTGATACTCCAACGGTTAACCGAGGGACCGAGAAGGCCTCATGTGTGTTGCAGCCCAACACCCCTCCAATTTGGCCCAAAACCCACCTAAAACCTCTCCATCATCTAGAGCATTCAATCACGATCGCGTGGCCGAAAACCGCACCTCATTTGGACTCTCCTAGCTCCCTCTACCTCTATTTATAGACCCCTCCTCCAGATTCGCGGTTCCCCTCTCCGAAACCCTAAAATCCACCCTCTTCGCGCGCCGCCGGACAAATCGCCACCGACGGACATTGTCCGGATCCACCCCGCCGCCGCCACGTGTCGCCTCCTCACTCGCCCGCCGCCTCGCCCCACTTCACCGGCCCGGGAGGCCCAGGGAGGGCCCCCGAGGCCCGTTGCCTCCCGAGCCGCACCGCGCCCGACCCCGCCGCCGCGTTCGCCCAGCCGCCGCCGCCTCCTTCCGCCCCGGCGACCGGAGCCGCCGCGCGCCGCTCGACACCGGCCGGCCGGAGCCGCGCCTCGCCGCCCGGAGCCGCGCCCCGCCGCCTTTCCTCGTCGCCTCGCCGCCCCGCGGCCGGGTCTGCCGCCCCCGTCATCCGGCCTCCTCTCCTCTCCGGCGAGCCACCGGCCTGCCTCCCCGACGAGCTCGCCGGACTTGCCTCGGTCGGCGTTCGCCAGATCCAGATCCGAGCTAACCCTAGGGTTGACCTTGATTTTTTTCCTGTCCTGAGATTTCACATCCATATGCTCCTGTTCATGGCCTCGTAACTTTGCATACGTAACTCCGTTTTTGGCATATAGCATATAAAAATGTTCATCTTAGAGAGTACATCATTTCATTCCATTGCATCATTTTCATTTGAGTTCATATTGATGCCCGAAATGCTGTTAGAAGAGGGCTACTTGAGATATTTGTCAGATCTGCTGCTCCATTTAGCTTTTTGTCATTTTTGCCATGATTATTGTGTGCATGATATGCCCATGAGTTCTACATATGTTTTGTTAAGGATTTTGTCATCTTTCCAGAGGTGCAACCCATGTATTTTTGTGATGTGTGTGGTGACTAGCACAAGCTTGCAAAGTGAGGCACTTGGTAATTCTGTTTTCAGGGACTTAGCATTTTCACTAAGTCCTTGAGTTGTTTATCTCATATGGCCATATGTTCATGTTGTTTCCTAGTGATCCGTGCCTCTTTTGAGGATGATCAGTAACGATGTTTTGTTAATCTTGTAGTGCTCTATCCATTCATGTCTTTGTTTGCAATTATGGAGCACCCTAGCTTGAGTCAATCGAGCTCTACTTTTGCTACTTTATGAATCTGGGCAGATTGTCAACTTGTTTGCAATTTTGCCGATGATGTTGTAGTTGATACGTGCATGCTATGCTATTGTTCTTGACATGTCTAGCTTGCATTTTGTGTATTCTTGATGGATGTATGCTTAGCTTATCATGACTTTCTCCGTATTGAGTGCATCGAGCTCGTAAACATGCCTACTTGATATCTGTTTTTCAGCATGATTCAGTTTTCATTAAGTCTGTGATCTGATTATGTTTTGCCATGTTCACATGCTTGCAATTGTATTTTCTGATCCCTTTTGGCTCAAGGTCACTAAGGGACTTTTGTTAAGCTCTTTGAGTAGCTCCATGCCATGCTTTACTTAGCCATGTTCAGGTCCTGTAGCATGTAGTTTTGTTGCTCCGAAGAGTGCTTCCTGATCTGAAATTCCAGACAAGTGTTAATTTCACTAAGTCTGAAATCTGTTTGTCATATGCATTTTTGCCATGCTTGTTTGAACCTGTTAATGGATGAATTGGCCATAGCTCAGTGCTAGACTTTTGTTAAGCATCTTGTATGCATCCCTGCCATGTATTTTGTTGTCATGTTTGGGTGCTGTAGCATGTTCATCTCATTGCATTTAGATGGCTACTTGCTGTAAATCGCAGACCGGTGCCATATTTGAATCGCTTGCCATTTCCAAACCGTAACTCCGATTCCGGCATTTTTTATATCGTTTTCAAGCGATTTCATCTCATCTTTCCAGTGGCAGACTTGGATTCCCAAGTTGAGGCCAGGTTCATGCATCCCTTGTCAAATCTTGCATATGCATCCCGCATCGCATCCCGCATAGCATATCATCATTGCATCATATTGTTTGAGATCTTGCACGTGGTTGATTGTGTCCTTGTTGCTTGTTTGTCTTGTTTGGGTAGAGTCGGGAGATGAGTTCGCTAACGAGGAGCCCGTTGAGTTTGCTTTCGAGGATCCAGTCAACTCTAACAACTGGGCAGGCAAGATGATCATACCCTCGAAATCACTACTATCTTTGCTATGCTAGTTTGCTCGCTCTTTTGCTATGCCAATGCTATGATGCCTACCACTTGCTTTCAAGCCTCCCAAATTGCCATGTCAAACCTCTAACCCACCATGTTTCTAGCAAACCGTTGATTGGCTATGTGACCGCTTTGCTCAGCCCCTCTTATAGCGTTGCTAGTTGCAGGTGAAGATTGGAGGCCGTTCCTTGTTGGAACATTTATTTACTTATTGGGATATCATTATATTACCATGTTATCTTAATGCATCTATATACTTGGTGAAGGGTGGAAGGATCGGCCTCTCTCCTAGTGTTTTGTTCCACTCTTGCCGCCCTAGTTTCCGTCATATCGGTGTTATGTTCCCGGATTTTACGTTCCTTACGCGGTTGGGTTATAATGGGAACCCCTTGATAGTTCGCCTTGATTAAAGCTTTTCCAGCAATGCCCAACCTTAGTTTTACCATTTGCCACCTAGCCTCTTTCCCTTGGGTTTCCGGAGCCCGAGGGTCATCTTATTTTAGCCCCCCCCCCGGGCCAGTGCTCCTCTGAGTGTTGGTCCCACCGAGCGATGTCCGGGGCTACCAGGGGCAACTCTGGGCTGGCCTACCCGACGTCTGGCTCATCTGAGTGTGCCCTGAGAACGAGATATGTGCAGCTCCTATCGGTATTTGTCGGCACATTCGGGCGGTGTTGCTGGTCTTGTTTTAACCTGTCGAAGTGTCTTGAAGAACCGAGATACCGAGTCTGATCGCAACGTCTTGGGAGGAGGTCTATTCCTTCGTTGACCGTGAGATCTTGTCATGGGCTAAGTTGGGACTCCCCTGCAGGGATTTGAACTTTCGAAAGCCGTGCCCGTGGTTATGGGCAGATGGGAATTTTTTAATGTCCGGTTGTAGATAACTTGAACCTTAACTTAATTAAAATGAACCAACTGAGTGTGATACCATGATGGCCTCTTCTCGGCGGAGTCTGGGAAATGGACACGGTGTTGGAGTAATGTTTGCGCAGGTTGTCCTCTAGTTTCTCGCTCGCGCTTTGCCTCCTCTTCTCGCTCTCTTTTGCGAATAAGTTAGCCACCATATTTGCTAGTCGCTTGCTGCAGCTCCACATATATTTGTATCTTGCCTTACCTATAAGCTTAAATAGTCTTGATCGCGAGGGTGCGAGATTGCTGAGTCCCTGTGGCTCACAGATTACTATTACACCAGATGCAGGGCCCGATGATTCCGCTCCAGGAGACGCGTTTGAACTCAAGTGGGAGTTCGACGAAGACTCTCAACGTTACTATGTTTCTTTTCCTGATGATCAGTAGTGGTGCCCAGTTGGGGGTGATCGGGACCGTGTCGCATGTTGGGTTATCTTTTATTTTGGCGCCGTAGTCGGGCCATGAGTGTTTGGATGATGTAATGTTATTTATGTACTTGATTGACGTGGAGAGTGTAAGCCAATTATGTTATCTCCCCTTTATGATTTATATTACATGGGTTGTTGTGAAGATTGCCTAACTTGCGACATATGCCTTCAATGCGATTATGCCACTAGGTCGTGCCTCGACACGTGGGAGATATAGTCGCATCGAGGGTGTTATAGTAACGTAGTAATTTCAAAAAAAATCCTAGGCACACGCAAGATCATGGTGATGCATAGCAACGAGAGGGGAGAGTGTGATCTATGTACCCTTGTAGACCGACAGCGGAAGCGTTAGCACAACGCGGTTGATCTAGTCGTACGTCTTCACGGCCCGACCGATCAAGCACCGAAATTACGGCACCTTCGAGTTCTAGCACACGTTCAGCTCGATGACGATCCCCGGACTCCGATCCAGCAAAGTGTCGGGGAAGAGTTCCGTCAGCACGACGGCGTGGTGACGATCTTGATGTACTACCGTCGCAGGGCTTCGCCTAAGCACCGCTACAATATTATCGAGGATTATGGTGGAAGGGGGCACCGTACACGGCTAAGAATATGACCACGTGGATCAACTTGTGTGTCTAGGGGTGCCCCCTGCCCCCGTATATAAAGGAGCAGGGGAAGGTGCGGCCGTCCAGGAGGAGGGCGCGCCAGGAGGAGTCCTACTCCCACCGGGAGTAGGATTCCCCCCTTTCCTAGTTGGAATAGGATTTGGGAGGGGGAAAGAGGAGAGAGAGAGAAGGAAGGGGGGCGCCGCCCCCCTCTCCTTGTCCTATTCGGACTAGGGGTGGAGGGCGCGCGGCCCAGCCCTGGCCACCTCTCCTCTCTTCCACTAAAGCCCACTAAGGCCGATATACCTCCCGGGGGGTTCCGGTAACCTCCCGGTACTCCGATAAAATCCCGATTTCACCCGGAACACTTCCGATATCCAAATATAGGCTTCCAATATATCAATCTTTATGTCTCTACCATTTCGAGACTCCTCGTCATGTCCGTGATCACATACGGGACTCCGAACAAACTTCGGTACATCAAAATGCATAAACTCATAATATAACCGTCATCAAAACCTTAAGCGTGCGGACCCTACGGGTTCGAGAACAATGTAGACATGACCGAGACACGTCTCCGGTCAATAACCAATAGCGGAACCTGGATGCTCATATTAGCTCCCACATATTCTACGAATATCTTTATCGGTCAGACCGCATAACAACATACGTTGTTCCCTTTGTCATCGGTATATTACTTGCCCGAGATTCGATCGTCGGTATCTCAATACCTAGTTCAATCTCGTTATCGGCAAGTCTCTTTACTCGTTTCGTAATACATCATCTTGCAACTAACTCATTAGTTGTAATGCTTGCAAGGCTTATGTGATGTGCATTACCGAGAGGGCCCAGAGATACCTCTCCGACAATCGGAGTGACAAATCCTAATCTCGAAATACGCCAACCCAACATGTACCTTTGGAGACACCTGTAGAGCTCCTTTATAATCACCCAGTTACGTTGTGACGTTTGGTAGCACACAAAGTGTTCCTCCGGCAAACGGGAGTTGCATAATCTCATAGTCATAGGAACATGTATAAGTCATGAAGAAAGCAATAGCAACATACTAAACGATCGGGTGCTAAGCTAATGGAATGGGTCATGTCAATCACATTATTCTCCTAATGATGTGATCCCATTAATCAAATGACAACACATGTCTATGGTTAGGAAACATAACCATCTTCGATTAACGAGCTAGTCAAGTAGAGGCATACTAGTGACGTTTGGTTTGTCTATGTATTCACACAAGTATTATGTTTCCGGATAATACAATTCTAGCATGAATAATAAACATTTATCATGATATAAGGAAATAAAATAATAACATTATTATTGCCTCTAGGGCATATTTCCTTCACCTCGTTGATCTCTTGGTCATCGAAGCGGCATCCCACGGTCTCCCGCTCCAGCGCCGAGGCAGAGTATCACGCCGTGGCTAATGCCGTGGCCGAGTGCTCTTGGATACGTCAGCTGCTCCAGGAGTTGCTTTGTGATGTTCACAAGGCCACTCTTGTCTACTGCGACAACGTCAGCGCCGTCTACCTCTCCGCCAACCCGGTGCACCATCGACAGACGAAGCATATTGAGCTTGATATTCACTTCGTGCGCGAGCAGGTTGCCCTTGGCCGTATTCGGATTCTCCACGTGCCGACGACGCAACAGTTTGTTGATGTGATGACTAAGGGATTGCCTACTCCCGTCTTCGAGGAGTTTCGGTCCAGTCTCTGTGTCTCCAGCGACGCTTCGACTGCGAGGGGGGGGGGTGTTGAGTATATATTTTGTATTTGCACGTGTATTGTAGTTGTGGCCCACCTCCTAGCCTTGTATAGTTGAGGTAGAGGCCTTCCCTTATATTATATATACGTGCACCAGCACCCCAATCAATACATCGTATTGCAAATCATCTATCCACAGCTACAACTACTGGACACTTGAAGTGGTGAAGGAAAGTCTTTTTACAACACAAGAAAAAGCACGAACCAAGCAATGGCGGTTCAGCATGTCTCGCCGGCAAGTAAGTACATAATGAATTTGCAAGACAAACAATGATCTTGACGAAAATATGCAACAATTTCTGCCATGTGGTACCTCATGTACCCCCAATGTCCTCACAACAAAGATCCCATCATTACACACAGGAGCAAAGCCACCCGTTGGACAGGTACATGAATTTGTAAAAGCTCTTTACCACTTCATTACATGCACTAATCTTGCAGGGGGCAACACTAGAATGATTTAACTCAACTAGGGTGGTCTACAATCATTTACTTTCATGCAGTTGCATCATCCTGTACGGTACGTTTCGCAGAACGGACTGTATATGGTGCCAATAAGTAGGCCTTATTACTAATGTATCAGCATGTACTCTTCCGTTCATCAGTATGGATCATGCATAACTTGCAATAAATGTATCACTTTTCCATTTTTTATTGATGGACTCATCACATATACTATTTCCGTGTTCTAGCCATGAACGATTCTATAGTTACAAATATAACAATGCCCTTTACGATCCGTATAAATACAATGTCTCGATGGGCGTGGCGTGCCGCCGCGCAGGTTATGCTAGTTAAAGACTACAGCTAACCTATAGCCAATTTATTATATGTGTTGGTTATATAGCTGGCGTGGTACTAGTGTAGAACCAGCAGCACGCTATTCTATTATTTTTGCTCTTAGAAGTCTGTATCAGCGCAAGTATTATTGTTGTGCTTTGTGGATTATGTCACACTCAGTACAAGTTTTCTCAAAAAAAGAAAAACATTCAGCAAAAGTCAGTGAACTCATCGATGAAAGCTCATCCAAATCGAGGCAAGATCTGGTCAGAACTGTTTTCCTACCAACTGATACTGACTTGATACTAAATATCCCTTTGAGTATGAGCAGTCCCATGATTTGGGGGCTTGGGGTCACGAGGCAAAGTAAAATTTTATTGTCCGCTCCGTCTATAGAATGCTAGTCACAATGAAGCAAATAGCAAAGCATGGTTGGAGGGACGAGATTGAGACAGTCGATGTTGGAATTTTGCTAGTAGGCCTTTGGCCCAAAGCCCAATTAAAATTTTGAAGTTTTCTTGGCTCATTCATGCACACATGTGAGTGGAGTGAGTGAGGCTAAAGTTTAGTCCCACCCCAGAAGTTGAGATAGAGTTGCACCTCTTTATAAGGTGAGCTCTTCTACCACTTGTATGAGCATGAGAAGAGGAGACCTACACGCGCGCTCTTCCTCCTCGGTCGCCGCGGCGTGGCGCGGCGCGGGTTGCGGGATTGAGCCGAGCCGAGGACAGAGCTATACACGTTGTCTATATTTTTGCAGACGTCTACCCTAGCCGCCGCCGCTTCGTATGGTTTCTCAGGCCTTCGGAACCCGCCTCTCGTGATCCTGTACGGGAGAGGGGCGATCAGATTTTTGGGGAGCGCACTCGCCCGACTGCTGGCAGCGACGACTTTTTCCCCGACCTCGTCCTCGACGACATGGGCGACAACGTCAACGCTGGCGGTGCTGCACCCGCTGCATCGTATGTGATTCTATCCTTCCTATTCGAGATCGTGGTAGAATTCATGCTTCTAGTATGTGCCCTAGATGTGATATGTTCATCTGCTATGCTAGTTCGCATGATTAGTTTAATCTCTGCTGCTGTGGTCACGATTTATCTTCTGTTTATTCGGATAAAATCTCGCAGCAATTTGCTCATATTTCCAACAATCCAAAAACCTGATTATAGGCAATTTACTCCGAGTGGTTTTGCTGCGCATCTGAAGCCGCCTGCCTTTAAGGGGGGTGCAATATAAGAGGTGGCGCACGAGAGCAGTCTACTGGGTTCAGACCATGGGCTGCTATGATGCCATCAAGGGCAAGCCTGAGGGCGATCTTAATCCAGCACAGCTGGAAGCTTTTGAGAAGATCGATACCCTCTTTAAAGGCGCTCTTCTGAGTGTTCTTAATGACTCCATTGTGGATTCGTATATGTCGTTTGACAACAGCAAGGACATGTGGGCTGCGCTCGAGGCCAAGTTTGGTGCCTCGGACGCCGGCAGCGAGTTGTACGTCATGGAGCAATTCTATGACTACAAGATGACTGATGAGCGCCCTGTTGTACAGCAGGCTCATGAGATACAGTCGCTCGCAAAAGAACTTGAGTACTTCAAGTGTGTGTTGCCGGACAAATTTGTTGCCGAAGGCATCATTGACAAGCTTTCACCTTCGTGGAACAATTTTGCTACTTCCCTGAAACACAAGAGACAGGAGTTTTCCGTTGCGGATCTCATTGGTACTCTTGATGTTGAAGAGAAGGCGAGAGTAAAGGACACACGTGCTCGAGTTGCTGAGGGAGGTTCTAGTGCCCACATGGTACAGAAGAAGAACTCCCAGCCCAACAAGTTCAAAAATAATAAGAACAAAACTCAGGGCAAAGGCAAGTTTGATACAAAGAACAAGCCATCACATTCTACCAACTTCAAGAAGAATTCTCATAAGAATGGGAAGGGACTTTGCCATGTCTGCGGTGATCCTAATCACTGGGCTCCGAAGTGTCCTAACCGCTTTGAGGAGCGCGAACATGAGAAGAGCGGCATGTCCGCTAATGTTGTCATCGGTGATACTGATATGAAGGAATCAGGGTACGGTATTTTTCCTACCATCCTTTCAGTATTTCAATCCCCTGATTGGTTAATTGACACCGGTGCCAATGTACATGTTTGTGCTGACGCCTCCATGTTTTCTTCTTACCAGGCAACAGGGACTTCACCCATGCTGATGGGGAACGGGTCACATGCCATCGTTTGAGGTGTTGGTACGGTCGATCTGAAGTTTACTTCGGGGAAGACTGTGCGTCTGAAGAACGTTCATCATGTGCCGTCCATCAATAAAAATCTCGTTAGCGGTTCCCGTTTATGTCGAGATGGTTTTAAGTTGGTTTTCGAATCCAATAAAGTTTTAATTTCTAAGTGTGGACAATTTGTTGGAAAAGGCTATGAGTGCAGAGGCTTGTTCTGCCTATCTTTGTCAGATATTTGCATTAAAGTTATTAATAATGTTTGCCACAATAATGAGTCTAATATTTGGCATTCACGACTCTGTCATATTAACTTTGGTTGCATGACGCGGTTAGCCAATATGAATTTAATTCCGAAAATCTCTACTGTCAAAGGCTCCAAGTGCCAAGTATATGTGCAAGCTAAGCAACCTCGCAAGTCCCATAAGACTGTAGAGGCAAGAGACTTGGCGCCACTTGAGCTTATACATTCTGATCTTTGTGAGATGAATGGCGTGTTGACAAAAGGTGGAAAGAGATACTTCATGACGTTGATTGATGACTCCACTAGATATTGTTATGTGTATCTTCTGAAATCAAAAGATGAGGCTTTGACTTTCTTTAAAAACTATAAAGCTGAGGCAGAGAACCAACTTGATCGAAAAATTAAACGGCTTAGGTCCGATCATGGTGGAGAGTATTTTTCCAATGAATTTGATCTGTTTTGTGCGGAACATGGTATAATCCATGAGAGGACGCCTCCCTACTCACCCCAGTCAAATGGGGTAGCCGAAAGAAAGAACCAAACTCTAACTAATATGGTTAACACCATGGTAGACACTTCGGGTCTATCCAAGGAATGATGGGGGGAGGCGCTAATGACTGCATGTCATGTCCTAAACCGAGTTCCCACAAAGCATAAGACCATGACTCCATTTGAGGAATGGGAAAGGAAAAGGTTGAAACTCTCTTACCTACGTACTTGGGGTTGTTTGGCGATAGTCAATATACCAATTCCCAAGAAGCGCAAGCTTGGACCAAAAACCGTGGATTGTGTTCTTCTGGGCTATGCTTTTCATAGCATCGGCTATAGATTTTTGATAATAAAATCTGAGGTATCCGACATGCATGTTGGTACGATTATGGAATCAAATGATGCAACTTTCTTTAAGGACATATTTCCTATGAAGGATATGTCGAGTTCATCAAATCAGGAGATACCTACTCCATCTAGTGAGGAATTCACTGTAATTCCTGAACCCACCATTGCGATGGAACACGTTGAGAATCCTATTGAGGGTAACAATGGAACTCCTATGAGGAGTAAGAGACAGAGGACTGCAAAGTCTTTTGGTGATGATTTCATTGTGTACCTCGTGGATGAAACACCCAGGACTATTTCAGAAGCCTATGCATCTCCTGATGCTGACTACTGGAAGGAAGCTGTACGTAGCGAGATGGATCCCATCTTAGCTAACGGTACCTGGGAGATCACTGACCGTCCTTATGGGTGCAAACCTGTAGGATGTAAGTGGGTGTTCAAGAAGAAGCTTAGACCTGATGGTACGATTGAAAAGTACAAGGCACGGCTTGTGGCCAAGGGTTATACCCAGAAAGAAGGTGAAGACTTCTTTGATACTTACTCACCCATGGCTAGACTGACCACAATTCGGGTGCTACTATCATTGGCTGCCTCACATGGTCTTCTCGTTCATCAAATGGACGTTAAGACGGCTTTCCTCAATGGAGAGTTGAAGGAGGAAATTTACATGGATCAGCCAGATGGTTTTGTAGTACCTGGTCAAGAAGGAAAGGTGTGCAAGTTATTAAAGTCTTTATATGGCCTTAAAAAAGCTCCTAAGGAGTGGCATGAGAAGTTCGAAAGAACATTAACTGCTGCCGGCTTTGTAGTAAACGATGGTGACAAGTGCGTGTACTATCGCTATGGTGGGGCGAAGGAGTTATTCTTTGTCTGTATGTCAACGACATATTGATCTTTGGAACCAAACTTGATTTAATCAAGGAGGTTAAGGATTTCTTATCTCGCTGTTTTGAGATGAAGGATCTAGGAGTAGCTGATGTTATCTTAAACATCAAGCTGTTGAGAGATGAGAATAGTGGGATCACACTGCTTCAGTCTCATTATGTGGAAAAGGTCTTGAGTCGTTTTGGGTATAGCGACTGCACGCCTTCTCCAACTCCATATGATGCTAGTGTGTTGCTTCGAAAGAATCGACGGATTGCTAGAGATCAACTAAGGTATTCTCAGATTATTGGCTCGCTTATGTATTTGGCGAGTGCCACGAGTCCTGACATCTCTTTTGATGTGAGCAAGCTGAGTCAGTTTGTGTCAAAATCGGGAGATGATCATTGGCATGCGCTTGAGAGAGTTATGCGCTATTTGAAAGACACCGCGAGCTATGAGATTCACTACACCGGGTATCCAAGGGTATTGGAGGGTTATAGTGACACAAACTGGATATCTGATGCTCATGAGATTAAGGCCACAAGTGGTTATGTTTTTACACTTGCTGGTGGCGCTGTTTTCTGGAAGTCTTGCAAGCAGACCATCTTAACGAGGTCAACTATGGAAGCAGAACTCACAGCATTAGACACTGCCACTGTTGAAGCAGAGTGGCTTCGTGAACTCTTGATGGACTTACCTATGGTTGAAAAACCAATACCCCTATCCTGATGAACTGTGATAATCAAACTGTGATCGTCAAGATAAACAGTTCTAAGGACAATATGAAGTCCTCAAGGCATGTGAAGAGGAGACTAAAATCTGTCAGAAAATTGAGGAACTCCGGAGTTATTACGTTGGATTATATCCAAACGTCGAAAAACTTGGCAGATCCCTTCACAAAGGGTCTATCACGTAATGTGATAGATAATGCATCGATGGAGATGGGTTTGAGACCCACCGCATGAGTTGTCCATAGTGGTAAACCACTCTATGTGATCGGAGATCCCATGAAGTAGAAGTGGGAGACAAGCTGTTGGTTAGCTGGAAGGAGAGTATCCCTATATTAATTATCCCACTCCGTAAAGGTGCAATACTCTCCTGATCTGCATGGCAGGTTGATACTTATCTTAATGTGTTCCAAGTGGCTTATTCGGGTAAGCAGAGATGTTGTCCTGCAGAACATCTTCTGAGGAACACACCTATATGAATTTGACTATTAACGTCGCAGTCTGTGAGAATTGGATGTTCTCTAATAAATTCATGAAAGGCCCTGGAGTATGACGTATACGCTCCACCCGCGGGGAAGCCTTGCGGCAGCCCAGTATCGGTCAAGAATTTGTGTAAAACTAGTTTCACAGAAAACTTGTAGTTCAAGGCATAGTCCACTATTCAAGTTGTGATCTAGTGTAGCATAAATTTCTAAGTGGAAGTTCAACTTCACAGTCTCCACTAAGCACCGATATATAAAACAATGTTTTGGAACTAAATGATGAGATGTGCTAATGAGACTTTGTGGGGGATTGTTGGAATTTTGCCAGTAGGCCTTTGGACCAAAGCCCAACTAAAATTCTGAAATTCTCTTGGCCCATTCATGCACACATGTGAGTGGAGTGAGTGAGGCTAAAGTTTAGTCCCACCCCGGAAGTTGAGAGAGAGTTGCACCTTTTTATAAGGTGAGCTCTTCTACCACTTGTATGAGTATGAGAAGAGGAGACCTACACACGCGCTCCTCCTCCTCACTCGCCTCGCCACGCCACGCCTCGTCACGACGCGCCGCGCCGCTGGTTGCGGGATTGAGCTGAGCCGAGGACAGAGCTATGCACGTTGTCTATATTTTTGCTGCATAGGAAAATTAATGAGTCATTAATTAATAATTAGCGGACGCGTTAATTACTGAACCGTTTTCGATTCTTTTGGATCGTGACGACTCAGACGTGGGGTTTACTCCCACGACCTACCCGGCCCGCACTATATAGTCAGGCAGACGTCTACCCTAGCCGCCGCCGCTTCGTATGATTTCTCACCACCGTTCCAGATCATTGCGCCGCCAAGTAAATCTTCTCCATCCCTCCTTCCGGCGTGCACCGCGAGAAGGGACAGCAGGCCTCCGGAACCCCGCCTCTCGTGATCCTGTACGGGAGAGGGACGATCAGATTTTTGGGGAGCGCACTCGCGCGACTACTGGCAGCGACGTCTTCTTCCCCGACCTCGGCAACCTCGTCCTCGACGACATGGGCGACAACGTCAACGCTGGCGGTGCTGCACCCGCTGCATCGTATGTGATTCTATCCTTCCTGTTCGAGATCGTGGTAGAATTCATACTTCTAGTATGTGCCCTAGATGTGATATGTTCATCTGCTATGCTAGTTCGCATGATTAGTTTAATCTCTGCTGCCGTGGTCATGATTTATTTTCTGTTTATTTGGATTAAATCTCGCAGTAATTTGCTCATATTTCCAACAGTCGAAAGGAGCATAAGTCATGGAGTAAACTATGGAACGTGAAATGTGCCATCAAAGGTCAAGGTTTTCCTCTCGCAGTTAGCACAATGTTCATTACCTACAACTGATGTGGTGCATCACAGAAACATGTCCATTACTTTTTGCTGTGCGATCTGTGGGAGGGAGGATTTTTGGATGCATTCATTAATATTATGCACTATGGCACGTTGTGCGTGGGCTTTATCTGATTCAGAGCTTATTGATCACATGCTGTCCTTAGCGGAACCTGATGTGAGAAACTGGATTTTCTCTATGATGGAATTTTTAACACATGTGGAATTCACCAAACGGATGTAACTCTACGAACAATCTGGTCAGTGTGTCGTAAATTGATTCATGAAGACGAACACTAAAGGTCCAATGTCTACAGACATGTTCATCACGAGATTTCTATCAGATCTTGAGCTTGCAAACCCTGTGAAAAATCAGGCACCAACTAGGATCATGCATGCAACTCAGGTGAGAGCTTGGATTTCACCTCCTTGTGGCATTGTAAAAGTTAACGTCGATGGTGCAGTGAGCAGAAGTAGAAAGACAAGGTCGGTCAATGCAGTTTGCCGTGAAGGTACGATAGTTTATTTAAGTTCTTCTGCTTTGGTCCTTTTTTGGGATGGTTGAGCCGGCTACTCTTGAAGCTTTGGCTTGTCGTGAATTACTTGCCTGGCAAAACACCTCATGCTTCAGCGGATAAAGATCGCTTTGGATTGTAAGTCAGTTACTGATATCAACAAAGATACTGTAGGACCCATTAGTTCAGTGGTCATGGTGATCAACAGGACGATGATTGATTTTGAGACCTGATCCTTTGCTCATGAAGGGCGTCTCTCCAATATGGAGGCGCACAATTTAGCGAAACATGGTTTGAACTTTGAACTTGTAAGAGGGTCGCCATCTGTGGCTTATTAACTCGCATGATGTAAATGTGATTTCTGTAAACCTGATGATTGATCAATAAAAGCATGTTTCCTGTAAAAAAAATAGAAAAGCCCGACCCCAACACAAAGATTTGAATTCACGGAATGTTCACATGGAGAGCTCTCTCCAATCATAATTAGAACCACATCCAGAGTTACGGAATGTTTAACCGACATAAATAGCGAGCTCTCTCCAACCAATCATGACCCTACTTGAACAGGATATGTCCTACTCTCTTTTTTTCGGTTTATAAGTGGAGTATCTCAACTTTTTTGTTTTTCCAATTTAAAGGGCTCATCTCCATTTCATTTTTAGTTTCCAATGCGTATTAAATCTTTGTATGCAAGAATTAAAAAGGGACACACCAATGCATGCAATGTTCCTGCTCATCTAGTGGCCAAGCATGCATGCACTATAATTAATCCAAATTAATGCATGAGTTTAATTGAGGTAGTTTTGTAAAGTATGAGATACATTCCTCCACTCACAAAATGCCTTGGTTGATGAGATTTGAGATTTAAGCCCTATAAACCGGAAGGGAGAGATTATAGCATCGTGACGCTGCATCCTGACAGGCTCCATTTTTCACTTCCACGTATTATTTTTTTTGCGGGGATTTCCACTTTTTTTTGCCCGGTAAAACAGACAAATGGAAGCTTCGATGCGTTAAACTAGCAGCAGTTGTCACTCGGAGCATAGCTCAGTCTCCAGTAGCTCGCCCACTGCGAGAAAGGCACAAATGGCCATCGATGAAAAGGCCACGAATCTGCAGGGGAAGAATCCGCAACGAAAATATATGTGGTACACAAACATGTCCATGCGACGTTATGCGCCTATCATCGTCCTGCAGCTGTGCATCCTCTCGGGCGAGCCGGTGGCGGCCAAGGTCCCGGCGCTCCTCGTGTTCGGCGACTCCACCGTCGACACGGGAAACAACAACTACATCTCCACGGTCGTCAGGAGCGACTTCGCGCCCTACGGCCGCGACCTCCGTCTGGGCAATGGCCAACCCACTGGCCGCTTCTCCAACGGCCGTCTCACCGTGGACTTCATCTCCGAGGCGTTCGGCCTGCCGCCGCTGGTGCCGCCCTACCTCGACCCGAGCGCCAACATGAGCAGCCTCGCCTCAGGCGCATGCTTCGCCTCCGCCGGCGCCGGATACGACAATGCCACGTCTGATCTTATGGTAGGCCATCGCCAAGAGGACCGTAATTAAGCATTCGTATATGCTCTTGGCTCACGTGAAGTCGTGAAACTTGCAGTCCGTGCTCACGATTTGGAAGGAACTGGATTACTTCAAGGAGTACGCGGCCAAGCTGAGGAGCTTCCAGGGAGAAGAGAAGGCGCAGGAGACGCTCACGGAGGCGCTCTACCTCGTCAGCATGGGCACCAACGACTTCCTGGAGAACTACTACGCCGTGCCACACGGTAACGCGGCCAAGTACCCCACGGCGGCGGCGTACGGCGGCTACGTGCTCGGCGTCGCGGAGTCGTTCGTGCGCGCGCTGCACGCGCTCGGCGCGCGCAAGGTCGACCTAAACGGGATGCCGCCCATGGGCTGCCTCCCGATGGAGCGCGCCTTGGGCGGCGCGTGCACCGAGGAGTACAACGCCGTCGCGGAGGACTACAACGCCGGCCTCCGCGCGGTGATCGACCGGCTCAATGGCGAGCTGGGCGGCGCGAGGATCGTCTACGGCGACGTGTACGGCCCCGTCAGCGACGCGCTCGCGCACCCCGCGGCGTACGGGCTGGAGAACGTGGAGGCCGGGTGCTGCGGCGCCACGGGGCGGTTCGAGATGGGGTATCTGTGCAACGCGCGGACCCCGCTGACGTGCGCGGACGCCGGCAAGTTCGCCTTCTGGGACGCCATCCACCCCACGGAGCGCCTCCACCGCGCCCTCGCCGACGCCAAGATGAACACCACGCTCCACGTCTTCCTATGATTCGTCCGTCTGCTGTTGTGTGCTCGCAGCAAATCGAATCATCAAATGTGATCGTTCTTTTATGCGGTCGGTCTTAATTTAAGTGTGCGTGTGCCAACAGGGCAACGTATCAGCTATCAAGGTGAAAAAACACATATTTGTTTCTCTTCTCTACTACTAATAAAAAAGCAAACATGAACTTTTTTAAACACACCACACAAAACGTACACGGACCCATTATCACTGTATGATTAAGTCCACTAAATTCAATCTAACTGTTGTCCTTAATTTAATCCATTCTCTTTGTGTACTTAATAATTTACATTG
Organism: Triticum urartu; assembly: GCF_056163025.1. Lineage (NCBI taxonomy): Eukaryota > Viridiplantae > Streptophyta > Magnoliopsida > Poales > Poaceae > Triticum > Triticum urartu. The sequence goes on along the minus strand of NC_141878.1, from coordinate 187,147,183 downwards.
ACTGACCTTGTTTCACCGTAGAGAAAAATATGAAACTTCACGTCTGATCAATTAGGAAACTATAATCACGATCATATCTTATTAGGGAACTAATACACGATCGCATTTTATTAGAAAACTAATCACAATCTCATTATATTAGGAAACAGATTGACACGTCCATCACCTCAACCTTCTGAATCCCGATCCCATCTCTCCCAAGAAAATTCACCACCACCGGCCTCCACTCGGCATGGCGACGAGGAGCCGACCAGAAATTGTCATGCATACTGTGTGTTTAATATCCGACCAGAAACTACATCAAACTACTAGGATACCCTGTTTATCTATTTTCTCAATAATATACGTTTGTTCATTTTGGCACATGTTCATCTCTACTACTAATAAAAGAGTAAACATGAACTTTTTTAAACACACCACACAAAACGTACACGGATCCATTGTCACCGTATGATTAGGCCCACTAAACTTAATCTAATCTCTACTACTAATAAAAGAGCAAGCATGAACTTTTTTAAACACACCACACAAAATGTACACGGATCCATTATCACCGTATGATTAGGCCCACTAAACTCAATCTAACTGCAGTCCTTAATCTAATCCATTCTCTTTGTGTACTTAACAATTTACATTGACTGACCGTGCTTCATCGTAGAGAAAAATATGAAACTCCACGTCTGATCAATTAGGAAACTATAATCACGATCATGTCTTATTAGGAAACTAATCACGATCGCATTTTATTAGAAAACTAATCACAATCTCATTATATTAGGAAACAGATTGACACGTCCATCACCTCAACCTTCTAGATCCCGATCCCATCTCTCCCAAGAAAATTCACCACCACCGGCCTCCACTCGGCATGGCGACGAGGAGCCGACCAGAAACTGTCATGCATACTGTGTGTTTAATATCCGACCAGAAACTACATCGAACTACTAGGATGCCCTGTTTATCTATTTTCTCAATAATATACGTTGGTTCATTTTGGCACATGTTCATCTCCACTACTAATAAAAGAGTAAACATGAACTTTTTTAAACACACCACACAAAACGTACACGGATCCATTGTCACCCTATGATTAGGCCTACTAAACTCAATCTAACTGCTGTCCTTAATCTAATCCATTCTCTTTGTGTATTTAACAATTTACATTGACTGACCGTGCTTCACCGTAGAGAAAAATATGAAACTCCACGTCTGATCAATTAGGAAACTATAATCACGATCATGTCTTATTAGGAAACTAATCACAATCGCATTTTATTAGAAAACTAATCACAATCTCATTATATTAGGAAACAGATTGACACGTCCATCACCTCAACCTTCTGGATCCCGATCCCATCTCTCCCAAGAAAATTCACCACCACCGGCCTCCACTCGGCATGACGACGAGGAGCCGACCAGAAACTGTCATGCATACTGTGTGTTTAATATCCGACCAAAAACTACATCAAACTACTAGGATACCCTGTTTATCTATTTTCTCAATAATATACGTTTGTTCATTTTGGCACATGTTCATCTCTACTACTAATAAAAGAGTAAACATGAACTTTTTTAAACACACCACACAAAACGTACACGGATCTATTGTCACCGTATGATTAGGCCCACTAAACTTAATCTAATCTCTACTACTAATAAAAGAGCAAGCATGAACTTTTTTAAACACACCACACAAAACGTACACGGATCCATTATCACCGTATGATTAGGCCCACTAAACTCAATCTAACTGCAGTCCTTAATCTAATCCATTCTCTTTGTGTACTTAACAATTTACATTGACTGACCGTGCTTCATCGTAGAGAAAAATATGAAACTCCACGTCTGATCAATTAGGAAACTATAATCACGATCATGTCTTATTAGGAAACTAATCACGATCGCATTTTATTAGAAAACTAATCACAATCTCATTATATTAGGAAACAGATTGACACGTCCATCACCTCAACCTTCTAGATCCCGATCCCATCTCTCCCAAGAAAATTCACCACCACCGGCCTCCACTCGGCATGGCGACGAGGAGCCGACCAGAAACTGTCATGCATACTGTGTGTTTAATATCCGACCAGAAACTACATCGAACTACTAGGATGCCCTGTTTATCTATTTTCTCAATAATATACGTTTGTTCATTTTGGCACATGTTCATCTCCACTACTAATAAAAGAGTAAACATGAACTTTTTTAAACACACCACACAAAACGTACACGGATCCATTGTCACCCTATGATTAGGCCTACTAAACTCAATCTAACTGCTGTCCTTAATCTAATCCATTCTCTTTGTGTATTTAACAATTTACATTGACTGACCGTGCTTCACCGTAGAGAAAAATATGAAACTCCACGTCTGATCAATTAGGAAACTATAATCACGATCATGTCTTATTAGGAAACTAATCACAATCGCATTTTATTAGAAAACTAATCACAATCTCATTATATTAGGAAACAGATTGACACGTCCATCACCTCAACCTTCTGGATCCCGTTCCCATCTCTCCCAAGAAAATTCACCACCACCGGCCTCCACTCGGCATGGCGACGAGGAGCCGACCAGAAACTGTCATGCATACTGTGTGTTTAATATCCGACCAGAAACTACATCGAACTACTAGGATGCCCTATTTATCTATTTTCTCAATAATATATGTTTGTTCATTTTGGCACATGTTCACTACAAAATGTGACTGCGATGGAAGAGGCGCTCCTGCAAACTTTGCTTCATGTACCTGTTCATTTTGATTTGTTATGTTGCTTGTAAGACAACTGCCCATCCAACATTTACGGTTCCTTGTGAACTTACAAGGTGTTCCTGAAATTTCTCTAAACATTGTGCCGACTTGTATACTTCAAAATAAGATTTCTGTGCATTATTAACCAGAGTGTGCTACCTTTATATCTCCAGTGTTTCTTCAGAAATGTCGTTTACGTGTGTCATCAACGCATTCTTTGTTTTTTCTTAATTTGTAACATCTGTACTGCTGGAGTTGATTTATTTTAATTTGTTACATTTGGAACTCCTTTCACTTCAAAAATGGGTTGGATGGTCTAAATTGTAGGATGTGGTTTTTTTGTTCACATGAACAATCTAAATAAATATGTTTTTGAATATTCTTCTATGTATAAATACTTTAAGGTCCTTTTGTTGTACATTTGATTAATGTTAGGAAGTAATGACCATCAAAGTATTTTTATTATTTAATATTATTACACATAAGGTGGTGTAAAGAACAAACTATCAAAAATGGTTGTGACTTGCATTTTTTTTCTTATTTTCTACAACTGGTGCTTGTCCATGTCCCCATTGTGTTCCAGGGATGTTATTTTGTACTATTGTTTTCCAGTGTCTACCCTTGTATTTATTCGGCGCAATGTTATTTTCGCATTTTGGCATGAAAGCTTGTTGGATTGGAGGATGATGAACACAGATGAAAGAGGGGAAACTTTGTGGTGTATGTTGCCTGCTAGGTTTAGCTTCAGATTTTCAGTGCTTTGACACTTTGTGCAGAATGAACTCAACATTACATGTTAAGAGCATCTTCATGCATATAAAGAGTAATCGGAGGCATGAAATTGCAAGTTGTATGGGTTGATTTATATTGTCCAGTCTTAGATATGTTTATAACTGTGTGTGTACCAGACATGAACATTCATCGTTTCATGCCTTGTCAAGTTTTCCTATACGCCCCGAGACGCAAAGCAATCTTTTATCTACCACATATTGGCAACTACTTGAAGTATAGCCAATACTTATACGTGTGTTGCACGTGCACACTTACTAGTTTCTATAGTTGATCATATTTTTCACCCTGTATCTCTTCTTTCATTTTTGATAGGGATTTTTTAATGCAAAAAGGCCGAAAGCAATATATTAAGCGTCACAGGTCCTTACAAACACTCTCACGGAAAAGAAGATTACATCCAAATTCTTATTAGGGGTGCCCAAGCCTTCTTCTGTCACATATCCATCTGTGACGTCCAGTGAGCAAAGCTCGTCGCCGTCTTTGAACCTTTATCTCAGCGGAGCAAACTTGTTTAAAGCAAGAAGCTTTTAGAAGCAGCGGCTAGGGAGGTCGCCGATGTAAACCACAAGACACCGGTGGACACAAGCTGCATAGCAAATTGCCGCCCCCGGAGAAAAAAAACGACGAAATGTGATTGCAAACTCTTAAGACCACAAGTGCTGGCCAAATCTAGACAGATCCATCAGGGACCAAAACCGACCTCCCCGGATGATAGGCACACCAACGAAACAGGGGTATGGCGGAGAGGACATTAATCCTACACTGGGACAACGTTGTCGCCTTGCCACCTAAACCAGACACATAGACTACCTATAGAAAATCTTAATGAAGTCACCCACACCAGATCCATGATTGAGGTCAAGAACTCCGCCGTCCAGGTCCACACTCCAATGCCCTATTCTCCGGAGACTTATCTAGGCCGGTTCACCGTTGGAGGTCGCCCTCACGCTGGACCAATGTTCCTTCAGGAACCGCTAGCACAACAAGCATCCCCAGCCAAAGACCGATGCAAATCCGACCATGCATCTTGGTGCACATACCATAAAACCCCACCAACCTCCGCCACACTAAGTCCCCAACAAACATAACGTCCCCGCCGATGCCAAAACCGTGCGGGCTTGGCCTGACGACGCACTTTGGCGACGACCATGGGGAGGTAGACAATTTTGGTGGCAAGGGCTTCTTATTGCCTCATCATTGCATGGAAAATTCAAGATGTTGATTATCTCACATGAGGACAATTCATCCATCTTACCCTATTTAACCGGACACGTGTGATATTTTACTCTTTTGCATGGGCATATGTGGGCGACGACTGTGATGACAAGCCATGAGAAGATTGAAAGGACAAGGATTATGTAGGACGTGTGTGTGCTGAGAAAGATGAGATTGAGTATGGCTATCTAGTGCCTTGTGTGATTGTACATGCGATTTTGAATGTGGTTTGATTATTGAATTGATATCTGATTTGGCTAATGCATTTGCACGTCAGTGTCTATGTGAAGATGCTATGTCAAATTTGCAAAATCATTTTCATGACATGAAGATGTTTAATTTGGAATTTATTCAATTTGATGATAGAAAATTTCGAGCTAGTATTTTTTGATGATGACTTGCTTGAATAGTGTTTGGAGATAGAGTAGGCGGACTCCGATCATGATATTGAAGGAAATATGCCCTAGAGGCAATAATAAAGTTATTATTTATTTCCTTATATCATGATAAATGGTTATTATTCATGCTAGAATTGTATTAACCGGAAACATGATACATGTGTGAAGACATAGACAAACAGAACGTCACTACTATGACTCTACTTATTAGCTCATTAATCAAATATGGTTATGTTTCCTAGCCATAGACATGAGTTGTCATTTGATTAATGGGATCACATCATTAGGATAATGATGTGATTGACTTGACCCATTCCGTTAGCTTAGCACTTGATCGTTTAGTATGATGCTATTGCTTTCTTCATGACTTATACATGTTCCTATGACTATGAGATTATGCAACTCCAGTTTACCGGAGGAACACTTTGTGTGCTACCAAACGTCACAACGTAACTTGGTGATTATAAAGGTGCTCTACAGGTGTCTCAAAAGGTACTTGTTGGGTTGGCATATTTCGAGATTAGGATTTGTCACTCCGGTTGTTGGAGAGGTATCTCTGGGCCCACTCGGTAATGCACATCACTATAAGCCTTGCAAGCATTGTAACTAATGAGTTAGTTGCGGGATGATATATTACGGAACGAGTAAAGAGACTTGCTGGTAACGAGATTGAACTAGGTATTGAGATACCGACGATCGAATCTCGGGAAAGTAACATACCGATGACAAAGGGAACAACATATGTTGTTATGCGGTTTGACCAATAAAGATCTTCATAGAATATGTAGGAGCCAATATGAGCATCCAGGTTCCACTATTGGTTATTGACTGGAGACATGTCTCGGTCATGTCTACATAGTTCTCGAACCCGTAGGGTCCGCATGCTTAAAGTTTCGGTGACGATTGTATTATGAGTTTTTGTGTTTTGATGTACCGAAGGTAGTTCGGAGTCCCGGATATGATCTTGGCCATGACGAGGAGTCTTGAAATGGTCGAGACATAAAGATCGATATATTGGATGACTATGTTTGGACACCGGAATGGTTTCGGGGAGTTTCGGACATATACCGGAGTACCGGGGGTTACCGCAACCCCCCGGAGGGTTTAATGGGCCAAGATGGGCCTTAGTGGAGAAGAGGAGGGGCGGCTAGGGCAGGCCGCGCGCCCCCTCCCCCTCTAGTCCGAATTGGACAAGGAAGGGGGGGCCTTTCCTTCCTCTCTCTCCTTCCCTTCCTTTCCCCCTCCTACTCCAACTAGGAAAAGAGGGAGTGGGAGTAGGACTCCTCCCTGGCGCGCCCTCCCCTGGCCGGCCGCCTCCCCCCTGGTCCTTTATATACAGGGGCAGGGGGCACCTCTAGACACAACAATTGATCTCTTGATCTCTTACGCGTGTGCGGTGCCTCCTCCACCATATTCCACCTCGATCATATCGTAGCGGTGCTTAGGCGAAGCCCTGCGTCGGTAGCAACATCATCACCGTCACCACGCCGTCGTGCTGACGAAACTCTCATGTGAAGCTCTGCTAGATCGGAGTTCGTGGGACGTCATCGAGCTGAACGTGTGTTGAACTCGGAGGTGCCGTATGTTCGGTACTTGGATCGGTCGGATCGTGAAGACGTATGACTACATCATCCGCGGTGTGCTAACGCTTCCGCTTTCGGTCTACGAGGGTATGTAGACAACACTCTCCCCTCTCGTTGTTATGCATCACCATGATCCTGTGTGTGCGTAGGATTTGTTTTGAAATTACTACGTTCCCCAACAGTGGCATCCGAGCCTAGTTTTACGCGTAGATGTTATATGCACGAGTAGAACACAAGTGAGTTATGGGCGATACAAGTCATACTGCTTACCAGCATGTCACACTTTGTTTCGGTGGTATTGTTGGATGAAGCAGCCCGAACCGACATTACGCGTATGCTTACACGAGACTGGTTCTACCGACGTGCTTTGCACACAGGTGGCTGGTGGGTGTCAGTTTCTCCAACTTTAGTTGAACCGAGTGTGGCTACGCCTGGTCCTTGAGAAGGTTAAAACAACACTAACTTGACAAACTATCGTTGTGGTTTTGATGCGTAGGTAAGAAAGGTTCTTGCTCAGCCCGTAGCAGCCACGTAAAACTTGCAACAACAAAGTAGAGGACGTCTAACTTGTTTTTGCAGGGCATGTTGTGATGTGATATGGTCAAGGCATGATGCTAAATTTTATTTTATGAGATGATCATGTTTTGTAACTGAGTTATCGGCAACTGGCAGGAGCCATATCATTGTCGCTTTATTGTATGCAATGCAATCGCCCTATAATTGCTTTACTTTATTACTAAGCGGTAGCGATAGTCGTAGAAGCAATAGTTGGCGAGACGACAATGATGCTACGATGGAGATCAAGGTGTCGCGCCGGTGACGATGGTGATCATGACGGTGCTTCAGAGATGGAGATCACAAGCACAAGATGATGATGGCCATATCATATCACTTATATTGATTGCATGTGATGTTTATCTTTTATGCATCTTATTTTGCTGAGATCGACGGTAGCATTATAAGATGATCTCTCACTAAATTTTAAGGTATAAGTGTTCTCCCTGAGTATGCACTGTTGCGAAAATTCTTTGTGCTGAGACACCACGTGATGATCGGGTGTGATAAGCTCTACGTTCAAATACAACGGGTGCAAAACGGTTGCACACGCGGAATACTCATGTTAAACTTGACGAGCCTAGCATATGCAGATATGGCCTCGGAACACTAAGACCGAAAGGTCGAGCGTGAATCATATAGTAGATATGATCAACATAGTGATGTTCACCATTGAAACTACTCCATCTCACATGATGATCGGACATGATTTAGTTGATATGGATCACGTGATCACTTAGAAGATTAGAGGGATGTCTATCTAAGTGGGTGCTCTTTAAATAATTTGATTAACCAAACTTTAATTTATCATGAACTTAGTACCTGATAGTATTTTGCATGTCTATGTTGTTGTAGATAGATGGCCCGTGTTGTTGTTCCGTTGAATTTTAATGCGTTCCTTGAGAAAGCAAAGTTGAAAGATGATGGTAGCAATTACACAGACTGGGTCCATAACTTGAGGATTATCCTCATTGCTGCACAGAATAATTACGTCCTGAAAGCACCGCTAGGTGCCAAACCTGATGTAGGAGCAACACCAGATGTTATGAACGTCTGGCAGAGCAAAGCTGATAACTACTCGATAGTTTAGTGTGTCATGCTTTACGGCTTAGAACCGGGACTTCAACGACGTTTTGAACGCCATGGAGCATATGAGATGTTCCAGGAGTTGAAGTTAATATTTCAAGCAAATGCCCGGATTGAGAGATATGAAGTCTCCAATAAGTTCTACAGTTGCAGGATGGAGGAGAACAGTTCTGTCAGTGAACATATACTCAGAATGTCTGGGTATAACAATCACTTGATTCAACTGGGAGTTAATCTTCCGGATGATAGTGTCATTGACAGAATTCTTCAGTCACTGCCACCAAGCTACAAGAGCTTCGTGATGAACTATAATATGTAAGGGATGGATAAGACAATTCCCGAGCTATTCGCAATGCTAAAGGCTGCGGAGGTAGAAATCAAGAAGGAGCATCAAGTGTTGATGGTCAACAAGACCACTAGTTTCAAAAAAAGGGCAAAGGAAAGAAGAAGGGGAACTTCAAGAAAAACAACAAAAAAGTTGCTGCTCAAGAGAAGAAACCCAAGTCTGGACCTAAGCCCGAGACTGAGTGCTTCTACTGCAAGCAGACTGGTCACTGGAAGCGGAACTGCCCCAAGTATTTGGCGGATAAGAAAGATGGCAAGGTGAACAAAGGTATATGTGATATACATGTTATTGATGTGTACCTTACTAATGCTCGCAGTAGCACCTGGGTATTTGATACTGGTTCTGTTGCTAATATTTGCAACTCAAAACAGGGGCTACGAATTAAGCGAAGATTGGCTAAGGATGAGGTGACGATGCGCGTGGGAAATGGTTCCAAAGTCGACGTGATCGCGGTCGGCACGCTACCTCTACATCTACCTTCAGGATTAGTTTTAGACCTAAATAATTGTTATTTGGTGCCAGCGTTGAGCATGAACATTATATATGGATCTTGTTTGATGCGAGATGATTATTCATTTAAATCGGAGAATAATTGTTGTTCTATTTATATGAGTAATATATTTTATGCTCATGCACCCTTGAAGAGTGGTCTATTTATATTAAATCTCGATAGTAGTGATACACATATTCATAATATTGAAACCAAAAGATGCAGAGTTGATAATGATAGTGCAACTTTTTTGTGGCACTGCTGTTTAGGTCATATTGGTATAAAGCGCATGAAGAAACTCCATACTGATGGACTGTTGGAATCACTTGATTATGAATCACTTGGTACTTGCGAACCATGCCTCATGGTCAAGATGACTAAAACGCCGTTCTCCGGAACAATGGAGCGAGCAACAAATTTGTTGGAGATCATACATACTGATGTATGTGGTCCAATGAATATTGAAGCTCGCGGCGGGTATCGTTATTTTCTCACATTCACAGATGATTTAAGCAGATATGGGTATATCTACTTAATGAAACATAAGCCTGAAACATTTGAAAAGTTCAAAAAATTTCAGAGTGAAGTGGAAAATCATCGTAATAAGAAAATAAAGTTTTTACGATCTAATCGTGGAGGAGAATATTTGAGTTACGAGTTTGGTCTAAGTTTGAAACAATGCGAAATAGTTTCGCAACTCACGCCACCCAGAACACCACAGCGTAATGGTGTGTCCGAACGTCGTAATCGTACTTTATTAGACATGGTGCGATCTATGATGTCTCTTACCGATTTACCGCTATCATTTTGGGGTTATGCTTTAGAGACGGCCGCATTCACGTTAAATAGGGCACTATCTAAATCCGTTGAGACGACGCTTTATGAACTATGGTTTGGCAAGAAACCAAAGTTGTCGTTTCTTAAAGTTTGGGGCTGTGATGCTTATGTGAAAAAGCTTCAACCTGATAAGCTCGAATCCAAATCGGAGAAATGTGTCTTCATAGGATACCCAAAGGAAACTGTTGGGTACACCTTCTATCACAGATCTGAAGGCAAGACTTTTGTTGCTAAATTTGGATCCTTTCTAGAGAAGGATTTTCTCTCGAAGGAAGTGAGTGGGAGGAAAGTAGAACTTGATGAGGTAACTGTACCTGTGTAACGCCCCGGACATACCTGCCGGTGGTCGTTACTCCTGGCAAGATCTAGACTGGCCCCACAGATCAATACTAGTCTTTTCTGCGCACTTTGTCCTCACTCGTGCGCACCCGGGAGCAACTTCCCGGTCGGTCACCCATCGTGACACTACTCCAAGCTGAGCACGCTTAACTTTGGAGTTCTGTCCGAATGGGCTCCCGGAAAAGAAGGAATTCCTTATTGATATGAGTAGTCTATCATCCCTAATAAGCCAGGCCATCACATACACCCCCACTCAGAGGAACCGACGTCCTCGTCGGCCCACAGGAACGTTCCCTCTTGGCACATACGTCTGTGCATCCAGTCCGGTACATGTGTCATGTCGGGTGCCACGACGGGTCACAAACGTCATGAATAACATGACCGCGCACCTGTCCGCAAACATCCGTGTAACCGCGAGGGTCGGCTCTGATACCAACTTGTAACGCCCCGGACACACCCGCCGGTGGTCGTTACTCCCGGTGGGATCTAGACTGGCCCCACAGATCAATACTAGTCTTTTCTGCGCACTTTGTCCTCACTCGTGCACACCCGGGAGCAACTTCCCGGCCGGTCACCCATCCTGACACTACTCCAAGCTGAGCACGCTTAACTTTGGAGTTCTGTCCGAATGGGCTCTCGAAAAGAAGGAATTCCTTATTGATATGAGTAGTCTATCATCCCTAATAAGCCAGGCCATCACAACCTGCTCCCTTATTAGAAAGTATTTCATCATAGAAACCGGTTCCTGTGACACCTACACCGATTAGTGAGGAAGCTAATGATGATGATCATGAAACTTCAGATCAAGTTACTACCGAGCCTCATAGGTTAACCAGAGTGAGATCCGCACCAGAGTGGTACGGTAATCCTGTTCTAAAAGTCATGTTACTAGACCATGACGAACGTACAAACTATGAGGAAGCGATGATGAGCCCAGATTCCGCAAAATGGCTTGAGGCCATGAAATCTGAGATGGGATCCATGTATGAGAACAAAGTATGGACTTTGGTTGACTTGCCCGATGATCGGCAAGCCATCGAGAATAAATGGATCTTCAAGAGGAAAATAGACGCTGATGATAATGTTACTGTCTACAAAGCTCGACTTGTTGCGAAAAGTTTTCGACAAGTTCAAGGAGTTGACTACGATGATACCTTCTCACCCGTAGCGATGCTTAAGGCCGTCCGAATCATGTTAGCAATTGCTGCATTTTATGATTATGAAAGTTAGCAAATGGATGTAAAGACTGCATTCCTGAATGGATTTCTGGAAGAAGAGTTGTATATGATGCAACCTGAAGGTTTTATCGATCCAAAGGGTGCTAACAAAGTGTGCAAGCTCCAGCGATCCATTTATGGACTGATGCAAGCTTCTCGGAGTTGGAATAAACGCTTTGATAGTGTGATCAAAGCATATGGTTTTATACAGACTTTTGGAGAAGTCTGTATTTACAAGAAAATGAGTGGGAGCTCTGTAGCATTTCTAATCTTATATGTGGATGGCATATTGTTGATTGGAAATGATATAGAATTTCTGGATAGCATAAAAGGATACTTGAATAAGAGTTTTTCAATGAAAGACCTCGATGAAGCTGCTTACATATTGGGCATTAAGATCTATAGAGATAGATCAAGACGCTTAATTGGACTTTCACAAAGCACATACCTTGACAAAGTTTTGAAGAAGTTCAAAATGGATCAAGCAAAGAAAGGGTTCTTGCCTGTATTACAAGGTCTGAAATTGAGTAAGACTCAATTCCCGACCACTGCAGAAGATAGAGAAAAAATGAAAGATGTTCCCTATGCTTCAGCCATAGGCTCTATCATGTATGCAATGCTGTGTACCAGACCTGATGTGTTCCTTGCTATTAGTTTAGGACAACGGTCAAGAACATTCTGAAATACCTGAAAAGGACTAAGAATATGATTCTCGTTTATGGAGATGACACAGAGCTCATCATAAATGGTTACGTTGATGCAAGCTTTGACACTGATCCGGACGATTCTAAATCGCAAACCGAATACGTATTTATATTAAATGGTGGAGCTGTCAGTTGGAGCAATTATAAACAAAGCATCGTGGCGGGATCTACGTGTGAAGCGGAGTACATTGTTGCTTCGGAAGCAGCAAATGAAGGAGTTCATATCCGATCTAGGTGTCATACCTAGTGCATCCGGACCAATGAAAATCTTTTGTGACAATACTGGTGCAGTTGCCTTGGCAAATGAATCCATATTTCACAAGAGAACCAAGCACATCAAGAGACGCTTCAACTCCATCTGGGATCAAGTCCAGGTGGGAGATATTGAGATTTGCAAGATACACACGGATCTGAATATTGCAGACCCGTTGACTAAGCCTCTCTCATGAGCAAAACCTGATCAACGGCAAGACTCCATGGGTGTTAGAATCATTACTGTGTAATCTAGATTATTGACTCTAGTGCAAGTGGGAGACTGAAGGAAATATGCCCTAGAGGCAATAGTAAAGTTATTATTTATTTCCTTATATCATGATAAATGGTTATTATTCATGCTAGAATTGTATTAACCGGAGACATGATACATGTGTGAATACATAGACAAACAGAATGTCACTAGTTTGCCTCTACTTGACTAGCTCGTTAATCAAAGATGGTTATGTTTCCTAGTCATAGACATGAGTTGTCATTTGATTAATGGGATCACATCATTAGGAGAATGATGTGATTGACTTGACCCATTCCGTTAGCTTAGCACTTGATCGTTTAGTATGATGCTATTGCTTTCTTCATGACTTATACATGTTCCTATGACTATGAGATTATGCAACTCCAGTTTACCGGAGGAACACTTTGTGTGCTACCAAACGTCACAACGTAACTTGGTGATTATAAAGGTGCTCTACAGGTGTCTCAAAAGGTACTTGTTGGGTTGGCATATTTCGAGATTAGGATTTGTCACTCCGGTTGTGGGAGAGGTATCTCTGGGCCCACTCGGTAATGCACATCACTATAAGCCTTGCAAGCATTGTAACTAATGAGTTAGTTGCAGGATGATGTATTACAGAACGAGTAAAGAGACTTGCCGGTAACGAGATTGAACTAGGTATTGAGATACCGACGATCGAATCTCGGGCAAGTAACATACCGATGACAAAGGGAACACCATATGTTGTTATGCGGTTTGACCGATAAAGATCTTCGTAGAATATGTAGGAGCCAATATGAGCATCCAGGTTCCGCTATTTGTTATTGATCGGAGACATGTCTCGGTCATGTCTACATAGTTCTCGAAGCCGTAGGGTCCGCACGCTTAAAGTTTCGGTGATGATTGTATTATGAGTTTTTTTGTTTTGATGTACCGAAGGTAGTTCGGAGTCCCGGATATGATCTTGGACATGACGAGGAGTCTCGAAATGGTGGAGACATAAAGATCGATATATTGGACGACCATGTTCGGACACCGGAATGGTTCCGGGGAGTTTCGGACATATACCGGAGTACCGGGGGGTTACCGGAACCCCCCGGGGAGTTTAATGGGCCAAGATGGGCCTTAGTGGAGAAGAGGAGGGGCAGCTAGGGCAGGCCGCGCCACCTCCCCCTCTAGTCCGAATTGGACAAGGAAGGGGGGGGCGCCCCCCTTTCCTTCCTCTCTCTCCTTCCCTTCCTTTCCCCCTCCTACTCCAACTAGGAAAAGAGGGAGTCCTACTCCCGGTGGGAGTAGGACTCCTCCCTGGCGCGCCCTCCCCTGCCCGGCTGCCTCCTCCCCCCTGGTCCTTTATATACAGGGGCAGGGGGGCACCTCTAGACACAAAAATTGATCTCTTGATCTCTTAGTCGTGTGCGGTGCCCCCCTCCACCATATTCCACCTCGATCATATCGTAGCGGTGCTTAGGCGAAGCCCTGCGTCGGTAGCAACATCATCACCGTCACCACGCCGTCGTGCTGACGGAACTCTCGCGTGAAGCTCTGCTGGATCGGAGTTCGTGGGCCGTCATCGGGCTGAACGTGTGCTGAACTTGGAGGTGTCGTACGTTCGGTACTTGGATCGACCAGATCGTGAAGACGTACGACTACATCATCTGCGTTGTGCTAACGCTTTCGCTTTCGGTCTACGAGGTTATGTAGACAACACTCTCCTCTCTCGTTGCTATGCATCACCATGATCCTGTGTGTGCGTAGGAATTTTTTTCTGAAATTACTACGTTCCCCAACAGATATGACTACATCATTGCAATCGCTATTATTGTAGACATGGATCATGAGAGAACCAAACAAAAGTGTTGTGGTTTAGTCCCGGTCCGCCAGGAAGTTAGAAGGGACATTTTGCTGACAATTTACACCTTGTAGCTAATTACTCCCTCCATAAAGAAATATAAGAGCGTTTAGATCACGACTTTAGTTATCTAAAAGCTCTTATATTTCTTTACAGAGGAAGTACTTTGCAGACCCTCATGTATATCATGAGGAATATTTTAAGAGAAGGTTTGTTAGGAACAATGATCTCCTCTTATGGATAGTGGCTAGGGGTGGGGGCTCATTGACTATATGATACACGGGGGTGGCCCATCGGCCGGGAAACCTGACATTGGGCCGACCTCAGGGCCTGGTGGCAACTCGACTCTAGAAAGCAGTCTAGGGGGCCGACTTGGAGCAGAGACACCATCTTGGTGTGCATGCCAAAAAACACTCGCGGATGAGGTCGGTTAGGGACCATGCAAACCCTCGCTCTCGTTCCCTTTATAAGATGAGGCTACGGAAGACTTGAGGCATCTACTTAATTAGAGACATACCTTAGTAGTCATCATCATCATCTGCTTGTAACCTACTCGCACGAGGTGCTCCCATACCAATCATAAGAAAAGCATGACGTAGGGTATTACT
Organism: Triticum urartu; assembly: GCF_056163025.1. Classification (NCBI taxonomy): domain Eukaryota; kingdom Viridiplantae; phylum Streptophyta; class Magnoliopsida; order Poales; family Poaceae; genus Triticum; species Triticum urartu. The sequence continues at coordinate 187,131,918 of NC_141878.1, read as the reverse complement.
TCACCATGAGGGCCCGAACCAGGATAATCCCGAGTGCTAACTCTCCTATGGTACTCCCGACTATGCTTGCTCCCCTACCAAGGGATATAACGGTTTTCTGCACCATCGCTCATGATGACTACTGTGAGTAGATACCAAATGCAGTAGACCTTCTCGGTTGCATTACACTATAGAAGGCCTATTGGAGCATTTCACATGTTTGTCTATAGTGTCCCGGATGATACGGTTGATAAAATTATGAGGATTGCCAAGAACACCATGATAGAAGCTTTTCAGCACTTTAAAAAGGTTGTGGGTTATGTATGGAGATCAATATTTGAGAGCTCTTGATGAGGAAGACTGATCACATTCGATCGGGTTTCAGATGTAGATATAACCTTCTTCCCTAAAGCACCTAGGTTTAGTGAACCACCGTAAGTAGTGCTTTGGAAAATTAATTTTCTACAATAACTTGTTATCTCAAAACGTTTAAGTTTCCTAGACCAAATTGCGGCGGTGATTGAAAAAGGCAATAATGAAGAAAGAGACTAACGACTAAAGGTTCCACCTGCAAATTGTGCATGAACACAAAATTTCACCTAGATATTCCATATGGCACTTGTAATCACCATTAGACATATCTTTCCAATGACTTGTTATGGGAGATGCTTCCAAATAACCCCACGACCAACTACTAGCCGCATCGAGGTTCTACTATATAACCGAGACCCTTTCGACTCAATGGGCTATCTCAATTAATATGGATAAAACCGGATCGGCGCATTGGACATTTAATGACTACACCATATGTAACCTTGGAGACTTGATTCTAGCTACTATACTAACTTTACTGTCACTGATGTTCGACATAGCTTTCCACTCCTCTCAGTCCTTTACCTCTTTGTGATGTGATCTTCATTATATAGGGCACATGCGACTGTGAGTCCTAGGGTCGAGTAGAGATAAGAGAGAGAAAATCATCGCACAACACATAATAATAGTGTTCTCTTAAAGTAAACCAACAATCCCTTTATGCATGTACATGGGTCTGCGAGGCTATGCCTCGACACTTAGCCCGAGGGAAGTACTCACATCTCTTGGATAGATCACAAGCAAAAGACATTGTAGACAAAGATACCTTAAGATGAATGACTAAAAGGCTAACAATGTCGCTTATAGTGATGTACTTTTAATTACAAGTAATATGGCTAATGGCGATGGAGATGATGATGGCTATGGCGATGGAAGCGACTGTTGATGCGGATGATGACGGCGACTACTAGAGTGGACTTGCACTGAAGGGTTTTCATCTTTTTATATTGTGAAGACAGGTGGAATAGGGTTTTAGGACGGAGAATGGTGTTTTGGCTCTCGGCTTCCATGGAGGTCAATTTTTTTGGAAAATTCAAAATTCAAACTTTTTACTTTTGAAAAAATCTGAAAAAATTATCCGAGTAAATAAGGATGTTATGCGTATGTGTGTAATATTTCAGAATGAAATACCTTAAAAATACGATCTGTACAAAAAGACAAATTCATAGTATGAGAGAATGAATTGTATCATGTGTTAAAAAGCCCCAGATTTGTTTTTTTTTCTTTTGGCACAACCCTCATTTCAACGTATTTCATCCTGAAAATTAGCATACTTGTGCATTATGCCTCCATGTAAGCTATATTTTTTCAGATTTTTTTGAGATGTAAAGATATGAATTTTGAATTCTTCAAAACCCGGCGGCCATGGAGCTCGGCCTCCAAAAGTAGAAAGTATTGTCTTATCTTATTTTTTGGCGGGTGCTGATCTTTTTTTTAGTTAGAGTATGTGTATCATTCTGAGCACCCACACTTTTGTGCAAATGGTGCACCTTGTACAAGATGTTAAATTTTTTGAAAACAATATGCACTTGCAAGTAAGTGATATAATGACCGTGCATGCAGTAATAACTTATCAATCCTCCTCTGCATGACATGCTGTCGCTACAGTTCCCACCGCCCCCACTGATTCTCACGTCACCTCTATTTATTACGATGACACGCCGCTCCCTCATCCCCATCACTCTCTGCTTACACCACTCGTACACACACTAACCACTCTGCTGCACTCGCTGCCGGCCTCGGCTCCCATGGCGTCCGGCCATTTCCAAGTGGAAGCGGCGCTGCTGATGCTTCCGCTGGTAATGCTGGCGCTCAACTCGGGCGGCGCTGCTGGTGCGGTGGTGCCGGCGGTGATCGTGTTCGGCGACTCCACGGTGGACACGGGCAACAACAACCAGATCGGCACGACGCTGCGGTCCGACTTCCCGCCCTACGGCCGCGACATGCCGGGCGGCGCCCGCGCCACGGGGCGATTCGGCAACGGGCGGCTGCCTCCGGACTTCATCTCCGAGGCGCTGGGCCTGCCGCCGCTCGTCCCGGCGTACCTCGACCCGGCCTACGGCATAGGCGACTTCGCGCGCGGCGTCTGCTTCGCCTCCGCCGGCACCGGCGTCGACAATGCCACCGCCGGCGTCCTGGTAAGCACCGCATGCCCCGGTAGTTCGTACCGTAATGTTGACCGTGCTGCTCAATACTCCTGGTTACAATAGCAGCACTACTAGTGATTTCGTGAGATTTTCCGGCAAATATTGTCAGAGCGACAGAGCGCGACATGAACTTAGCGACATGTACGTGCACACGCCTGCGTATGGGTGTGGTGCACGTCGATTACGTACTTAGCCATGGATCGTTACTCATTACAGCGCGCCGCAGGGAGGTGGGTGAGAAAGGCAGAAGAAATCAAAGCCGAGTAGGGAGCAGGGGCCCTCCCCGGTCAGTCACAGACTAACAGTACGATTCGTAGCGTACGTTCGTCAGTTGTCATTTCTCGGCGGTTTAAGGATCCGGCGGGAGATGGTTTCTCCGCTGAGCAGTTTTGGAGCACCCCCGTTTTTTGGCAAACCTGCTGGAGTATGGCATTTCTAGACGGCGGAGATAGCATGTTCTTGTTCGCCATTCAAGGCTCAACAACTACCTGTGCCAGCATTTCTGCTTGGCAAGATTTTTAGGTTCTGCCACGTGGCGCGCATGCATGGGCTCGACGAGGCGCCGTCTGCCAAGGCCAATCCGTGTGCCCGCGGGCGAGGCGGAGTGTGGGGAGGGGAGACCGGAAGACGAGGTGCGACCAGTCGCCTCTCATGGCCACAGGCGGCTGGCGTCGCCGGTGTGTAGACAGTGCGTGAGTAGGAACGTGCGTACTACAGTCCGGCACTTCATTTTTTGACTAAATAATGCGGAGTAGGAGTACTGCACTTGCTTTCGTTCTGGCTTTTGCCGTATCCACCACACTTGCTTGAAAATTTTCATAACTTTCAATCAATTTTGTGATCGGTTGACACTGAATGCAAATAACTGGAATTTGAAAGCACAACGACTACCATCCATATTCTTCCATGTGATGCATTAAGCTCTAGATTCACCTACTACTTTTGGATCGAGTTGCGCCGCCGTTCCTACTGTTCAGAGATCCCAAATTATTCCTTATATGCAATCATCGAATGTGGCACTACCCACTCTTATTACTCACACGAACAGAGTGCTACAGACACCGTTGATAATGTAGATAATTTGGGATCTATTGTTGCATACTCCAAAGTCAAACCTGCATGCATGCACTGACAAGCTCGTCCCCTTAGTCAGTGATCCCGCTGTGGAAGGAGGTGGAGTACTACAAGGAGTACCAGCTCCGCCTGCGCGCGTACGCCGGCGCCGAGCGCGCCCGCGCCATCGTCCGCGGCGCGCTCCACGTCGTCAGCATCGGCACCAACGACTTCCTCGAGAACTACTACATGCTCGGCACGGGCCGCTTCGCCGAGTACACGGTGGCCGAGTTCTCCGACTTCCTCGTCGCCGGCGCGCGCCGCTTCCTGTCGGAGATCCATCGCCTCGGCGCGCGCCGCGTCACCTTCGCGGGGCTCACCCCCATCGGCTGCCTCCCGCTGGAGCGCGCCGAGAACATGATCCACGGCGGCGGCTGCATCGAGGAGTACAACCGGGTGGCCAGGGAGTACAACGCCAAGGTGGAGGCCATGCTGGGGGGACTCCGCGCCGAGCTCCCGGACCTCAGGCTCGCCTACGTCCCCGTCTACGACACCATGCTCGACCTCGTCACCAACCCGGCCAAGTTCGGGCTGGAGAACGTGGAGGAAGGGTGCTGCGCCACGGGGAGGTTCGAGATGGGGTTCATGTGCAACGACGAGGCGCCCATGACCTGCGCCGACGCCGACAAGTTCCTCTTCTGGGACGCATTCCACCCCACGCAGAAGGTGAACCGGATCATGGCCAACCACACCATCCACATCTGCTACCAGCAAGGCCTCCTCTGAACGTGTGATCGACCATCGTACATTAGAAACGCAATTGATCCGCCGACTATTTTGTGGAGTGAAAAATTGTTTCAATATGTCACGTACATGCATGGGGCAGATTCAATTCAGAAGGAACAAGGGTTCTGCTACGGAGTACTACCTCCCTCCATCCTGATTTATTGATCCTCTATGTAACTTGTGTCAAATTTTAACCAAATATATAATTAACAAAATGTTGATGCATGTCAACAAAAATTATATCGTTAGATTCGTATTTGAACATAGTTTTCACTAATATAATTTTTGATGACATGCATGGACATTTTGTCAGTTAAACTTATGGTTAAAATTTGACAAAAAACAATGAAAATCAATAAACCAGAACTGAGATAGTAATAAATGTCAGACACCATGAACTAGGATTGGCCGGATCAAGGACTAGATCGTAGCAAAAGGTTCGCCATTGACAAAAACGATGGGTCTGACCGGTGAAAAACTATCATCACTGCGAGATCCCTTGAGTAGGCCCGTAGTAAGGATTCGGTTCGACAAGCTTGGATGGCAAGCAACTCTAGCAGACTCTTTAAACCTGCGACCCTTATAACTATTGGAGAACGCAGTAATTTCAAAAAAAAAAATTCTACGCACACGCAAGATCATGCGATGCATATCAACGAGAGGGGAGAGTGTTGTCCACGTACCCTCATAGACCGTAAGCAGAAGCGTTATGACAACACGGTTGATGTAGTCGTACGTCTTCACGATCGACCGAGCCTAGTACCGAAAGTATAACACCTCCGCGATCTGCGCACGTTCGGCTCGGTGACGTCCCACGAACTCACGATCCAGCAGAGTGTCGAGGGAGAGCTTCGTCAGCACGACGGCATGATGACGGTGATGATGATGCTACCGGAACAGGGCTTCGCCTAAGCACCGCTACGATATGACCGAGGTGGATTATGGTGAAGGGGCGCACCACACACGGCTAAGAGATCAATGATCAACTTGTGTGTCCATGGGTGCCCCCTGGCCACGTATATAAAGGATGGAGGGAGGAGGAGGCCGGCCATCATAGGGCGCGCCCAAAGTGTGGAGTCCTACTAGGACTCCCTAGTCCTAGTAGGATTCCACCTCCCACATGAAATAGGAAAAAAGGAAGGGAGAAGGAGAAGGAAGGAGGGGGCGCCCCCTTTCCCTAGTCCAATTCGGACCAGTCCATGGGGAAGGGGCGCGGCCACCCTTGAGGCCTTTCTCTTCTTTTCCACATGGCCCATTAAGGCTCAATACGAATTCCCGTAACTCTTCGGTACTCCGAAAAATACCTGAATCACTCGGAACCTTTCCGATGTCCGAATGTAGCCTTCCAATATATCGATCTTTACGTCTCGACCATTTTGAGACTCCTCGTCATGGCCCCGATCTCATCCGGGACTCCGAACAAACTTCGATATATCAAAACACATAAACTCATAATACCAATCGTCACCGAACGTTAAGCGTGCGGACCCTACGGGTTTGAGAACTATGTAGACATGACCGAGACACGTCTTCGGTCAATAACCAATAGCGGAACCTGGATGTTCATATTGGCTCCCACATATTCTACGAAGATCTTTATTGGTCAAACTGCATAACGATATATGTTGTTCCCTTTGTCATCGGTATGTTACTTGCCCGAGATTCGATCGTCGGTATCCTCATACCTAGTTCAATCTCGTTACCGGCAAGTCTCTTTACTCGTTCCGTAATGCATCATCCCGCAACTAACTCATTAGTCACAATGCTTGCAAGGCTTAGAGTGATGTGCATTACCGAGAAGGCTAGAGATACCTCTCCGATACACGGAATGACAAATCCTAATCTCGATCTATGCCAACTCAACAAACACCATCGGAGACACCTGTAGAGCATCTTTATAATCACCCAGTTACATTGTGACGTTTGATAGCGCACAAGGTGCAACTAACTCGTTAGTCACAATGCTTGCAAGGCTTAGAGTGATGTGCATTACCGAGAGGGCCCAGAGATACCTCTCCGATACATGGAGTGACAAATCCTAATCTTGATCTATGCCAAATCAACAAACACCATCGGAGACACTTGTAGAACATCTCTATAACCACCTAGTTATGTTGTGACGTTTGATAGCACACAAGGTGTTCCTCCGTTATCCGGGAGTTGCATAATCTCATAGTCAGAGGAACATGTATAAGTTATGAAAAAATCAGTAGCAATAAAACTGAACGATCATTATGCTAAGCTAACGGATGGGTCTTGTCCATCACATCATTCTCTAATGATGTGATCCCGTGCATCAAATAACAACACATGTCCATGGCTAGGAAACTTAACCATCTTTGATTAACGAGCTAGTTAAGTAGAGGCATACTAGGGACACTCTGTTTGTCCATGTATTCACACATGTACTAAGTTTCCGGTTAATACAATTCTAGCATGAATAATAAATATTTATCATGATATAAGGAAATATAAATAACAACTTTATTATTGCCTCTAGCTCTAGGGCATATTTCCTTCAGTCTCCCACTTGCACTAGAGTCAATAATCTAGTTCACATCGTCATGTGATTTAACACCAATAGTTCACATCTTTATGTGATTAGTTCACATCTTCATGTGACTAACACCCAAAGGGTTTACTAGAGTCAATAATCTAGTTCATATCACTATGTGATTAACACCCAAAGAGTGATCATGTTTTGCTCGTGAGAGAAGTTTAGTTTACGGGTCTGCAACATTCAGATCCATATGTATTTACCAAATTTCTATGTCTAAAAGACTTTGCACGGAGCTACTGTAGCCAATTGCTCCCACTTTCAATATGTATCTAGATCGAGACTTAGAGTCATTTAGATCGGTGTCAAAAGCTTGTATCGACGTAACTCTTTACGTTGAACTCTTTTATCACCTCCATAACTGAGAAATATTTCCTTAGTCATCTAAGGATAATGTTGACTGCTGTCCAGTGATCTACTGCTAGATCACTATTGTACTCCCTTGCCAAAATCATGCTAAGGTATACAATAGGACTGGTACACAGCATAACATACTTTATAGAGCCTATGACTGAGGCATAGGGAATGACTTTTCATTCTCTTTCTATTTTCTGCCATGGTCGGGTTTTGAGTCTTTACTCAACTTCACACCTTGCAACACAGGCAAGAACTCCTTCTTTGACTGTTCCATTTTGAACTACTTCAAAAACTTGTCAAGGTATGTACTTATTGAAAAATTTATCAAGCGTCTTGATCTATCTCTATAGATCTTGATGCCCAATATGTAAGCAGCTTCACCGAGGCCTTTCTTTGAAAAAAATCCTTTCAAACACTCCTTTATGCTTTCCAGACAATTCTACATCATTTTCGATCAACAATATGTCATTCACATATACTTATCAGAAAGGCTGCACTGCTCCCACTCACTTTCTTGTAAATACAGGCTTCACCGCAAGTCTGTATAAAACTATATGCTTTGATCACTTTATCAAAGCATATATTCCAACTTCGAGATGCTTGCACCAGTCCATAGATGGATCGCTGGAGCTTGCTCACTTTGTTAGCACCTTTAGGATTGACAAAACCTTCTTGTTGCATCATATACAACTCTTCTTTAAGAAATCCATTAAGGAATGTTGTTTTGACATCCATTTGCCAGATTTCATAAAATGTGGCAATTGCTAACATGATTCGGATAGACTTAAGCATTGCTACGAGTGAGAAAATCTCATCGTAGTCAACATCTTGAACATGTCAAAAACCTTTTGCGATAATTCGAGCTTTGTAGATAGTAACGCTACTATCAGTGTCCGTCTTACTCTTGAAAATCCATTTATTCTTAATGGCTCACCGATCAACGGGCAAGTCAATCAAAGTCCATACTTTGTTCTAATACATGGATCTCATCTCAGATTTCATGGCTTCAAGCCATTTCGCGGAATCTGGGCTCACCATCGCTTTCTGATAGTTCGTAGGTTCGTCATGATCAAGTAACATGACCTCCAGAACAGGATTACCGTACCACTCTGGTGCAGAACGTATTCTGGTTGACCTACGAGGTCCGGTAGTAACTTGATATGAAGTTTCATGATCATCATCATTAACTTCGTCACTAATTGGTGTAGGAATCACTAGAACTGATTTCTGTGATGAACTACTTTCCAATTCAGGAGAAGATACAATTACCTCATCAAGTTTTACATTCCTCCCAATCACTTCTTTCGAGAGAAACTTCTTCTCTAGAAAGGATCCACTCTTAGCAACAAAGATCTTGCCTTTCGGATCTGTGATAGAAGGTGTACCCAACAATTTCTTTTGGGTATCCTGTGAAGACGCACCTTTCCAATTTGGGTTTGAGCTTATCAAGCTGAAACTTATTCACATAATCATCACAACCCCAAACTTTAAGAAACGACAACTTAGGTTTCTTGCTAAACCACAATTCATATGGTGTCTTCTCAATGGATTTAGATGGTGCCCTATTTAATGTGAATGCAGCTGTCTCTAATGCATAACCCCAAAATGATAGTGATAAATCAGTAAGAGACATCATAGATTGCACCATATGACCATATCTAATAAAGTACGGTTATGACGTTCAGACACACCATTATGCTGTGGTGTTCCAAGTGGCATGAGTTGTGAAACTATTCCGCATTGTTTCAAATAAAGACCAAACTCGTAACTCAAATATTCTCCTCCACGATCAGATCACAGAAACTTTATTTTCTTGTTACGATGATTTTCCACTTCACTCTGAAATTCTTTGAACTTTTTAAATGTTTCAGACTTATGTTTCATCAAGTAGATATACCCATATCTGCTCAAATCATCTGTGAGGATCAGAAAATAACAATACCTGCCGCGAGCCTCAACACTCATCGGATTGCATACATCAATATGTATTATTTCCAATAAGTCAGTTGCTTGCTCCATTGTTCCGGAAACGGAGTTTTAGTCATCTTGCCCACGAGGCATGGTTCGCAAGCATCAAATGATTCATAACCAAGTGATTCCAAAAGCCCATCAGCATGGAGTTTCTTCATGCGCTTTACACCAATATGACCTAAACTGCAGTGCCGCATATAAGTTGCACTATCATTATTAACTTTGCATCTTTTGGCTTCAATATTATGAATATCTGTATTTCTATGATCGAGATTCAACAAACCATTCACATTGGGTGTATGACCTCAAAAGGTTTTATTCATGTAAATAGAATAACAATTATCCTTGACTTAAATGAATAACTATATTGCAATAAACATGATCCAATCATATTATGCTTTACACAAACATCAAATGACATTTATTTTAGGTTCAACACTAACCCCGAAGGTAAAGGGAGTGTGCGATGGTGATCATTTAAACCTTGGAATCACTTCCAACTCACATCATCACCTCGCCCTTAACTAGTCTCTGTTTATTTTGCAACTTCCGTTTCGAGTTACTACTCTTAATAACTGAACCAGTATCAAATACTGAGGTGTTGTTATAAACACTAGTAAAGTACACATCAAACATGTATATCAAATATATACTTTCGTTCACTTTGCCATCCTTCTTACCCGCCATGTATGTAGGGCAGTTCCACTTCCAGTGACCATTTCCTTTGAAGTAGAAGCACTCAGTTTCAGGCTTGGGTCTTGATAACCCACACGTATAGGGATCGCAATAGTTTTCAAGGGTAGAGTATTCAACCCAAATTTATTTATTTGACACAATGGGAGCCAAAGAATATTCTCAAGTATTAGCAGCTGAGTTGTCAATTCAACCACACCTGAAAACTTAATATCTGCAGAAAGGTATTTAGTAGCAAAGTAATATGATAGTAGTGGTAACGGTGGCAAAAGGTAACGGTAGCAAAAGTAATATTTTTGGGTTTTGTAGTGATTGTAATAGTAGCAACGGAAAAGTAAATAAGCAAAGAACAATATATGAAAAGCTCATAGGCATTGTGATGAGCACATGGGTACATCATATATGACATTTCAGAAAAGTGCACAATTTAGTTGGAAAGAATTACTAAGCCGAATCAAGCAAACACATGGCCAGGTGAACGCTAACTTAAGTTCATACCACAATCTTGACCAAATGGCTGCACTTTCATCTCCATTGTTGTTGGTTGAACTTAGGTATCACATGGAAGAAATCCAACAACCTATGAGCTTTTGGAGCAACCGCTTTTGAGGAAAAAGTTTGGAGAAAACAAGTTTCAAGTGAAGCTGATGCTGTCAGATTTTATCTCTGATGTTTCTTTGTGCCACAATCATATGGTGGAGAGACGGGGCCATAGGGGTACATCACCAGAAGCTTCATCAAATTATCTTTCCAATGCAAAAAACCTCACATGATTTGGAGTTGTGAGTCAAAAGTTGTAGTCATTCTCGTGGAAGGTGTTCAGGCTGTCAAGGCTTCGCGAATTTCCGAGGAGCTCTCCAACAACTCCCAAAGTTGTCTGCTTATTCCCCCAAAAAAGTCATGCAAACATGTTTACTTCTGAAACCATTTTCACACCTAGCCAAGGGTGGTTTTCCTTGCTATAAAACCCCATCTCCCCCATCCTCTAGGAAACCTTTTGTCAAACCATTCAACTACAAGTTTATGCAGCAAGACTGCTAGAAAGATCTGAGAGATCTTGCTACCTTTGCTCTTGTGAGTTCATTCGGATTCGCGAGAAGGAGCCTTTGGTTCCCCCTAGTTCGTGCTCTACGGTCCCGGCCGTTTTGTGTGGATTAGTCCCGGTTTGTGGTTCTGCGATTGTTCGGACAACGGGTTGGAGTTCTTGTAGCTTCGGTCAGCCATCCCCAACGTATGGGTTGCATCCAACCTTGGCAGGTATAAAGCTAGTTATCCCGACTGCTTGCAGCTAGTTATCCCTCCCGATTCGATCCTACGATGTGAAGATCGGGCCACCCTCGGGCATGAACTCGTTCGTCGGATTCCCACCTATCATCTGGTATCAGAGCCTTCGTTGACACGGTAGGATCTGTTATCCAAGTTTATCTTGCTATCATCCCTTTAGATTGAGTGTTTTTCATGCTATATTTTCTGTCCTAGAAGTCCAAAGCCCCACCAAAAATAAATCCAAGCCTTGTTGGTGCTGAGATCTTGTTGTTGCATACCTTGCATGTTCTTCATCTTTTAGATCTGCACCAAGTTCATCTTCATAGTTGTTTTCAGATTTAGTTGTTGTGCTTTGGAAAAAGAGAGAAAAGAAAGTGGCAAAAAAATCAAAGAGAGGAAAAAAAGTGGCAAAAAATCAAAGAGAGAAAGAAAAGAGTGGCAGAAAAAAAAGTCAAAAGAGAAAAAGAAAGTGTTGTGTAAGATCCAAAAGTTTCAGCTTGGTAGAAAAAATTTCAGAAGCTTGCGTGTTGTGTGTTATCCAATCTTGGTGCAAAGGTGCAGCAGATCTATCCCCATATTTTCTTGATTTGCATCAACTTGATTTCAGCACAAGCCCTTTTTTTGTTTACCCCACCGAGATCCACCAAAAACCGAAGCTAGTTCTTTGATCCCTGTCTTTCAATCGCTTTAACACATCCGAGAGAAGCACGGTCTGATGTGAACTCATAAGAACTTTGGTGAGTAAGAGGTGAGGTTGTGCGATTCCACAAAATTATCCTATTCCACTTTTTAGCCCTACTAACATGGCAGGATCTACACCAAGTGTGCGTTGAAATAATCATGGAGAAGGAAATTGTTTGGCCACCCACGCTGATATGCAACAACTCAAGAACAACATACTACGAGGCATGGAGAGGATGCTTCACGAGCGTCTTCCAACAGGTGGTGATAGGGTTCGACACCGACAATACCCTGTTGCTCATGAAGTGCAGCAAAGAAGACATGCTCCAGGGCTTGAGGTTGCTACTTGGGGGTGTGTCACTACTACTCAAGTAGTGCAGCAACGAGGACATGTTCCCAGGCATGGTGTTGCTGCTACACCTGAAGTGCAACAAGGATGTAATGCTCGAGGGAGAAGTTGTGGCACCCGTCAACACAACGACGACCGACCGCAAAGCATGACCGTGGTTGACGGAGCGGCTCCGGTGATTCATAGCCCATGTTCACCTAAGAAGCTCACTCCTAATGTTGGCATCTTGACCACCACTATTCTCTCAACATCCAAGAAACATGTGCCACAAAATCCATGTGAGGAAGAGAGTCCACAATCCAAAATCCCACAACTTGTGAGTTATAAGAAAAGCAAGCTGAGTGACTCCACCAGAAGTGAGGAAGAGTGTCCACTTTCAAAAATCCCACCACTTGAGAGTGAAAAGAAAAATGAGTTGAGTGACTCCACCAAAAGTGAGGAAGAGTGTCCACTTTCAAAAATCCCACCACTTGAGAGTGAAAAGAAAAATGATTTGAGTGACTCCACCAAATGTGAGGAAGAGTGTCCACTTTCCACAATTCCATATATTGAGAGTGATAAGGTAAGTGAGGTGAGTGAGTCCACAAAATGTGAGATTGAGATCATTCCACACCACATTAGAGAGATGAGTGAACCACAACATAATATACCACATCATCCAAGAGAGAAGATTAGTGAGTTGTGTGAGTCCACCAAACATGAGCTTGAGGTGTTTCCCCATAATATGAAAGAAATGAGTGATACACCAAATGAAAAGAGAGAGGAGTATTCAATTACTAACCTTTCACAAAATTATCTTTCTTTACAATATGTGCAGATGCAAAATTCATACTTATTAGCTCTCTTGAAACGATGGGAGGACGAGATCCAGAAACAATTGTGGTGCACTTGGAACACCACTATAGAAGGTGCATGTGTGAAGATTGATTTTCAGAAAGGCATTCAAGTACTCAATGAGGTAAAACAAAAAGGATCTTCCATTTTGAGGAAGCCAGAGGTATGCACTTATGAGTTTTTGAAGCAATGTCGTGATAAGATTAGAGAAAAATTGTTTGGTACATCATCCATCTAGCAATGTGATTTTGCTAATCTTGAAGAAGCTATTAAAGATCCAATAAAACTGAATGTTGCACGTGATTATTCATCATTTTCTTTTCCTAGTTATTTTGTAATGTCCTCATGCCATAATTTTGTAGAGCGAACGAAGTCGAGGACGAATTTTCTCCAAGAGAGGGAGGATGATATAGAGAGGCTCATAGTTGGTTATAAATTTGTTCCCCATGAAAATATTTGCTAGAAGGAACTCCTAAGTCGAACAAAACATCATGTTGGCACCGTCCATATGATAGCAAAGCTGAAAACTAAAATTCTTCATATCATGGAACATTTGCATTATGATTTGGTCTTGCCCTACTTTCTTTTGTGTGAAGACCAGGTAGACTCGAGGACGACTCCTTTTCAAAAGAGGAGGGATGATAAGGATATCTCAATCATTGAAACAACACCGATCATCCCTGAACAAACTCCAAGTTGTGACAAACAAGTACATGATCAAATGCAACACAATTCAAAGGTGAAATCTACAAATGAGGATTGCATTATTTCTTTGCATGGATATTATCTACTTCCCTTCTACTTATCTTTTGTAGATCAAAGAGAGTCGAGGACGAATCTTCATCAAGGGAGGGAGGATGATGAGCACATGGGTACATTGATGAAGACATGTACCTAGGGTAGGGACACGGACCTGACCGAAGAGTCCTACTCTAGGACACCCTTGGGAGAAATCACCTTTCAATCGACTTGAAGGCATCCCACTCGACAGGTTCAAGACACTCGACCAAGAAGCTATCACTCGACCATGAAGCCAACCACTCGACCGCCGGGAGATCTATAGTCACTCCGCAGGCAAACGGTCAGCTGTTAAGTAGTCTTTATGGTCATTATAGATCTTTATTAGGGGAGTTACCAGTAACGCCCGACCTTAAATGTACCTTAAACCCTGCATTACTGGGGGCAGGAGGGAGCCGGCGAACTCTATATAAGCCACCCCCCTCCTCAGTAAGCAGGGTTCGCACCCCTGTAATCTATACACGCATAATCCAGTCGACCGCCTTCGGGCTCCGAGACGTAGGGCTATTACTTCCTTCGAGAAGGGCCTGAACTCGTAAACCTCGCGTGTAACAACTTCCCAATAGCTAGGATCTAGCCTCTCCATACTCACCCCCCTACATCACTGTCAGAGTTAGAACCACGACAGTTGGCGCCCACCGTAGGGCAGGAATCTTAGCGCTTAGTTGGAGAAGTTGTGATTTTTCTCGATCCCTTTGATCATGTTTTCTTGCGGAGTTTTGGCAGAGGACCGCGAGATCCGTCTCGGCGTGCTCACCTTCATCGTCGACGACTCCGCCTGGCTTCAGGAGGCACCGCTCGACATCGACGCGCTCCCCGCCCGCGGTGCGACACATTTCCGCGCATGCGTTCGTGGCGTCCTCCTGCGGCAACCGTCGACCCAATATGGGTCGGCCCCCGTATCGTCTCCCCGCCCTGTCTCCCACCAGCGTAAGCGCTCCGGTCGGTCAAGACTTCAGCGGTGGGTGAGGCACGCCGTGGCCCGCCAATCGGCAGCCCCGCAAGTCGCGGCCATCGAGCCCGTCGAATCCCTCTACGGCCTGTTTGACCTGTTGACTGGCTCCGTGGAGACCGCATCCGAGTGCGACAGCAGCGATCCAGCGGCTGAGGTTCTGGCGGTCGATGGAACACACAGTCCCCCTGGTTTCCCTCGCACTGATGGAGGCGCGGGTGGGGGCGATCCGTCGCATCCCCACGACGAGTATCTCCCCGAACCTCTCACGTCATTGCAGCGAGAGGAGCTTCGTCGCTGGAACATGGACGCGCTCCGCACTCCTATCGTCGGAGAGACCCCCGAGGTCCGGGCCTTGGAGGACGCGCGTTTGGCCAACTTGGCCGAGCGCACTCGACTGGAGAATCTCTAGCGAGCACTAGACGAGCAAGCGCGTCAGCGGGCTCCCGAGTCTAGTCGACGCCAGCTCTTCCCGCCGACGCAGGTATATCGAACCCCAGTTCAGAATCTGGCCGCCGTGGCCCGTATAGCAGAATCGATTCAGCCCTCCCAGTCGGAGGCTGGCAGGGGCTTATTACAGATCAGAGCATTGCTCCGGGCGGCGGGAGACCAGAATTCCGCAGTCTCTCAGTCGCGGAATAGGATCCACAGTCGGTCTGTCGCAACAGATACAGTCGAGTCAGCTCACAGCCCGAGATCGCCCCCGAGGCATGAGGGACGTGGTGGCCAGCATGATCAGTACAGGAGGAATGAGCAGTATGATCACCGATTCGACCGTGATGATCGACGTCGAGTGCCAACCCCTCCCCCGAGGAGTGGGTCGTATGCGCCTCGACGGCAAGATGACAGACGCCCTCATAGTGTTGGGCAGAGGATTCCAGTCGACCCCAGAGACCCAGGCTTTGATGCGAGATCCATCCTCGTTCAAGGTTTGGTTGACAGGAACAGAGCTCATCGAGAAGGCCACAACAGAGATGCGCCTGCTAGCAGCAGAGTACGTGCTTCAGGGCCAGAGTGTTTCAGTCGAGCCATCAGAGCCGCAGTGATACCTCCCAATTTCAGGTTGGCGACTGGAATCGGCAAGTTCACCGGTGAATCTAAGCCTGACACCTGGCTCGAAGATTACCGAGTGGCTGTACAGATTGGCGGTGGCAATGACGAGGTGGCCATGAAGCATTTGCCTCTCATGTTAGAGGGCTCGGCCAGAGCATGGCTAAATCAGTTGGCACCCGGCAGCATTTACACTTTGGAGGACCTCTCCCGAGTGTTTATCACAACCTTTGAAGGAACATGCAAGCGACCTGCAGGCCTAACCGAGCTGCGGTCTTGCGTGCAGAAGCCGAATGAAACTCTGAGGGAATACATCCAGAGGTGGATCACGCTGCATCACTCGGTTGAGAACGTGCCAGACCATCAAGCAGTTTGTGCCTTCAAGGAAGGTGTTAAATACAGAGAGTTGAATCTAAAGTTCGGTCGAACTGGAGAGATGTCTCTGAATCGGATGACGGAGATTGCCACCAAGTATGCTAACGGAGAAGACGAAGATCGACTCCGGAGTGGCAAGTAGAAAGCAATCGCCCAGGAAACTGGAGGCAATTCCAGTCGGAAGCAGAAGCGGAAGGCCGAGCCAGCCGCTCCTGGAGAGGCCCTGGCCGTAGCCCAGGGAAACTTCAAGGGAAAACCCAAGGGCACCTGGAAGCCCAAAAAAGTCAAGGATCAAGACGGAAATGATGTTTTGGATCTGCCATGTCACATCCACACCAAGAAGGATGAAGAGGGTAATTTTATTTACCCAAAGCATACCACTCGACAGTGCCGGCTCCTGATCCAGCAGTTCCAAGGAAAACAGTCCAAGGATAAGGAAAAAGAGTCGGACAGAGTCGAGGACAAGGAAGACAGTGACGATGGATACCCCCAAGTCAATTCCACCCTGATGATTTTTGCCGATGTCGAAAGCAAAAGTCGACTGAAAGTCATTAACCGAGAGGTGAACATGGTTGCCCCGGCAACACCCAGTTACCTGAAGTGGTCTCAGACTGCCATCACATTCGACCAGTCTGATCACCCGACGCACATTGCCACCCCTGGGAGGCAAGCTTTGGTGGTTGACCCAATTGTTGAAGGCACTCGACTGACTAAAGTCCTGATGGATGGAGGCAGTGGCCTGAACATACTGTATGCTGAAACATTGAAAGGAATGGGCATTCCGATGTCCAGACTCAGCACCAGTAACATGAGTTTCCATGGAGTCATTCCTGGGAAGAAAGCCCAATCACTCGGCAAGATCGCTCTTGATATGGTTTTCGGTGATTCAAAGAATTACCGCAAGGAAAAGTTGACATTCGAGGTCGTGGACTTCCAAAGTGCTTATCACGCCATTTTGGGCAGGCCAGCTTACACACGCTTCATGGCCCGGCCATGTTACGTGTACCTCAAACTGAAGATGCCTGGCCCCAAAGGTGTGATCACTGTCACAGGCAATCGGAAGAAGGCGGAAGAGTGCTTTCAGAAGGGCTCAAAGATTGCAGATGCTCAGATGGCAGTGGTCGAGCTGCAAGAGTACCAAAAGAATGCCGACCCAAGCGAGTTGCTACGAGCCAAGAAGCCTGCTTCAGAATCAGCTTTTCAGTCGTCCGGTGAAACAAAAACAGTCGACATTCACCCGACCGACCCCGATGTTGCCCCGACTCACATCTCAACGACGCTTGACTCCAAATAGGAAGAAGCGCTCATCCAGCTCCTCCGTGAGAACTGGGACATCTTCGCATGGAAACCCTCCGACATGCCTGGAGTTCCCAGGGGGCTGGCTGAGCACCGTCTACGGGTCAACCCAAAATTCAAGCCTGTGAAGGAACATCTTCGACGGTCCGCCGTCCAGAAGAAGCAAGCCATTGACGAGGAGGTGGCTCGGCTCTTAGCAGCAGAGTTCTTCCGAGAAATTTACCACTCCGAGTGGCTCGCCAATGTCGTCATGGTCCCCAAGAAGGACAAGTCACTTCGCATGTGCATTGATTTCAAACATATCAATCGGGCCTGCCCGAAAGATCATTTTCCTCTCCCTCGCATCGACCAAATAGTCGACTCGACTGCGGGGTGCGAGAGATTGTCTTTTCTAGATGCTTATTCCGGGTACCATCAGATCCGTCTGTATGGACCCGACGAAATCAAAACAGCTTTCATCACCCCATTCGGATGCTTCTGTTATGTCACTATGCCGTTCGGCCTCAAGAACGCCGGAGCCACGTTCATGAGAATGATTCAGAAGTGTTTACTCACTCAAATCAGTCGGAATGTGGAGGCATACATGGATGATATTGTGGTCAAGTCACGCAAAGGTTCCGACCTGCGAGCTGACCTTGCCGAAACCTTTGCCAACCTCAGGAGGTATGATATCAAGCTCAATCCATCAAAATGCACATTCGGAGTTCCAGGCGGAAAGTTACTCGGTTTTCTCGTTTCCGAACGAGGGATCGACGCCAATCCTGAGAAAATTGGCACCATACTCCGGATGAAGCGTCCTGTACGCGTGCATGATGTCCAAAAGCTTACAGGCTGCTTGGCCGCTTTAAGTCGATTCATTTCTCGCCTCGGTGAAAAGGCGTTGCCTCTCTACCGACTGATGAAGAAGTCTGACAAGTTCGAGTGGACTCCAGAAGCTGATGCAGCGTTTGCAGAACTCAAAGCTCTGCTCTCCACCCAGCCGGTGCTTACTGCCCCAATCAGCAAAGAGCCTCTGCTGCTGTACATTGCAGCCACGGGACAAGTTGTCAGTACAGTACTCACGGTCGAGCGGGAAGAAGAAGGAAAGGCCTTCAGAGTTCAGCGCCCAGTCTATTATCTGTCTGAAGTTTTGACCCCTTCAAAACAAAGATACCCTCACTACCAGAAGCTTGTATATGGGATTTACATGACCACGAAGAAGGTTGCACATTACTTCTCTGACCACTCCATTACAGTCGTCAGCGACGCCCCACTGTCAGAGATACTGCATAACAGAGATGCAACTGGTCGAGTGGCCAAGTGGGCGATTGAACTCCTTCCCTTAGATATCAGGTTTGAAGCAAAGAAGGCTATTAAGTCCCAAGCAATCGCAGATTTCATCGCCGAGTGGATTGAACAGCAGCTTCCGACTCAAGTTCACTCGGAGCACTGGACCATGTTCTTCGACGGATCTAAGATGCTGAATGGTTCCGGCGCTGGGGTAGTTCTAGTCTCCCCCCGAGGAGATAAGCTCAGATATGTTCTCCAGATTCACTTTGATTCCTCCAACAATGAAGCAGAGTATGAAGCACTTTTGTATGGGTTGCGCATGGCCATTTCACTCGGCGTCCATCGCCTCATGGTCTATGGCGACTCAGATTTGGTGGTTAATCAGGTGATGAAGGAGTGGGACGTCAGAAGTCCAGCTATGACTGGTTATTGCAATGCAGTGAGAAAGCTAGAAAAGAAATTCGAGGGGTTAGAGCTTCATCACATCCCCCGACTGAAAAACCAAGCAGCTGATGACCTGGCAAAGATAGGCTCTAAGCGAGAAGCCATTCCCAGCAATGTGTTTTTGGAGCACATCCGCTCGCCGTCAGTCCAGGAAGATCCTTTCACAGAAGAAGCCCCACAACCAAAAAGTGCCACAGATCCGACTGAAGTCGAAGTTCCTGCTATGGTCGACCTAATCATGGAAGTCTTGGCAATAACTCCCGACTGGACAATACCGTACATCGCGTATGTCCTAAGGAAAGAGCTCCCAGAGGACGAGGAAGAGGCTCGACAGATCGTCCGCCGATCCAAGGCCTTCACAGTCATAAAGGGGCAGTTGTACAGAGAAAGCGCGACTGGAATCGGTCAGAAGTGCATAACTCCGGAAGAAGGTCAGATGATCCTTGATGAGATCCATTCGGGGACCTGCGGTCACCATGCGTCCTCCCGAACCATTGTGGCCAAAGCGTACCGGGCGGGATTTTACTGGCCAAGAGCAAATGAGATGGCAAAGGAGATAGTTGACAAGTGTGAGGGGTGTCAGTTCTACTCCAACATGTCCCACAAGCCCGCATCAGCCCTGAAGACCATTCCACTCGTCTGGCCCTTCGCTGTCTGGGGACTGGACATGGTCGGTCCTCTGAGAACAGGCAAGAGCGGTTTCACCCATGTGCTTGTGGCAGTCGACAAGTTTACCAAGTGGATTGAAGCTAAACCCATCAAGAACCTCGATGCTGGCACTGCTATTAGTTTCGTCAGAGGACTAACATTCAGATATGGAGTCCCTCACAGCATCATCACTGACAATGGGTCAAACTTCGATTCAGACCAGTTCAGAGCCTTTTGCGCCTCTCAAGGCACTCGTGTCGACTATGCGTCAGTCGCCCATCCCCAGTCGAATGGACAAGCTGAAAGAGCAAATGGTCTGATCCTCAAAGGACTAAAGCCTCGGCTAATGCGTGATCTCAAGCACGCAGCAGGTGCCTGGGTCGACGAGCTTCCGTCAGTTCTATGGGGATTAAGGACCACCCCTAATCGGTCGACTGGAAGAACCCCGTTCTTTCTTGTTTATGGAGCCGAAGCCGTTCTGCCAAGTGATCTCCTTCACAACGCTCCCCGAGTCGAGCTTTACACCGAAGATGAAGCAGAACAGGCTCGGCAAGATGCAGTAGACCTCCTGGAAGAAGAAAGAGAGATGGCCATGATCAGATCGACCATTTATCAGCAAGACTTGCGTCGATTCCATGCCCGACATGTGAAGAGTCGAGCCTTCCAAGAAGGAGATTTGGTCCTCCGAGTGGATCAACAGAAACCACACAAGCTTGCTCCTACTTGGGAAGGCCCCTTCATCATCACCAGAGTCCTCCACAACGGAGCGTATCACCTCTACAATGTTGATCGCCAGATTGACGAGCCGCGAGCTTGGAATGCGGAACTACTCCGCCCCTTTTATACTTAAGTTCCTTCCCATAAAGATGTAATAAGAGAAACTTCCGCAGTTCATTTTTATCAAAGTCAAGAGTGTTCCAACGATTGCTGTCACTTCTGTTTACATGCGAGAACCCCCAGTGGGTGACTTAGCCGCGAACCCGTTTCGCCTAAGTTTAAAAAAAAATCCTACCAAGTGGAAAGCAAACCTCCCACTCGGGGGCTTAGCTGCAGTCCAGCACTCGCCTAAGTCCTCTTACGAAGAGACTTAGCTGCGGTCAGCACTCGCCTAAGTTTGAAAAATCCTACCGAGTGGAGAGCAAACCTCCCACTCGGGGGCTTAGCTGCAGTCCAGCACTCGCCTAAGTTCTCTTACGAAGAGATTTAGCTGCGGTCAGCACTGTCCTAAGTTTGAAAAATCCTACCGAGTGGGGAGCAAACCTCCCACTCGAGGGCTTAGCTGCAGTCCAGCACTCGCCTAAGTTCTCCTACGAAGACACTTAGCTGCGGTCAGCACTCGCCTAAGTTTGAAAAATCCTACCGAGTGGAGAGCAAACCTCCCACTCGGGGGCTTAGCTGCAGTCCAGCACTCGCCTAAGTTCTCTTACGAAGAGACTTAGCTGCGGTCAGCACTCGCCTAAGTTTGAAAAATCCTACTGAGTGGAGAGCAAACCTCCCACTCGGGGGCTTAGCTGCAGTCCAGCACTCGCCTAAGTTCTCTTACGAAGAGACTTAGCTACGGTCAGCACTCGCCTAAGTTTGAAAAATCGTACCGAGTGGAGAGCAAACCTCCCACTCGGGGGCTTAGCTGCAGTCCAGCACTCGCCTAAGTTCTCCTACGAAGAGACTTAGCTGCGGTCAGCACTCGCCTAAGTTTGAAAAATCCTACCGAGTGAAGAGCAAACCTCCCACTCGGAGGCTTAGCTGCAGTCAAGCACTCGCCTAAGTTCTCCTACGAAGAGACTTAGCTGCGGTCAGCACTCGCCTAAGTTCGAAAATCCTACCGAGTGGAGAGCAAACCTCCCACTCGGGGGCTTAGCTGCAGTCCAGCACTCGCCTAAGTTCTCCTACGAAGAGACTTAGCTGCGGTCAGCACTCGCCTAAGTTCGAAAATCCTACCGAGTGGAGAGCAAACCTCCCACTCGGGGGCTTAGCTGCAGTCCAGCACTCGCCTAAGTTCTCCTACGAAGAGACTTAGCTGCGGTCAGCACTCGCCTAAGTTTGAAAAATCCTACCGAGTGGAGAGGAAACCTCCCACTCGGAGGCTTAGCTGCAGCCCAGCGCTTGCCTAAGTATGAAACACTTCTCATGTCCCAAGGACGACGAGAGGCAGGTCGACTGCCACCTTCTCCTTCGGAGCTGCACCACAGACACAAAAGTTATTTCGAGTGAAGATCAAATCCCACTCGACGGGTCGTCCACAAAGAGATTCAACGACAAATCAATTACGGATAAAGCCTAAAAGGTCCTAGAAACCTCAGGTCAAAGTACTCGAGCCCCCGGCTCGGCAGAGTTTAACTGTTACACTTCCACTCGGCATTCCGAGGCAAATTTAAGGCAGAGTTTAACGGTTTACAAAATACACTCGGCATTCCGAGGCAAGTTTTTTCATTCCTCAGGAGGAGGAGGACTGGCAGGGGCCACGAACTCATCCAAGTCGATCCCATCTGCGATGCGGGTAGCAGCAGCAATAAATGTCTCCATGAAGTCCTGGAAGTTGTGCTTCCTCGTGTTGGCGACTTGGATGGCGGCCAGCTTCTCCTCCCGCACCTCCTTACAATGGACGCGGACCAGGGACAGAGCCACGTCAGCGCCGCACCGAGCTGAAGACTTCTTCCACTCCTGCACTCGGTCAGAGATTCCATTGAGTCGAGTCATCAGAGACTCGAGATCATTCTAGAGCGTAGATTCCGGCCAAAGTGTCGGGTCGATCCGCGTCATGGCAACCTTCAATCGAGCCAAGTAATCCACGACGCCGTCAACACGAGACTCCAGACGGAGCACGTTCATTGCGGCCTCGTTCTTCACAAGAGAGTTAACAGGGTCCAAGCTCGGCTCCACTTGACTGGTCTCCTCTTCAAAATTCTGGCAAATTTCTGCATACAAGATTCAAGGATAAGACAGTTTTCACAGAATGAGTCGACTCAAAAACCAGTCGGAACTGAATGCGCACCTTCAAGCTTAAGGTACAACTTCTTGGCGAGGCTCCCCAAGTAGCTCTCCAGGTCGTTTCTCCCGCGAGCGAGGCCTTCCATCTTCTCGCTCAGGGTGAGGTTCTCCTTCTTCCAACGTGAACACTCCCTGTTGGCTTCATTCAGAGCGGTCTTGAGCTTGGAATTCTCTTGTTCTAAGTGGTCGACCGAAGCTAGCTTCTGTGCGGCCAAAGCGGTCTTGTCATCAGCCTCCTTACGGGCAGCGGCCAAGTCCTGATCCTTCTTCGCCAGAGCTTCTTTCAGTTTTTCTGCAAAAAATGATGATTGAGTCGGAGAAAGCGAAAAGATACTCAAGCCTAAAAACTAACCAGTCGACAAAGACGTCTTACCTGCGGCGCCGTCTCTGACCGTCTGCAGTTCTGTCCTGGCCAGCTCCAGATCAAGGTTCATTTGAATTTGCTGCTTCTCCAAGTCAGCCAAGCGGGTTCCAAGATCACAAGATTTCTGAAGTCGAAGGGGAGGAGTTGCAATCTCAGTAAAAAAAAGAAGAAGAGCAACAAAGACAATAAATACTAAGACTACGGTCGACTGCCCGCAGTCCACCATAGTCTCGGGGACTACACCCAGTGGGTGCACTTAGCGTGGCCCCACCGGTTCGTATCCCACCCGACCGACCCCTGAAGTCGAGTCAAAGACAAGTTGCTTCCGAAGCAGCTGAGAGACAATAAGCCTACACCCAGTAAAAAAAAGAGAGAAAGACGTCGACTGCCCGCAGTCGACTTCCATTCGACATGGCCCGATCAGACAGAGCGAAGAAACTCAACTACGACTCAATTTAAAGACTACAGCCGACCGCCAGCAGTCGACCGTAGTCTCGGGGACTACACCCAGTGGGTGCATTTAGCGTGCCCCCACTCGTCCATAAAAAAAACACCCAGTGGGTGTACAAACTTAAAGATCTTCGAAAAGAGATTCTTCAAAGAACATACCAAAACAGATCAAGTGTTGAAGTCGACTGACCTGGACATTGCTCTGAAGAGCCGAGCTTGCGTCGTAAGCCGCCTGGCAAGCCTCCCGAGCCACTTTTACCTGCTCCATCATGACTCCAGCCTGGCGTACAGCCTCCTTCGCAGCAGCCGCTTGGTCCTCAGGGACGGGGTACGCAACAAAAAGCGAAGACGGATCTGCAGTCGACGCTGAAGGCTGCGCACTCGTCAAAGGAACAACGAAAGTCACGGAAGCCCGAGTGGGTTCGCCATCATCCCGAACTGCAGCCTCAGGCGCGGGAGTGGATTGCGGAGCCTTGCCAGCCAACACCTTCTTCTTCCTCTTCACCCTCAGTGGTGTGTTGTCGTCGTCGTCCGGGAGGTCGATAACATGAGGAGGAGCTGCAAGGAAAACATTCAATCGACCAATGCTTCAGTCGACTCGTAAGCAGGACGGCAGTGATCGTACCAGGGTTAGAGGTGACAGCGTCCTCCATCTCTTGGTCGTTGTTCCTGGCGGAGACCTCAGAAGTTGCACCACTGCAAATCTCGAAAGTAAGTCAGTTGGCCCAGTGAATCGACCAAGGATCCGTCCACAGTCGACAAAGGAAAGCAAGTGTTGTTGTTACCCCGAAATGGTGGGAACAGCTATCTTCATTTTGGGCAAGGCCTTGGGCGGTTTAGATGGCGCCGTTCATGGGTGCTTGGGAGCCTTCCCGGTCGGCGGAGGAGAAGAAGTCCGAGGGCGTTTCGACGACTACCCAACAGGAGCGGCCGCCTTGCCACGTTCCTGCGCTGGATCGTGGGCGAGCTTGGACCGTCCCTCTGGGCGGGAGGGTTCAGCCTCCTCGTCCTCCTCACTGGAGAAGATGTCGTCGCCCTCCTCTCCCTCACCGTCGGACTCCCACTCGACCTGGTCGTCCCCGCTCTCGCCTCCGCTCCCCTCACCTTCCTCAGTCGACCCTTGTGCCCCGTTGGGCGTCGATTACATCTCAGTGGTCGCCTGGAAGACAACAGACAGGACGAAAGTCAATCGACTTATCCAAAGAAGACCAATACAGAAGACCAAATATCCGACACAAAGACATACCTGGTCCACTTCATATGAGTTGTCGAGTGGAATTACCCTTCTGGCTCCTCGAGGGTTGTCTTTGTTCCCCATGATACTTGACAGCCACCCCTCCAGCATCTCATCGGTGATCTCCTCCGGGTGGATCCGAGTGGTGTCGTCAAGGCCAGAATACAGCCACATCGGGTGGTCTCGCGCCTGGAGCGGTTGAATGCGCCTCTGGAGAAAGACCTCTAACAGGTCCATCCCAGTCACCCCCTCACGGACAAGCTCAACCACTCGACCCGCCAACACCTTGACCTGGGCCCTTTCCTCCGGCGTGACTTTCAGAGAGACAGGCTTCTCGGCTCGGTCGAGGGAGAAAGGAGGAAGACCAGTCGACTGTCCGGGGGTCGCCTGGTCCTGGCAGTAGAACCAGGTCGACTGCCAGCCGCGAACCGACTCCGGGAAGGTGATAGAGGGAAAACAGCTCTTCCCCCTCGTCTGGATTGCCAGGCCCCCGCACAGCTGGATCACTTGCGTCTTTTCATCACTCGACTTGGCCTTTTTAACCGACTGAGAGCGGCAAGTGAAAATATGCTTGAAAAGCCCCCAATGCGGACGGCAACCCAGGAAGGCCTCGCACATGGAAATGAACGCGGCAAGATAGACTGTGGAGTTGGGGGTAAAGTGATGGAGCTGCGCTCCGAAGAAATTCAAGAAACTCCGGAAGAAAGGATGGGGCGGCAGAGAAAACCCTTGGTCGATGTGGGTGGCTAGGAGCACGCACTCACCGTCACGGGGTTGAGGTTCGATCTCTCCCTCCGGAAGACGCGCAGCTTCATGGGGAATGGCTCCCCCCTCGACCATGTCGTCAAGATCCTCTTGCCGGAGCACCGAGGGCATCCAGTCGCCCTGGATCCAACCTTTGGGCAGAGCGGTCCTGGAGGAGGATCCGCCCCGAGCAGATCTCTTCGCTTTCCCCGCCGCCGCCGCCTTCTTCGCGCGCTCCAAAGCGGTGGTCTTGCCCTTCACCATCGTCGCCGGAGAGATCTCGCACGGGCTCGCGGCGTTCGGGCGAGAGCGGAGGTAGCAGAGAGACTGGCAAAGGGAGAGAGGAAGAAGGAAGGAGAAAAGGGCGCACGGCTTGGAAACCCCGAGCCGGCAACTTATAAGGGGCCGCTCCTGAGTGGCTGACCGGTAGGCCCAGGCCATCCAGTCAAATCCCGCAACAGACGCGCGCGCAGTACATGGCGAAAAAGGCGACGCGGAGATCGAGGAACTTCCGCTTTATCGCTTCCGATTACTGCGGCTGCTCCCGTCCCGCGCGCTTCCCAAAATCCAAATCCCGCGACATCCGCGGGCCGCAGAACAACTTGCTAAAAAACAGAAGACCCCGATCGCGCCGGCACTCGGTATGGCACAAACAAAGAAATTCACTCGACGGAAGGCCTGGAATGGATCAAGGCGACTGAAAAGGGTTGACAACGTCATCCGTGATGATTGTCCCGAAACGAGGCGCTCACATAGCCCGAAGAACCAGTCGGAAAGATCTCCAACTCTTTCCCCACTCTAACCTCGATCCATTCGGGGGCTAATGATGAAGACATGTACCTAGGGTAGGGACACGGACCTGACCGAAGAGTCCTACTCTAGGACACCCTTGGGAGAAATCACCTTTCAATCGACTTGAAGGCATCCCACTCGACAGGTTCAAGACACTCGACCATGAAGCCAACCACTTGACCGCCGGGAGATCTATAGTCACTCCGCAGGCAAACGGTCAGCTGTTAAGTAGTCTTTATGGTCATTATAGCTCTTTATTAGGGGCGTTACCAGTAACGCCCGACCTTAAATGTACCTTAAACCCTGCATTACTGGGGGCAGGAGGGAGCCGGCGAACTCTATATAAGCCACCCCCCTCCTCAGTAAGCAGGGTTCGCACCCCTGTAATCTATACACGCATAATCCAGTCGACCGCCTCCGGGCTCCGAGACGTAGGGCTATTACTTCCTCCGAGAAGGGCCTGAACTCGTAAACCTCGCGTGTAACAACTTCCCAATAGCTAGGATCTAGCCTCTCCATACTCACCCCCCTACATCACTGTCAGAGTTAGAACCGCGACATACATCATACATGACATTTCAGAAAAGTGCACAATTTAGTTGGAAATAATTACTAAGCCGAATCAAGCAAACATATGGCCAGGTGAATGCTAACTTAAGTTCATACCACAATCTTGACCAAATGGCTGCACTTTCATCTTCATTGTTATTGGTTGAACTTAGGTATCACATGGAAGAAATCCAACAACCTATGAGCTTTTGGAGCAACCGCTTTGGAGGAAAAAGTTTGGAGAAAACAAGTTTCAAGTGAAGCTGATGCTGTCATATTTTACCTCTGATGTTTCTTTGTGCCACACCCATATGGTGGAGAGACGGGGCCATAGGGGTACATCACCAGAAACTCCATCACATTATCTTTCCAATGCAAAAAACCTCACATCATTTGGAGTTGTGAGTCAAAAGTTGTAGTCATTCTCGTGGAAGGTGTTCATGCTATCAAGGCTTCGCGAATTTCCGAGGAGCTCTCCAACAACTCCCAAAGTTGACTGCTTATTCCCCCAAGAAAGTCATGCAAACCTGTTTACTTTTGAAACCACTTTCACACCTAGCCAAGGGGGGTTGTCCTTGCTATAAAACCCCATCTCCCCCATCCTCTAGGAAACCTTTTGTCAAACCATTCAGCTACAAGCTTATGCAGCAAGACTGCTAGAAAGATCCGAGAGATCTTGCTACCTTTGCTCTTGTGAGTTCATTCGGATTCGCGAGAATGAGCCTCTGGTTCCCCCTAGTTCATGCTCTACGGTTCCGGCCGTTTTGTGTGGATTAGTCCCGGTTTGTGGTTCTGCGATTGTTCGGACAGCGGGTTGGAGTTCTGATAGCTTCGGTCAGCCATCCCCAACGTATTGGTTGCATCCAACCTTGGCAGGTATAAAGCTAGCTATCCCGGCTGCTTGCAGCTAGTTATCCCTCCCGATTCGATCCTACGACATGAAGATCGGGCCACCCTCGGGCATGAACTCGTTCATCGGGTTCCCACCTATCACATTGGATCGGTGATGGAGAATTATGCCGGATGCGATTGATCATGTAACAGTCATAGCCTAGGGTGATACAGAACTAGCTCCAGTTCATCAATGTAATGTAGGCATGTATTCCGAATATAGTCATAGGTGCTTATGGAAAAGAACTTGCATGACATCTTTTATCCTACCCTCCCGTGGCAGCGGGGTCCTAATGCAAACTAAGGGATATTAAAGCCTCCTTTTAATAGAGTACCGGAACAAAGCATTAACACATAGTGAATACGTGAACTCCTCAAACTACGGTCATCACCGGGAGTGGTCCCGATTATTGTCACTTCAGGGTTGCCGGATCATAACACATAATAGGTGACTATGGACTTGCAAGATAGGATCAAGAACTCTCATATATTGATGAAACCATAATAGGTTCAGATATGAAATCATGGCACTCGGGCCCTAGTGACAAGCATTAAGCATAGCAAAGTCATAGCAACATCAATCTCAGAACATAGTGGACACTAGGGATAAAACCCTAACAAAACTAACTCGATTACATGATAAATCTCATCCAACCCATCACCGTCCAGCAAGCCTACGATGGAATTACTCACACATGGCGGTGAGCATCATAAAATTGGTGATGGAGGAAGGTTGATGATGATGATGGCGACGGATTCCCCTCTCCGGAGCCCCGAACGGACTCCAGATCAGCCCTCCCGAGAGAGTTTAGGGCTTGGCGGCGGCTCCGTATCGTAAAATGCGATGAATCCTTCTCTCTGGTTTTTTCTCCCCGAAAGTGAATATATGGAGTCAATGTTGAGGTCGGTGGAGCGTCAGGGGGCCCATGAGGCAGGGGGCGCGCCCAGGGGGGTAGGGCGCGCGCCCACCCTCGTGGACAGGTGGAGGCCCCCTGACGTGGATCTTTCTTCCAGTATTTTTTATATATTCCAAAATAATTCTCCGTTGATTTTCAGGTCATTCCGAGAACTTTTATTTCTGCACAAAAATAACACCATGGAAATTCTGCTGAAAACAGCGTCAGTCCGGGTTAGTTCCATTCAAATCATGCAAGTTAGAGTTCAAAACAAGGGCAAAAGTGTTTGGAAAAGTAGATACGACGGAGATGTATCAACTCCCCCAAGCTTAAAACTTTGCTTGTCCTCAAGCAATTCAGTTGATAAACTGAAAGTGATAAAGAAAAACTTTCACAAACTCTGTTTGCTCTTGTTGTTGTAAATATGTAAAGCCAGCATTCATGTTTTCAGCAAAGATTATGAACTAACCATATCAAAGTAACACTTTGGTCTCATGTTTACTCATATCGATGACATAATCAACTAGCGAGCAATAATAATAAATCTCGGATGACAACACTTTCTCAAAATAATCATGATATGATATAACAAGATGGTATCTCGCTAGCCCTTTCTGAGACCGCAAAACATAAATGCAGAGCACCTTTAAAGATCAAGGACTGAATAGACATTGTAATTCATGGTAAAAGAGATCCAGTCAAGTCATACTCAATGTAAACTTACAGTAATGAATGCAAATGACAACGGTGCTCTCCAACTGGTGCTTTTTAATAAGAGGATGATGACTCAACATAAAAGTAAATGGATAGGCCCTTCGCAGAGGGAAGCAGGGACTTGTAGAGGTGCCAGAGCTCAGTTTTGAAATAGATATGAATAATATTTTGAGCAGTATACTTTCTTTGTGAACATAACAACCGAGAGATCTCGATATCTTCCATGCTACACACATTATAGGTGGTTCCCAAATAGAATGGTAAAGTTTATAATCCCCCTCCACCAACAAGCATCAATCCTTGGCTTGCTCGAAATAACGAGTGCCTCCAACTAACAAGAGTCCCGGGGGAGTTTTGTTTGCAGTTATTTTGATTTGATTTGCATAAAGCATGGGACTGGGCATCCCGATGACCAGCCATTTTCTTGTGAGTGAGGAGCGGAGTCCACTCCTCTTGAGAATAACCCGCCTAGCATGGAAGATACAGACATCCCTAGTTGATACATGAGCTATTCGAGCATACAAAACAGAATGTTTATTTGAAGGATTAGAGTTTGGCACATACAAATTTACTTGGAACGGCAGGTAGATACCGTATATAGGTAGGTATGGTGGACTCATATGGAACAACTTTGAGGTTTATGGAGTTGGATGCACAAGCAGTATTCCCGCTTAGTACAAGTGAAGGCTAGAAAAAGACTAGGAAGCGACCAGCTAGAGAGCGACAATAGTCATGAACATGCATTAAAATTAATCAACACCGAATGCAAGCATGAGTAGGATATAATGCACCATGAACATGAATATCGTAGAGGCTATGTTGATTTTGTTTCAACTACATGCGTGAACATGTGCCAAGTCAAGCCACTCGAATCGTTCAAAAGAGGATACCACCCTATCATACCACATCACAACCATTTTAATAGCATGTTGGCACACAAGGTAAACCATTATAAGCTTCTAGCTAATTAAGCATGGCATAAGCAACTATAATCTCTAATTGTCATTGCAAACATGTTTATTCATAATAGGCCGAATCAGAAACGATGAACTAATCACATTTACAAAAACAAGAGAGGTCGAGTTCATACCAGCTTTTCTCATCTCAATAAGTTCATCATATATCATCATTATTGCCTATCACTTGCACGACCGAATAGTGTGGATAATAATAATAGTGCACATGCATCGGACTAAGCTGGTGTTGGGGAACGTAGTAATTTCAAAAAAAATCCTACGCACACGCAAGATCATGGTGATGCATAGCAACGAGAGGGGAGAGTGTTATCCACGTACCCTCGTAGACCGAAAGCGGAAGCGTTAGCACATCGCGGTTGATGTAGTTGTACGTCTTCACGATCCAACCGATCAAGTACCGAACGCGCGGCACCTCCGAGTTCTGCACATGTTCAACTCGATGATGTCCCTCGAACTCCGATCCAGTCGAGTGTTGAGGGAGAGTTTCATTAGCACGACGGCGTGGTGACGATGATGATGTTCTACCAACGCAGGGCTTCGCCTAAGCACCGCTACGATATGACTGAGGTGGATTATGGTGGAGGGGGGCACCGCACACGGATAAGATATCAAGAGATTAATTGTTGTGTCTTTGGGGTGCCCATTCCCCCGTATATAAAGGAGTGGAGGAGGGGGAGGGCCGGCCCTCTCTATGGCGCACCCTAGGGGAGTCCTCCTCCCACCGGGAGTAGGATTTCCCCTTTCCTAGTAGAACTAGGAGCCCTTCCAAGTAGTAGGAGTAGGAGGGAAGGAAAGGGAAGGGAAAAGGAGAAGGAAGGAAGGGGGCGCCCCCCTCCCTAGTCCAATTCGGACCAGCCCATTGGGAGGGGTGCAACCACCCTTTGAGGCCTTTCTCTCCTTTCCCGTATGGCCCATTAAGGCCCAATACGAATTCCCGTAACTCCCCGGTACTCCCAAAAATATCCGAATCACTCGGAACCTTTCCGATGTTCGAATATAGTCGTCCAATATATCGATCTTTATGTCTCGACCATTTCGAGACTCCTCGTCATGTCACCGATCTCATCCGGGACTCTGAACTCCTTCGCTACATCAAAACACATAAACTCATAATATAACCGTCATCGAACTTTAAGCATGCGGACCCTACGTGTTCGAGAACTATGTAGACATGACCGAGACACGTCTCCGGTCAATAACCAATAGCGGAACCTGGATGCTCGTATTGGCTCCTACATATTCTACAAAGATCTTTATCGGTCAAACCGCATAACAACATACGTTGTTCACTTTGTCATCGGTATGTTACTTGCCCGGGATTCGATCGTCGGTATCTCAATACCTGGTTCAATCTCGTTACCAGCAAGTCTGTTTACTCGTTCCGTAACACATCATCCCGCAACTAACTCATTAGTTGCAATGCTTACAAGGCTTATAGTGATGTGCATTACCGAGTGGGCCCGGAGATACCTCTCCGACAATCGGAGTGACAAATCCTAATCTCGAAATACGCCAACCCAACAAGTACCTTTGGAGACACCTGTAGAGCACCTTTATAATACCGAGTTACGTTGTGACGTTCAGTAGCTCACAAAGTGTTCCTCCGGTAAACGGGAGTTGCATAATCTCATAGTCAGAGGAACATGTATAAGTTATGAAGAAATCAGTAGCAATAAAACTGAACGATCATTATGCTAAGCTAACGGATGGGTCTTGTCCATCACATCATTCTCTAATGATGTGATCCCGTGCATCAAATAACAACACATGTCCATGGCTAGGAAACTTAACCATCTTTGATTAACGAGCTAGTTAAGTAGAGGCATACTAGGGACACTCTGTTTGTCCATGTATTCACACATGTACTAAGTTTCCGGTTAATACAATTCTAGCGTGAATAATAAACATTTATCATGATATAAGAAAATATAAATAACAACTTTATTATTGCCTCTAGCTCTAGGGCATATTTCCTTCAGCCTCCCACTTGCACTAGAGTCAATAATCTAGTTCACATCGCCATGTGATTTAACATCAATAGTTCACATCACCATGTGATTAACACCCATAGTTCACATCGTCATGTGAACAACACCCAAAGGGTTTACTAGAGTCAATAATCTAGTTCACATCGCTATGTGATTAATACCCAAAGAGTACTAAGGTGTGATCATGTTTTGCTTGTGAGGGAAATTTAGTCAACGGGTCTTC
Organism: Triticum urartu; assembly: GCF_056163025.1. Lineage (NCBI taxonomy): Eukaryota > Viridiplantae > Streptophyta > Magnoliopsida > Poales > Poaceae > Triticum > Triticum urartu. The sequence goes on along the minus strand of NC_141878.1, from coordinate 187,099,231 downwards.
TACATTCAGATCCATATGTATTTTGCAAATTTCTATGTCAACAATGCTCTGCACGGAGCTACTCTAGCTAATTGCTCCCACTTTCAATATGTATCCAGATTGAGACTTTGAGTCATCTGGATCAGTGTCAAAACTTGCATTGACGTAACCCTTTATGACGAACCTTTTGTCACCTCCATAATCGAGAAACATATCCTTATTCCACTAAGGATAATTTTGACCAATGTCCAGTGATCTACTCCTAGATCACTATTGTACTCCCTTGCCAAACTCAGGGCAGGGTATACAATAGGTCTGGTACACAGCATGGCATACTTTATAGAACCTATGGCCGAGGCATAGGGAATGTCTTTCACTCTCTCTCTATCTTTTGCCGTGGTTGGGTTTTGAGTCTTACTCAACTTCACACCCTGTAACACATGCAAGAACTCCTTCTTTGTTTGTTCCATTTTGAACTACTTCAAAATCTTGTCAAGGTATGTACTCATTGAAAAACTTATCCAGCGTCTTGATCTATCTCTATAGATCTTGATGCTCAATATGTAAGCAACTTCACCGAGGTCTTTCTTTGAAAAACTCCTTTCAAACATTCCTTTATGCTTTGGAGAATAATTCTACATTATCTCTGATCAACAATATGTGATTCACATATACTTATCAAAAATGCTGTAGTGCTCCCACTCACTTTCTTGTAAATACAGGCTTCACCGCAAGTCTGTATAAAACTATATGCTTTGATCAACTTATCAAAGCGTATATTCCAACTCCGAGATGCTTGCACCAGTCCATAGATGGATCGCTAGAGCTTGCATATTTTGTTAGTACCTTTAGGATTGACAAAACTTTTGGTTGCATCATATACAACTCTTCTTTAATAAATCCATTAAGGAATGTAGTTTTGTTTATCCATTTGCCATATTTCATAAAATGTGGCAATTGCTAACATGATTCGGACAGACTTTAAACATAGATACGAGTGAGAAACTCTCATCGTAGTCAACACCTTGAACTTGTCGAAAACCTTTTGCGAACATTCTAGCTTTGTAGATAGTAACACTACTATCAGCGCCCGTCTTCCTCTTGAAGATCCATTTAATCTCAATGGCTCGCCGATCTTTGGACAAGTCAATCAAAGTCTGTACTTTGTTCTTATACATGGATCTCATATCAGATTTCATGGCCTCAAGCCATTTCGCGGAATCTGGGCTCATCATCGCATCCTCATAGTTCGTAGGTTCGTCATGGTCAAGTAAAATGACCTCCAGAACAGGATTATCGTACCACTCTGGTGTGGACCTCACTTTGGTTTACCTATAAGGTTTGTTAGTAACTTGATCTGAAGTTACATGATCATCATCATTAGCTTCCTCACTAATTGGTGTAGTAGCCACATGAACAGATATCTGTGATGAACTACTTTCCAATAAGGGAGCAGGTACAGTTACCTCATTAAGTTCTACTTTCCTCCCACTCACTTCTTTCGAGAGAAACTCCTTCTCTAGAAAGGATCCATTCTCAGCACTGAATATCTTGCCTCCGGGTCTGTGATAGAAGGTGTACCCAATATTTTCTTTTGGGTATCCTATGAAGACACACTTCTCCGATTTGGGTTTTAGCTTATCAGGTTGAAACTTTTTCACATAAGCATTGCAACCTCAAACCTTAAGAAACGACAGCTTAGGTTTCTTGCCAAACCATAGTTCATACGGTGTCGTCTCAACAGATTTAGATGGTGCCCTTTTTAACGTGAATGTAGCTGTCTCTAATGCATAACCCCAAAATGATAGTGGTAAATTGGTAAGAGACATCATAGATCACACCATATCTAATAAAGTACGGTTACGACGTTCGGACACACCATTATACTGTGGTGTTCCAGGTGGCGTGAGTAGTGAAACTATTTCACATTGTTTTAACTGAAGGCCAAACTCGTAACTTAAATATTTTACTTCTGCGATCATATCGTAAAAACTTTTATTTTTGTTACGATGATTCTCCACTTCACTCTGAAATTCTTTGAACTTTTTCAAATGTTTCAGACTTGTGTTTCATCAAGTAGATATACTCATATCTGCTCAAATCATCTGTGAAGATCAGAAAATAATGATACCTGCCGCGAGCCTCAATACTCAACGGACCACAAACATCGGTATGTATGATTTCCAAAAAATCTGTTGCTCGCTCCATTGTTCCGGAGAACGGAGTCTTAGTCATCTTGCCCATGAGGCATGGTTCGCAAGCATCAACTGATTCATAATCAAGTGATTCCAAAAGCCCATCAACATGGATTTTCTTCATGCGCTTTACACCAATATAACCTAAACGGCAGTGCCACAAATAAGTTGTACTATCATTATTAACTTTGCATCTTTTGGCTTCAATAGTATGAAAATGTGTATCACCATGATCGAGATCCAAAAAACCATTTTCATTGGGTGTATGACCATAGAAGGTTTTATTCATGTAAACAGAACATCAATTATTCTCTAACTTACATGAATAACCGTATTGCAATAAACATGATCCAATCATATTCATGCACAACGCAAACACTAAATAACATTTATTTTAGGTTTAACACTAATCCCGAAAGTATAGAGAGTGTGCGATGATGATCATATCAATCTTGGAACCATTTCCAATACACATCGTCACTTCACCCTTAACTAGTCTCTATTCATTCTACAACTCCCGTTTCGAGTTACTATTCTTAGCAACTGAACTAGTATCAAATACTGAGGGGTTGCTATAAACACTAGTAAAGTACACATCAATAACATGTATATCAAATATACCTATGTTCACTTTGCCATCCTTCTTATCCGCCAATTACTTGGGGTAGTTACGCTTCCAGTGACCAGTCCCTTTGCAGTAGAAGCACTCAGTTTCAGGCTTAGGTCCAGACTTGGGTTTTTCACTTGAGCGGCAACTTGCTTGCTGTTCTTCTTGAAGTTCCCCTTTCTTCCCTTTGTCCCTTTACTTAAAACTAGTGGTTTTGTTTACCATCAACACTTGATGCTTTTCTTGATTTCTACCTTCGTCGATTTCAGCATCACGAAGAGCTTGGGAATTGTTTCCGTTATCCCTTGCATATTATAGTTCATCACGAAGTTCTACTAACTTGGTGATGGTGACTAGAGAATTCTGTCAATCACTATTTTATCTGGAAGATTAACTCCCACTTGATTCAAGCGATTGTAGTACCCATACAATCTGAGCACATGCTCACTGCTTGAGCTATTCTCCTCCATCTTTTAGCTATAGAACTTGCTGGAGACTTCATATCTCTCAACTCGGGTATTTACTTGAAATATTAACTTCAAATCCTGGAACATCTCATATGGTCCATGACGTTCAAAACGTTTTTGAAGTCCCGATTCTAAGCCGTTTAAGCATGGTGTATCAAGTAGTTATCATATTGAGCTAGCCAAATGTTCATAACATCTGCATCTGCTCCTGCAATAGGTTTGTCACCTAGTGGTGCATCAAGGACATAATTCTTCTATGCAGCAATGAGGATAAACCTCAGATCACGGATCCAATCCGGATCATTGCTACTAACATCTTTCAACTTAGTTTTCTCTAGGAACATATCAAAAATAAAACAGGGGAGCTAAACGCGAGCTATTGATCTACAACATAGATATGCTAATACTACCAGGACTAAGTTCATGATAAATTTAAGTTCAATTAATCATATTACTTAAGAACTCCCACTTAGAAAGACATCCCTCTAATCTTCTAAGTGATCACGTGATCCAAGTCAACTAAACCATAACCGATCATCACGTGAAATGGAGTAGTTTTCAATGGTGAACATCACTATCTTGATCATATCTACTATATGATTCACGCTCGACCTTTCGGTCTCAGTGTTCCGAGGCCATATCTGCATATGCTAGGCTCGTCAAGTTTAACCTGAGTATTCTGCGTGTGCAAAACTGGCTTGCACCCGTTGTAGATGGACGTAGAGCTTATCACACCCGATCATCACGTGGTGTTTGGGCACGACGAACTTTGGCAACGGTGCATACTCAGGGAGAACACTTTTTATCTTGAAATTTAGTGAGAGATCATCTTACAATGCTACCGTCAATCAAAGCAAGATAAGATGCATAAAAGATAAACATCACATGCAATCAAAAATGTGTGACATGATATGGCCATCATCATCTTGTGTCTTTGATCTCCATCTCCAAAGCATCGTCATGATTTCCATCGTCACCGGCATGACACCATGATTTCCATCATCTTGATCTATATCAATGTGTCGTCATATGGTCGTCTCGCCAACTATTGCTCTTGCAACTATTGCTATCGCATAGCGATAAAGTAAAGCAATTATTTGGCGCTTGCATCTTATGCAATAAAGAGACAACCATAAGGCTTCTGCCAGTTGCCGATAACTTCAACAAAATATGATCATCTTATACAACAACTTATATCTCATCACGTCTTGACCATACCACATCACAACATGCCCTGCAAAAACAAGTTAGACGTCCTCTACTTTGTTGTAGCAAGTTTTACGTGGCTGCTACGGGCTTAGCAAGAACCGTTCTTACCTACGCATCAAAACCACAACGATAGTTTGTCAAGTTGGTGTTGTTTTAACCTTCGCAAGGACCGGGCGTAGCCACACTCGGTTCAACTAAAGTTGGAGAAACTGACACCCGCTAGTCATCTGTGTGCATAGCACGATGGTAAAACTAGTCTCGCGTAAGCGTACGCATAATGTCGGTCCGGGCCGCTTCATCCAACAATACCGCCGAACCAAAGTGTGACATGCTGGTACGCAGTATGACTTATATCGCCCACAACCCACTTGCGTTCTACTCATGCATATTATATCAACGCATAAAACCTGGCTCTGATACCACTGTTGGGGAACATAGTAATTTCAAAAAAATTCCTACGCACACGCAAGATCATGGTGATGCATAGCAACGAGAGGGGAGAGTGTTGTCCACGTACCCTCGTAGGCCGAAAGCGGAAGCGTTAGCACAACGCAGTTGATGTAGTTGTACGTCTTCACGATCCGACCGATCAAGTACCGAACGCACGGCACCTCCGAGTTCTGCACATGTTCAACTCGATGACGTCCCTCGAAGTCCGATCCAGCCAAGTGTTGAGGGAGAGTTTCGTCAGCACGACGGCGTGGTGACAATGATGATGTTCTACCGATGCAGGGCTTCGCCTAAGCACCGCTACGATATGACTGAGGTGGATTATGATGGAGGGGGGCACCGCACACGGCTAAGAGATGAAGAGATCAATTGTTGTGTCTTTGGGGTGCCCCCTGCCCCCGTATATAAAGGAGTGGAGGGGGGAGGGCCGGTCCTCTCTATGGCGCGCCCTAGGGGAGTCCTACTCCCACCGGGAGTAGGATTCCCCCTTTCCTAGTAGAACTAGGAGCCCTTCCATGTAGTAGGAGTAGGAGGGAAGGAAAGGGAAGGAAAAAGGAGAAGGAAGGAAGGGGGCGCCCCCCCTCCCTAGTCCAATTCGGACCAGCCCATGGGGAGGGGTGCGGCCACCCTTTGAGGCCTTTCTCTCCTTTCCCGTATGGCCCATTAAGGCCCAATACGAATTCCCGTAACTCCCCGGTACTCCTGAAAATATCAGAATCACTCGGAACCTTTCCGATGTCCGAATATAGTCGTTCAGTATATCAATCTTTACGTCTCGACCATTTCGAGACTCCTCGTCATGTCCCCGATCTCATCCGGGACTCTGAACTCCTTCGGTACGTCAAAACATATAAACTCATAATATAATCATCATCGAACTTTAAGCGTGCGGACCCTACGTGTTCGAGAACTATGTAGACATGATCAAGACACGTCTCCGGTCAATAACCAATAGCGGAACCTGGATGCTCATATTGGCTCCTACATATTCTACGAAGATCTTTATCGGTCAAACCGCATAACAACATACGTTGTTCCCTTTGTCATCGGTATGTTACTTGCCCGGGATTTGATCGTCGGTATCTCAATACCTAGTTCAATCTCGTTACCGGCAAGTCTCTTTACTCGTTCCGTAACACATCATCCCGCAACTAACTCATTAGTTGCAATGCTTGCAAGGCTTATAGTGATGTGCATTACCGAGTGGGCCCAGAGATACCTCTCCGACAATTGGAGTGACAAATCCTAATCTTGAAATATGCCAACCCAACAAGTACCTTTGGAGACACCTGTAGAGCACCTTTATAATCACCCAGTTACGTTGTGACGTTTGGTAGCACATAAAGTGTTCCTTCCGTAAACGGGATTTGCATACTCTCATAGTCATAGGAACATGTATAAGTCATGAAGAAAGCAATAGCAACAAACTAAACGATCAAGTGCTATGCTAACGGAATGGGTCAAGTCAATCACATCACTCTCTAATGATGTGATCCCGTTAATCAAATGACAACTCATGTCTATGGCTAGGAAACTTAACCATCTTTGATTCAACGAGCTAGTCAAGTAGAGGCATACTAGTGACATACTGTTTGTCTATGTATTCACACATGTATTATGTTTCCGGTTAATACAATTCTAGCATGAATAATAAACATTTATCTGTAGGGGAACGTAGCAAAATTTTAAAATTTTCTACGCATCACCAAGATCAATCTATGGAGTCATCTAGCAACGAGGGAGAGAGGAGTGCATCTACATACCCTTGTAGATCGCGAGTGGAAGCGTTCAAGAGAATGGGGTTGATGGAGTCGTACTCGTCGTGATCCAAATCACCGATGACCTAGTGCCGAACGGACAGCACCTCCGCGTTCAACACACGTACGGTTGGGAAGACGTCTCCTCCAACTTGATCCAGCAAGGGGGAAGGAGAGGTTGATGGAGATACAGCAGCACGACGGCGTGGTGGTGGAAACTACGGCGATCTCGGCAGGGCTTCGCCGAGCACTGCGAGAAGGAGAGGTGTCACAGGAGGGAGAGGGAGGCGCCAGGGGTTAGGGTGCGGCTGCCCTCCCTCCCCCCACTATATATAGGACCCCTAGGGGGGGCGCCGGCCCTAGGAGATTGAATCTCCATGGGGGGGGCAGCCAAGGGGGGGGAGTGCCCCCAAGCCAAGTGGGGCGTCCCCACCCCTAGGGTTTCCAACCCTAGTCGCAGGGGGAGGCCCATGGGGGGCACACCAGCCCACTAGGGGCTGGTTCCCCTCCCACTTCAGCCCATGGGGCCAGTGGCCCCACCCGGTGGACCCCCGAGACCCTTCCGGTGGTCCCGGTACAATACCGATTACCCCGAAAACCTTCCCGATGGCCGAAACTTGACTTCCTATATATAAATCTTCACCTCCGGACCATTCCGGAACTCCTCGTGACGTCCGGGATCTCATCCGGGACTCCGAACAACTTTCGGGTTACCGTATACTAATATCTCAACAACCCTAGCGTCACCGAACCTTAAGTGTGTAGACCCTACGGGTTCGGGAGACATGCAGACTTAACCGAGACGACTCTCCGGTCAATAACCAATAGCGGGATCTGGATACCCATGTTGGCTCCCACATGCTCCTCGATGATCTCATCGAATGAACCACAATGTCGATGATTCAATCAATCCGTATACCATTCCCTTTGTCAATCGGTACGTTACTTGCCCGAGACCCGATCGTCGGTATCCCAATACCTTGTTCAATCTCGTTACCGGCAAGTCACTTTACTCGTACCGTAATGCATGATCCCGTGATCAACCACTTGGTCACATTGAGCTCATTATGATGATGCATTACCGAGTGGGCCCAGAGATACCTCTCCGTCATACGGAGTGACAAATCCCAGTCTCGATTCGTGCCAACCCAATAGACACTTTCGGAGATACCCGTAGTGTACCTTTATAGTCACCCAGTTACATTGTGACATTTGGCACACCCAAAGCACTCTTACGGTATCCGGGAGTTGCACAATCTCATGGTCTAAGGAAATGATACTTGACATTCGGAAAAGCTATAACAAACGAACTACATGATCTTTGAGCTATGCTTAGGATTGGGTCTTGTCCATCACATCATTCTCCTAATGATGTTATCCCGTTATCAATGACATCCAATGTCCATAGTCAGGAAACCATGACTATCTTTTGATCAACGAGCTAGTCAACTAGAGGCTCACTAGGGACGTGTTGTGGTCTATGTATTCAGACATGTATTACGATTTCCGGATAACACAATTATAGCATGAGCAATAGACAATTATCATGAACAAAGAAATATAATAATAACCATTTTATTATTGCCTCTAGGGCATATTTCCAACAGTCTCCCACTTGCACTAGAGTCAATAATCTAGTTACATTGTGATGAATCGAACACCCATGCAGTTCTGGTGTTGATCATGTTTTGCTCTAGGGAGAGTTTTAGTCAACGGATCTGCCACATTCAGGTCCGTATGTACTTTACAAATATCTATGTCTCCATTTTGAACACTTTCACGAATGGAGTTGAAGCGACGCTTGATATGCCTGGTCTTCCTGTGAAACCTGGGCTCCTTGGCAAGGGAATAGCTCCAGTTTGTCACAAAAGAGAGTCATCGGGCCCGACACATTGGGTATGACTCCTAGGTCGGTAATGAACTCCTTCACCCAGATTGCTTCTTGTGCTGCCTCCGAGGCTTCCATGTACTCTGCTTCACATGTAGATCCCGCCACAACGCTTTGCTTGCAACTGCACCAGCTTACTGCCCCACCATTAAAAATATACATGTATCCGGTTTGTGACTTTGAGTCATCCAGATCTGTGTCGAAGCTAGCATCGACGTAACCCTTTACGACGAGCTCTTCGTCACCTCCATAAATGAGAAACATATCCTTAGTCCTCTTCCGGTACTTCAGGATATTCTTGACGGCTGTCCAGTGTTCCATGCCGGGATTACTTTGGTACCTTCCTACCAAACTTACGGCAAGGTTTACATCAGGTCTGGTACACAGCATAGCATACATGATAGACCCTATGGCCGAGGCATAGGGGACGACACTCATCTTTTCTCTATCTTCTGCCGTGGTCGGGCATTGAGCCGTGCTCAATCTCGTACCTTGCAATACAGGCAAGAACCCCCTTCTTTGACTGATCTATATTGAACTTCTTCAATATCTTGTCAAGGTATGTACTCTGTGAAAGACCAATGAGGCGTCTCGATCTATCTCTATAGATCTTGATGCCTAATATGTAAGAAGCTTCTCCAAGATCGTTCATTTAAAAACACTTGTTCAAGTAGGCCTTTATGCTTTCCAAGAATTCTATATCATTTCCCATCAACAGTATGTCATCCACATACAATATGAGAAATGCTACAGAGCTCCCACTCACTTTCTTGTAAATGCAGGCTTCTCCATAAGTCTGCGTAAACCCAAATGCTTTGATCATCTCATCAAAACGAATGTTCCAACTCCAAGATGCTTGCACCAGCCCATAGATCGAGCATTGGAGCTTGCACACCTTGTCAGCATTCTTAGGATCGACAAAACCTTCCGGCTGCATCATATACAATTCTTCCTTAAGGAAACCATTAAGGAATGCTGTTTTGACGTCCATTTGCCATATCTCATAATCATAGAATGCAGCAATTGCTAACATGATTCGGACGGACTTCAGCTTCGCTACGGGTGAGAAAGTCTCATCGTAGTCAACCCCTTGAACTTGCTGATAACCCTTAGCGACAAGCCGAGCTTTATAGATGGTTACATTACCATCCGCACCTGTCTTCTTCTTAAAGATCCATTTATTTTCTATGGCTCGCCGATCATCGGGCAAGTCAGTCAAAGTCCATACTTCGTTTTCATACATGGATCCTATCTCGGATTTCATGGCTTCCAGCCATTTGTCGGAATCTGGGCCCGCCATCGCTTCTTCATAGTTCGGAGGTTCACCATTGTCTAACAACATGATTTCTAGGACAGGGTTGCCGTACCACTCTGGTGCGGAACATGTCCTTGTGGACCTACGAAGTTCAGTAGAAACTTGATCTGAAGTTTCATGATCATCATCATTAACTTCCTCTCTAGTCGGTGCAGGCACCTCAGGAACATTTCCTTGAGCTGCGCCACTTACCGGTTCAAGAGGTAATACTTCATCGAGTTCTACTTTCCTCCCACTTATTTTTTCGAGAGAAACTCTTTCTCTAGAAAGGATCCATTCTTGGCAACAAAGATCTTACCTTCGGATCTGAGGTAGAAGGTATACCCAATAGTTTCTTTAGGGTATCCTATGAAGATGCACTTTTCCGATTTGGGTTCGAGCTTTTCAGGTTGAAGTTTCTTGACATAAGCATCGCATCCCCAAACTTTTAGAAACGACAGCTTAGGTTTCTTCCCAAACCATAATTCATACGGTGTCATCTCAACGGATTTCGACGGAGCCCTATTTAAAGTGAATGTGGTAGTCTCTAAAGCAAAGGCCCAAAATGACAGCGGTAAATCGGTAAGAGACATCATAGATCACACCATATCCAATAGAGTGCGATTACGACGTTCGGACACACCATTACGCTGAGGTGTTCCAGGCGGCGTGAGTTGTGAAACTATTCCACATTTCCTTAAGTGTGTGCCAAATTCGTGACTCAAGTATTCTCCCCCATGATCTGATCGCAAGAACTTGATTTTCCTGTCACGTTGATTCTCAACCTCACTCTTAAATTCCTTGAACTTTTCAAAGGTCCCAGACTTGTGTTTCATTAAGTAGACATACCCATATCTACTCAAGTCATCAGTGAGGGTGAGAACATAACGATAGCCACCGCGAGCCTCAACACTCATTGGACCGCACACATCAGTATGTATGATTTCCAATAAGTTGGTTGCTCGCTCCATTGTTCCTGAGAACGGAGTCTTGGTCATTTTACCCATGAGGCATGGTTCGCACGTGTCAAATGTTTCATAATCAAGAGACTCCAAAAGTCCATCTGCATGGAGCTTCTTCATGCGTTTGACACCTATGTGACCAAGGCGGCAGTGCCACAAGTATGTGGGACTATCATTATCAACCTTACATCTTTTGGTATTCACACTATGAATATGTGTAACATTACGCTCAAGATTCATTAAGAATAAACCATTCACCAGCGGAGCATGACCATAAAACATATCTCTCATATAAATAGAACAACCATTATTCTTGGATTTAAATGAGTAGCCATCTCGAATTAAACGAGATCCTGATACAATGTTCATGCTCAAAGCTGGCACTAAATAACAATTATTGAGGTTTAAAACTAATCCCGTAGGTAAATGTAAAGGCAGCGTGCCAACGGCGATCACATCGACCTTGGAACCATTCCCGACGCGCATCGTCACCTCGTCCTTTGCCAGTCTCCGCTTATTCCGCAGCTCCTGCTTTGAGTTACAAATGTGTGCAACCGCACCGGTATCAAATAGCCAGGAGCTACTACGAGTACTGGTAAGGTACACATCAATTACATGTATATCACATATATCTTTAGTGTTGTCGGCCTTCTTGTCCGCTAAGTATTTGGGGTAGTTCCGCTTCCAGTGACCACTTCCCTTGCAATAAAAACACTCAGTCTCAGGCTTGGGTCCATTCTTTGACTTCTTCCCGGCAGCTTGCTTACCGGGCGCGGCAACTCCCTTGCCATCCTTCTTGAAGTTCTTTTTACCCTTGCCTTTCTTGAACTTAGTGGTTTTATTCACCATCAACACTTGATGTTCCTTTTTGATTTCCACCTCCGCTGATTTCAGCATTGAATATACCTCAGGAATGGTCTTTTCCATCCCCTGCATATTGAAGTTCATCACAAAGCTCTTGTAGCTCGGTGGAAGCGACTGAAGGATTCCGTCAATGACCGCGTCATCCGGGAGATTAACTCCCAGCTGAGTCAAGCGGTTATGCAACCCAGACATTTTGAGTATGTGCTCACTGACAGAACCGTTTTCCTCCATCTTACAACTGAAGAACTTGTCGGAGACTTCATATCCCTCGACCCGGGCATGAGCTTGGAAAACCATTTTCAGCTCTTCGAACATCTCATATGCTCCGTGTTGCTCAAAACGCTTTTGGAGCCCCGGTTCTAAGCTGTAAAGCATGCCGCACTGAACGAGGGAGTAATCATCAGCATGTGACTGCCAAGCGTTCATAACGTCTTGGTTCTCTAGGATGGGTGCATCACCTACCGGTGCTTCTAGGACATAATCTTTCTTGGCAGCTATGAGGATGATCCTCAGGTTCTGGACCCAGTCCGTATAGTTGCTGCCATCATCTTTTAGCTTGGTTTTCTCTAGGAACGCGTTGAAGTTGAGGACAACGTGGGCCATTTGATCTACAAGACATATTGTAAAGATTTTAGATTAAGTTCATCTAATCAAATTATTCAATGAACTCCCACTCAGATAGACATCCCTCTAGTCATCTGAGTGAAACATGATCTGAGTCAACTAGGCCGTGTCCAATCATCACGTGAGACGGACTAGTCAACATCGGTGAACATCTTCATGTTGATCGTATCTTCTATACGACTCATGCTCGACCTTTCGGTCTTCCATGTTCCGAGGCCATGTCTATACATGCTAGGCTCGTCAAGTCAACCTAAGTGTATTGCGTGTGTAAATCTGGCTTACACCCGTTGTATTCGAACGTTAGAATCTATTACACCCGATCATCATGTGGTGATTCGAAACAACGAACCTTCGCAACGGTGCACAGTTAGGGGAACACTTTCTTGAAATTAGTACGAGGGATCATCTTATTTAAGCTACCGTCGTTCTAAGCAAATAAGATGTAAAACATGATAAACATCACATGCAATCAAATAGTGACATGATATGGCCAATATCATTTGCTCCTTTTGATCTCCATCTTCGAGGCTCCATGATCATTGTTGTCACCGTCATGACACCATGATCTCCATCATCGTGTCTTCTTGAAGTTGTCTCGTCATCTATTACTTCTACTACTATGGCTAACGCTTTAGCAATAAAGTAAAGTAATTACATGACGTTTATGTTGACATGCAGGTCATAAATAAATTAAGACAACTCCTATGGCTCCTGCCGGTTGTCATACTCATCGACATGCAAGTCGTGATTCCTATTACAAGAACATGATCAATCTCATACATCACATATATCATTCATCACATCCTTTTGGCCATATCACATCACATGGCACATGCTGCAAAAACAAGTTAGACGTCCTCTAATTGTTGTTGCAAGTTTTTACATGGCTGCTATAGGTTTCTAGCAAGAACGTTTCTTACCTATGCCAAAACCACAACGTGATATGCCAATTTCTATTTACCCTTCATAAGGACCCTTTTCATCGAATCCGATCAGACTAAAGTGGGAGAGACAGACACCCGCCAGCCACCTTATGCAACTAGTGCATGTCAATCGGTGGAACCAGTCTCACGTAAGCGTACGTGTAAAGTCGGTCCGGGCCGCTTCATCCCACGATGCCGCCGAATCAAGATAAGACTAGCAATGAGAAGTAAATTGACAATATCGACGCCCACAACTTCTTTGTGTTCTACTCGTGCATAGAAACTACGCATAGACCTAGCTCATGATGCCACTGTAGGGGAACGTAGTAGAATTTTAAAATTTTCTACGCATCACCAAGATCAATCTATGGAGTCATCTAGCAATGAGGGAGAGAGGAGTGCATCTACATACCCTTGTAGATCGCGAGCGGAAGCATTCAAGAGAACGGGGTTGATGGAGTCATACTCGTCGTGATCCAAATCACCGATGACCTAGTGCCGAACGGACGGCACCTCCGCATTCAACACACGTACGGTTGGGAAGAGGCTCCTCCAACTTGATCCAGCAAGGGGGAAGGAGAGGTTGATGGAGATCCAGCAGCACGACGGCGTGGTGGTGGAAACTACGGCGATCTCAGCAGGGCTTCGCCGAGCACCGTGAGAAGGAGAGGTGTCACGGGAGGGAGAGGGAGGCGCCTGTGGTTAGGGTGCGGCTGCCCTCACTCCCCCCACTATATATAGGACCCCTAGGTGGGGGAGCCGGCCCTAGGAGACTGAATCTCCAATGGGGGGCGGCGGCCAAGGGGGGTGGAGTGCCCCCCAAGCCAAGTGGGGCGCCCCCACCCCTAGGGCTTCCAACCCTAGGCGCAGGGGGAGGCCCATGGGGGGCGCACCAGCCCAATAGGGGCTGGTTCCCCTCCCACTTCAGCCCATGGGGCCGTCCGGGATAGGTGTCCCCACCCGGTGGACCCCCCGGACCCTTTCGGTGGTCTCGGTACAATACCGATTACCCCAAAAACCTCCCCGATGGTCGAAACTTGACTTCCTATATATAAATCTTCACCTCCAGACCATTCCGGAACTCCTCGTGACGTCCGGGATCTCATCCGGGATTCCGAACAACTTTCAGGTTACCGTATACTAATATCTCAACAACCCTAGCGTCACCGAACCTTAAGTGTGTAGACCCTACGGGTTCGGGAGACAGACAGACATGACCGAGATGACTCTCCGGTCAATAACCAACAGTGGGATCTGGATACCCATGTTGGCTCCCACATGCTCCTCGATGATCTCATCGGATGAACCATGATGTCGAGGATTCAATCAATCCGTATACAATTCCCTTTGTCAATCGGTACGTTACTTGCCCGAGACTCTATCGTCGGTATCCCAATACCTTGTTCAATCTTGTTACCGGCAAGTCACTTTACTCGTACCATAATGCATGATCCCGTGATCAACCACTTGGTTACATTGAGCTCATTATGATGATGCATTACCGAGTGGGCCCGGAGATACCTCTCCGTCATACGGAGTGACAAATCCCAGTCTCGATTCGTGCCAACCCAATAGACACTTTCGGAGATACCCGTAGTGTACCTTTATAGTCACCCAGTTACGTTGTGACGTTTGGCACACCCAAAGCACTCCTACGGTATCCGGGAGTTGCACAATCTCATGGTCTAAGGAAATGATACTTGACATTCGGAAAAGTTATAGAAAACGAACTACACGATCTTTGAGTTATGCTTAGGATTGGGTCGTGTCCATCACATCATTCTCCTAATGATGTGATCCCGTTATCAATGACATCCAATGTCCATAGTCAGGAAGCCATGACTATCTTTTGATCAACGAGCTAGTCAACTAGAGGCTCACTAGGGACGTGTTGTGGTCTATGTATTCACACATGTATTACGATTTCCAGATAACACAATTATAGCATGAATAATAGACAATTATCATGAACAAAGAAATATAATAATAACCATTTTATTAATTCCTCTAGGGCATATTTCCAACATTATCATGATATAAGGAAATAAATAATAACTTTATTATTGCCTCTAGGGCATATTTCCTTCAGCTGGAACCTGCAAGCATTCAATTCAAGAGAGAAGACAAGGTAATATGGGCTCTTTGTTAGATCAACAATAATGCATATGAGAGCCACTTTAACATTTTCATTATGGTCTTCTCCTCTCAACCCCCAAAGAATAAGACAGAAATAAAACTATTTACACGGGAAAGCTCCCAACAAGCAAAAGAAGAATGAGAAATCTTTTTGGGTTTTCTTTTTAATTACTACTACTACAGGCATGGAAAGTAAACTAACTAAAGGCTACAACTATATTTTTTTGTTTTTTCTTAAGGTTTATCAAACACACAAGAAGAAAGCATAAAAAGGGAAATAAACTAGCATGGATGATACAATGAAAAAGTATGAGCACCGACAACTAGCATCAGTGTGTGAACGTAAATGTAATGTCGGTGAGAAATACGTACTCCCCCAAGCTTATGCTTTTGGCCTAAGTTGGCCTATGGCCACGGTTGGCCCGGCGGATATCCAAAGTAATAGTTGGGGTCGTACTAAGAAGAATCCCCCTGGTGCCACTGATTGGCGATCTCTTCCGGGTTCCACTGATAAAAAGACTGCCGGTGAGGATCAAATTGTGGTTCCGGCTCTAGCTCTGTAGCTGGTGTGGGGTTTCGGTAGGCGTGAATGGCCTTCGGCGGAACAAGGTACTTGCCTGCAGATAAGTCAAACAAGGAAGGAGCAGGCAAAGTAATAGTCTCAGGGTGATTTTTATCAAATATCATGTTGTACTTAAGCATCTTTTCCTTATTCTTAACGATAATATCATGTGCTACCATACTCTTATAGTCTAGAAAAACAGGAGGCAGCAACTTCTCTTCCTTCTCATAATGCCTAATAGGTATGTTAAAATGTGCAGCGAGGCGCGAGGCGAAGATGCCTCCAAGGACGGGGCCTTTAGTACGGTTAAGATTTAACCGCTTTGCAACAATAGAGCACATACTAAATGTGTCATCACGGAACAAGGCATGGCACAAACTAACAATATCAGGGGCACTAAGGTTGCCACAGTTTCCGCGACCAATTAAGCATCTACTAGCAAATATTGCGAAGTAACGTAAAACAGGAAAATGTATGCTAGTAATTCTTGCATTGGAAACTTTCCTCGTTTCCCCTACAGCAATTGTATCAATAAACCCTTCCACATCATCAGGATGTGGTTCTTCTACACTGCCCTCAATAGGGATCAAACAAAACCGACAAAAATCACGAAGTGACATCTCCTTATGCTCATCATATAAATAAAATTCCACCGTAGGTGGTGAGCTCTTAGCATGGAAATGAAAGTTTTGCACAAAGATATTGGTGAGTAAGAGATACTGTTCGCGTTGGTCGTGGAGGAAGGCGGTGAGGCCTGCATTCTCATCCAATTCATAGAAATCATCATAAATCCCAGCTGCTCTCAAGAAATCATCACAAGGCCATTCACATGGCCGGGCCTCCGCGGTGCGAGGGAGATTATACTTGGTCTTCTTGTTCTCTTCACTTTGTTTATCCTTCGAGCTTCGGCTCGATGAGCCCCTCAAAAATATCTTCATCTTTTTTTGAAAATAACTGAAATTTTTAGTAACTTCATAATAAAAGTGAACCAAACTCAACAAAATTGATAGCAACTACTCCTACAAGTGCCTAGAGGATATATCATGCATTAAAACTACTTTTGACCATATAAATTTGACATGCAAGCTCAAGAACGGGGTCACCTAAGAGCAAAAATTTGCAATTAATAAAGCACTAGAACAAAAACTAATTGGACCATTGGAGGAGTCACATACCAAAGAACAATACCCGAAAGCAGTTTTGTGAATGGAGCTTTGAGCAAGGAGATCAAAAATGGCAGCAAGATGAGCTTGGACTCGGGTTTGAGCTGGCTAGTGATGTTTTTGGGAGGAAGAAGGAGTGTGTGGTAGCTAGAATAAGTGGAGGGGAGCCACCGTGGGCCCATGAGGCAGGGTGCACGCCCAGGACCCTCGTGGCCAGGTGCTTGCTCCCCCTGGTGTGTTCTCAGTGCCAAATATTCTCAAATATTCTAGAAAAAAATCATATTTAATTTTCAGGGCATTTGGAGAACTTTTATTTTCGGGGTATTTTTTATTGCATTGATAATTCAGAAAATAGACAGAATATACTATTTTGCCTTATTTAATATAAATAACAGAAAGTAAAAAGAGGGTACAGATAGTTGTGTTTTCTAACTTCATCGATCTCATGCTCATCAAAAGGAATCCACTAACAAGGTTGATCGGGTCTTGTTAACAAACTCATTTCGAGTAACATGAAACCGGAGAAATTTCGAATAACACTATGTTACCTCAACGGGGATATGCATGTCCCCAACAATAAGAATATCATATTTCTTCTTGACAGTAGGAAGAGGAAATTCGAAACCTCCAATAGTAATTGTTGAAATTTTTCCAATAGAATTGATACTGTGGACTTGAGGTTGTTTCCTCGGAAAGTGTACCGTATGCTCATTACCATTAACATGAAAAGTGACATTGCCTTTGGTGCAATCAATAACAGCCCCTGCAATATTCAAAAAGGGTCTTCCAAGAATAATAGACATACTATCGTCCTCGGGAATATCAAGAATAACAAAGTCCGTTAAAATAGTAACGTTTGCAACCACAACAGGCACATCCTCACAAATACCGACGGGTATAGTAGTTGATTTATCAGCCATTTTCAAAGATATTTCAGTAGGTGTCAACTTATTCAAATCAAGTCTACGATATAAAGAGAGAGGCATAACACTAACACCGGCTCCAAGATCACATAAAGCAGTTTTAACATAGTTTATTTTAATGGAGCATGGTATAGTTGGTACTCCTGGATCTCCTAGTTTCTTAGGTATTCCACCCTTAAAAGTATAATTAGCAAGCATGGTGGAAATTCCAGCTTCCGGTATCTTTCTTTTATTAGTAACTATTTCTTTCATATATTTAGCATAAGGATTCATTTTAAGCATATCAGTCAAACGCATACGCAAAAAGATAGGTCTAATCATTTCGGCAAAGCGCTCAAAATCCTCATCATCCTTTTTCTTAGATGGTTTAGGAGGAAAAGGCATGGGTTTCTGAACCCATGGTTCTCTTTCTTTACCGTGCTTCCTAGCAACAAAGTCTCTCTTATCATAACGTTGATTCTTGATTGTGGGTTATCAAGATCAACAGCAGGTTCAATCTCTACATCATTATCATTACTAGGTTGAGCATCAACATGAATATCATCATTAACATTATCACTAGGTTCATGTTCATTACCAGACTGTGTTTCAGCATCAGAAATAGAAATATCATTGGGATTCTCAGGTGCGTCAACAACAGGTTCACTAGAAGCATGCAAAGTCCTACCATTTTTCTTTTTCTTCCTCTTAGATGGACTAGGTGCATCAATATTAGTTCTCTGAGAATCTTGCTCAATTCTCTTAGGGTGGCCCTCAAGATACAAAGGCTCCTGAATCATTTTACCACCTCTAGTCATAACTCTAACAACATTATCATTCTTATTATTTAATTCATTGAGCAAATCATTCTGAGCTTTAAGTACTTGTTCTACTTGAGTGGTAACCATAGAAGCATGTTTACTAATAAGTTTAAGTTCACCTTTAACATTAGCCATATAATCACTCAAGTGTTCAATCATGTAAGCATTATGTTTCAATTGTCTAGCAACATAAGAATTAAAGTCTTCTTGTTTAACCATAAAGTTATCAAATTCATCCAAACATTGGCTAGCAAACTTAGCAGGAGGGATTTCAGCTTTATCATATCTATAGAGAGAATTTACCTTTACTACCTGTGTCGGGTTATCGAGACCATGTGTTTTTTCAATAGGTGATGAATTAAGACCATGTATTTCTTCAATAGGAGGCAAATTCTTATCATCTTCAGCTTTAATACCTTTTTCTTTCATAGATTTCTTTGCCTCTTGCCTATCTTCAGGACTGAGAAATAGAATACCCCTTTTCTTCGGAGTTGGCTTAGGAGTTGGTTCAGGAAGTGTCCAATTATTTTCATTGGTCAACATATTATTCAATAGAATTTTAGCTTGATCAATAGTTCTTTCCCTGAAAACACAACCAGCACAACTATCCAGGTAATCTCTGGAAGCATCGGTTAGTCCATTATAAAAGATATCAAGTATTTCATTTTTCTTGAGAGGATGATCAGGAAAAACATTAAGTAATTGGAGAAGCCTCCCCCAAGCTTGTGGGAGACTCTCTTCTTAAATTTGCACAAAATTATATATCTCCCTTAAAGCAGCTTGTTTCTTATGAGTGGGGAAATATTTAGCAAAGAAGTAGTAAATCATATCCCGGGGACTACGCACACAACCAGGATCAAGAGAATTAAACCATATCTTAGCATCACCCTTTAATGAGAACGGAAATAATTTAAGGATATAATAGTAGCGAGTTTTCTTATCATTAGTGAACAGGGTGGCTATATCATTTAATTTAGTAAGATGTGCCACAACAGTTTCAGATTCATAGCCATAGAAAGGATCAGATTCAACCAAAGTAATTAACTCAGGATCAACAGAGAAATCATAGTCCTTATCAGTAACAAAGATAGGTGAAGTAGCATTAGCAAGATCATATTTCATTCTAGCATTCAAAGTTATTTGTTTCAGCTTAGCTAAAAGTTTGTTAAGATCACTCCTATCATTGCAAGCAAGAAAGTCTCTAGCAGTTTCTTCATCCATAACATAACCCTCAGGAACAATAGGCAATTCATATCTAGGGGGAGAATCTTCATCATCACTTTCATCAATATTATCAGTTTCAATAATTTCATTCTCTCTAGCCCTAGAAAGTTGTTCATCAGGAAATTCACCAAGTGGCACAGTAGTATCAAGCATAGAAGTAGTTTCATCATAAGTATCATGCATAGCAGAAGTGGCATCGTCAATAACATGCGACATATCAGAATTAATAGCAGAAGCAGGTTTAGGTGTCGCAAGCTTACTCAAAAGAGAAGGTGAATCAAGTGAAGAGCTAGATGGCAGTTCCTTACTTCCCCTCGTAGTTGAGGGAAAAATCTTGGTTCTTTGATCTTTCAAGTTCTTCATAATGATAAGCAGATATAAATCCCAAGTGACTCAAAGAATAGAGCTATGCTCCCCGGCAACGGCGCCAGAAAATGTTCTTGATAATCCACAAGTATAGGGGATCGCAACAGTTTTTGAGGGTAGAGTATTCAACCCAAATTTATTGATTCGACATAAGGGGAGCCAAAGAATATTCTCAAGTATTAGCAGCTGAGTTGTCAATTCAACCACACCTGGAAACTTAATATCTGCAGCAAGGTATTTAGTAGCAAAGTAATATGATAGTAGTGGTAACGGTGGCAAAAGGTAATGGCAGCAAAAGTACTATTTTTGGGTTTTGTAGTGAGTGTAATAGTAGCAACGGAAAAGTAAATAAGCGAAGAACAATATATGAAAAGCTCGTAAGCATTGGATCGGTGATGGAGAATTATGCCGGATGCGATCGATCATGTAACAGTCATAGCCTAGGGTGACACAGAACTACCTCCAGTTCATCAATGTAATGTAGGCATGTATTCCGAATATAGTCAAACGTGCTTATGGAAAAGAACTTGCATGACATCTTTTGTCCTACCCTCCCGTGGCAGCGGGTTCCTCATGGAAACTAAGGGGTATTAAGGCCTCCTTTTAATAGAGTACCGGAACAAAGCATTAACACATAGTGAATACATGAACTCCTCAAACTACGGTCATCACCGGGAGTGGTACCGATTATTGTCACTTTGGGGTTGCAGGATCATAACACATAATAGGTGACTATGGACTTGCAAGATAGGATCAAGAATTCCCATATATTGATGAAAACATAATAGGTTCAGATATGAAATCATGGCACTTGGGCCCTAGTGACAAGCATTAAGCATAGCAAAGTCATAGCAACATTAATCTCAGAACATAGTGGACACTAGGGATAAAACCCTAACAAAACTAACTCGATTACATGATAAATCTCATCCAACCCATCACCGTCCAGCAAGCCTACGATGGAATTACTCACACACGGCGGTGAGCATCATGAAATTGGTGATGGAGGAAGGTTGATGATGACGATGGCGACGGATTCCCCTCTTCGGAGCCCCGAACGGACTCCAGATCAGCCCTCCCGAGAGAGTTTAGGGCTTGGCGGCGGCTCCGTATCGTAAAACGCGATGAATCCTTCTCTCTATTTTTTTCTCCCCGAAAGTGAATATATGGAGTCACGGTTGAGGTCGGTGGAGCGTCAGGGGGCCCACAAGGCAGGGGGGCGCGCCCAGGGGGGTAGGGCGCGCCCCCACCCTCGTGGACAGGTGGAGCCCCCCTGACATGGATCTTTCTTCCAGTATTTTTTATATATTCCAAAATAATTCTCCATTAGTTTTCAGGTCATTCCGAGAACTTTTATTTCTGCACAAAATAACACCATGGCAATTCTACTGAAACAGCGTCAGTCCGGGTTAGTTCCATTCAAATCATGCAAGTTAGAGTTCAAAACAGGGGCAAAAGTGTTTGGAAAAGTAGATACGACAGAGACGTATCAGGTCTAGCTTTGAGCTTCTTCATGGGAGTGGCAACTTGCTTGCCTTTTTTCTTTGAAGTTCCTCTTTCTTTCCCTTTGCCCTTTTCTTGAAACTAGTGGTCTTGTTAACCATCAACACTTGATGCTATTTCTTGATTTCTACCTTCACCGATTTCAGCATCGCGAAGAGCTTGGGAATTACTTTCATCATCCCTTGCATATTATAGTTCATCACTAAGTTCTAGTAACTTGGTGGTAGTGACTAGAGAACTTTATCAATTACTATCTTATTCTGAAGATTAACTCCCACTTGATTCAAGCAATTGTAGTACCTAGACAATCTGAGCACATGCTCACTGGTTGAGCTATTCTCCTCCACCTTGTAGGCAAAGTACTGTCAAAGGTCTCATACCTCTCGACACGGGCATGAGTATGAAATACCAATTTCAACTCTTAGAACATCTTATGTGTTCCGTGGCGTTCAAAACATTTTTGAAGTCCCGGTTCTAAGCCATAAAGCATGGTGCACTAAACTATTAAGTAGTCATCATACCGAGCTTTGTCAAACGTTCATAACGTGTGCATCTACTCCTGCAATAGGCCTGTCACCTAGCGGTGCATCAAGGACATAATTCTTCTATGCAGCAATGAGGATGATCCTTAGATCACGGACCTAGTTCGCATCATTGCTACTATCATCTTTCAACATAGTTTTTCTCTAGGAACATATCAAAAATAAACGGGGAGCTACATTGCGAGCTATTGATCTACAACATAGTTATGCAAATACTATCAATACTAAGTTCATGATAAATTAAAGTTCAATTAATCATATTACTTAAGAACTCCCACTTAGATATACATCCCTCTAGTCATCTAAATGATCACGTGATCCAAATCAACTAAACCACGTCCGATCATCACGTGAGATGGAGTAGTTTTCAATGGTGGACATCACTATGTTGATCATATCTACTATATGATTCACGCTCGACCTTTTGGTCTCTAGTGTTTCGAGGCCATATCTGCATATGCTAGGCTCGTCAAGTTTAACCCGAGTATTCCACGTGTGCAAAATTGGCTTGCACCCGTTGTATGTGAACATAGAGCTTATCACACCCGATCATCACGTGGTGTCTCGGCACGATGAACTATCGCAATGGTGCATACTCAGGGAGAACACTTATACCTTGAAATTTAGTGAGAGATCATCTTATAATGCTGCCGCAAAACTAAGCAAAAGAAGATACATAAAGGATAAACATCACATGCAATCAAAATATGTGACATGATATGGCCATCATCATCTTGTGCCTTTGATCTCCATCTCCAAAACACCGTCATGATCTCTATCGTCACCGGCATGACACCATGATCTCCATCATCTTGATCTCTATGAACGTGTCGTCACATGGTCGTCTCACCAACTATTGCTTTTGCAACTATTACTATCGCATAGCGATAAAGTAAAGCAATTATATGGCGCTTGCATCTTATGCGTTAAAGAGACAACCATAAGGCTCCTGCCAGTTGCCGATAACTTTAACAAAACATGATCATCTCATACAATAACTTATATCTCATCACTTATTGACCATATCACATCACAACAAGCCCTGCAAAAACAAGTTAGACGTCCTCTACTTTGTTGTTGCAAGTTTTACGTGGCTGCTACGGGCTGAGTAAGAACCGTTCTTACCTACGCATCAAAAACCACAACGCGGTATAGTGATTGCTTTTTCATCTTCATAAAGAACCCTTTTCATTGAATCCGATTCAACTAAAGTTGGAGAAACTGACACCCACCAGACACCTGTGTGTGAAGCACGTCGGTAGAACCAGTCTCGTGTAAGCGTACGCGTAATGTCGGTCTGGGCCGCTTCATCCAACAATACCGCCGAATCAAGAATCAACTAGTGACGGCAAGCAATATGTATATACCCACACCCACAACTCCTTTGTGTTCTACTCGTGCATATAACATCTACGCATATACCTGGCTCGGATGCCACTGTTGGGGAACACAGTAATTTAAAAAAAATTCCTACGCACATGCAAGATCATGGTGATGCATAGCAACGAGAGGGGAGAGTGTTGTCCACGTACCCTCGTAGACCGTAAGCGGAAGCGTTATGACAACGCGGTTGATGTAGTCATACGTCTTCACGATCGACCGATCCTAGTACCGAAAGTATGACACCTCCGTGATCTGCACACGTTCGGCTCGATGACGTCCCACGAACTCACGATCCAGCAGAATGTCGAGGGAGAGAATCGTCAGCACGACGGCGTGATGACGGTGATGATGATGCTACCGGAACAGGGCTTCGCCTTAGCACCGCTACGATATGACCGAGGTGGATTATGGTGGAGGGGGGCACCGCACACGGCTAAGAGATCAATGATCAACTTGTGTGTCTATGGGGTGCCCCTGGCCACATATATAAAGGATGGAGGGAGGAGGAGGCCGGCCCTCATAGGGCGCGCCCAAAGTGTCGAGCCTACTAGGACTCCCTAGTCCTAGTAGGATTCCACCTCCCACATGGAATAGGAAAAAGGGAAGGGAGAAGGAGAAGGAAGGAAGGGGGCGCCCCCTTTCCCTTGTCCAATTCGGACCAGTCCACGGGGAAGGGGCGCGGCCACCCTTAAGGCCTTTCTCTCCTTTCCCGTATGGCCCATTAAGGCCCAATACGAATTCCCGTAACTCTTTGGTACTCCGAAAAATACCCGAATCACTCGGAACCTTTCCGATGTCCGAATGTAGCCTTCCAATATATCGATCTTTACGTCTCGACCATTTCGAGACTCCTCGTCATGTCCCCGATCTCATCCGGGACTCCGAACAAACTTAGGTATATCAAAACACATAAACTCATAATACCAATCGTCACCGAATATTAAGCGTGCGGACCCTATGGGTTCGAGAACTATGTAGACATGACCGAGACACGTCTTCGGTCAATAAGCAATAGCGGAACATGGATGTTCATATTGGCTCCCACATATTCTACGAAGATCTTTATTGGTCAAACCGCATAATGATACATATTGTTCCCTTTGTCATCGGTATGTTACTTGCCCGAGATTCGATCGTCGGTATCCTCATACCTAGTTCAATATCGTTACCGGCAAGTCTCTTTACTCATTCTGTAATGCATCATCCCACAACTAACTCATTAGTCACAATGCTTGCAAGGCTTAGAGTGATGTGCATTGTCGAGAGGGCCCAGAGATACTTCTCCGATACACGGAGTGACAAATCCTAATCTCAATCTATGCCAACTCAACAAACACCATCGGAGACACATGTAGAGCATCTTTATAATCACCCAGTTATGTTGTGACGTTTGATAGCACACAAGGTGTTCCTCTGGTATTCGAGAGTTGCATAATCTCATAGTCAGAGGAACATGTATAAGTTATGAAGAAAGCAGTAGCAATAAAACTGAACGATCATTATGCTAAGCTAACGGATGGGTCTTGTCCATCACATCACTCTCTAATGATGTGATCCCATTCATCAAATGACAACACATGTCCATGACTAGGAAACTTAACCATCTTTGATTAATGAGCTAGTCAAGTAGAGGCATACTAGGGACACTCTGTTTGTCTATGTATTCACACATGTACTAAGTTTCCGGTTAATACAATTCTAGCATGAATAATAAACATTTATCATGATACAAGGAAATATAAATAACAACTTTATTATTGCCTCTAGGGCATATTTCCTTCAATAACCGGGATAAGACACGAGAAAATCGCGTTTTAAGGGCCAAAATCGGCTGCGGCCGAACAGAGCCCGCAAAGTCGAGTGGTAAAAGTGAACATTGTTCGCTCCTCAAATCGTAAAACCACACCATGCAATTGACCATGATATTAACAAATAAAGCACAAATTCGAAGAATTCAAACACAGTTTTGGCGATATTTGAACATAGTTTTCGCGCCACAACTCAAAAAACATCACAGCCATCATCACTCCATCACCATCATGACAAGATGAAATCTTCACCGCCACCATTGGCAACACCACTTGCCGAACCACCACCGAACATTGGCACCGCATGGCCTCTTGCGGCTATCCTCCTCCTCTCCAAGATCTCCAACCTTGCAATGCCATGCCATTCTTTGGTGACCTAATTCATCTCATTTCGATTCGTCATCATGATCTTGTTTTCCTCGGCAAGAAGCTTGGACATGGCTTTGTTCTCGTCGGCCATGCCTCTTCTCTCCTCAATGGCGGTCTTGCACATGGTCTCCTACTTGAGTAGTTGCCACTTCTCTTGCTTCTCTTGAGCCTTCTTCTCGGGCAAGTCATTTTTTGCCTCCAGTGTCTTGATCACCAATAGTTCATTGGACTTGACCATGTGATCTAGGTTGTCCCGCAAGCTTTAGGCCCCCGCTTCCTTCCTGATCTTGTCCTTGGCCTTTTTGTTTCCATCGAGCTTGTTCTTGTTTCTTGGGCCATCGTCATCTTCATCTTCATCATCATCAATCTTGGTGAGAGCACCTCTCTTCGGCGGGGATTGTTTGTCAATCAACTTCCACTTCTCGCTTTCCTCGAGAGTTCCCAACAATGCTCTAGTTCAAATGCCTTATTACTGGAAGCTTCCATGTCTTTGTACATGTCTTGCGCAATTTTGTCCTACAAAATGAAATTATGCAACCACTCCGACGACTAGAAAAGATTTGCACAACTTGAGACATGAAAACAAACTCACGCTAGTAGAAAAACTACTTTACGTGAGCCACATTAGTCCCGGTTTGTAAACGGACCGGTATTAATGTGACCATTAGTGCCAGTTCCAACGACTAGGGGGGCGGGAATCATTAGTCCCGGTTCGTGTTGAACATCTAGCACCGGTTCCTGACACAAACCGGGACTAAAGGTGTGGTGGCAGGCTTGTGTCAGGCTAGGGGCCCACTGGCACATTTAGTCCTGGTTCGTGTCACAAACCGGGACTATAGATGCACCTTTAGTCTTGGTTTGTATAACCAGCCGAAACTAAAGATGCTCCTATATAAACCCTTCATCGAGCCCGAGCTCTTTGTTCTTCCGCTGTTGCTCGAGCTCATCCTCCATTTTTGCGAAAAATTGTCAAGGTTTGAAGGACCCCATCCATCCAAGTGTTCACAAAGGTTAGCAACTTTGTCATTTCATCTCTCATTGCTAGATTAGCTCTTGCAATGCTCTATAGGTATAGTGATTTGTGGGTTTTAGTTTGGGATTATTTATATGTGGTAGTTTATTTGATTTATATGCAATTTGAGCTCAAATTAACTTCTTAGTTTGCATGTGTAGGTGTGGTTTACTTAGTGCCTTCCCGTCCCCATTCTAACCACCGTCAATTGCCCGCACCGCCCCGTCGCCGGCACCACTTTAGTGAGCCTCTTGTTCTTATCCTTCTTATAGAAAATTCATGTTTGTGTGATTTAGATAGTTACTTGTATAATTTTATTACCGATATGTTGTTTGTTATACATAGTGGCATGGTTTTGACATCCGTCCCCGTCGGCCCTCGTCCGGTTTATGATTCGAATGTGGTATATTCTCTTTATTAGTATTTGTTGCATTTCAAGTTTATGATAAATTATGCCCATCAAGTTGACATAGATATTTTTATCTAGGAGGTATGTCAACCGGAAATTCCAACCGACCC
Organism: Triticum urartu; assembly: GCF_056163025.1. NCBI lineage: Eukaryota > Viridiplantae > Streptophyta > Magnoliopsida > Poales > Poaceae > Triticum > Triticum urartu. Next base: position 187,071,702 of record NC_141878.1, on the reverse strand, counting down.
TCTTCTCGAGAGGTCAAATTTAGTTGAAAAAGAAAACAATTACTTGATTTTTTTTTTGAAAAGAATTGAGTAGGAGAAGATGGAATTGGAGTTGCATGTTGCCGATGTCGTCGATGATCACAAAATCAAGATGGATGCAATGCGCTCGAAGATTAGAAAGATTAGAAAATCTTCCATTGATAGTGAGGCTTGGTATCATTATGTTGTTGGATCAATTGTTACCTTAGTTACGATCTTGATCGCATTTGTTGTTGCATTTAAATGCTTTGGCTAGAGAGTTTGTATGTTGTTTTATGAGAATAAGTGTGTATGAACTTTATGTATGAACTTGTATTAATTTGGTCTTTTCGGTGTTGTGTAATGAAGATGAGCCGGCAATGGATGTACGATGACCGATGCTCTCCCCAGTTCATTAATGGCGTGCATACTTTTCTGATTACGACTAAGGCAAACAAGCGAGCGGATGGTTTTATGTGTTGTCCATGTGCTGACTGTAAGAATGATTGAAATTACTCTAACTCAACAACCATTCACATCCACCTGTTTGAGTCCGGTTTCATGTCCGGCTATAACTGTTGTACCAAGCACGGAGAAAGAGGGGTCCTAATGGAAGAGAATAAAGAAGAAGAGGATGACAAAGGCTATCCTAGACATGGGTTCCCTGAATACTATGGTACAACAATGGGGGAAGAAGCTGAACCGGCAATGCGGGAAGAAGCTGAAGAAGAGGCATCAGATGAGCCCGCTGATGATCTTGGTCGGGCCATTGCCGATGCAAAGAGAAACTGCGCAAGTGAAAAGGAGAGGCTGAAATTGCAGTGCATGTTAGAGGATCACAAGAAATTGTTGTACCCAAATTGCGAAGCTGACAAGAAAAAGCTAGGCACCACACTGGAATTGCTACAATGGAAGGCAGAGAATGGTGTATCTGACAAGGGATTTGAAAAGTTACAGATAATGTTAAAGAAGATGCTTCCAAAGGACAACGAATTGCCCGACAGTATGTACAAAGCAAAGAAGGATGTGTGCCCTGTAGGATTAGAGGTGCAAAAGATACATGCATGCCCTAATGACTGCATCCTCTACCGCGGTGAGTATGACGATTTGAATGCATGACTGGTATGCGGTGCAATGCGCTATAAGATCAGCCGCGATGACCCTGGTGATGTTGAGGGTGAGCACCCCAGGAAGAAGATTCCTGCCAAGGTGATGTGGTATGCTCCTATAATACCACAGTTGAAACGTTTGTTGCAAAACAAAGAGCATGTCAAGTTGATGCGATGGGACAAAGAAGACCGTAAGAAAGATGGAAAGATGAGAGTACCCGCTGACGGGTCGCAGTGGAGAAAAATCGAGAGAAAGTGGGAGGACTTTGTAGATGACGCAAGGAACTTATGGTTTGGTCTAAGTGCAGATGGCATTAATCCTTTTGGGGAGCAGAGCAGCAATCATAGCACTGCTACCTCTTGAGCATGTGTTGGTTTTCCCTTGAAGAGGAAAGGGTGATGCAGCAAAGTAGCATAAGTATTTCCCTTAGTTTTTTGAGAACCAAGGTATCAATCCAGTAGGAGATAACATGCAAGTCACCTAATACCTGCACAAACAATCAAGAACCTTGCAACCAATGCGATAAAGGGGTTGTCAATCCCTTCACGACCACTTGCAAAAGTGAGATCTGATAATAATAATAAGATAAATATTTTTGGTATTTTTGTTGTATAGATTGAAAAGTAAAGATTGCAAAATAAAATAAATAGTAAACTAGAATTTTAGATCAGAAACTTATATGATATAAAATAGACCCGAAGGCCATAGGTTTCACTAGTGGCTTCTCTCATGATAGCATGTATTACGGTGGGTGAACAAATTACTGCCGAGCAATTGATAGAAAAGCGCATAGTTATGAGAATATCTAGGCATGGTCATGAACATAGGCATCACGTCCGTGTTAAGTAGACCGAAACGATTCTGCATCTACTACTATTACTCCACACATTGACCGCTATCCAACATGCATCTAGAGTATTAAGTTCATAAGAACAGAGTAATGCTTTAGGCAAGATGACATGATGTAGAGGGATAAACTCAAGCAATATGATATAAACCCCATATTTTTATCCTCGATGGCAACAATACAATACGTGCCTTGATGCCCCTACTGTCACTGGGAAAGGACACCGCAAGATTGAACCCAAAGCTAAGCACTTCTCCCATTGCAAGAAAGATCAATCTAGTAGGCCAAACTAAACCGATAATTCGAAGAGACTTGCAAAGATATCAAATCATGCATATAAGAATTCAGAGAAGAACCAAATATTGTTCATAGATAAACTTGATCATAAATCCACAATTCATCGGATCTAGGCAAACCCACCGCAAAAGAATATTACATCGAATATATCTCCAAGAACATCGAGGAGAACTTTGTATTGAGAACCAAAGTGAGAGAAGAAGCCATCTAGCCAATAACTATGGACCCGAAGGTCTGTGCTCGACCACTCACACATCATCGGAGAGGATACGATGTTAATGTAGAAGCCCTCCGTGATCGATTCCCCCTCCGGAAGATCGCCGGAAAAGGCCCCCAGATGGGATCGCATGGGTACAGAAGGTTGCGGCGGTGGAAAAGTGGTTTCGTGGCTCTCCTGGATGTTTTTAGGGTATACGAGTATATATAGGTGATAATCCCCAAGTGCAAGGAATCATCATAGCAATTTGCAAAGCTGGAAGGGATAAGTATGGAGTGTCGAACCCACAAGGAGCTAAAGGTAAGATCAATATTCTCTCAAGCCCTATCAGCCACTGATATGACTCTACATACACCGAAGGTTTGCTTCCAACTAGCAACGAGAAATAAAACTATGTTGTGGGTATGAAGAGGATAACTTTGTATGATATCGGAGAGCTAAAATATAAAAGTAGGTGCTGTTATCATGAAGTTAGAATATATTACTAAATATTATAAATAGAGAGTGTGGAATAATGGTGGATCGGTGTGCGGAATTGTCCTAGGCAATCATTAACAAGACCAGTAATCACTATTGCAGTTTCATATGAGGGAGAGGCATAAGCTAACATACTTCTCTACTTGGATCATATGCACTTATGATTGGAACTCTAGCAAGCATCCGCGACTACTAAAGATCATTAAGGTAAAACCCAACCATAGCATTAAAGCATCAAGTCCTCTTTATCCCATACGCAACAACCCCCTTACTCGGGTTTGTGTTTCAGTCACTCACGCAACCCACTATAAGCGAATCATAAACGTATCGCAACACCCTACAGCGGGAATCCCTCACGCTTGCGCGACACGGAGGGCACCATAGGACAGCACCAAAGTAAAACATACAACTCATACCAATCTAGATCATCAATCAACCCAAAGACAAAGGATATCTACTCAAAACATCATAGGATGGCAACACATCATTGGATCATAATATGTGGCATAAAGAACCATGTTCAAGTAGGGATTACAGCGGGGTGCGGGAGAGTGGACCGCGTAAAAGAAATGAGGATGGTGATGATGATGGTGATGTTGATGAAGACGATCACCGCGGCGATAATTCCCCTCTCGATGGCACTCCGGTGCCACCAAGAGAGAGGAGGAGAGGTTCTCCCCCGTGTGCTTCCTCCTCCATGGCCTCCCCCTGGATGGGGAGAGGTTCCCCCTCTGTTCCCTTGCCTTCATGGTGATGATGGCCCCTCCGGGATCCTCCTCCATGCCCTCCGGTGATGATGGCCCCCTTCGGCAGGGTGCCGGAGAGGGCCTAGATTGGTTTTTGGTGGCTACGGAGGCTTCTGGCGGTGGAACTCCCGATCTAGTTTAATTTTCCAAGGTTTCTGTATTTATAGGAATTTTTAGCATCGGTCTCACGTCAAGGAGGTGCCCGAGGCGTCCACGAGGCAGGCCCACACGCCTGGGGGGTTGGGCGTGCCCCCCACCCTCGTGGATGCCCCGGGACTCTCTTGGCCCAACTCTTTTACTCCAGGGTCTTCTTTTGGTCCATAAAAAATCATCAAAAATTGGCACATCAATTGGACTCCGTTTGATACTCCTTTTCTGTAAAACTCAAAAACAAGGAAAAAACAGAAACTAGCACTGGGCTCTAGGTAAATAGGTTAGTCCCAAAAACCATATAAAATAGCATATAAAACATCCAAGGTTGATAATATAATAGCATGAATACTTCATAAATGATAGATACATTGGAGACGTATTAGCATCCCCAAACTTAATTCCTGCTCGTCCTCGAGTAGGTAAATGATAAAAGAAATAATTTATGAAGTGTGAATGCTAGCAAGTGCATAAGTTTCATCAATGATAGTTCCAATCACTTTTTCTAGCGTCATTATATATCATAACAGTAGCTCATTTTCATAAAACTTTTCATGATCAAGTAACAAGCTATTCACATGTTAAAGTATAGATCATAAACTCTCTTGAAACTAACAAACTATATTCTCAGTCATCAAACAATTGCAATTCATCTTATTTTCAGGAAGGGTCTATGTCAGAGCTTTGATTTAGGAAACTCCACATACTCAACTATCATTTAGTCTTTCACAATTGCTAACACTCACATGATATTTATGGGTTCAAAGTTTTAATCGGACACAGAGAAAGATAGGGGCTTATAGATTCGCCTCCCAACTTTTACCTCAAGGGTAATGTCAACAATAATAGTTCATGATAACTTACATCCAATTGGATATATATATATATATATATATATATATATATATCAGGATCTTTCCAACACAATGTGCTTGCTAAGGGATAAAATGTAAAAAAGGAAAGGTGAAGATCACCATGACTCTTGCATAAGGTAGAAGATAAAAGTAAAAGATAGGCCCTTCGCAGAGGGAAGCAGAGGTTGTCATGCGCTTTTATGGTTGGATGCACAAAATCTTAATGCAAAAGAATGTCACTTTATATTGCCACTTGTGATATGGACCTTTATTATGCAGTCCGTCACTTTTATTTCTTCCACATCACAAGATCGTATAAAGCTTAGTTTCTCCACATTAATAGATCATACATATTTAGAGGGCAGTTTTTATTGCATGCACCGATGACAACTTACTTGGAGGATCTTACTCAATCCACAGGTAGGTATAGTGGACTCTCATGGCAAAACTGGTTTAAGGAATGTTTCGAAGCACAAGTAGTATCTCTACTTGGTGCAAAGAATTTGGCTAGCATGAGGGGGAAAAGCAAGCTCAACATGTTGGATGATCCAAGACAATATACTTTATTTTGGATATAAGAAAACATAACCCATTACGTTGTCTTCCTTGTTCGACATCAACCTTTTAGCATGTCATATTTTAATGAGTGCTCACAATTATAAAAGATGTCCAAGATAGTATATTTATATGTGAAATCTCTCTTCCTTCAATAATCTTTCATGAATTGTTCAAGTGACCAATTCTAGGTTTGCTAACTTTCAATAAGTTTACTACCTATAATTATTCTATGTGAAGTCATTACTCCCCATGGTATAAGCATATGAAACATATATAAATTCAGATTTATGATATTCAATTATTCAACCATTTACTCATAGGATATACATGAAGCACGTGAGTAAATGACAAACTACTCCAAAAGATAATAGTGAAGGACACTGAGTAGTCAAATAATTAACTAGCCATGGGAGGATTCTTTTTCATTTAATAATTCAGATCCAATGATTTTATTCAAACAGCAATTAAAATTGAAAATATGCTCCAAGCAAAACACATATCATGTGACGAATAAAAATATAGCTCCGAGTAAGGTATACCGATAGTTTTGAAGACGAAAGAGGGGATGCCTTCTGGGGCATCCCCAAGCTTAGGCACTTGAGTCTTCCTTGAATATTACCTTGGGGTGCCTCGGGCATCCCCAAGCTTAGGGTCTTTCCACTCCTTATTCTCCTCATATCGATATCTCACCCAAAGCTTGAAAACTTCAATCACACAAAACTTAATGGAACTTCGTGAGATAGGTTAGTATGATAACGAGTAAACCATTCACTTTGGTACTGTCAAAGACAAGGTTCATAATTGTTCTCACACAATGCCTACTGTACCATATAATTTCTACAATTTATATTGAGAAATATAAGTCATAGAAACTAGAAAACAAGCAAACTATGCAATGAAAACAGAATCTGTCAGAAACAGAACAGTCTGTAATGATCAAACACTAACCATACTTCTGCTACTCAAACAATTATGAAATAAATTGGTGGACGTGAGGAATTTGTCTATTAATCTTATGCAAAAAGAATCAACCTAATATCACTCTCCAATAAAAAATGGCAGAAGATCTCGTGAGCGCAAAGTTTCTGTTTTTTACAGCGAGATCACATTAACTTTCACCCAAGTCTTCCCAAAGGTCTTACTTGGCACGTTATTGAAACAAAAGCTATAATACATTATTAATAAAGTATCTTAATCATGATAACACACAAAAAAATTAAGGGTAAATATTGGGTTGTCTCCCAACAAGCGCTTTTCTTTAATGTCTTTTAGCTAGGCATGATGATTTCAATGATGCTCACATAAAAGATAAGAATTGAAACATAAAGAGAGCATCATGAAGAATATGACTAGCAAATTTAAACCTAACCCACTTCCTATGCCTAGGGATTTTGTGAGTACACAACTTATGGGAACAAGAATCAAGTAGCATAGGAAGGAAAAACAAGGACAACTTCAAAACTTTAAGCACATAGAGAGGAAACTTGATATTATTGCAACTCCTACAAGCATATATTCCTCACTCATAATAATTTTCAGTAGAATCATGAATGAATTCAACAACATAACCATCACATAAAGCATTCTTTTCATGATCTACAAGCATAGAAAATTTTCTACTCTCCACATAAGCAAAATTCTTCTCATTCGGAATAGTGGGATCACTAGTTCCTAGAGTTGACACTCTTCCAAACCCGCTTTAGATGATAGTATTATTCATACTCCAAAAGATATAAGTGAAGTTCACGGAGCATTCCACAATTAATATAAACTAACCAATGTCCAAGCTCAAAATGTATAAGTGAAGCACACGAAGCATTCTATAAAACCATACTCAAAAGATTTAAGTGAAGCACAAAGAGCAATTCTATAAGATCATACTTAAAATATATAAGTGAAGCACATGAAGCATTCTATAAATCAATGAAGGGATATCTCATACTAGCATGGTTCATAAAGGAAGAACAAAATAACAAAGTACACAAATCATGTGAATGAAACAAAAACCGAGGTATACCGATAATTGTTGAAGAAGAAAGATGGGATGCCAACCGGGGCATCCCCAAGCTTAGATGCTTGAGTATCCTTAGAATATTTACTTGGGGTGCCTTGGGCATCCCCAAGCTTGAGCTCTTGCCTCTCTTTATTCTTCTCACATCGGTAACTCCTCGTTCTTCGAACACTTCATCCACAAAAAACTTTAACAAAAACTTTGTGAGATCCATTAGTATAATAAAGCAAATCAGTACCTTTAGGTACTGTTGAAAACTCATTCCAATTTCATATTAGAACTATATATACTGTATTCCAACTTCACCATGGTTCATACCCCCCGATACTACCCATAGATTCATCAAAATAAGCAAACAACACACGAAAAACAGAATCTGTCTAAAACAGGACAATCTGTAGTAATCTGAAGGTTTAGTAAACTTCTGTAACTCCAAAAATTATAAAATAAATTTGACAATTTGAATTTTTTTTACAGAAGTAAAGTGCAAAAAGTTTTAGACCCATTTGACTTTCCAGTAAAAAAATGTAAAATCACGCGCTACAGCCAAAGTTTCTGTTTTTGTTCTGCACATAGTAAACAAGCAATCTAATCATCCTAAAACCAAGGCTCGGCACATTATTTTTATAATACAATGGATATATATATAAGGGGATAATTATTTACATAGAAACTTCCATGAAAATTTTTAAATTGTTTCCGTGAGCATGAACACAAGTGCTCAAGGTTGACCCTCACTTCTTCAATGCATAACTTTCCAATCACTTCTCTTTTTGAAAAACTTTTTAGGCATGATAGGCAAGTAATTTTTTTGGTATTTTCATTCTCTTAATTTTTTTTATGTTTCACCCACAACTAAACAGAAAAAAAAGAAAAAAAATCTACTTAGTGAAGAAAGCAAACAAGCATACACGAGAATATCAACCCTACGCTATTGCTCCCCGGCAACGGCGCCGGAAAAGAGCTTGATAATCCCCAGGTGCAAGGATTCATCATAGCAATTTCCAAAGGTGGAAGTGGTAAGTATGGAGTGTCGAACCCACAAGGAGCTAAAGGTAAGATCAATATTCTCTCAAGCCCTATCTGCCACTGATACGACTCTACGTACACTATTGCAGTTTCATATGAGGGAGAGGTATAAGCTAACATACTTTCTTTACTTGTATCATATGGACTTATGATTGGAACTCTAGCAAAAATCCGCAACTACTCAAGATCATTAAGGTGAAACCCAACCATAGCATTAAAGCATGAAGTCCTCTTTATCCCATACGCAACAACCCCCTTACTCGGGTTTGTGTTTCAGTCACTCACAACCCACTATAAGTGAATCATAAACGTATCGCAACACCCTACAGCGGGAATCCCTCATGCTTGTGCGACATGGAGGGCACCATAGGACAACACCAAAGTAAAACATACAACTCATACCAATCTAGATCATCAATCAACCCAAACACAAAGGATATCTACTCAAAACATCATAGGATGGCAACACATCATTGGATCATAATATGTGACATAAAGCACCATGTTCAAGTAGGGATTACAGCGGGGTGCGGGAGAGTGGACCGCGTAAAAGAGATGGGGATGGTGATGATGATGGTGATGTTGATGAAGACGATCACCGCGACGATGATTCCCCTCTCGATGGCACTCCGGTGCCACCAAGAGAGAGGAGGAGAGGTTCTCCCCCTTGTGCTTCCTCCTCCATGGCATCCCCCCTGGATGGGGAGAGGTTCCTGATACGTCTCAAACGTATCTATAATTTTTGATTGCTCCATGCTATATTATCTACTGTTTTGGATGTTTATGGGCTTTATTATACACTTTTATATCATTTTTGGGACTAACCTATTAACCCAGAGCCCAGTGCCAGTTTCTTTTTTTTAACCTTGTTTTAGGGTTTCGAAGAAAAGGAAAATCGAACGAAGTCCAATTGACCTGAAACTTCACGGAACTCATTTTTGGAAGGAAAGAAGCCCAGAAGACTGGAAGTGCACGTAAGGGAAGCTTCGAGGAGGCCACGAGGTAGGGGGCGTGCCCACCCCCCTAGGGCGTGCCCTCCACCCTCGTGGGCCCCTTGTGGCCCCCCTTACGTACTTCTTCCGCCTATATATCTCCATATACCCTAAAAACATCAGGGAGCACAATAGATCGGGAGTTCGCCGCCAGAAGCCTCCGTAGCCACCGAAAGCCAATCTAGACCCGTTCCGGCACCCTGCTGGAGGGGGCAATCCCTCTCCGGTGGCCATCTTCATCATCCCGGTGCTCTCCATGACGAGGAGGGAGTAGTTCTCCCTCGGGGCTGAGGGTATGTACCATTAGCTATGTGTTTGATCTCTCTCTCTCTCGTGTTCTTGAGGTGGTACGATCTTGATGTATCGCGAGCTTTGCTATTATAGTTGGATCTTATGATGTTTTCTCCCCCCTCTACTCTCTTGTAATGGATTAAGTTTCCCCTTTGAAGTTATCTTATCGGATTGAGTCTTTAAAGATTTGAGAACACTTGATGTATGTCTGGTCGTGCGTATCTGTGGTGACAATGGGATACCACGTGATTCACTTGATGTATGTTTTGGCGATCAACTTGCGGGTTCCACCCATGAACCTATCCATAGGGGTTGGCACACGTTTTCGTCGTGATTCTCTGGTAGGAACTTTGGGGCACTCTTTGAGGTTCTATGTGTTGGTTGAATAGATGAATCTGAGATGGTGTGATGCATATTGTATAATCATGCCCACGGATACTTGAGGTGACATTGGAGTATCTAGGTGACATTAGGGTTTTAGTTGATTTGTGTCTTAAGGTGTTATTATAGTACGAACTCTAGGGCTTTTTGTGACACTTATAGGAATAGCCCAACGGATTGATTGGAAAGAATAACTTTGAGGTGGTTTCGTACCCTACCATAATCTCTTCGTTCGTTCTCCGCTATTAGTGACTTTGGAGTGACTCTTTGTTGCATGTTGAGGGATAGTTATATGATCCAATTATGTTATTATTGTTGAGGGAACTTGCACTAGCGAAAGTATGAACCCTAGGCCTTGTTTCAACGCATTGCAATACCGTTTACGCTCACTTTTACCATTAGTTACCTTGCTGTTTTTATATTTTCAGATTACAAAAACTATTATCTACCATCCATATACCACCTGTATCACCATCTCTTCGCCGAACTAGTGCACCTATACAATTTACCATTGTATTGGGTGTGTTGGGGACACAAGAGACTCTTTGTTATTTGGTTGCAGGGTTGCTTGAGAGAGACCATCTTCATCCTCCGCCTCCTACGGATTGATAAACTTTAGGTCATCAACTTGAGGGAAATTTGCTACTGTCCTACAAACCTCTACACTTGGAGGCCCAACAGCGTCTACAAGAAGAAGGTTGTGTAGTAGACATCAAGCTCTTTTCTGGCGTCATTGCCTGGGAGGTGAGTGCTTGAAGGTATATATTTAGATCTTGCAATCGAGTCTTTTAGTTTCTTGTTTTATCACTAGTTTAGTTTATAAAATAAAATTACAAAAAAACGGAATTAAGGTTACCTCATTTGTTTCATCTTTTTAACATCTATCAAGAAAATAAGGATTCCGATAATTGTGCTCAAGTGCTAGAAGAAGAATGCATTAGAATGTTTGGCACTAAATCTTTGAATGATGAGCATGATTGCAATGTTGTTAGTATGAATTCCTTGAATATCCATGATGCTAATGATATGCAAAGCCACAAGCTTGGGGAAGCTATGTTTGATGAAGATGATATATTTTGTCCCCCAAGTTTTGATGAGCAAATTTATTATGATAAAAGCATGCCTCCTATCTATGATGATTATTGTGATGACACGTATGCTTTAAACAATAATGATAACAATGAAACTTGTCATCTTGATTTCAATTTTCAATCCCATGATAGTTATTTCGTTGAGTTTGCTCCCACTACTATTGATGAGAAGAAATTTGCTTATGTTGAGAGTAGTAAATTTTCTATGCTTGTAGATCATGAAAAGAATGCTTTAGGTTCTGGTTATATTGTTGAATTCATTCATGATTCTACTGAAAATTATTATGAGGGAGTAATATATGCTTGTAGGAATTGCAATAATATCAAGTTTCCTCTCTATGTGCTTAAAGTTTTGAAGTTATGCTTGTTTTACCTTCCTATGCAAGTTGATTCTTGTTCTCACAAGTTGTTTCCTCACAAAATCCCTATGCATAGGAAGTGGGTTAGACTTAAATATATTAGCAATATTTTTCATGATGCTCTCTTTATGTTTCAATTCTTATCCTTTATGTGAGCATCATTGAAATCATCATGCCTAGCTAGGGGCGTTAAACGATAGCGCTTGCTGGGAGGCAACCCAACTTCATTTTTGTTCCTTGATTTTTGCTCCTGTTTAGTAATAAATAATTCATCTAGCCTATGTTTAGATGTGGTTTTATGTTTTAATTAGTGTTTGTGCCAAGTAGAACCGTTGGGGAGACTTGGGGAAAGTCTTGTTGATCATGCTGTAAAAAACAGAAACTTTAGCGCTCACGAGAATTGCTGCCATTTTTTATTGGAGAGTGATATTTAGTTAATTCCTTTTTAAGATGATTAATAGATAAATTCCTCAGGTCCATCAATTTATTTTAGAATTTTTGGGGTTCCATAAGTATACGTTTGATCCAGATTACTACAGACTGTTCTGTTTTTGACAGATTCTGTTTTTCTATATGTTGTTTGCTTATTTTGATGAATCTATGAGTAGTATCGGAGGGTATGAACCATAGATAAGTTGGAATACAGTAGATATTACACCAATATAAATAAAGAATGAGTTCATTACAGTACCTTGAAGTGGTGATTTATTTTCTTATACTAACGGAGCTTACGAGTTTTCTGTTAAGTTTTGTGTTGTGAAGTTTTCAAGTTTTGGGTAAGGATTCAATGGACTATGGAATAAGGAGTGTCAAGAGCCTAAGATTGGGGATTCCTAAGTCAACCCAAGGGAATATTCAAGGACAACCAAGAGCCTAAGCTTGGGGATGCCCCGGAAGGCATCCCCTCTTTCGTCTTCGTTCATCGGTAACTTTACTTGGAGCTATATTTTTATTCACCACATGATATGTGTTTTGCTTGGAGCATCAATTTATTTTGTCAGGATTTACTTGATGTTATTTAGAACAATGTTTTGCGTCTTTTATTTCAATAAAAGTGGCATTGATAGCCTTTACTGTGCCTATTTTACAAGTCTTCATGTTGCTGTTTGAAAACAGAAAGTCTACCGCTGTTGCAATAATTCCCTAGAAAAGTCAGAATGTGATAAAATGTTGAGACCTTTTCCATATTAATCTCTTATAAATTTACTACAGTGGGAATTTTCTTTCATAATATTTTGAGTTAGGGAAGTATGGATCTTGCCGCACTCTTTACAGACTATCCTGTTTAGGCAGATTGCTGTCATGTTTGCATTGTTTGCATATGTTTGCTTCTTTAATGATTCTATTTGAGGATAGGACTATTAAATATGAATAGGCATTTAGTATGCAATGTTGAATAATAATTTTAGTGATTTGCTCTAGTAGAGTATGATAAGGTTTTTGCAATGGTTTATACTAACTTATCTCACGAGTCCTTGTTGAGTTTTGTGTGGATGAAGCTTTTGAGGTTTAGGGAGACCATGATATGAGAGGAATTAAGGAGACACAAAAGCTCAAGCTTGGGGATCCCCAAGGCACCCCAAGATAATATTTCAAGAAGTCTCAAGCGTCTAAGATTGTGTATGCCCCGGTTGGCATCCCACCTTTCTTCTTCAACAACTATCGGTTAGTTTCGGTTGATCCTAAGTTTTTGCTTCTTCACATGATGTTTGTCATTCTTATAATGTCATTTTATTTTGCTTTGCTTGCTGTTTTAATAAAGTATCAAGATCTTAAATCCTTAAATGTTAGATAGTCTTCACATAGTTGCATAATTATTCGACTACTCATTAGTCTTCACTTATATCTTTCAGAGTAGTTTGTCATTTGCTCTAGTGCTTCACTTATATCTTTTAGAGCACGGTGGTGGATTTGTTTTATAGAAACTACTGATCTCTCATGCTTCACTTAGATTATTTTGAGAGTCTTAATAGCATGGTAATTTGCTTAAAATCCTAATATGCTAGGTATTCAAGATTAGTAAAATTTTCTTATGAGTGTTTTGAATACTAAGAGAAGTTTGATGCTTGATGATTGTTTTGATATATGGAGGTAATGATATCAAAGTCGTGCTAGTTGAGTAGTTGTGAAATTGAGAAATACTTGTGTTGAATTTTGAAAATCCCGTAGCATGCACGTATGGTACACGTTATGTAACAAATTTGAAACATGAGGTGTTATTTGATTGTCTTCCTTATGAGTGGCGGTCGGGGACGAGCGATGGTATTTTCCTACCAATCTATCCCCCTAGGAGCATGCGCGTAGTGCCGAGGTTTTTGATGACTTGTAGATTTTTGCAATAAGTATGTGATTTCTTTATGGCTAATGTTGAGTCCATGGATTATACGCACTCTCACCCTTCCATCCTTGCTAGCCTCTTCGGTACAGTGCATTGCCCCTTCTCACATTGAGAGTTGGTGCAAACTTCGCCGATGCATCCAAACCCCGTGATATGATACGCTCTTTCACACATAAACCTCCTTATATCTTCCTCAAAACAGCCACCATAACCTACCTATTATGGCATTTCCATAGCCATTCCGAGATATATTGCCATGCAACTTTCCACCATTCCGTTTATCATGACACATTCATCATTGTCATATTGCTTAGCATGATCATGTAGTTGACATAGTATTTGTGGCAAAGCCACCGTTCACAATTCTTTCATACATGTCACTCATGAGTCATAGCACATCCCGGTACACCGCCGGAGGCATTCATATAGAGTCATCTTTGTTCTAGTATCGAGTTGTAATCATTGAGTTGTAAATAAATAGAAATGTGATGATCATCATTTTCTAGAGCATTGTCCCAAGTGAGGAATTAAAAAAAGGAGAGAAAGGCCATAAAAAAGGAGAAGGCCCAAAAAAAATAAAAAAGAAAAAAGGAGAAAAAGGCCATAAAAAAGAGAAGGCCCAAAAAATTGAGAGAAAAAGAGAGAAGGGACAATGCTACTATCCTTTGCCACACTTGTGCTTCAAAGTAGCACCATAATCTTCATGATAGAGAGTCTCTTGTTTTGTCATTTTCATATACTAGTGGGAATTTTTCATTATAGAACTTGGCTTGTATATTCCAACAATCAGCCTCCTCAAGTGCCCTAGGTCTTCGTGAGCAAGCAAGTTGGATGCACACCCACTTAGTTTCTTTTGTTGAGTTTTCATACATTTATAGCTCTAGTGCATCCGCTGCATGGCAATCCCTACTCCTTGCATTAACATCAATCGGTGGGCATCTCCATAGCTCATTGATTAGCCTCGTTGATGTGAGACTTTCTCCTTTTTTGTCTTCTCGACATACCCCCCTCATTATATTCTATTCCACCTATAGTGCTATGTCCATGGCTCGCGCTCATATATTGCGTGAAATTTTATAGGTTTGAGATTACTAAAGTATGAAACAATTGCTTGGCTTGTCATCGGGGTTGTGCATGATGAGAGCATTCTTGTGTGACGAAAATGAAACATGACTAAATCATATGATTTTGCAGGGATGAACTTTCTTTGGCCATGTTATTTTGAGAAGACATAATTGCTTAGTTAGTATGCTTGAAGTATTATTATTTTTATGTCAATATGAACTTTTGTCTTGAATCTTTCGGATCTGAATATTCATGCCACAATTAAGAAGAATTACATTGAAATTATGCCAAGTAGCACTCCGCATAAAAAAATCTGTTTTTATCATTTACCTACTCGAGGACGAGCAGGAATTAAGCTTGGGGATGCTGATACGTCTCCAACGTATCTATAATTTTTGATTGCTCCATGCTATATTATCTTCTGTTTTGGATGTTTATGGGCTTTATTATACACTTTTATATCATTTTTGGGACTAACCTATTAACCCAGAGAACAGTGCCAGTTTTCTGTTTTTTACCTTGTTTTAGGGTTTCGAAGAAAAGGAAAATCAAACGGAGTCCAATTGACCTGAAACTTCACGGAACTCATTTTTGGAAGGAAAGAAGCCCAAAAGACTTGAAGTGCATGGAAGGGAAGCTTCGAGGAGGCCACGAGGTAGGGGGCACGCCCTCCACCCTCGTGGGCCCCTCGTGCCCCCCTGACATCCTTCTTCCGCCTATATATCTCCATATACCCTAAAAACATTAGGGAGCACAATAGATCGGGAGTTCCGCCGCCAGAAGCCTCCATAGCCACCGAAAGCCAATCTAGACCCTTTCCGGCACCCTATCAGAGGGGGCAATCCCTCTCCGGTGGCCATATTCATCATCCCGGTGCTCTCCATGACGAGGAGGGAGTAGTTCTCCCTCGGGGCTGAGGGTATGTACCAGTAGCTATGTGTTTGATCTCTCCCTCTCTCTCATGTTCTTGAGGTGGTACGATCTTGATGTATCACGAGCTTTGCTATTATAGTTGGATCTTATGATGTTTTCTCCCCCCTCTACTCTCTTGTAATGGATTAAGTTTCCCCTTTGAATTTATCTTATCGGATTGAGTCTTTAAAGATTTGAGAACACTTGATGTATGTCTTGCCGTGCGTATCTGTGGTGACAATGGGATACCACGTGATTCACTTGATGTATGTTTTGGTGATCAATTTGCGGGTTCTGCCCATGAACCTATGCATAGGGGTTGGCACACGTTTTCGTTGTGATTCTCCGGTAGGAAATTTGGGGCACTCTTTGAGGTTCTATGTGTTGGTTGAATAGATGAATCTGAGATTGTGTGATGCATATCATATAATCATGCCCACGAATACTTGAGGTGACATTGGAGTATCTAGGTGACATTAGGGTTTTGGTTGATTTGTGTCTTAAGGTGTTATTCTAGTACGAACTCTAGGGCTGTTTGTGACACTTATAGGAATAGCCGAATGGATTGATTGGAAAGAATAACTTTGAGGTGGTTTCGTACCCTACCATAATCTCTTCGTTCGTTCTCCGCTATTAGTGACTTTGGAGTGACTCTTTGTTCCATGTTGAGGGATAGTTATATGATCCAATTATGTTATTATTGTTGAGGGAACTTGCACTAGCGAAAGTATGAACCCTATGCCTTGTTTCAACGCATTGCAATACCGTTTACACTCACTTTTACCATTAGTTACCTTGCTGTTTTTATATTTTCGGATTACAAAAACTATTATCTACCATCCATATACCACTTGTATCACCATCTCTTCGCCGAACTAGTGCACCTATACAATTTACCATTATATTGGGTGTGTTGTGGACACAAGAGACTCTTTGTTATTTGGTTGCAGGGTTGCTTGAGAGAGACCATCTTCATCCTACACCTCCTACGGATTGATAAACCTTACATCATCCACTTGAGGGAAATTTGCTGCTGTCCTACAAACCTCTGCATTTGGAGGCCCAACAACATCTACAAGAAGAAGGTTGTGTAGTAGACATCAGTTCCCCCTCTGGTCCTTGGCCTTCATGGTGACGATGGCCCCTCCGAGATCCTCCTCCATGTCCTCCGGTGATGATGGCCCCCTCCGGCAGGGTGCCGGAGAGGGCCTAGATTGGTTTTTGGTGGCTACGGAGGCTTCTGGCGGCGGAACTCCCGATCTAGGTTAATTTTCCGAGGTTTCTGTATTTATAGGAATTTTTGGCGTCGGTCTCACGTCAAGGAGGTGCCCAAGGCGTCCACGAGGCAGGCCCACATGCCTGGGGGGGTGGGGGGGGTGGGCGCGCCCCCACCCTCGCGGACGCCCCGGGACTCTCCTGGCCCAACTCTTTTACTCCGGGGTCTTCTTTTGGGCCATCAAAAATCGTAAAAAAATTGGCACATCAATTGGACTCCTTTTGATATTCCTTTTTTGTAGAACTCAAAAACAAGGAAAAAACAGAAACTGGCGCTGGGCTCTAGGTTAATAGGTTAGTCCAAAAAATCATATAAAATAGCATATAAATGCATATAAAACATCCAAGGTTGATAATATAATAGCATGAATACTTCATAAATTATAGATACGTTGGAGACGTATCAATAGGCGAAATAAGTACGTCGATGGATCTACGAGGGGCCCACGAGGGTGGGGGCACGCCCTAGTGTGGTGGGCGCGCCCCCCTACCTTGTGGCCTCCTTGTTGCGTCTCTGACTTCCACTGCAAGTCTCCTGGATGACGTTTGTTCCAAGAAAGATCCTCGCGAAGGTTTTGTTCCGTTTGGATTCCGTTTGATATTCCTTTTTTGCGAAACACTGAAATAGGCAAAAAAACAGAAACTGGCACTAGGCCTCCGGTTAATAGGATAGTCCCAAAAATAACATAAAAGTGCATATTAAAGCCCATTAAACATCCAAAACAGATAATATAATAGCATGGAACAATCAAAAATTATAGATATGTTGGAGACGTATCAACATCCCCAAGCTTAATTCCTGCTCGTCTTCGAGTAGGTAAATGATAAAAACAGAATTTTTGATGCGGAATGCTTCCTAACATAATTTTTAATGTAATTTTCTTTATTATGGCATGAATATTCAGATCCGAAAGGTTCAAGACAAAAGTTTAATATTGACATAAAAATAATAATACTTCAAGCATACTAACCAAGCAATTATGTCTTCTCAAAATTACATAGCCAAAGAAAGCTCATCCCTACGAAATCATATAGTTTGGCCATGCGTCATTTTCGTCACACAAAATGCTCCCATCATGCACAACCCTGATGACAAGCCAATCAATTGTTTCATACTTTAGTATTCTCAAACTTTTTTCAACTTTCACGCAATACATGAGCGCGAGCCATGGACATAGCACTATAGGTGGAATAGAATATGATGATGGAGGTTGTGTGGATAAGACAAAAAAGGAGAAAGTCTCACATCGACGCGGCTAATCAACGGGTTATGGAGATGCCCATCAATTGATGTGCATGCGAGGAGCAGGGATTGCCATGCATCGGATGCACTAGAGCTATAAATGTATGAAAGCTCAACAAAAGAAACTAAGTGGGTGTGCTTCCAACTTGCTTGCTCACGAAGACCTAGGGCATTTTGAGGAAGCCCATTGTTGGAATATACAAGCCAAGCTCTATAATTAAAATTCCCACTTGTATATGAAAGTGACAAAATAAGAGACTCTCTATCATGAAGATCATGGTGCTACTTTGAAGCACAAGTGTGGAAAAAGGATACTAACATTGCCCCTTCTCTTTTTTTCTGTCATTTTTTTGGACCTTCTCTTTTTTATTTGGCCTTTATTTTTTGATTTCCTCACATGGGACAATGCTCTAATAATGATGAACATCATACTTCTATTTATTTACAACTCAAAAATTACAACTCGATACTAGAACAAAATATGACTCTATATGAAGCCTCCGGCGGTGTACCGGGATGTGCAATGATTCAAGAGTGACATGTATAAAAAATTATGAGCGATGGCTTTGCCACAAATACGATGTCTACTACATGATCATGCAAAGCAATATGACAATGATGAATCGTGTCATAATAAATGGAACGGTGGAAAGTTGCATGGCAATATATCTCGGAATGGCAATGGAAATGCCATAATAGGTAGGTATGGTGGCTGTTTTGAGGAATATATAAGGAGGCTTATGTGTGATGGAGCGTATCATATCACGGGGTTTGGATGCACCGGCGAAGTTTGCACCAACTCTCGAGGTGAGAAAGGGCAATGCATGGTACCGAAGAGGCTAGCAATGATGAAAGGGTGAGAGTGCGTATAATCCATGGACTCAACATTAGTCATAAAGAACTCACATACTTATTGCAAAAATCTACAAGTCATCAAAAACCAAGCACTACACGCATGCTCCTAGGGGGATAGATTGGTAGGAAAAGACTATCGCTCGTCCCCGACCGCCACTCATAAGGAGGACAATCAAAGAAACACATCATGCTTCAAATTTGTTACACAACAGTTACCATACATGCATGCTACGGGACTTGCAAACCTCAACATAAGTATTTCTCAAATTCACAATTACTCAACTAGCATGACTCTAATATCACCATCTTCATATCTCAAAACAATCATCAAGTATCAAACTTCTCATAGTATTCAATGCACTCTATATGAAAGTTTTTATTATACCCATCTTGGATGCCTATCATATGAGGACTAATTTCATAACCAAAGCAAATTACCATGCTGTTCTAAAAGACTCTCAAAATAATATAAGTGAATCATGAGAGATCAATAATTTCTATAAAATGAAACCACCATCGTGCTCTAAAAAGATATAAGTGAAGCACTAGAGCAAAATTATCTAGCTCAAAAGATATAAGTGAAGCACATAGAGTATTCTAATAAATTATGATTCATGTGTGTCTCTCCCAAAAGGTGTGTACAGCAATGATGATTGTGGTAAACTAAAAAGCAAAGACTCAAATCATAGAAGACACTCCAAGCAAAACACATATCATGTGGTGAATAAAAATATAGCCTCAAGTAAAGTTACCGATAGAGGAAGACGAAAGAGGGGATGCCTTCCGGGGCATCCCCAAGCTTAGGCTTTTGGTTGTCCTTGAATTTTACCTTGGGATGCCTTGGGAATCCCCAAGCTTAGGCTCTTGCCACTCCTTGTTCCAAAATCCATCAAATCTTTACCCAAAAACTTGAAAACTTCACAACACAAAACTCAACAGAAAATCTCATGAGCTCCGTTAGTATAAGAAAACAAACCACCACTTTAAGGTACTGTAATGAACTCATTCTTTATTTATATTTGTGTTAAACCTAATGTATTCCAACTTCTCTATGGTTCATACCCACGATACTAGCCATAGATTCATCAAAATAAGCAAACAACACGTGAAAAACAGAATCTTTCAAAAACAGAATAGTCTGTAGCAATCTGGAGGTTTGAATACTTATGTAACTCCAAAAATTCTGAAACATTAGGAAGACCTAAATAATTTGTATATTGATCTACTACAGTTGGAATTGGTATTTTATCGCTCCCTGGTAAAAAAGGAAAATTATTCTCGTGAGCGCATACTTTCTGTTTTTATCAGCAAGATCAAACAACAATCACCCAAGAAGATCCTAAAGGCTTTACTTGGCACAAACACTAATTAAAAAATAAAAAACACAATCATAACAGAGGATAGATGATTTATTTATTACTAAACAGGAACAAAAAGCAAAGAACAAAATAAAATTGGGTTGCCTCCCAACAAGCGCTATCGTTTAACGCCCCTAGCTAGGCATAAAAGAAAGAATAGATCTAAGTATTGTCATCTTTGGTATTTATCTTTTTAATAGGGTTATGCTCGGACCCGGGAGGTTCCTTACGTTTCCCTTCATACTCGGAGATCTTGAGATCTAGAGCATCCAACCGCTTATTGCAAAGAGTGATCAACATATTCATGCAGTGAAGGTTCCCACTAACATTTTTAAGAGGTTCAAGAGATTTTTGTAAAATTTTAGTTACTTCGCATATTTTGTCAAAAAATTGGGTTCCTTCTTGAGTATGATGGAGTTCCTTTTGTGGGGGTAGTACTCCTACTATTCCCTCTATAATCTCATACGCAATATTGCGATCAACATCAATAAAACTCCCTTTAGCGGCAAAATCCAAGAGTTGTCTATGGGACATGGTTAGCCCAACATAAAAATTGCGAAGGAAAATCTTGAAAAATTAGGTATAGCTGACCAATACATCAGACCTTTCTTGGACCATATACCCCTAGCCCTTACTCCCTTGTTTCGGTGGTTGGTCTCTACCTTTTTCTGTCTCTTGGCTACTCCCCTATAGTGCAATTACGACAGGACTCTACCATCCTATACCAAGTATCTTTTAAGTTTTCTCCTTGTCTTTGTTTGAAGTGAAGAACTTCAAAATCGGGAGACAAAGGAAGAGATGGAGGGTTCACCATGAAGACAAAACAAACTATCTAACACATGGACACACAAGAGGCAAGCAAAAGGAGGCGAACGGAAAAAAGGGGCGAATAAAACGGCAAAGGTGAAGTGGGGGAGAGGAAAACGAGAGGCAAATGGCAAATAATGTAATGCGGGGGAGAAGAGTTTGTGATGGGTACTTGGTATGTCTTGACTTGAGCGTAGATCTCCCCGGCAACGGCGCCAGAAATCCTTCTTGCTACCTCTTGAGAATGTGTTGGTTTTCCCTTGAAGAGGAAAGGGTGATGTAGCAAAGTAGCATAAGCATTTCCCTCAGTTTTTTGATAACCAAGGTATCAATCCAGTAGGAGATAACACACAAGTCACCTAGTACCTGCACAACAATCAAGAACCTTGCAACCAACGCGATAAAGGGGTTGTCAATCCCTTCATGGCCACTTGCAAAAGTGAGATCTGATAATGATAATAAGATAAACATTTTTGGTATTTTTGTTGTATAGATTGAAAAGTAAAGATTGCAAAATAAAATAAATAGTAAACTAGATTTGTAGATCGGAAACTTATATGATATAAAATAGACCCGGGGGCCATAGGTTTCACTAGTGGCCTCTCTCATGATAGCATGTATTACGGTGGGTGAACAAATTACTGCAGAGCGATTGATAGAAAAGCGCATAGTTATGAGAATATCTAGGCATGATCATGAACATAGGCATCACGTCAGTGTTAAGTAGACCGAAACGATTCTGCATCTACTACTATTACTCCACACATCGACCACTATCCAACATGCATCCAGAGTATTAAGTTCATAAGAACAGAGTAATGCTTTAGGCAAGATGACATGATGTAGAAGGATAAACTCAAGAAATATGATATAAACCCCATCTTTTTATCCTCGATGGCAACAATACCATACGTGCCTTGCTTCCCCTAACACTGTCACTGGGAAAGGACACCGCAAGATTGAACCCAAAAGCTAAGCACTTCTCCCATTGCAAGAAAGATCAATCTAGTAGGCCAAACTAAACCGATAATTCGAAGAGACTTGCAAAGATATCAAATTATGCATATAAGAATTTAGAGAAGAACCAAATATTCTTCATAGATAAACTTGATCATAAATCCACAATTCATCGGATATCGGCAAACACACCGCAAAAGAATATTACATCAAATAGATCTCCAAGAACATCGAGGAGAACTTTGTATTGAGAACCAAAGAGAGAGAAGAAGCCATCTAGCTAATAACTATGGACCCGAAGGTCTGTGGACGACTACTCACACATCATTGGAGAGGCTATGGTGTTGATGTAGAAGCCCTCTGTGATTGATTCCCCCTCCGGCAGATCGCCGAAAAAGGCCCCTAGATGGGATCTCATGGCTACAGAAGGTTGCGGCGGTGGAAAAGTGGTTTTGTGGCTCCCCTGGATGTTTTTAGGGTATAAGAGTATATATAGGCGAAAGAAGTACGTCGGTGGAGCTACGAGGGGCCCATGAGGGTGGGGGGTACGCCCTCCTACCTCGTGACCGCCTCGTTACGTCTCTGACTTCCCTCCAAGTCTCCTGGATGATGTTTGTTCCAAGAAAGATCCTCGCAAAGGTTTCGTTCTGTTTGGATTCCATTTGATATTCCTTTTCTGCGAAACACTGAAATAGGCAAAAAAACAAAAACTGGCACTAGGCCTCCGATTAATAGGTTAGTCCCAAAAATAATATAAAAGTGCATATTAAAGCCCATTAAACATCCAAAACAGATAATATAATAGCATGGAACAATAAAAAATTATAGATACGTTGGAGACGTATCAAGCACATGGCTTGTGACTCTATGTATGTATAACCTTCCTCCTTGATTGTGCATGAAGCGGAAGTTCATTATGATGCCAGTGCTCATCCAAGGCCCTAAGCAACCCGGCAACGACATTGATGTGTACCTAAGGCCATTAGTTGAAGAACTCTTACAGTTGTGGAATGAAAAGGGTGTACATGCGTGGGATGAGCACAATGAGGAGGAATTTGACCTACATGCATTGTTGTTTGTGACCATCAATGATTGGCCTGCTCTCAGTAACCTTTCAGGAAGTACAAACAAGGGATACCACGCACGCACACACTGTTTATATGATACATATCTCATTCTCAGGGCACACCGGATGGGCAAGATGTCGGGTTGGCATAGACCCTGGTTGCCCAGGGGGCGCCGGACATCGCCTAGTTTGGACCAACACTTAGAGAAGCACTGGCCCGGGGGGGGGGGGGGGGGTAAAATGAAGATGACCCTCGGGAGCGTGACTCCCAAGGGAAAAGTAGGTGGTGGTGATGCAAATGGTAAAACCAAAGTTGGGCCTGGCAGGAGGAGTTTTATTCAAAGTGAACTGTCAAGGGATCCCCATAACACCCAACCACGTAAGGAACGCAAAATCAAGGAATATAACACCGGTATAACGGAAACTAGGGCGGCAAGAGTGGAACAAAACACCAGGCATAAGGCCGAGCCTTCCAACCTTTACCAAGTATATAGATGCATTAATTAAAATAAGAGATATTGTGATATCCCAACAAAATCCTTGTTCCAACATGGAACAAACTTCAACTTCACCAGCAACTAGCAACGCTATAAGAGGGGCTGAGCAAAGCGGTAACATAGCCAAACAACGGTTTGCTAGGAAAGGAGGGTTAGGGGTTTGGCATGGCAATATGGGAGGCATGATATAGCAAGTGGTAGGTATCGCGGCATAGCAATAGAGCAAACAACTAACAAGCAAAGATAGAAGTGATTTCGAGGGTATGGTCATCTTGCCTGAGATCCCACAAGGAAGAAGAACGAATCCATGAAGAAGACAAACGGAAGTAGTCGAACGGATCCTCACAACTCCAGAACGGAACCGAAGCTAACGAGAGAAGCTACCCGGAAAGAAGCAAGCAACATAGTAAACAACCATCACATAAACATGGCATGATGCACAACCAAGTATGATGCATGTCCGTTTTAAATATGCATGGCATGGCAAAGTGCACAAACAACTCTACAAGTTAAGTGGAGCTCAATATGCAATGAGTTGCATATAGACGAAACACCACAACACTTATTTAGTTCTCTCCCATTTATGTACTCAACAATATTAAAGAGCATGGCAATGGGTGAAGCATAAGAAAACTATCTATCTAGGCAAGTTTAAATGAGGCCGGAACCAACAAACAACAAGTCCGGAAACTCCTCATGTGCATATTTTAGGTTTGGAACTATTCTACCCTAACCATAATTTTAGAGTTGTTGAGCATGCTAGATGAGTGCACCATGTTATACTATGCACTTTTCTACCCCATTTACATATAAAGTTTATTAATAATGGAGCTACGGTTATTTAGTTATGAATTAAATCATTCTAGCATGTTATTTAAGAAAAATAAAGCAAACATCATTTTGAACATTTCAAACATGGATGAAAGTGGCATATTATGAAACTAGATGAAATTCTAGTCATTTCTCATATATAAATCATTTTAAACCGATGCACCATTTGTGAGTTATTAAATGCATGAACTAGGGGGACTTTTCTGCAAAAAGGACGTACCTGGGATAATAGCTAAAAATCACAGAGAGCGAAAAAAGGACATGGGTCGAATCTGCTGGGCCAAAGTGCATAAGAGAGGGGTTGAAGGGGATCTGCTAACTTTGGGCCTGGCCCGGTCAGGCAGAGGAGTTGGTTGGGAGAGGCGGGGTTGGATGTGGCTAAGGCCCACGCGCGTGGAGGAGGCCCAATCGCTCGGCTGGCTTGACGACACGGTCAATGGGCACAGGCAAGCATCGCTGAAAGGAGACGAGAAGGGCAGCAGTTCAAGCAAGGAAAGCAGGGGAGCGGCAGCAGCGGGTCCGGCCGAGACGAGGCCTGTAGACGGCGGATCCGGCGGAAGGGGAAGCAGCGGCCTCGACTTGAGGTGGCATGGCCGTCACGGGGTTGAGGCGGAAGTCGCCAGATCTGGTGGTGGAAGCGAGGTCCCGACGCAGCACGAAGTAGCAGGGGGTCAGGCGGCCATGAGGTTCCTGGGTGGTAGAGGCGTCAGCAGGAGGTGATGGCTCGTCGGCGTCGGGGACTCGAGGCGGCTGGATGTTGGTGCTCCTGGTTCCTTGCTGGACAGTGAAGAGGCTCCAGCACGGCGGCTTGGCTCGAAGACGGACTGGGCGCGGGCGTTCCTCCTCCGTGCAACGAGGACGAGACACGAGGTAGACGAACTAGTCACGCTGAACCAGAGCGACGACGGAGGCCTTCGACAGGAACGGGGCCGGAGGAGGTTGTGGGGGTCGGGAAAAGGCGCGGCGGTGGTGATCCCCTCCAGATCCGGGGCGGCTTGGGACTTGGCAAGCCCGCACGAGGTGGAACTTTGGAGTGCCGGCTCCTGTCCATGGCGTCAGGGCAGAGTTCCTTTGTTACCTGCGGAAGTAGGAGAAGGAGAGAGAGAGGGGGATTAGAGCAGAGGAGGGAGTAGAAGGCAGTGAAGGAGAAGAAGGGGTGCAGGTGAGGGTGATGGGGTCTTGGTGGTGCTGCTGCTGGTAGCCGGTGGCGAGCTGCTCGTGATCCCCTCGGGATCGAGCAGAGGAGGCGCTGGTGGATGGAGGGGGCTGTTGAATGGTGGATTTGGGATTGGGAGGGATCCCGAGGTAGATGGTGAGTTGGTGGCGGCGGAGGAATGGGAGGATGGGACATCTTGCTAAATTTTAGGGTTTTGTCTCAAATTAGACTAGGGGTGGACTATATATATGGAAAGGAGGGAAGTTTGGATCTTCCGATCGAAATCCGACGGTCGAGATAAAAAAAGGTTAGGAGAGTCCAACAAAGAAAACGGAGATGTTTTATAGATGTTTGGGGATGATCCGGACCCATCGGTGCTGACTGCCCGGGTCGGATCCGGGACCGCTTTCGGACGCGCACGCGAGGAGGGCCGCGGGCATAACTGATAGAGGTTAGGTTGGGCCTCGCGGTAGGTAGCGGACTGTGTAGACGGACTAGAGAGGAAAGAGAGGGAAAACCCGGAACAGTTTTCGGAGACCGAAAACGTCCGACGTTAGACCGGCTATACTGCCGCTATAGTAATTCGTTGTGGCCTCAAACGGATTCCGAATGCGATGAAACTTGGCGCGCGACCTACTAACAACATAACAACACCGCATGCCAACTTTCATCCCATTCCGAGAACATTTCCTTATAAAATAATATTTCGGATGTGTCACGGGCGCGTGCAAGTGTGTCTGGGCTCAGAACGGACAATGAAAGGAATGGGGAGACCCGGGCGGATGCAAGTTTTCGAAAACATGCAGATGCAATGCGGATGATGACATGGCAAGATGAAACACGCAAGTGAATGACATGGCAACGACAGCGAATAACTGGAAGACACCTGGCGCATCGGTCTCGGGGCGTTACAACACTCCACCACTACAAGAGGATCTCGTCCTGAGATCTAGGATGGCACCGGAGGGAAAACAGAAGAGGAAGAGGAGAGGTAAAACTAAGTTGCTTCTTTGACAAACGAGTGAAACCAAAGAACCTTGCGAGGTTGAACAAATTGAAAGAAAGAATGCAACGAAGAAGACAAAGTTGTAAACACTCCGTTAGACAAGAGGAACAAGGAACCTTACTAGAGCCTTGTAGGTTGAAAGACATAAGAAAAGGGTTGCAATGGACAAGAAATACATGCAATCACTCCGGTAGAAACGAGATGCACAAGGAACAATAAGGATCAATTACGACAACACTCTGGTTGGAAAAGGAAGGTAAAAAATATGAGCTTGGCAAAATGAAAGCACTTGGATGAGAGTCCGGTTAGAAGTGGAATGATAGACACAACACTCCGGTTAAACAAGATAGAGAAGGAATAAGAATGATATAAATTGGACTGCACTCCGACTGTAAATGGAAGGAATTGAAGATGAGCTTTACAAGATGAGAAGATACTTGATGAAATCAACAACACACTGCCTCCGGAACGATTAAAAGAATGGCACAAGGGTAAGAAAGATTTCAGACAGCACTCCGGTTGAGAAGAGATGCAAGACTTGACAGAATGGGAAGAACTTGAAAAGAGGGCACGACACTCCGGTTAAAAGGACCAGAAAGGAAAATAATATGATCATGATATGACAAAATGATGGTTCGAAGAGAGCAATGTGAAAAAGCCTCCGATGAAAGAATAGAATATAGATCAATGAAAGAAAATGAACGGAGAAGAAAATGACAACTTCTCCCATAATTGAATTAGAAAGAGCATCCTTACAAAGATGGATTGAACAGAGTTGTTGGAAGAATCAACAACGAAAAGAATAAGCTTGATGTGGGCTTATGGAAAACATCTCAAAACTTGAGGTGAAATTCTGCCACTAACTTAAACAATTGATTTGATTGAGAGCACCAAAGAGATGAAAATTTTCTTCCACCAAGATGATAAAAAGATAACTTGGAACATTGATAAGAACCACAATAGAAACATTCCCAATGGAAGGCTTTAGGTGAAATCTATACCAAGATAACTCGAATGAAGAGATTGATGGATTGAGAAGAGCTCATGCTCGAAGCAATAGATGGGTTTAACTACCTCATTATTGACAACTGTTGAATCATGAGACACGAAAGAAATTGTCAAGAATGACATAACACCACCTCAAAATATAAGGTAGAAAGAATTGCACTTCGGAATGCAAGAAGAAGAATGCTTGAACTCCTCAAAACAAGACTTGTGTTGAACACCATGTTTATTTGAGAGTATAGCTTGGCGGATCTTAACTTCGAGAGAAATCTTGAGGACAATTGAAGAATGAAAGGAATCCTTGACGAACCACCATGTAGAGCCTCCATGAAGAACTCCGGTAACAAAATGATGATAAAAATAAAGAGAAGTTGAAAACACAAGGTGAAGCCTTGTAATGATTTAGATGGATCTCCGTGGTGATATAATTGCGAGAGCTTGGAACTCCGGGAAAGAAAATATGAAACAATTGAAAACCGAGAACTTGATGAGCCTCCGGAATAAGGAATTGAATTTACTCAATGAAACAAGAATAAGAATTACATTATGCTTATCCTTCACCAATTTAAATTGATGACAAGCAACGGATTTTTTGCATACTACTTATTCTCGTAGAAAGGATTAAGATAGATATAGCGCCAACTTGAAGAGGCCTTCAACGAACCACCAGTAGGATTTGGAAACAACGAATGAATTGATATGACAACGAGGGAAGAAGAAACTTGAACAAACCACTGTAAGAATTGAAAAAGAGCAAAGAAAAAATAAAGAAACACCGGGAAGAATTAGAGAACGAATGAAGATACTTGAGGGTATTTAGATACAAGTGAACGAAGAGATCCCGAGCTTATTAGAGAAATTTGAATGATGCACCGGTAAGATTTGGAGAACGAGAGCTGAAAGCTGGAATGAATAGACCTGAAATGATGGCCTTCGGAGAAACAAACTGAAAATACTCCTGAAATGCTCTGGATGGGTGAAAAGAATTGTCACAATCGAAAACAATTTTGAGAGGATGGCAGCAAGCTTGAAGTACGCATCTCTGAGAGAAAGGATAAGATTTGGAGGAAAAACTCTTCTTCGGTCTTCAAAATCCGAGAATGATGACGAGAAACACCACCATGAATTGTTGAGACACTCCGGAATAATGAAGAATATGAAGGTTGAATCAACAATGAAAAGAATTTGAAAGATCTTAGAGAAAGACATATGACTGATGATAATTCATTCTTACGTCAAACTTTAGAAGATTTGAGAATAGCTCTGAGAAAATAGAAGACCCAGGTAAGATCCTGGGAAAAGACCTGTGGGTTAGGGCCCACTCAAAGGATACACCGTTGAATGATTTAAACAAGAGAATGCGCCAGTTGAATTAATGGCTTGAAGCTTGAACGAATGCAGAGTGGAAACATGAATCTTCGAGATATCTTCAGCACTCTGAAACAAATGAATAGCGAGAAGTGAATGATTAAGAGGTGCACCGGCATTAGAAAACATTTGAAACGAGGAAAGGATATGATTGGCAAAGCTTGAAATGAATCCACCGGAGAAGAAAAAGAATTAAGAATGATGAACTTGAAGCTTCTGAGCATCTCCACGAGAAATCACCGGTTAAGAACATGAAGGAAAGGAAAGAAGAAAGTTCACATGAATCAAATGGATACTTGATTAAGATATCTGAGTCCTCGAAGAAAAAGGGTGGGAGGGTGGGAAAAACAAAGACAATTTGGGATGGATGAAACAAACACCGATGAGAATACTTAGAGTTGAACTTGCACATGTTGAAAATGATCGGATCCACATGAAGAGGAGCACACCGGTTGAGAAGAAATTGAAATGACAAACTCGATGATCAAGAAGGATTAGTATTCACATAGAAATATGAGAACACCGCTTAGGAAAGGTATGGAATCAACACTTGACATTGAAGCAACTCGAATACCACAACTCAAAACAAAACAAAGGATTGGCTTGCAAAATAAGCCGGAAACAAACATATGATAGATCCCATATCGTATCATGTGTCCGTTGGAAAGATATTTTAGGAGCTACTTGAATTCCCACTTATAAACTCCCGAAACTTTCTGGTTATGCAATCAGGTGTTGGGGATACAGGGGAAGCATAATATCTCACCCAAACTAACAATTCCTACATCCAGCTGTATCCATCCTTCAACACATAGCCAAGAAACCTTCGAAAATCATGTACCTCAACCTTCGAAAAGCATCCGTTATATGAGTTATGGCAATACTCCCGAACTCCCGCCCCAGTACTGGGTGGCGTCGAGGTTATCTCACCAATAACTGCATAAAAGAGATTTTTGATGTCGGCGAACTCAGCTATTCCAGAACTGCAACGATAAAATTGTGACGACAACACCTCGGAGCTCAACTTCCCGGGACACTGCCACAACCCCTAAATGTCAGGAGGCACCAAGAACAATGTTCTCGTCACAAGACTATCGGAACGATTCCAAGATACCCACGTGATCCTAAAAAAAATTCGTGAAATTTGAGAAGAGAAGAGTCAAAACTTCTACGTCAAGAGGCCTCACCAGAGCGACGAAGGGACTGAGGAGTAAAAAGAATCCTACTGTCCGATATATATAATCCTAAGACTCAAAACATTTTGTTCTAGACTCAACAACGTCAGCGATTCGATCAAGCAGGGGGCTCCTAAGTCGAGGATGGCTCTGATTACCAACTTGTAACACCCATGATGCGGCTATATCTCCCACGTGTCGGGGCACGACTTAGAGGCATAGCCGCATGGTAGGCTTGTCGCAAGAGGGGTAATCTTCACACATCCCATGTACTGAATAAGAAAGGGATAAAGAGTTGGCTTACAATTGCCACTTCACACAAATAAAAGTTAAACATACAACATCCATATTACAATCAAGGTCTGATTACGGAACCAAAAAAATAAAAGAAGACAACCCCAAATGCTAGATCCCCGATCGTCCCAACTGGGCAGCACTACTGAACAACAGGAAACGAAACAACACAACAAACAAGATCTTCATCGAGCTCCCACTTGAGTTGGGTAGCATCATCTGCACTGGTATCATCGGCACCTGCAACTGTTTGGAAGTATCTATGAGTCACGAGGACTCAGCAATCTCACACCCGCGAGATCAAGACTATTTAAGCTTATGGGTAGGAAAGGCTAGTGATGTGGAGCTGTAGCAAGCACTAAGCATATATATATGGTGGCTAACTTATGCAAATAAGAGAGAGAAGAGAAGCAACGCAACGGTCATGAACTAGAAGTGATCAAGAAGTGATCCTGAATCTACTTACGTTCAAGCATAACACAAGAACCATGTTGTCGGGTGGTAGGTGCGACATATGCCAACGGGTGGCTTATCATTGTGGGAGCCAGTAAAACATTGCCGGTGCCTGGAAACGGGATGAGGCAAAGACATGCACGCCGGCGAATCTTACCCAGCTTCGGGGCTCTCCGTGGAGATAACACCCCTACTACTGCTCTGCGGGCTCTCCGCATGATCACTAGATGAACAGGTAGCTACACGATGCTCCTTGAGCTGTTTGGCGAGAGGAGGAAGAAGGGCTCTGCTTGCTCTCTTCTCCTCCCTACGTGGTGTCTAAAACTAGCAGGGACCCATCCTTGGCATGGGTGTCCCGGGGGGTTTATATAGGCCTACCCCCCAGGGGTACAATGGTTATCCAGCTGGGCATGGGGCCCAGCCGTCTGTGTCTTCGCTCTCCGACTTCTGCGCCGGCTGCCGGGGCCTGCCGGCTGGTGGGTCCCGCCGGCTACCGGCTCCTTGGTCAACAGGCAGGCCCCACTGTCCAGGGCCTTGTCGGTGGCTGGTTACTGTTGCTCAATCTTGGTGACGAGGGCTTCGCCGAGGTAAGCGTGGCTACAGTGCTGCCGTCCGGCGGGTGACCACTATAGCCTCACCGCGTCTTGTCTCCTTAATGGGGCGTCTCCTTCGAGGGGGTGGCAAGCCGGCTGGAGAGAGTCGGCTCTGTCTTGGGCCGACTGGGGGAGGCCAGGCCGCCTTCGGGTGTCTCTCTGCCCGAAGGGGCCCACCGCCCGTGGGCCGTACTGGCAGCCCGTCGTGGATGACATCAGGGTCAACGTGGCAACAGTGCTGCGCCGGACGGGTCATGGCCACCCATACGACGCACTGTGCCAGGCGCGCTCCGGGATTCGGGGGTGGCAGGCTTCACTGTAGCCACGCCCCGTCACATCGCCGTTATGTGGATGCAGACTTTGAGGGTACGGTCTTGACCGCTTTATGGGAGCCGGCTCCTTGGAGTCGGACTTCTCGCAGCCGGCTCCTCGGAGCCGGCCCTCCCGCGACTTTCTTCATGAGGGCTGAAATCGGGCCGCCTTCCAATAGTCGGCCTGGGAGACAGCCGGCCAGGGGAAGGCGGCCCCATGTCTTGGATTCTTGAGAGCCGGATCGGCTCGTAATTTTTTCAGAAAGGCCAGGGGGAGCCGACTAGGCTACCTGTGGTCACTTACTCCGATAGTAGTCCCCGAAGCTGGGCGAGCTTCGTGGCTGATAAAGGGACGAGAAGCTTGGTCAGCTTCCTATCCTGAGGAGCCGGCTTTGCTTGTGCGCGCCGTCTTCGGAAAAGCTCCGTTTCTCATAGGCGGGAACGCGGGCCACGTGGCGAGGAAATCCTGCCAACGCACGCGCGCGACGGGACACCGCCGCAGGCCCGGGCCCGCCACTCGCAGGCCTCGGTCCGAGCGCGGATCTTCCGCGGCCCACATGGATCGCTCGCCTTCCCGCGGCGGTTTTATTCTGCCATCAAGGCACAATAATCACGGGACGTGGGGGAGTGGGCGCAGTTGATCCCCACATTCCCCCACGCCGCGCCTCCTCGGCTCCGCCATGCGGTCTATAAGTAGGAGGAGGAGGCGGAGCGGCAGAGGCTCACGCGCTCTCCCTCACTCCGCCCCTTCTCGCCCTCCTTCTTCTCTTCCCCGCAGCAGCTCTTTGCCGCGCCGCTCCGCCGTCGCTTCGTTCCGCCGCCGCATCGTCTTGCTTCTCGCCGCGCTGCCCCATGGCGCTGTCAAGCTCGTGGGATGGCTCCAACGTCCATGAGGACCACGTCGAGTTCCTCCGCCAGACGCGACGCCTGCCCGGCGAGAACTTCGTTCGGGTTCGTCTAGCGCCGGAGAAGGAGATTTCGCCGGCACCGGAGGAGGACGAGCGGGTGATCTTCCGCTCGCACTGCCTGCGCGGCTTCGGCCTTCCGGCGAGCGGGTTCCTCCGAGCCTTCCACGAATTCTACAACCTCCAGCCGCATCACCTCACGCCCAACGCGGTGATGCTGCTGTCGGCCTTCGTCACGCTGTGCGAAGGCTTCCTTGGGGTCCTCCCCACACTCGAGCTCTTGGCGGAATTCTTCCAGAGCAAACTCGGCACCGTCGTCGCGGGCGTGCCTGCCCCCTACGGAGCCTATATTGCCATGAGGCGGTCGGGCGAGAACAACCTGTTCCCGCCCATCCCGCTGATCCAGTCGGTGAAGCTCTGGCAGAATTCATACTTTTACGTGAAGAATGTCGCGCAGCAAGGCGACTACGTCAACCTTCCAGCTTATGAAGCCGGACCGCCGGCTGGGAGGCGACCTTCGTGGAGCTACCGGGCCAGGTCGTTGTCTCAGGCCGGGAACGCAGCCGTCTCCCAGCTTCGGGTGATGATCCAGTCGGAGGGCCTGACCAGAGCCGACTTGGTGGCCGCCTTCGTGGAGCGCCGGGTTCTTCCCCTCCAAAGCCAGCCTCACATGTTTTGTCAGATGAGCGGCTGCTTCGACCCAAGCCGGCTGAGCACCAGGGAGATGCCTCATGCGGAGGTCTCCTACATGGTGAACTATATCTCCAACTGCAAGCTCGCCGAGGATTGGCGGTACGGCAAGGGGCCATACTCTCACGCCAACCCTCCGCCCGTCGTAAGTTTTATTTTGGTAGCCGGCCTCATGATAGCCGGCCTCTGATCAGTCGGTTTGACCCTAGAAGAACCCTCTCCTTCCGCCGATGACCGGGGCCGCAGGGGTAGAGCGCCAGCTCGTCCCTGGCCGCGCGGTGGACGACGCCGACGACCCGGACTTGGGAGCGGCCGCCATGGAAGACGCCATCGTGGGGGAAAGCGATGCGGTCGGAGGCGCGGGGCTCACGGCCGGCTTCGAGGACTGGCCGGATGATGCCGAGGTCGAAGTCGCCCCGCGCCGCCAGCCGGCGCCTGATCATCAAGGCGCGAGCTCGTCCGCCGCGCCGGCTGCTGGCGGCGGCGCCCAGAAGCACCGGGCCATGACGATCCTCTTCGGCAGCTGGCCGAAGAAGTCCAAGGCTTCCACAGTGGCGACCAAGCGAGATGAGGCGGCCGCGAAGGCGGCCCGCTTCCGCAAGGCGGTGAAGCAGCCGCAGGCGATCTCAGCGTAAGTCGTCGAATGCTTGGATACATATTTTTTTGTTGTTCTTCTTTTCGATTGAAAACTCTTCTAAACCTTTCTTTGCTCGCCGGACAGGGCGCCGCTTTCCCTTGAGCGGGGTCCGGGCGGCTCCGTAGTCGGGCCGACTGGAGGGTCTTCAGGCTCCCGCCGCGTGGATCCCCGCGCCGACCTCAGGAGGCCACGGAGCGGAACGCACGAGAGGCGCGGGAGGAGCGGGAGGCGGCGGAGCGAAGGGCCGCCCAGGCGACGAAGGAGCAGGCCGATGCAGCAGCCAAGGCCCGGGCGGAGGCGGCAGCTGCGGAGACGGAGGCAGAGGCTTCGCACAACCAGCCTCCGCTGCTAGCCATTCCCCTCCGCCCCGTGGCCCCCAACATTCCTGTGCCTCCGCTGGAGGAGGTCGACCAAGAACCGCCGGTGATGGAGCGGAGGGAGGACTTCGTGATCTTCGTGGAGAGGGCGCCGCCGGCAGCGCCAACCGGAGCGGGCCAAGGCGGCCAGTCGGCTGCGGCGCCAGAGCAGACGGCTGGGGGTAAGCCGGAAGCAGGAGACGGCCTCGAGGTGCAGCCAGCAATCTGCCAGCGCGCAGGGGGAGGCACCGCTACGCCGGAGCCGCACCGAGCTACGGGTGCCGGCCAGACGGCGGAGGCCTTGGAGGCGGCCAGCACCGGCAAGTCCGAGTGGACTCCCAGCAGCGGGACGCGCGAGCTGAATGTGGCGGCCCAAGAGGTTCGGAACCGGCTTCAGGCCCAAGCCGCCTCACTGCAGCAATACACCCAGGAGTTCCTTGCGGCGCGGGCCGTCATCCGGGTGAGTCTTCTATCTTTGGTTGCTTTGTTCTCTTGATTTCTTCCGTGGGGGCGCGTCAACGCACCCACTGGGTGTAGTCCCCGAGAATCGGGCCGACTGCTGAGCATTCGGGTCGGATCTTCCTTGACGACTACCTTATTCTCGCCTCCTGTCTAATCTTCCAGGAGTATCATAACCTCCGCGCTACCGCCTTCAACTCCCAGGCTCAGGAGCTGGGTCGGAGAACCGAAGACCTGATCAGCAGCCGAAGTACGTACTTGGTTTCGTTCATCTCCTGTGGGGGCGCGTCAGCGCACCCACTGGGTGTAGTCCCCGAGATTCGGGCCGACTACTGAGCAGTCGGGTCGGATCTTTCCTGACGACTTCACCTTACTGGTTTTTTATTTTGTCTTTCATGCTCGAAGAAGCCAATGCCGACTTAAGGGGGCAGCTCAACGAGGCGCAGGCCGCCCTTCGTGCCAAGGAAACCGAGTACGACGCCTTGGTCCTGGAGCGTGACCGCCTGGACAAGAAGCTGGCTGACCAGGAGGAGAGCCACAAGGCGGCTCTGAAGAAGGCGCAGGATAACGAAGCCGCCCTGAAGGCCGAGTTCGAGACTAAAGCGGCGGGCTGGGCTGAGACCAGGCAAGCGCTGAATGAAGGCTTCGGCCGTATTGAGGATTTGATCGACGGTAAGCCGCCTTCCTCGCTCCTTGCCTGCCCCTTGCCGCCTGACTTGTGTTCTGACTTGAGCTGCTTTTTATTCTCTCTGCAGACTACTTTCCTGGCTACTCCATCTTCGCTGCCCAAACCATCGAGGCCCATCGCGAAGCGCGCCGGCAGGCGGGGGCTGAAGTCGCGCCGGATGCGAGTCGGTCGCTTGAAGAGCAACTCTTGGCGGTCCAAGCGCGGCTGCAGCCGGCTCATCGTATGCTCTGCCGCCTCCAGCGCGCCGGAGCGCAGGTGTTGGCCGCCCTCTGGCCAAGCGATATGATTCCCCGCACCCCGAGTCGGACTGCCGACTGGCTGGAGGTTGCGGTTGGCCGCTTCGAGGCCTGGAAGGCGTCGGCGGCCCGGCTTGGAGCTGGGCGGGCGCTGGAGTTCGTCCGAGCTTGGTATCCGGGGCTGAACCTGGACCAGCTGCGCACCTAGCGGCTGGAGGCCGACGAAGAGCTAGCGGAGGTGCGGCCGGCTATCGCTCAGCGCGCATCGACAATCGCCGAGTGTACTGACATCAGCGTCTTTGCTCCCGAGATTAATGATGACGGCGTTGCCCAGCCGGAGGAGTGGTTCGGGCTGGACCCGGCGGCGGGTGAAGACTCGGCAGAAGAGATCGCCTCCAGCGACGAAGGCGAAGACGACGAAGGAGAGGAAAGCGAAGACGTCAAGTCGGCCGGTGGAACAGCTAGCCAGCCTCAGCCTGACCGTGCCTCCAGTGACGAGGCGCGCGCAAGCGCGCTTTCTGCGGGAGGCGATGATCATGCCGAGGTTCGCCAGCCGGCCACTCCTCCAGCCGGCACTGCCGTCTCCACCGACCTGCCCGGCTCGTCAGTCGCTCCGCCGGCTTAACCTGCCGTCCTTGTTTTTTCCTGCTTGTTGCCTTCTGAACAATTTTTATTAAGCTTCCGCAGTTCCACCCACTGGGGGTGTATCCAAACTATGTTGAATGCTGGCCTTTTGAATGTATTTTTTGTAAATATTGTTGTGTGCATGTTTGGTTTCCATTCACGTATGCTTTTTATCCTTAGGCTGTTTCCTTTGCCGCCTTCCCCTTCTGGGAAGGCAAGTACTCGAGCTTTCTTAGATTGGAGCGAGGTGAATGGAAGCCGGCCGGCCGGCTACTCTGGTAGCCGGTCGGCGGTGGGAGAAAAACCGGCTTTTGTTATATTAGTCCGTTAGTCCCTAGCCATTTTTCGTGTGGGCACCCGTTCCTGCCCTTAACTCTTGCCAGCCGGACAGCCGGTTCTTCGAACTGCGACTTTTGGCAAGAGAAGGCTTGGGAGCCGGCACACTACTTGTCTGACTACGGGTAGGACTTCTAATATAACTCCAGGCGGCCAGTCCCCGGGCCGACTAGTCGAACCCGGTGCCGGACAGAAAGAAGTGAATGCAATGACAAGGCCATAAGCATGATACTTTTCATTTATAGACAAAAGATGGCCGTCCCTGAGCTCTCCTCGGGGGCCCTATTGTCTCGTACTTAGTACAAAAGTTAGCGTGATACATACTGCATTTCAGCTGTAAAACCTTCGGAGGAGGTTGGCGTTCCATGGTCGTTCCGACTCCTTGCCGGAGTCGTCTCTCTTTCGTGCCTTCAGCTTCTGCGCGTCGATCAAGTAGTAGGAGTCGTTGCCTAAGGCTCTCTTAATGACGAAGGGGCCCTCGCAAGGGGCCGAGAGCTTGTGCTGACCGGCTGTTCGCTGGATCAGCCGGAGCACAAGATCGCCCTCTTGGAAGGATCTTGGCTTGACCTTCCGGCTGTGGTAGCGGCGCAGGCCCTGCTGATAGATGGCGGACCGGCTGAGGGCTAACAGCCGGCTTTCTTCCAGCAGGTCGACGCCGTCTTCTCCTGCTTCCTTGGCATCCGCTTCCGTGTACATGGTTACTCGAGGCGAGTCGAACTCGATGTCAGTTGGGATGACCGCCTCGGCACCATACACGAGGAAGAAAGGGGTGAAGCTGGTTGACTTGTTTGGTGTAGTATGCAGACTCCAGAGGACAGCCGGCAGCTCATCGAGCCAACAGCCGGCTGAACGCTCCAGTGGTACGATCAGTCGGGGCTTGATGCCGGAAAGGATGAGGCCGTTGGCTCGCTCGACCTGGCCATTTGACTGCGGGTGGGCGACGGATGCTAGATCCAACCGGATGCCTTGCGTCGCGTAGAAACGTGCCAAGGCTCCCTTGGCGAAATTTGTGCCATTGTCGGTGATGATGCTGTGTGGCACGCCGTACCGAGTTGTTATATCTACGATAAATGTGACGGCAGTTGGCCCATTCAGCTTCTTGATCGGCTTTGCTTCAATCCATTTGGTGAATTTGTCCACGGCAACAAGCAGATGTGTCATGCCGCCGCGCGCCGTCTTGAATGGGCCCACCATGTCCAGTCCCCAAATGGCGAAGGGCCAAGTGAGGGGAATGGTCTTGAGTGCTGAAGCCGGCATGTGTTGCTTGGAGCTGAAGAGTTGGCACCCTTTGCAATGTTTAACTAACTCCTTGGCGTCATCCAAAGCAGTCGGCCAAAAGAAACCATGGCGGAAGGCTTTGGCGACGAGTGATCTTGAGGCCGCATGGTGGCCGCATTCTCCTTGGTGGATGTCTCTGAGGATTGCAATGCCCTTCTCTTGCTCGACGCATCGCTGGAGGACTCCAGTGACACTGCGCTTGACGAGCTCTCTGTTGATGATTGTGTATGCTCCGGCTCGGCTTTGGACTTGTCTTGCCTCTACTTCGTCAGCCGGCAGATCTTGGTTTATTAGGAAGTTGAGGATGGATTGAGCCCATGACGGAGATGCGACTTCTTCTATTGCCAAAACGGCTACTACGACCAGGGTGGGCGGGCTGGGCGGTGAAATGCCGGAGTCGGCCGCCGCCTGTTGTGTTGGTGTAGTCTTCGGGCCGACTACCGCAGTCCCCGAGCTGGGTGAGGCAGTCCCCGGGTCGGGCGTAACTACGAAAGTCCCCGAGCCGCCTGCTGATACCCCCTGGCCGACTATCGAAGTCCCCAGGCCACCTACTTGGTTCTTCGAGCCGGACCCGACCGCGTCGGGGTCAGGCGGCACGAAGATGGAATCGGACTCTGGAGACGGCTTGATAGACGGCTTGAGGAGGCATTGTAGAGAGACGCCGGTTGGTATTGCTTGCCGGGTGGAGCCTATTCCAGCCAGAGCATCAGCTGGCTCGTTGTTGGCTCGCGGTACGTGGAGGAACTCGCATCCTTCAAAATACCCACTGATCTGCTGAACGAGGAAGCGGTAGCTTGCCATATTTGCGTCCTTGGCATCCCAGTCGCCAGATGATTGCTGGACCACCAAGTCCGAGTCGCCATAACATAGGATCCAGCGAATGCCGAGTTCTTTGGCAAGCCGGAGCCCGTGTATGAGTGCCTCATACTCGGCCACGTTGTTGGAGGCGGCAAAGTGGATTTGCAGCGTGTATCTGAGCTTGTCGCCTTTGAGAGAGGTGAGGACGATGCCGGCTCCCAAGCCGGTGCGCATCTTGGACCCATCGAAGTGCATGCGCCAATGAGTGGAGTCGGGAGCCGACGGCAGGTACTGGGTCTCGGCCCAGTCGATGAGGAAGTCGGCCAATGCTTGGGATTTGATGGCGATGCGAGGCTGGTAGAAGATCGTGTAGGGGGCCAGCTCGATGGCCCATTTCGCCACCCGGCCGGATGCATCCCGGCTGCCTATGATCTCGGCCAGCGGGGCGGTGCATACAACCGTGATGGGATGCTCTTGGAAGTAGGGCTTCAGCTTCTTGGCGGCGAAGTACACGCCGTAGCACATCTTCTGGTAGTGCGGGTAGTTCTGCTTCGAGGTAGACAACACCTCGCTCAAATAGTACACCGGCCTCTGGACCGGCTGGGCTCGGCCTTCTTCTGGGCGTTGGACTACGATGACGGTGCTGACCACCCGGCTGGTTGCGGCAATGTAGAGGAGCATGGGCTCTTTCTCAGTCGGCGCCGCCAGGACTGGCGGTGTGGCCAGCATCTTCTTCAGCTCATGGAAAGCTTGGTCAGCTTGGTCATTCTACTCGAAGTGAGTGGTCTTCTTCATGAGGCGGTAGAGGGGGAGAGCTTTCTCTCCGAGCCGGCTGATGAAGCGGTTTAGGGAGGCCAAGCACCCGGTGAACTTCTGGATGTCTCGAAGCTTGGTGGGAATCGCCATTCTCTCAATGGCCTTGATCTTTACTGGGTTGTATTCGATGCCGCGTTCGGAGACCAGGAAGCCTAGGAGCTGGCCGGCTGGTACTCCGAACACGCATTTCTCGGGGTTAAGCTTGATTTGGAACCGGCGTAGGTTCTCAAATGTTTCCTTGAGGTCTTCCAGCAAGGTGCCGCGCTTCTCCGTCTTCACCACAATGTCGTCTACGTAGACGTGGGCATTTCTGCCGAGTTGCTTGAGGAGGCACTTCTGCATGCAACGCTCAAAAGTGGCACCAGCATTTCTCAAGCCGAATGTCATAGTCAGGTAGCAAAAGGCTCCAAATGGCGTGATGAAGGCGGTCTTCAGGCGGTCTGCCGGATTTAACTTCATCTGGTGATACCCTGAGTAAGCATCCAAGAAACTCAATAGCTCGCATCCGGCCGTGGAGTCTATCACTTGGTCAATCCTTGGTAGGGCAAAGGGATCTTTGGGGCAGGCCTTGTTGAGGCTCATGTAGTCTATACACATGCGCCACTTGTTGTTTTTCTTTAGCACGAGGACCAGGTTGGCGAACCACTCTGGAAAGAAAACTTCCATAATGAAGCCGGCTGCCAGATGACGGGCTATCTCCTCTCCCACAATCCTGCGATTCTCCTCCGACAGTCGGTGGACGGGTTGTTTGACTGGCTTTGCGTCTTCTCGGACGTGTAGTTTGTGCTCGGCGAATTCCTTCGGAACGCCCGGCATGTCCTTGGGGTACCATGCAAAGATGTCCCGATTCTCACAGAGGAAATCGGCGAGCTCGCCTTCCTATTTGCTATTTAGGTTTGCCCCGATGACGGCATACCTCTCTGGGTGCTCGGGGTCAAGAGGTATCTTCTTCTTCTCCTTGGCCGGCTGGAAAGATCCTTGAGCATCATGCTCCTTGGGATCAGGGGACAGGGCCGACTGCTTGCCGGCTATGGCCATGACTCGGTCCAACATCTTCTTTTCTTCGGCAATCACAAGGGACTCGGCCAGCCAGCTGCTGGCTGCTGCGCACTCAGAGGACTTCTTGCAATCGCCGGCTACGGTGATGACGCCTTTGGTGCTTGGTATCTTCATCTTGAGGTATGCATAGTGGGGAACTGCCATGAATTTGGCCAAGGCAGGTCGGCCAAGCAATGCATGGTAAGGGCTCTCCAGGTCCACCACTTCAAACCAGATCGCTTCCCGGCGGAAATGCTCCTTGTCCCCAAAGAGTACATCAATCTTGATCTCGCCAATGGGGGCGCAGGACAGGCCGGGTACGATGCCATGGAACACTGTCCGAGTAGGCATGAGTTGCTTTGTCTTGACGTTCAGCTTCTCCAGGGTTTCGCGGTACAAGATGTTGATGCTGCTCCCGCCGTCTATCAACACACGGGAGAAGTGGGCGGCGCGTCTGTCCGTTGCAAGGGTGGCATCCAGAACCAACGCATAAGAGCCGGGAGATGGCATCACCTCTGGGTGGTCAGCCCGGCTCCAGCTGATAGGTTTTTCTGACCAGTGCATGTGCTCGGCGGGGTTGGCAGCAACCATGCTGACTTCCTGGTTCTCTCGGCGTTTGCTGCGCCGGTCTTCGGGCTGGCTTGTAAAGATGATATAGGCGGCATGCTCGTCGGGGAACTCATCGTGCACGTCTCCGACTGTGGGCCGAGCGGCCAGCGGCTGCGGAGCCGGAGGCGGCGGACCGGCAGGCGGAGGCGGCGCGAGCCCTTCGCCTTTAGAGATTCGGGTGAGCCAGTGGCACTTCCGGGTCGTGTGGTTGGACGGCTTCGCGCCGCTGTGGAACTTGCACGGGGCGTCGAGAGTCTGCTCGTAGGAGAAGGCCGGCTGCCAAGCCGGCTTGCCGCCCCTCTGCTTCTTGGGTGCGGGCCGCGCTTCGGGCTGCTCGTCTTCGACTGTGGCCACCTGCCGACTGGCGGGAGGCGGCGCGGGGCCCTTGCGCTTGTGGTCGTTCGAGTGTGGGCGTCGGCCGG
The DNA here is from genome assembly GCF_056163025.1 of Triticum urartu. NCBI lineage: Eukaryota > Viridiplantae > Streptophyta > Magnoliopsida > Poales > Poaceae > Triticum > Triticum urartu. The sequence goes on along the minus strand of NC_141878.1, from coordinate 187,029,838 downwards.
AATCCCCAGCCGGCGTCTTGGGCGCCGGGTTGAGTACTTTTCTGGACGCGTGTACCCGGAGCTCGGTCTTCATTGAGGAGTCGGCAGTGGCGTACTTGTCCGCTATGTCCAGATGCTCGTCAAGGGTAGTCGGCTCGTCGCAGAGAAGCTTGTGCTTGAGGAGGGTGCCTTCTCGGCACCCGGCTGTGAAGTATTCTATGGCTTGCACCTCGTGCACCCCTTCGCAAGAGTTGCAGAGCTCGGCCCAACGCGTGAGGTAGTCGCGAGTTGACTCGGCGGGGCCTTGTACGCACAAGGAGAGCTGTCTGGGCTTGTGAGCCCGCTTGTAGGTGCTGGTGAAGTTGCGGACGAAAGCTTCTGTGAAATCTAGCTAGTTGTTGATGCTGTGTGGTTTGAGGCTGTTGAGCCAAGTCTGCGCCGTGCCTTGCAGCATGAGGGGCACGTACTTCACGGCAATGCGCCGGTTGCCGTTGGCTATGCTAACCGCCATGGAGTAGTCGATCAACCAATCTTCCGGCTTCACGGAGCCGTTGTACTTGGGCGTGTCTCTTGGGAGCGAGAACCCTTTGGGGAAGGGCTCGTCGCGGATGCGGGGGCCGAAGCAAGGCGGACCGACATCGTCTTCTTCTTCCAGCGCCAGGGATCACGCCAGGCGGTCGATCCGATGGCGGGTGTCGTTTTCGCCGACTCCTTCACGGCGACCTAGTCGGCCGCTGAGAGTCGAATGCACCACAGGCGGAGGGGTGGGATATCTCTCTCCACGGGGCCGAGGCGGAGGCGGGTTTCCCCGCCACTCCACGGCCCGAGGGTGGCCTTCTGCGTCTCGCTCGATGGAGATCCGGGTTTGGCTTCGGCTGGTAGCTGGCTCTTTCTCGCGCCGCGCGTGGTCTCTACCCGCAGTCGGCGTTCGGGACGTCGCGCCATGATCTCGGTGCAGGGGAGGGCTTTCCGCGTGGGCGTCGTCTTCGTGCTGCTGCGCGGCTGCATCGATCAGCTGCTGGATGCGTCGGGTCATGTGGGGGAGTTCTTCGGCCCCCAGTCCGTCTAGCTCGTCTACGGCCGCCTGGGCGGCGCGCAGGTTCTCGAGTGGAGTGGCGTAGACTGGGCGGTCAACTCCTAACGTGTCGGCAACGACAGCGCCGCGCTGTCTGACAACGCCGACCCGGCTGGGCCCGCCTGGGGGTGGCGTGCCAAAGGCGGTGCGGTCGGCCTCGCGTCGGTGGGCCTCAGCGAGGCGTCTCATGGAAACCAAGTTCCGGCCCTCTACGAGGAGGGCGAGGTGGCGAGCCTCCAGTGCTTCAGCGTCGGCGTCGGCCGGGAGGGGGATGGACAAGTCGTGGACCGCCGCGTGCGGGGCGTCGTGGGCGCTCTCGTCAGCAGCGCCGTCGTGGCCGATGACCATCACCTCTGTGGTGACAGCGTCGCAGCCATCGGCTCGGGGAAGCAGGTCGTTGTAGATCGTGACGTTGGTGGGGAAGGTGTCGAGTTAGGCCGTGTCGGAGTCGACAGGCATCAGATCGGTGGAGCCAACCGACTCCAAGTCCACAGCAGGCTCGCCGGAGACATGGAGTCGGCCGAGGAGGTTGACGAGGTGGTCGGTGCCCGCGTCGGAGGCGAGCTCGTCGGAGATGAGGGTCTTGTCGAGGAGATCAGCGAGGCTGCTCGCTGTGCAGGCGTTGGTGACGCCTTGTAGCGCGTCGTGGCAAGCGCCATCGGGCGTGCCGGGCTGGCTACGCTCGCGGGGGAGGAAGAGGGTTCCCGTCCAGAACAGGTCTCCGGACGACCGTGCAGCTGGCCCCACGGTGGGCGCCAAATGTCGGGTGGTAGGTGCGACATATGCCAACGGGTGGCTTATCATTGTGGGAGCCAGTAAAACATCGCCGGTGCCTGGAAACAGGATGAGGCGAAGACATGCACGCCGGCGAATCTTACCCAGCTTCGGGGCTCTCCGTGGAGATAACACCCCTACTGCTGCTCTGCGGGGTCTCCGCATGATCACTAGATGAACAGGTAGCTACACGATGCTCCTTGAGCTGTTTGGCAAGAGGAGGAAGAAGGGCTCTGCTTGCTCTCTTCTCCTCCCTACGTGGTGTCTAAAACTAGCAGGGACCCATCCTTGGCATGGGTGTCCCGGGGGGTTTATATAGGCCTAACCCCCGGGGGTACAATGGTAATCCGGCTGGGCGTGGGGCCCAGCCGTCTGTGTCTTCGCTCTCCGGCTTCGGCGCCGGCTGCCGGGGCCCGCGGCTGGTGGGTCCCACCGGCTACCGGCTCCTTGGTCAACAGGCAGGCCCCACTGTCCAGGGTCTTGTCGGTGGCTGGTTACTGTTGCTCAATCTTGGTGACGAGAGCTTCGCCGAGGTAAGCGTGCTTACAGTGCTGCCGTCCGACGGGTGACCACTGTAGCCTCACCGCGTCTTGTCTCCTTAATGGGGCGTCTCCTTCGAGGGGGTGGCAAGCCGGCTGGAGAGAGCCAGCTCCGTCTTGGGCCGACTGGGGGAGGCCAGGCCGCCTTCGGGTGTCTCTCTGCCCGAAGGGGCCCACCGCCCGTGGGCCGTACTGGTAGCCTGTCGTGGATGACATCAGGGTCAACGTGGCAACAGTGCTGCGCCGGACGGGTCATGGCCACCCGTACGGCGCACTGTACCAGGCGCGCTCCGAGATTCGGGGGTGGCAGGCTTCACTGTAGCCACGCCCCGTCACATCGTCGTTATGTGGATGCAGACTTCGAGGGTACGGTCTTGACCTCTTTATGGGAGCCGGCTCCTTGGAGGCGGCCTTCTCGCAGCCGGCTCCTCGGAGCCGGCCCTCCCGCGGCTTTCTTCATGAGGGCTGAAATCGGGCCGCCTTCCAATAGCCGGCCTGGGAGACAGCCGTCCAGGGGAAGGCGGCCCCATGTCTTGGATTCTTGAGAGCCGGATCGGCTCGTAATTTTTTTAGAAAGGCCAGGGGGAGCCGACTAGGCTACCCGTGGTCACTTACTCCGACACATGTTCACTTCCCGGACTCTGCTGAGAAGAGACCATCACGGCTACACATGTGGTTGATTCATTTTAATTAAGTTAAGTGCCAAGTTCTCTACAGCCGGATATTAACAAATTCCCATCTGCCCATAACCGCGGGCACGGCTTTCAAAAGTTCAAACCCTGCAGGGGTGTCCCAACTTAGCCCATCACAAGCTCTCACGGTCAACGAAGGATATTCCTTCTCCCAGGAAGACCCGATCAGACTCGAAATCCTGGTTACAAGACATTTCGACAGTGGTAAAACAAGACCAGCAAGACCGGCCGAATGTGCCGACAAATCCCGATAGGAGCTGCACATATCTCGTTCTCAGGGCACATCGGATGGGCAAGACGTCGGGTTGGCATAGACCCTAGTTGCCCAGGGCGCGCCGGACATCGCCCAGTTTGGACCAACACTTAGAGAAGCACTGGCCCGGGGGGGTTAAAATAAAGATGACCCTCGGGAGCACGACTCCCAAGGGAAAATTAGGTGGTGGTGAGGCAAATGGTAAAACCAAAGTTGGGCCTTGCTGGAGGAGTTTTATTCAAAGCGAACTATCAAAGGGTCCCCATAACACCCAACCGTGTAAGGAACGCAAAATCAAGGAACATAACACCGGTATGACAGAAACTAGGGCAGCAAGAGTGGAACAAAACACCAGACATAAGGCCGAGCCATCCACCCTTTACCAAGTATATAGATGCATTAATTAAAATAAGAGATATTGTGATATCCCAACAAAATCCATGTTCCAACATGGAACAAACTTCAACTTCACCTGCAACTAGCAACGCTATAAGAGGGGCTGAGCAAAGCGGTAACATAGCCAAACAACGGTTTGGTAGGAAAGGAGGGTTAGGGGTTTGGCATGGCAATATGGGAGGCATGATATAGCAAGTGGTAGGTATCGCGGCATAGCAATAGAGCAAACAACTAACAAGCAAAGATAGAAGTGATTTCGAGGGTATGGTCATCTTGCCTGAGATCCCACAAGGAAGAAGAACGAATCCATGAAGAAGACAAATGGAAGTAGTCGAACGGATCCTCACAACTCCGGAACGGAACCGAAGCTAACGAGAGAAGCTACCCGGAAAGAAGCAAGCAACATAGTAAACAACCATCACATAAACATGGCATGATGCACAACCAAGTATGATGCATGTCCGGTTTAAATATGCATGGCATGGCAAAGTGCACAAACAACTCTACAAGTTAAGTGGAGCTCAATATGCAACGAGTTGCATATAGACAAAACACCACAACACTTATTTAGTTCTCTCCCGTTTATGTACTCAACAATATTAAATGTTGGTTAGCATGGCAATAGGTGAAGCATAAGAAAACTATCTATCTAGGCAAGTTTAAATGAGGCCGGAACCAACAAACAACAAGTTCGGAAACTCCTCATGTGCATATTTTAGGTTTGGAACTATTCTGCCCTAACCATAATTTTAGAGTTGTTGAACGTGCTCGATGAGTGCACCATGTTAAACTATGCACTTTTCTACCCCATTTACATATAAAGTTTATTAATAATGGAGCTACGACTATTTAGTTATGAATTAAATCATTTTAGCATGTTATTTAAGTAAAATAAAGCAAACATCATTTTGAACATTTCAAACATGGATGAAAGTGGCATATTATGGAACTAGATGAAATTCTAGTCATTTTTCATATGCAAATCATTTTAAACCGATGCACCATTTGTGAGTTATTAAATGCATGAACTAGGGGGACTTGTCTGCAAAATGGACGTACCTGGGATAATAGCTAAAAATCACAGAGAGGGAAAAAAGGACATGGGCCGAATCTGCTGGGCCATAGTGCACAAGAAAGGGGTTGAAGGGGATCTGCTAACTGTGGGCCTGGCCCGGTCAGGCAGAGGAGTTGGTCGGGAGAGGCGGGGATGGATGTGGCTAAGGCCCACGCGCATGGAGGAGGCCCAATCGCTAGGCTGGCTTGACGGCGCGGTCAACGGGCACGGGCGAGCGTCGCTGAAACGAGATGAGCATGGCAGCAGTTCAAGCAAGGAAAGCAGGGGAGCGGCAGCAGCGGGTCCGACCGAGACGAGGCCTGTAGGCGGCGGATCCGGCGGAAGGGGAAGCAGCGGCCTCGACTTGAGGTGGCATGGCCGTCACGGGGTCGAGGCGGAAGTCACCAGATCTGGTGGTGGAAGCGAGGTCCCGACGCAACGCGAAGTAGCAGGGGGGTCGGGCGGCCATGAGGTTCCTGGGTGGCAGAGGCGTCGGCAGGAGGTGATGGCTCGCTGGCGTCGGGGACTCGAGGTGGCCGGATGTTGGTGCTCCTGGTTCCCTACTGTTCAGTGAAGAGGCTTGGCTTGAAGACGGACTGGGCGCGGGCGTTCCTCCTCCGTGCAACGAGGACGAGACATGAGGTAGATGAACTGGTCACGCCGAACCAGAGCGACGACGGCGGCCTTCGACCGGAACGGGGCCGGAGGAGGTCGTGGGGGTCGGGAAAAGGCGCGGCGGCGGTGATCCCCTCCAGATCCGGGGCAGCTTGGGACTTGGCAAGCCCGCACGAGGTGGAACTTGGTAGCGGCGACTCCTGTCCATGGCATCGGGGTAGAGGTCCTTTGGTACCTGCGGAAGCAGGAGAAGGAGAGAGAGAGAGGGATTAGAGCAGAGGAGGGAGTAGAAGGCAGGGATGGAGAAGAAGGGGCGCATGTGAGGGCGATGGGATCCTGGTGCTGCTGCTGCTGGTAGCCGGTGGTGAGCTGCTCGTGATCCCCTCGGGATCGAGCAGAGGAGGCGCTGGTGGATGGAGGGGGCTGTTGAATGGTGGATTCGGGATCGGGAGGGATCCCGAGGTAGATGGTGAGTTGGTGGCGGCGGAGGAATGGGAGGATGGGACATCTTGCTAAATTTTACGGTTTTGTCTCAAATTAGACTAGGGGTGGACTATATATATGGAAAGGAGGGAAGTTTGGATCTTCCGATTGAAATCCGACGGTCGAGATAAAAAAAGGTGAATCATATCGAGCATGTCGGTCATCAGCGTGTGAATCTGGGCTGTAGCACTGGGCTAACAGGACTCCGGGGAACCCGGGCTGTAGCAGGCTAGGCAGGACTCCGGAAGTCACCGCGTGACATTTCCTCGAAGGGACAGACATAGGAACGAAGTGAAACACATGCCGGCCAGTCAAGTGTCCTGAGTAGTAGTGCTGGGCTAGCAGGACTCCGGTGAACCGGGCTGTAGCGGACTACTATGGCTCGAGGAGCACTAGACTACATTTCCCCATAAGAAAGGCTGCCAAGGATAAACAACTAGATTGTCGGATCCCACACATACCAAGCATTTCAATCATACACACAATATGCTCGATATGTGCAAATACAACATGGCATCACAACAAAAATCTACAACTCAAGTACTTTATTTAAAGGCTCCAGAGAGCCATACATAACATGTTCATACAGGTAGGGGTCACATGACCCGACACTCAAGTCATACAAGCATACAAGCACATGCGGAAGAAAATAGTCTGAGTACAAACACTAGAAAGCAAGAAGGCTTCTCGAAGCATGTCTATCTACATAGGGCCCTCCATGGCCATGATCACCACCTGGGTGGCAAGTCACTCATCGACGTCGAGATCTACATAAAACCCATCGGAGGGGGCGGTGTTGTCGTCTGAAAACAGTAATTAAGCAAACATGAGTACAAAGGTACTCAGCAAGTCTTACATCAGAACCTACTATACATGCTCATTCTCAAGAAGGTGGTGGAGTTATTGCAGCAAGCCAGCTTTGACTCTTGGCTAAGCTATCCTACGGAACACCACTAATAAAACAGTTTTCGCACACGAGTCCACTAATCACCAACACAATACTACACCGGGGATCCTCCCTCGTCATCCTACGAGAGGGCCATCCTCGGTACTCACACTTATCTTGAGTCTTTTAGTAGTATCCATTAACTTGTCTATGAACTGTATAGGCAACCAAGTAGTCCTTTACCCCGGACGCGGCTATTCGAATAGTTTTATACCCTGCAGGGGTGTACTTCGCCACACATGTTTCCACCACTCAGCGTCTGCACACGACATGTGCTCGGCAGACTTCAAGCGAAAACCGACGTGGGTGTAGACCACGACCTGACTAACCACACAAGTCTCTAGTCCAGGTTTATCGCCTATTCAGGTTCCATCCGCAAGGAAATCCGGTCGGGGTGTCCTCAACGGCCCCAAACGATGTGTGCAGGGTTCCCGAGACACCAAACGGGTGACTCGGTACACCGTGCCACGGTGTATCTACCGCATCATAGCCCACCCCTAGGGTCAGCACTACGCACGGCTGCCAACACATAACCTACAAACACCAGAAACAAGTTGCAACTCCTGGACAGAGGACGAGAGGGGTCAGTAAGTCGAGCGGGGTCATATTTCAGGGCCCAATGTGTGGTAGTAGCTGAATCTTAAATCACGCATACAGATCTCAGTTCTTATGGACGTCCTCAATGAAACAACCCACCATGTACTCCTACATGGCCTCTCATCGATACCTTTACCAAAACATGTTCAACACATCCCTCACATTACCGACACAATCATTTCACTCTAGCCTATCACCTAGATGAACCAGACCTGACACAACTCTAAGCATAGCAGGCATAGCAAGGTAGGAAACACATACATGGCTCAATCAACTCCTACACATGCTAGTGGGTTTCATCTAATTATTGTGGCAATGACAGGTCATGCAGAGGATAAGGGTTCAACTACCGCAACACACAACAGTTTGAATCGTGTTGTCTTAATGCAGTAAACAAGAGCAGAAGCGAGAACATGGGTTTGTATCGGAATGATCAATGGGTTGCTTGCCTGATGGAGTGGTAGTAGGGTACTGCCCTTCAGACGGATATTCGGGGTTATCCTCGAAGGCAGAACCTACCACGAAAGACACACCGAACATAATCAACACATGACAATATGCAACAATATGCTGCATGCTATGACATGGCAAAATGAATGTGTCTTGGCCTAATGCAAGCTAAAACAGAAAGGAATGAACCCATTTGAATCAAAGATTCAAATGTTAGTTCATTTAACATAGCCCTATTAGTGCATTATCTTATTTTGCTTAAACAGCAAGGTTATCTTGTTTTGTCATGCATGAAACCATTACCAATGGATAGATTGAATTTTTCTGATCAAAATTCATATATAAATCTTTGCATTTGGATTTATGGTTGATTTTCTATGATTTTTAGAAGTTTTGGCCATTTTCTGGAATTTCCTATTAAAGAATAAATCCAGAAAAGGATTTACTGCGTCAGCCTGGCGTCAGTGTGACGTCAGCGGTCAACTGAGACGGTCTAGGTCAACCCTGACCTGTGGGTCCCGTCTGTCAGTGTCAACTAACTAACTAAGTTTAGTTAGTGTTAAATTAATACTAACCTAGTTTAATTAGTGGCCTGGGGCCCACACGTCAGTGAGTCAGGGGAAACTCAAACTGGGGTCAACCCGGGTCAAACTCGCCGGAGTTGACCCGGGGCTCGTCACCGGCAAGGCCAGGGACGGCGGAGGGGTGCGGGTTTCTTCCTCCGGCGACCAAATGGCCGGCGGAGGGCATCTACGTGACGCGGGCACTCGTCCAGGTCGAGTGGTGTAGGTGGTTGGGCCTGGGGTGGCCGGAGTCGTCACCGGCGTCAACCTTGGTGGTCGCCGGGGCTCGGGTGAGGTCGGGGTCGTCGTTGTGACGGTCGTGGTGGATCATGCGGGGCACGTACGTGCTCTACGCGGTGCGGGGAGGAATCTGGGCACGACGGCCGGACCATTAGATGGCCGGAGACTCGTCGGCGGCGAGCACAAGCGGCGGTGCATGCGGGCGAACTCAAGGCGGCGCGTACGGTGCACGAGAGCTAGAACGGAGAGGGGGAGAAGGGTCAGTGGCTCACTGTGGTTGCAGGGGAGCGAACGGCGAGCTCGGGGAAGAGCTGGTGCGAGCGGGGCGGCGAGGGGGATCTCCGGCGATGGCGGATCCGGACGAGCTCGGTGTAGCGTCTCCGGGGCGAGCGAGCGCTCGGGGATGGGTCGAGGCGAAGCAGTGGACGACGGCAGAACTTTTTGGCACGGCGAGGCAACGAGTGGACGGCGGTGGCTGCGGGTTTCACGACGGCGCGGGTGCGGCTGCGTCGGCCATGGCGTCGAGGGAGTGAGGGAGAGAGAAGGGGGGAAGTGTGAGGTGTCGGGCAGGTCGGGGCGACATCGAGGAGGTGTTTGCGGCGTCGAGGCGGTGGCCAGGTGAAGCAGAGGAGCAAGGAGGTGGCGTGGCGAGCTCAGGCGCACGCGCCGTGTCCCTCCTTTGCCTACTGGCAGAGGTAGGCGATGACTGGCACGGGCCAGCAAAGTGTTGGTCCGGCCAGTGGGCCAGGTGGGCTGCGCTAGGTAAGTTCCTTTCTCTCTCTTTTTCTGTTTTTTATTATTCTATTATTTCTGTAACTTCAGGGCTTTATTAAAAATGCCAGGGCATTTCCAAAAATCATAAAATTAATCATGGCTACTGCTTAGAATATATCCAACAGCAAACATTTTAGTTTATGATTATTTGAGCATTTAAAATATTTTATAGCATTTAAATGCCCAAATGCAAATACTATAAGAATTAATCCAATGACCTTAAGATGTCCTAGAAAAATGTGCACCATTTTTGTCAAAGGTTTTAACCCAAAACAAAAAGGGTGGGCTTTCTAGAAGGGCATTTCAGGTTCATTGAAAAAGTTTTTCAGTAAACCCTAGTTGTTCCAGGTGGGGTGCTGGGGGTTCTGTCATCCCCATTTCAGCTTTCTGGGAATTTAAACATGATGCAACACTCTAATGCTTGAACTAGCTAGGGTGTGACAGAAAGGAACGGGGAGACCCAGGCGGATGCAAGTTTTCGAAAACATGCAGATGCAATGCGGATGATGACATGGCAAGATGCAACACGCAAGCGAATGACATGGCAACGGCGGCGAATAATTGGAAGACACCTGGCGCATTGGTCTCGGGGCGTCACACGGAAGACGTGGAAAGGACAACCTTCATCTCCCCTTGCGGTGTATTATTCTATGTCTGCATGCCCTTCGGCCTAAGGAGCGTTGGCGCCACCTTCCAGCGGCTCATGCGCATCACTCTAGGGCCTCAGCTGGGAAGGAACGTCGAGGCATGTGTCGACGACATCGTGCTCAAAACACGCGAGGCCGGGACACTCATGGGGGGCCTGGAGGAAACACTGGCCAACTTGTGCAAGGTAAACTTAAAGCTCAACCTAGACAAGCGCGTCTTCGGAGTCCCCTCCGGCAATCTACTTGGCTTCCTCGTCTCCCACCGGGGAATCAAAGCTAATCTGGAAAAGATCAAAGCCATTGAGAAGATGCGCCCTCCCCGGACCCTCAAGGAAATGCAGCCGCTGGTGGGGTGTATGGCCTCTCTAGGGAGCTTCATCTCCAAGTTCGGTGAATGAGCCTTGCCATTCTTCAAGCTCATGACGAGGTCCCACCCCTCTGAGTGGATTCCCGAGGTAGGCACAGCCTTTGAAGACCTCAAGAAGTACCTCACGAGCCCGCCCATCATGGTCGCGTTGCACCCTCGCGAGCCATTGCTCCTTTATCTAGAGGCCACCCCCAAATGGCCAACACAACACTCATGGCGGTACGGGAGAAGCGTATCGGCGCCAAGGAGAAGCCCTTCGAGCCCCGCGAGCCCTCTGGGCCTTGCGAGCCTCATGAGCTGTCAGGACCTCGCGAGCCGCCTGTGGAGTAAGCTGCGACCACAAAATCGCACCTCGTCGAGCACCCCATGTACTTCATCAGCACAGTGCTAAGGGATGCATGCAAGCGTTACCCCATGCAGCAGAAGCTACTCCCTGCGCTCCTCGTCGCCTCTAGGAAGTTGTGCCACTACTTCCAAGGCCGCCCCATCAAGGTCATTTTTGCATACCCCTTGGAGTAGATCCTGTCCAGCCCCAACGCGGCGGGCCGAGTCGCCGAGTGGAACATCGAGTTGCAGGCCTTCCAGCTGGAGTTCCGTGCCACCAAGGTTATCAAAGGTGCGACCCTCACTAACTTCATGGCAGAATGGACGGACCCATACGAGGAAGAGCCTCGCGAAAGCAGATCGCTCCTGCCTGGGGACGTGGCACCAAGTGCCTGGGTCTTGTACTTCGACGACGCCTTCTCCAGCCAGGGCGCAGGGGGTGGGGTTGTGCTTACTTCTCCAACCAACGACAAGCTCTATTACGCTATCCAGCTCTGCTTCGGGCATAGTGAAAAGGTCGCCAACAACATCACAGAGTATGAGGGCCTCATAACTGGCCTCAAGGCTGCCTCAGCCCAGGGCGTTAAGCACCTCACTATCAGGGTGATACTCAGCTTCTCGTCAACTTCTTCAACAAAAAATACAAGCCTAAGGACGAGCACATGGCGGCCTACCTACAGGAGGTACGCAAACTCGAGGAGCGATTCCTTGGCTTGGAGCTGCAGCACATCCCACGCGACGTCAACAAGGAGGCCAATGACATCGCCAAGCGGGCATCTTGCCGAGAGCCCTAGAACCATGGTGTCTTCGAAGAGTGGCTCTTCCGGCAGTCGTCCGCTTCTTTCTCCCCGGTCAAGTGGAGCACCCCGCTCAATACCTCTGTAGGTAGGCTGCTTGTATTCAGCCGCATTGGGTCCTCTGGGCCAGTGAAGGCCCACATCAGGCGGGAATGACACTGAAGGGGGTGATGCGTCGGCAGAGGAACTCCCTCACTGCCGTGACTACCATTACCACGGTCGCCCTCAGGCCGGCCAACCTCTTCCACACCCTCGCTAGTCTTGGATCGGTGAGCCTTTCGTGCTCCCATCCAGAGCTCCACACTCCCGGGGATGTTGGTATCAGCAGCAGGGGGCTAAACTAGGCCGCGTCCACGTACACGTGCTGCTGCCTGAAGCCCTCCGCTTCGTGGGCGAGATCCATGTTGATGCCGTTGCCAGCTGCATCCTTTGTGATGCAGAGCGATACGCACCCGGAGCGCTGGTTCGCCGCGGTCAACTGTAGGCTCAAGAAGTGGCAGAGTAGCACCATCGAGGGGGGCACGCCCACGAACGCCTCACAAGAAGGCGAAGGCTGAAAGGAGGACAAAGGTCGGGTCGAGGTGCAGTGCGTGGACTTGGAAGCAAGAGAGAACGACAATGAAGAAATCTGAGAACGGCGATAGCAGGCCGGCAAAGAGCGAATGGAGGGCGACAGCGATGGAAGTGGTGTCGAGCTTGGCGACTGGGCGCGAAGCTGGCTAGATTCGGGTGGCCCCCATTCATTGGAGGCGACGGCGGTCATCGGATGGACCTTACCAAGCCCCTCAGCATTGATGACCGTGGACCTGCCCATGGCAGGCTCCGGCGCAGCCTCCCCGACCGTCACCTTTGCTGCCCCACTCTTTCCGTTAGGAGGGGCCATTGCGACGCGGCTAGGGCTAAGGTGACAGGGACCCGGAGGAAGGAGAAGGAATCATGCGAAGCAAGGAAGGCGCAGGCGAGAAAGGCAATGAAGGCCTCGCGCCGCTTGTGGGTAGGCTTTGTGTCAGCCCGGACGATTGCCGAGGCGTTGTGGGAGAAGTGGGCGCATCCCCCCGTTCCATCATGTGCCACGTGTCACGCCTGGGCCGCGGGAGGTTAGGGCCCGCATCGTTTTACTTTCCACCATGGAGAATTGAGGCATGCACACCGCGGGCCCGGGGGCTACTGTCGGGCCCGGGGGACCGAGGGTATCTAAGCCCGTCTGCCTTCGGCCTAGGACGCGGTGCATACCCAAGGCCCAGTAGGTAGCCCATCAGCAGGTGTCGCTGCGAGGGTTTTCGCCAGGACTAGGCCCCGCGAGGTCTTCCCCCCTTAAGAGGCGGGCGTCGTCCGCAGACTAAGTGGCTCCACCAAGCGCCTCGCGAGGTGCCTTCCTGAGGCGCCCTCCTGAGGTGCTCAAGACAGGCGTCGCCAAGCTCGGTCGCGCGGTCCTGAGCCACATCACAAGGATGACGCGCGCGGCGACAGACGACACCAGAGGCCATGCCAGCAGGCGCAGATGAGGAGGATTGCCTCTTTTGTGCTAAGGGAGCAATGCAGGCACGTCGATTCCCAAAGCAATCACCAAAGGTTTCCCGATCGGTGCAAGAAGGTTAAGACGGTGGGCGCGCATGGCGAAAGTCACCACCGAGCCCACCGGAGCATCATGGACGGAGGCTTTGCAGGCAAAGACCACCTTTTGTCAGGATAGACAGCGCCCTTGCCCACTCTCAAAATTGCCGTTGTGTGGCAACCCTTCCCGCCAATATTTTTTTTTGGGGGGGGGAGGGAAGAGGACCAAGGCATGAATAAAAGGAGAGCAAGGTCCCGCGGAGGAGAGAGGACATCCCTGATCTCCAACCCTTGTACTCGAGCCCTCAAACTAGTGCAATCCAACAACCAAGCAGGAGTAGGGTTTTAGTGTTTTACACCGCAAGGTGGCCTGAACCTAGGTAGCTGTTGTCTCGCCGGCCAGCCCGCTCTCGCCGTTGCTTTGCCGTGGTAGTCTCAAGGAAGAGTAGAGCATAGAACAAGTGCACCCCAGTGTTCGAACCTTTGGGTCCCCGGAGCCCGTTTTTCCAATAGTTGTGAATTTGTCTTTTTGCCCAGAAGACCACCAAAGTCATTTATTCACAAAACTTCATATGTGAGTAGAACATCCAAGCCATGTTTTCCACAGAAAAGTTTTGAACTTTTTTATATTTTAAATAAAAAACTACTCCCTCCGTCTTACAATATAATATGTTACTTACAATCGATATACTCTTATACTGATTGTAGTAACATCGTATATTACAGGACAAAGGGAATAAATATCTATATAGGGTGCGCCTAGACCCAGGAACCAAATCTAGAACTACTAAAAATTCAGATCAACCATACGATAGAGTAGTATTACCTTTTCCATGTGGATTTTTAAATAGACATGACAATACTGATGGCAATACTACTATCTCTTGTCAAAAAAAAGATCTTGTGTTGGCACTGCTGCCCCTCCCCCACCCACCCACCCATCCACCCTAGGTTGTTAATTCTCGTACATTTCTTTTTCCGAGTTCTCATGAGTGCCGCTAGGGCATGGCCCTTCTTTTGATCCTAGAGCAGATGTTCCTTTCCTCACTGGATAATTGACAATGTTTGATGACCATGTTGAGATGAAGTACTTTCAAAGCCATTTACAGTTGGAGCTTGTAATTGGAAAACAAGTTTTTTCTCTAGTATTACCTTTTTCATGCAAGACGGTCACAAAACTTCATTCATAGGCTAAACCGCTAAAGCATACTAATAGTTGGGTGACCTCGCATGGGGAAAAGGAAAACTTTATGCATGAGCACTTCAACACAACTATGAAAAAAGGCATTCCTCAGGGCGCCAAATGTAAGTAGGAATCTTTGAACATCCCCACGGGCAACCTTCAGGGCATCGACGCCCCAATCAAGGAGGACATTGATGCCCTCGCCAACATCCTAAAAGATTTCAACAAGGTCACCACTTCAAGTACCAACTTCCACAAGATGTCCGTCGCACCTATTTGTTGTCATGCTATAACCTCGATGTGATTCTTCAAAGCCACCCGACTCAAAGAACCAATTTCCAATGAAATATCTTGGACTTCTCCTCTTGGTAAAGCAGCTCAAAGGAATTCATTCTCAACATGTAGAAGATAAGGTTGCATGGAAATTACTCCCTTGGCGCATGACAATCACTTTGACATGGTGGGTCGAGTGACTTTAGTCAAGGCAGTTCTCAACTCTATTGTGATCTACCATATCAAACCACTTCACATCTGGCCGAAGTAATGCAATTCATTAAGATTAGACGAGTGTTTATTTGGGCATGTTCCGATAAAGTGTTCGATAGCAGACATAATCAATTAGGAAGCGGTGTGCCACCCTACCACCATTGACAGTTTGGGGGTGCTTCAGCTGGGCAAGTTTGCTCACGCGCTCCGACTGAGACGATCATTGCTCAAATGGATAGCCCCCTATAGGACTTGGATCGATGGCAATGACATAGACCTCTACCATGCCTCAGCTAAAGTTGCCATCGGGAATGGTTAGACATCAAATTTTGGGAGCTCGCCGTGGGCAATTGGTTTTCTAGGACAAGCAGGGACGGAGCCACAATTCTAACATGGGGGGAATTTTGCCTCTAGTGGAGACATAAAAAAATATATCACGCGGAACACTCTAGGCTAATGAACTGAACCTTCATCAAGGGAAGAATGCAGATGTTTGGTTCTGAACAATTAAATTTTCATTAAAAGTTGCCAAAAAGTATAAAACAAGTGTGAATATCAATTCCAATGTCAATGGACTAAATCTTTTTACTACACGAGGGGATAAACAATTCAAATGTCAATTAGTTCTTTACATTTGTATTTGTAGTTTGACTAGTTTCTGCTCTTATAGTTCGGCGGTTCACACATATTAATCTAATTTTGAAATATAAGCCCAGGACTAAATTAACGAGAAGAAGAATGAGAGAAGGTGAGAGTAACCTAACATTTTCCCCTACTCGCTGGTCGCTGCCCCTCATGCTTGCTGTGCGGCAGGCCAGCGTGCATCCTCCATGCAAGGATCGCCTCACCCTCTCCAGCATTTCTAATCTTAGATTGAAAGTTAGCCGCATGGGGCTGGATTGAAAATTGCCCTGGAGTGGCTCGGTGACGCATCGGTGGGAAAGAAAAGGAAACGACCTAAGACCTAAACGCGTCCCATCCTGTTTCAATGGTGAATGGTGAGCTACTAGTGACGGGCCCCCTTCCTGTTTCAATGGTGAATGGTGAGCTACTGGTGATGGGGCATGTTATTGTTTTTTTCTAAGGGGTGGGGCCTGCTAATGGTGAATGTTGAGCTACTAGTGATCTGCTCGTTGTTTTTTGATCGAAAGGGGTTTCCCCCGCTTCATTTTTATTATAAACGGAGCAAAGCGCGAGTCACAGCAGAACCGTTACAAGCATTAGGGACCTGCCTGAATGGAAGGAACAGAGACATCGAAATAAAAAGGAAAAAGTTCAGCGTTCTGAAGGAGCGCAGAAACGGCCATACATCTACCACGATAGGGAGACTGACGAATACATTGCCAGCTCAACAAAACAGAAGGACTAGGCCCTCGACCAAATCAAGAACAAGGAGCAGTGTCTAGGAGTGCAGAGAACATCTGCTTTTTTTCTTCACTCTGGATGAATCTTCGGCGTCTCATCCCAGGTCTTCCTCTTGCAAGCTCTCAGGCCGACGCCCATGCAATCCTGAGCAACTCGCCTCTTCGCCGATCTAGGAGTTGGATGCATCTTCTCAGCAGCACAGATTGGTCGCCCGCACAGAGCACCTTCCAAGATTGCATGCGTGCTTGTCCACTGTACGCCCTGAAAGCACATGTCGTTACGCATCGTCCAAATGCTCCAGATGGTAGCAACATGATCTGCTTGTTGTTGTTTGCCTCAAAAAACAAAAAAATCTGCTCGCTGAGAAGAATTGATGCATGGAGGTGCCTGTTCACCACAACGCTTGGGTGGAGCAAATCAGCGCTTGCAACCGAAACGACTCCTTGGCGATCGATCGCGGGAGCGATCGATTTCGACCGTGCGGAGCGCGCCCTATTCCCTTTCCCTTTCTAGCTTGTTTCCTTATTTGGAAAATCCCACCCGACCGCTATCTATCCCCTTTTCCCTTTCGCCCTGCCGCTTCCCCTATTGGCCGGCGGCTCCTCCCTCGCGGCAGCGGCGAATACGGCAAGACGCCGCGGCCGCGCAAGCGCACACGAGGTCGGCGGTGATGACGGCGAGGCGCCACGTCCGCACGGGCAGCAGCGACCAATACGACGAGGCGCAGCGGCCACACGGGCTCCACTGTTGGCGCTGTTGACAGAGCTGTGCAAGTAGAAGAAGGAGAGGATGAGGCTGGTTCTCAACCTATGGAACCCTATGTTGGCATGAGGTTTGACAGCCTTCAAATTGCTAAGGATCACTACAACAGCTACGCACTACAGATGGGTTTCTCTATCAAGATGAACACCTCTAGACGAACAGCCCGCACCAATGAATTGATAAAACAACAGTTTTGCTGCAACAAGTTCAAGAAGCCTAAAGCTGATGATGGAGGAGCTGAGGCTCCTCCTGTCCTGGACCCTATTCCAGATCCAAAATCTGTTAACAGTGATGAGGAGATGGAAGAAGAACCTCCAATATTTGCTGAAGAGGAGGCTGGTACTAGTAAGAAGAAGAAGCGCAAACGTGAGACAATAAAGCAGACTGAATGCAAGGCGAAAATGTTGGTGAAGCTGATAGATCGGCGATGGGAGGTGATGCACTTTGTTCGTGACCACAATCATCCGCTTGTGAACAAACTATCATTGTCCAAATACTTGAGATCCCACCAAGGCATCTCACCTGATGAAAAGGAGTTTCTGCGCATCGTGTATAACTGCAACTTGACTACAAGTGTGGTGTTTTTCTATATCCCTTGAAGAATTAAGTTTCCTCTAGGCAGTCCAGTGTGCAACTGTTATGGTACTACTGTGCAACTGTTATGGTACTACTGTGCAACCGAAATGGCTTAACTGTGAAACTGGTGTCCAACTTCCCATGCTTTTTGTATATCACTTTTGGTGCTTCTTGTGCACCTAGATTGTCTTTACTGTGCAACTACACAATGTCCTGTATGCAAAAACTGCAAAGTGTTTTTAAAAAGGTGCAGCTAGGTGTCCATTTCCTGCGATTATGTTCTGTGCCAACACGTGTCCTATTACTGTGCAGCTGGATGTGCCATTTGTGCAACTAAAAAAGGATATACTGTTTGTTTTTGTATTATGCAGGATGAATGATGCATGTAATGGCAGAGTTCTATGGATCTGAGATGATGGTGCCATTCGGACCAAAGGCAATAACAAATCTTTGTACAAGTTTCCGTAGAGATGACACAAAGGAGGGTGATCTGATTGAGACAATTGCGCACTTCAAGGATATACAAAAAACCGATCCAGACTTCTTCTATAAGGTGAAATATGATGAAGAGGACAGAGTTGTCAACATATTTTGGGTGGACGGCTCAGCTCGAAAAGCTTATGCAGAGGCGTACCACGATTGCATATCGTTTGACACCACCTACATGACCAACTTGTACAATATGCCGTTCGCGCCCTTCATAGGAATAAACCGACATGGCCAATCTTTCATGCTGGGTTGCGCGTTTGTGAGGCAGGAGTTGGCATCGAGCTTTGATTGGGTCTTTGGAGCATTCCTAGAGGCTATGGATGGCAAACCTCCTGACAACTTCATCACCGATCAGGATGGTGCGATGAGGCAGTCAATACAGAGCATCTTTCCAACCACCGTGCACCGCTGTTGTCGATGGCACATCATGAAAAAGGCTCAGGAAAAAGTTGGTTGGCTGCTGTGCCGAAATCCAGGACTCTCTGATGATTTCAACAAGTGTGTTGACTTTAGCTTCACTATAGACGAGTTTGAGCAGAATTGGGCTGGGTTAATGATGAAGTATGAGGCTATGACACACACGCACTTTGACAAGTTGTACGAATACAGGTCAACTTGGGTGCCGTGCTACTTCAAACACAGGTTCTTCCCCTTCCTCCAGTCTACACAGCGTAGTGAGGGGTTCAACGCCGTCCTCAAAAGATATGTGAACCCACACAACTCAATGCTGAACTTCGTCAAGCAATATGAAAAAATCCAGAACCACATCCTTGCCAAGGAAGGCTGCAATGATTACAGGACAGAACACCTTGAGATTGAGTTGTGGTCCAACTTCCCAATAGAGAAGCAAGCTTACAAAACCTATACTAGAGACCTTTACCGCAAGTTCAGAGAAGAGTTTGAGCTGATTGGACGTTATAATGCATTCCAAGTTGGTGCTGATGTGTTTGAGCTCAGACCGAACCAGGAATTTGTTGCGAAATATGGTTCTCGAAACTACTTGGCGCAGGCAAGGGTGGAGGAGGGTTCCTATTTGTGTGAGTGCTGTAAAATGGACAAGGACGGCATCCTCTGTTGCCACATCCTCAAGGTGTTCACCCATGTTGACGTTGATGTCATACCGGAAAGGTACCTGCTAAGACGGTGGACACCTACTGCTGTACCTAGTCCGCCAGGGACTGGTTATGAGCAACCGGATGAAATGCCTCCTCAATCAAAGAAGCAGATAAGGGAGAGGAACATGATATACGATTTTCGGAAACTAGCAAAGTTTGCGAGTGGTTCTGATCCAGCACAAGCTATTGTATACAAGCATATGCGTGCAGCACGTACTGAGATCGGCCACCTGAACAAGTCCAAGAAAAACAAAAAACCGACTGCTGCAACGGGGCCATCAGATGATGGCAACCCTCGAGGACCTCCTCCACCTCCAGGCAGCAATCAGGGGGCTCATCATCCAGGTAATTACCTGCCCCAACTCCTGATCTAACTAGGTGTGTAACTTCAGTTGCACACATCATTGTGCCCAGTTGCACACACCATGGTAGCCACTTGGACAGAACATACTGCCTAGTTGCGCATGCTGTGTTAGTTCAAGCATCAAGATAACACAGCTAACTTATTTTTCCAGTTCTGGATATAGGTGATGTCAACCCTCAAGGACCTCCTCCCCCTCCTAGCTGTACACGGCATCCTCCACCACCTCCTCCCCCGCGTGCTCCTCCCAATGGCCCTACAGGCAGCACTCAGGGGGCTTGTCGTCCAGGTAATTACCTGCCACCAACTCCCCATCAAACTAGGTCTGTAACTCCAGTTGCACACATCATGGTGCTCAGTTGCACCGAACAGGCTACCTAGTTGCGCACGCTATGTTAGTTCGAGCATCAAAAAGATAAACACAACTGACTTGTTTGTCCTGTTCTGCCTATAGGTAATGCCAACCCTCAAAGACCTCCTCCCCTGCCAGGCCCAACTAGCAGTGCCATTTGTGCTACTCCCAATGGACCTACAGGCAGGACTCAGGGGGCTCATCACCCAGGTTAGTACCTTCACCGACTCCAAAACAAAAACTAGGGTGAGTGACTTTAGTTGCACATATCATAGTGCCCAGTTGAACAGAACATGCTGCCTAGTTGCGTGCGCTGTGTTAGTTTGAGGATCAAGCTAAAAATCTAACTTGTTTTTCATGTTCTGCCCATAGGCGACTACAATCCAAGTAGCATGATAGGCCGTGCTACTGCAGGTGTTTTTTTCAACTTAACTTGCACACAACAACCAGTTAGTTGCACAAAATGTACTGTGTGGTTGCACAGAACATCAGTGCTGGTTGCACAATAACAAAAATACTAAACTTTTTATATGATTATTACACAGGTGATCGTGACGGTCCTACTGCCCCGTTGGAGGCTGCATCCCTTGCACAAGCTTCTGATGATTTTGTGCCCAGGGATCCTCCAAGGTCTACTACAAAGGGTAGGGCAAAGAGTCGACGTTACAAATCGGTGCTAGAGCTACACCCAAAGAAGAAAAACAAATGCAGCCAGTGCCAATCTACAGAGCACACTGCTGGTGTGTGTCCGCAGAGGCTCCTATGATTCTGTTTCCTCATTTGTAACTTTGGAACAAAAAAGGAAAATAATGATGTCTTTTTAGCAATGTTGGGACCAAGTGGACACATTCAACATCTATGATTCCTCTTTATCTAATTTATGCTGCTTGAATTAGTTCATGCACTGTGTAAAAAAGTTGCTATTTGTGCCTTTGTTGGCAACTGGTTAAATATTTAGTTGTTGAACAATTGTATATCCAGTGCTCCTAATGTATCAACAAAAGTGATGATATTGAGTTGCAAACGCAATTACTAGTAGTGTGCAACTACAAAATCTACTTAATAAAATTGTACAAACCAGCAACTTCCTCCACGGAGCAGAAAAAAAGAAAAAATAGTACTGACCTACTCCTTGTTGTATCTCAGCAACTTCCTCCATGGGGCGGTGTTGTGCACGCTGGTGACCCAATCATATGCCAGCTTCTTCCTGATGTTGAGTACTTCCTTGGGGTCTTAGTTGGGCAGTTGGCTACCATTCCACTCGGTGGCATTAAGCAGTGCGAACAACCCACACTCATTAGTGCAAAAATGGGCAAAAAAATTGTCACATAAAATTAAAACCAAATAAAGGTAATGCACTCTGTGCAACTGCTTATGTCCTACTGTGCAATTGCTTGTGTTCTACTGCAACTCATTATGTGCCACTGTGCAACTGCTTACGTGCCAGTGTGCAACTACTTATGCGCCACTCTGCAACTAGCTAGATAATCCATTAGAAACTCATAAAAATGATAAAACAGATTGAAGACTAGTACTGTGTCTTAAAAATACTAAAGATTGCACATGTAGAAAAATTTAAAAACTACAAAATGATGGTATATGATTGAGAAGGAATGAAATGCTTATTGTCTTACTTGCCGAGCTGCTTCGGTACGTCAATGTCAATAATCTGGAAGTGCTCGATGCTGAACTTTGGGTAATGGTTCCTCCATAGCTGGCGTACTTCCCCCGCAATGGTAGAGGCGGTGTTCATCAGCTCAATGTTGTCCAGCATCCTGCTTGAATCAAGAACTTCGAAGCGTCCGTCCCTCAAGTTGACACTGAAGACCCAATAATGCCTCCCTCCATCGTTATCGGTTACATCTGCGCACTCGAGCACTGGCAGCATGACCTGCAAGCGTGAACGATTTCAGACACAAATACAAGCTGTAGCTAAGAAAAATAGTAAAAGACTTGGTCAAGTTAAAAACAGGTTGCAAC
This sequence comes from Triticum urartu, assembly GCF_056163025.1. Taxonomy (NCBI): domain Eukaryota; kingdom Viridiplantae; phylum Streptophyta; class Magnoliopsida; order Poales; family Poaceae; genus Triticum; species Triticum urartu. The sequence continues at coordinate 187,008,050 of NC_141878.1, read as the reverse complement.
AAGTATCTGCCAACTAATAGATGTGTCATGTGCAACTGGACATGCTGTGGGTGCCAGCTAAAAAAAGATTGATCATGTGGGCACAACACTCACCAAGTCTTTCTTGTCGAGACGGTTCTTGTAATCAAACTTCTTGTTTATCTCATTCACATTGTGGATCCCTTGCTGTAATTTTATCTGCAGAGATTACAAAACATGGCTCAAAACTCCTTAGTAGGTGAAAGGCCTCCCTCAAATGGTCAACGAAAAAAGTGCTATAGAACAAAGATGAGGGTAAAAAGAAGGTTTTGGAAAAACTTACAGAAAACCTCAGTGGCATAACAACCTTCTTTGACCCTTCTGGTAAGTTATCCATGATGTGTAAGATTCCAGTCTCAATAACAATTTTTGACAACCCTTGAACCGGCTTCATCGAATCAACTAACTCCTTTAAAGAAATGTAGAAAGCACCATACCTGATTATCTCAGGGCTGATTTTTTTTGAAAGCAATAAAAAGACAAGTTAGCTCGAAGGGTCACAACAGCAAAAAAATGTGCATGAAAATGAAAACAGAACAGTGTGCAACTAAAAGCCCTGTTCTGTGCAACATGCTATGCTTTTTGTGCAACTAAGTGGCTGGTCCTATGCAACTGAAAAAGATATGTATGTAGGCTGTGGGGAGTTAGTTTACCTGGTAGCTCCATCATCTGCTCCTTTGTGATGCCTGACCCAATACAAGAGGGCAGCGTAAAGCTTGTTCACTACCTCATTGGTGCTGAAAGTCTTCTTCTTGTTGTAGTCGATGAATGGGGACCTTTGAGATGCTGCGGGCCTTCTTACCCTCCTCTGTCTTCGTGCAAGAGGTGGTCCCGAAGAACTGCTCGTGCCAAGTTCTGGTTCTGCGCATATCGAGGTGTGGCAATTCTCTAGTGAACCAACATCTAGTTCTTGAGCTATTGCCTTGCCAGCATCAGCAGCATCACATCCTTCATTCACAGCTGCTGGGTCCAACTCACACTCATCGATGCAGATCACACCGGCTTCCGCTGTTTCTGCTGCTAGAGCAGGTGCTGGAGCATCACCATCTATGCCGAGGTCAAAAGATGGTGCATCACAGAACCCGTCACCATGATAAGAGTTTGATCTTCGTAAGGGTTCAAGGACCAGGGCATCTCCTTGCGGCACAAACACGGGTGCATCATTTACTGACTTGGTTCGCAATAGTGTTGTAGTTCACGGCCTTGGAGGCTTGCACCTACTTATAATGTCGAACACCTCCTCTTGTGTTAATGGTTGCTGAAAGTCAGCTCTTGGGGACGGCACTTTGATAGTTGGATTACCTCCTTTTGTGTTTGGCATTGAAGCATCTCTATGAGTAGGCACCTTGGGACTTGCAGTTGCAGTGGTGCCTTCCTGACCAGCTGTGGTGGTTTTGACTGTGACCATGCTACTAACTGACACATCAGTTGGCACACTTGTATCTGTAGTTGGCATCTTTCCAGTCTGAGTTGGCAGCAACCTAGCAGAACTTGGTACCCCTGCATCAATGGCTGCGGCTCGCAGCTCTCTCTCGTCTCTGAACCCCAAATCTTTTGTGGCCTGTTCCCCCTTTGCGCCCCTAGCAAACTTGACAATCTTCTGCTTAGGTGGTTTTGGTGGGATTGTTGAAAGGGGAGTCTTCTCCTTGATCTGTTGAACTTCTCTGACATTGGTTGGCTCTCTGCTCACTACAGTTGGCATATCAGTTTGAAGCACAGCTTCCTTGACCATATTTACTTCAGCATCTGCACTCACCATCTTCTCCTTGGTTTGAGGCAACTGCAGATTCTTCTTCATTGAAACTGCTTTGCGCTTCTGGACCACGTGAGGGTTTGCCGTGGATGCTGCCTTGCTCTTGCTGGAGCTTAGGTCTGGGAGCTGCTTTAAATATTCCTTGTATTTTTCCTTTGAATGAACCCAGTCAAGACCCTTTCCTGCTTCCTCTATATCAATTTGATTCTTTTCAGCATCACTTGATAAGAACAGGCTCTTGTCAATGGCAAAGTTGATCTTCTCACACATATCTTTGTCGCTGAAATCTGGCACGGGAAAGGTGGTTGGAAAAGATGGGTTCAAGTTGCAGAGCTTGAACATATCAATGCTGCCCTGAGACTCTGCTTCGTCATTTTTCTTTGACTTCGGCAAATTCTTGTCTTTCCAGCAAGTTTTGTCAATCAACATCTGTAGTGTGCTCCTGCTACTCAATGAATTGCTGCTGCTCGCAGGGGTGGCATAAGTGCTAGTCCTCCTGGATGTGTTGCCACCTGTACCACCAGAACCAGGGGTGTTGTCATCATCATCGTCATTGCTGCTGTCACTGCCTCCATTGGATCCCCCTTTATCATCACCATAACCATCCTCGTCTTCTTCATCATCGTCTTCTTCCCTCTCACTGCCATCAGCTGATGCGCCTTTGTCTTCTCCCCTCTCACTGCCATCAACTGCTGCCCCTTTGTCCCCATCCCCCTCTTTGGCCTCACCTTCTTCTTCCTCCTCCTCTGCATCACTATCTTCTTCCTTGTCCTCCTCCTCTCCTTTGTCCTCTTCTTGTTTTTCCCCCTCCTCCCCCTCCTCCTCCTCCTCCTCCTCCTCCTCCTCTGCATCACTATCTTCTTCCTTGTCCTCCTCCTCTCCTTTGTCCTCTTCTTGTTTTTCCCCCTCCTCCCCCTCCTCCTCCTCCTCCTCCTCCTCTTCCTCCTCATCCTCCTCCTCCTCTGCATCTTCTTCATTGTCATCCTCATCCTTGTCCTCCTCCTCTGATTCATCCGCATCTGTGTCCTCATCGTCATCAGCATCTATCGCTGCTTCCATTTCCTCATCTTCTTCTGACTCATCCTCAACAACCTCTTCTTCTTCTTGTATAATTGACCGCAGTCTCTTTCTTTTTGGAGCACGGCGTGACGCCCTAGTTTGCATTGATGGCTGCTATACGTAAGGATCAATATCTGGTTCCTCGTCATCGATCTTGGCAACTGCTTCAATGAAGGTGCCAACCTGTTCAGTTACAGCCTTGCACAGCTCATTGACCACTTTCGCAATCTTTGCCTTTTTTGCATCAACACAAAAAAGATTCAGTACTGATTCAGTTAGAAAAAATAATAAAAAGTAAAAATGTCTGTAACTGACCATGATGTGATAAGCAAAAACAACTAATACACACTTTCTGGCCAACTAAAAACATGATTCTAGCCAACTACACATGCACTGTGGCACAAACTAAAAAACATGCATTCTGCCAAAAGTTGATGACAATGGTTGTAAATGAACACTTTGACTGTCCAGAAGAACATGTGCAACTACAAAAGCTTATATGTGCAACTGAACATACATCACAGCCAACTAAATTCTGTATTCTCGCAACTACAAAAGTTATACATGTCCATCTGAACATACATCCCAGCCAATAGAAAAATATTGGTAAGTGATACAAGTTTCTGTATGCAAAACACTAACCTGCGGATTGTATGTTATTGGTAACTTGGATGCCACGAATGCTTCAGCTTGCAAAATTCCACCAGATAGTGGTGTCTGCTCCATGCCTCTATACTCCTCTTTAAGCTGATGTGAAAAAAAAGAGAAACAGAAAATAACAAGGTTATCAAAAATAGATTTGTGTGTTGAATGAAACCACACATTACAACCTGCGCAACTACAACAAGATACTGGGGTAGAAAAATTCAACTATACATATATGCAACTGAACAAAGACACAAAAACTGTGCAACACACATGGCACCTAAAAAAAGTTTCTACCAACTGATGCAACACATCTGTGCAACAAGATTAGTAAAACTGTGCAACTTAAAAAAGATGGTGTGCCAATTTAAAATGAACATGTGTGCAGATTGCCAAACTGAAAGCTACAATCTATGCAACTACATGCATTGTTGTGCCAGCTGATGACAGTTTTCTGTGCAATTTCCAAAAAGAGTGACCAGACATCAAAAGAACATAGAAGGAAGACACTGTTGGAAAAAAACAAAAAAGAACTCACTTGTAATTTGCCGAACACACTAGGAGAGATAGTATCCTTCTTGATCACCTTGGCAATTAGAGTACTATACCATGCATTCGATCGTATCGCGCAGTTGCTTACTGGGATGTCATGTACGAGCGCATCAAGGTATAGTATCTGCACCAGACCCAAACAAAAGAAAAGGCCAAGTTCAGTTATTGTTATGAGAATTTCAGCAAACTATAACTGCACAGAAAGAAGAGGAACAGATGGAAAAAAGTGGTCGTTTTCACTAACCATCAAGTGATACAAGCAGCAGCAGACAGTTTGCTTCTCCTGGTCCATGTTCCGGAAAGCTTCGTTAATGTGTTCTGCTACAAAGAGGCAGATGTTTGTATTCTTTAGCATTTGATGATCTAGCACAAGTCCATAACACTTTGGGCTGAGCTTCAAGGCCGTGGTTGGTGCTAGAAAAGTGCTGAAGGCAACCGCAAGCCAGGCCATAAAGAATGTGTCATCCGTTCTTCCAGCCATATCATGAATCATCTTGAGCCATGTAGTGATCTGGGGATGAGAATTTCCAGTTATGTTGAAAGCCTGTCTGAATCTCCTAGTGGCATCCTTGTCAACTAAATATCTGACTTTTGGACCCTTGTTTGGGAGATGAAATACTCTCTGAACACTATCAGCATCGACACGGATCCTTCCCCTTCCTGGGAAAACCATTTCAGAGGTTTGTGGCTGGTAGGACTGCACCAGGAACTTAGTGAGGTCCGCTGGAAGTGTGTCTGATAAGTTCAATAGCCCCCCGACTGACCTCGAAACTAGCTCTGATTTCTGTAGTGGGGTTAGAGAGGCGTTGAAATTTGCAAAGCGCGCTGGTGATGCCCTTATCCTGCCTGCTTGTGATGGTCGCTCCACATCTTCCCCTGGAGCCACCTCAACTCCTTCACCACTGCCCTGTTGATTAGAAAATGAAAGCATTACACAAACATTAAACACAAGAGAAAAAACAAGAATGAAAAAAAACTAGCAATCATCATTTGGATCAGTATTAGAATGAGCTATATATTCATAAAATGGATCATGCCAACTAATATGATGTATTTGTGCAACTAATAAAGCTCATGAGGACAACTGCAAGACTGCCAGTGCGCAACTGAATATGCAACAATAAAAACAGTAAATAAAAAAAAAAGAACGAGACCTGGCAGCTACAAAAAGTTCTAGTGGATGTGCAACAATAAGAAATGATACTGCAACACAAGAAAAACAGTAACTAAAAAAAGGTTTGCAAAGAACTATTAAATAGCTCATAAACACACACAAAAAACCCACATACCTCAGCATCTGCTGCGGGAGATGCGACAGCTTCTCCAGCAACTGCTGCCTGCACAAAAAAATGACCACTGATGTCAACTATGAAAAGATGCCAACTAGTGAACTACAAGATGCCAACTAATGCCAACTAATGTCAACTCTATTTAAATCAATATGACTAGAGATGTCAACTACAAAAAAATGGACTTGTGTCATCAGCATGCCACTTACCTCAACATCCTCTCCCTGCTCAACACTCTGCGCAGGTCGTGGCTGGCGATTAGCAGGACGCTTCGAGTTCCGGCGAAGCGGCTGACTTCCAGAACGCTGATTAAGCAACCAAAAGAAAACATGAAAAATAGACATTAGCATACATGCATAAGTTGAAAAGAACTCAAAAAACAAAACAAAAAAAGGTTTGGAAAGAACTATTCAAATAGCTCACAAACACACACAAAAAACCCACATACCTCAGCATCTGCTGCAGAAGATGCGACAGCTTCTCCAGCAACTGCTGCCTGCACAAAAAAATGACCACTGATGTGAACTATGAAAAGATGCCAACTAGTGGACTGCAAGATGCCAACTAATGCCAACTAATGTCAACTGTATTTAAATCAATATGACTAGAGATGTCAACTACAAAAGGTTGTTATTGACAGACTAAAAACAAAAATAGTGGTCCGAACTGCTGCATAATTTAATCACTATCTAAAAAAGGCGAGAAAAACACTTATATTTGAGATTTTACTTACCCTAGAAGATGACGCAGCTCCCTTGCCAAGTGTTGGACGTCTAGTCCGCTTTACAACACGGAACTGATCAGCATCCTAAGAAAAAAAATAAAAAACATGAGCATGGGAAAAAATAGAAAAAATGTTATATGACCCAAACAAAACCAAAAAAATGGACTTGTGTCATCAGCATGCCACTTACCTCAACATCCTCTCCCTGCTCAACACTCTGCGCACATCGTGGCTGGCGATTAGCAGGACGCTTCGAGTTCTGGCGAAGCGGCTGACTTCCAGAACGCTGATTAAGCAACCAAAAGAAAACATGAAAAAAAAGACATTAGCATACATGCATAAGTTGAAAACAACTCAAAAACAAAAGAAAAAAAGTGAAAAAAATACATCTCCTTCATTGCCATCCGCATCTCCTCCTATTATAACCATTTTTGCCCTGCGGCAGGAAATACAAAAAAAAACATAGTTAGAAGATGTGGACAACCAACTACTACAATGATGCAGCCAACTGGGCAGTAAACCTTGTGCAAACTGGACATCAAAAAAGCTAACTAACTTTTTTCTACCTAGTTATTACTTGCCAACTGTGACAAGTAATACCTAGGCAGAAAAAAGTTAAGTAAAGGCAACAAGCTCAGTGAGATAACTTATTCTAAAAAAAGCGTCCCTAGTTGAACATGAGGGGAGACACATGAAAACAGCCATATCCACAACAAAAAGACTTGCACATTGAGAAAAATTAAAAAATGGAAAAATGGCAAGCATTGGTACTAATTTGCACAAATCAAGGGGTCCTAGTTGCACAAAGCACGAGAATAACACATAAACCACCACAGCCACCACAACGCTGGTGGATTGGGTAGATTATATTGGAAAACTGGCAAGCATTGGTGCTAAAATTGCACAAACAAGAGTCCCTAATTGCATACAGCAGAGGGGAAAACAGCCAACTCATGCGCAAAATGAGTTAGAAGATGCGCAAAATGAAGTACAGAACCAACTAGTACATGGATGCACCCAACTAATCAGGCAACTTGTGCAACTGAACGACGCGTAGACAGACAGCCTAGCACAAAATAGCAAGCAAACTAAGCAGGGCAACTAGTGTCCATTGTAAAACACATGGACAACCAACTTGACCACGAAAGCAGAGCAACTTGTGCAACACAAAAACAGTATATATATACAGCCAATTAGTATATGGATGCATCCATCTAATTGTGCAAATGAACAACATATAGACGGTCGACCTAGTGCAAAACAGCAAACCAACTAAGCGGGACAAACTAGTGCAGGTGTAGAACATATGGACAACCAACTAGTAAAAGTGATGTAGCCAACTGAGCAGGCAACTTGTGCAACTGAACAATATGTAGACACCCAACTAGCAAAAAATTGGTGCAACTGCAGAACATAGGGATAGCCAACTACTATATGAATGAAGCCAACTGGATAGAATTTTGTGCAACTGGAACACAAGTGTCTACCAACTACACGGCAACTTCTGCAAAACTCGAACACAACTAAGAGACAGCAAGTTCACAAAACCGCAATTGCATAGCCAACCAGTTCATAAACTTCCTGCAGCGGCCATGAACATCGAATCAAGGACGAATCGTGGGACAAAAACCACCACCACCACTACCGCACAAAAACGAAGCAAAACACAGCGGAAACACAGCAAGGGCTCCCCCCCTATGCAGCCCGCCACATCCGCCACCCGTCGACCTAGACACCACCTCGCCACCGGCGACAAGAGAGGGAGAGAGAGAGGGAGGATAGCAGAGGGCAGTCGCGGACGTCTGCCTCGAGCGCAAATCCAACAACCACCTGCACCAACAACAGACGCATTCCCTCATGAATCCCCACCATTACAGATCCAATGACACTGTGACTAGTAAACAGAAGCACACCCATCCCACCCGAAAAGCGTCTACACCAAAACGACCGTGCGAGTAAGTTGACCACAGAAACCGCAGAAACCCTAGGAATCCCAGCCCGCCATTTCCGCCGCCGACGACCTCGAGACAACCTAGACCCCCGGCGACGAGACAGAGAAAGGAGAGATGCACTGGGTACCTGCAACGCCGACGAGGGCCAGCAACGAATCCCCGCGCGGTCCACTGGAGATTTGGAGAGCCGCGACGCGATTTCGCCGCAGAGTGAGAGCGAGGGCGGAGGAGAGGAGTGGAGAATGGGGGAGGAACAGGAGAGAAAGGGGGAGAAAGAGCGAGAACGGCTCGCGTTTCGAAAACGGCCGCCCACGATCTACGCCACGCCCGCTTACATGTGGGTCCACGCTCGTTCGGATAAGGACAAACCGCCCACGACCGCGCGGTTGGACGAACCGACCAGGCGACACCTGGCGCTCCCCCGAGGCCGATCGCAAGCGATCGTGCGGTCGCGAGCCGGCCGCCCGGATCGTCTATTTGGTGCGCGGCCACTTTTTATATTTTAGGAACCAACAATCGTGCATGGACCGGCTAACAAACTTATGCATATCAAGATTATGTCTAACCGAAGTCCAGGGGCGGCTGCGGCCAATTCGGCGAGGCGGCGGCTGTCCGGTGGCCGTACGTCCTCCTGCCTGGGCTCGAACTCCGGCCGTGCGACCCCACCCGCATCAACAAGCATCCCAACGCCGTCCGCGTCGCCTCCGAGGATGTCCCGGTACCGCCCGCTCCCCCCCTCTCCTCTTCCTTTCCGACGAGTCCATAGCTGACGACGGCCACCGTCTCCGAGCTCACGAACACCTAGATTTGACAGGGAGCAGCACATGGATGTCAATTTTTGGCAGATCTGCTCTCATGAAGCTAGGATGGATAGGTAGTTCCCGTCACACACAGCTTGCTCTGTTTTCAACATGAGGAGGAAGAAGATGATTTAATTTTCTTGGGAAGACTAATCCAGTGAGGATGCTGGACAAGAAAATAGGAGGAATATGGATCTCAAACTGAAGAAAAGCAGGCCACCTTGCTGGCTCTGTGCTCAGAAAAGAAGATTGTTTACTGTTTCAGAAAAATAGGATTTTTGACAGCTACTCATCCGCCTCAGTCTCGTCTTTCGTTGATGGCGGAGCACCAAGTAGCAGTGTTCGGGAGCGCATCTCTGCGAAAATCCATACAAGTATCGGAACCAGCTATGGAGATGGGAAAAAGGAAATCCCTTTATGCATCTCTGAAACAATGACATTTTTTCAGTCAATGAACTAAGACTAGCAGTTCATTTTTATTCTGTAGTGGAATCTTTTTTGGACGAAATTCTGACCACTATACAAAGAAATCAGCAGCTACCATTTGTTGAAGAATGTACTCCCTCCGTAAGGGAATATGGAAGCGTCTAGATCACTAAAGTAGTGATCTAAACTCTCTTATATTTCTTCTACAGAGAGATTACTAATTCTGTGAACATTGTTTTGTTTTTTGTAGCAAGTTATTCTATGAACACTATGCAAGGAAATCAGCTGCCATTGTTCAGAGAATGAGCTAATTCTCTGAAAATCGTTTTGTTTCTGTAGCAAATTATTGTATGAATTCTGAACATTTGTTCAAAGAAATTGAGCTCTGAATATTGTTCAAGCAACAAAGATAGAGCACAATCTGTATATACATTGAGCATTAAGCTAGGAGAATTCTTAGATAATCCTTGATGAGACATTGGGTGCTGAATGATCTCTGTTGCCCACCATACTTCTTTTAATATGAAATATGCATGCTTGTATGTGCGGTCCCATTTTAGTACATGTGGTCATCTTCAATTTTTGTCATAATTATGATTTTGTTTTAGTTATAAATTGTAGGTTTCTAATCTGGTGCTTGCTACTCCTTTCCATTTTGCAGGTCAGAGTTGAAACAGACCCACAAGACAGAACTCAGCTCTGGATAGGTCTTCGGGAGCTGAGTTATTTTACACCAGTTTACCCCCTTTTAGCAGCCGCCACTATTTTTTCCTGGTACTCCTTTTGAACATTGTTCAAAGAAATTACCAGCTGCCATTAGTTTACATCAGTTTTACCCCCTTTTAGCAAAAACGAACAACTCATTTTCTCGCTACTCCGAATTTTTTTGTGCTTTTGTGTAGGAGGAGAAACTGATTCTTAGACTACAAAACAACAGAACAGCAGGGATGATATTCAGGTTGACATATCAGAAAAGAGGTATCTCAGTAACAACCTCCTTTTTTTTACTCCTCAATGGGGATGTACACTATGTATAACAAGCAATTTTGTTGTGCTTTTTCATTCCTCTATTTTGTTTCCTTCAAGCTTCCTTTTTAGTCTGCATTTTCTACCTTTTCATTTTGTGGCAGCCCAAGAATACTACAAATGGGTTCGACATGGGTTGAACATAGGGGTTCTTGGCCTGAGCATGCAAGTGTATGGCGGGTCAATCGATACGTGATTAATATGTTGGGAAAAGCAGTAATGGTCGAGCAAACCGAAAAGGAGAGGCTGAATCTTCTCCTGCAAAGTTACTGGTCAGCATACTATGTCGAATGCGACATTGCTGTAAGTACAAACATAAATATGTGCAGAGAATACCTTTTTTTTCATCCAACGCTCTGTAATTTGTTTTGCGTGCCCCCACCCTTCTCTGCCTTTTTTTATGAATCTTTGATCGGTTCAAATTTTTTCAGAGACTATTCCAAAAGGCATTTGAAACTCCAATGGCGTTATCTGTTCACCTGACGGACAGAATGATAGGGTTCCAGCTTGACCGAATTGACATCGTATTCTTGTAGTCCAACATACGAGCCATATAATTCTATAGTCTCCATGCAAATCCCATTTCTTTTCTATTTTCAGTCAAAAGTCACCATAACATTATTGTGGTAATAGCGTTTTTATTTTTGGATCAATGAACAGGGCTTTTTTCACCTTTAAGCTCATATGGCTTTTGGTACACGGTTGTCTCAAACTTTAGGAAGAAAATGTTCGAAGTCCTCTGCCCAAACAACCAAATTGGCCTGATTGCTGACGAAGCTCAGCTTGTAATCAAGAATTTCAAAGAGGCTTCCTTACGGTAACGCAAGTCGAGGCAGACGTCGTCCCGGTAGCGATGACGGACGCCGAGAGGAGCACGTAACACCACTGTCACCCTGTCTATCTTAGGATAACGCGAGCTGAGGCGGACGTTGTCGCGGTAACGACGACGGACGCCGAGACGATCACGTGACACCACTGCCACCTTGTCTATCTTAGGATAACGCGAGTCGAGGCGGACGTCGTCGCAGTAGCAACGACGGACGCCGAGACAAGCACGTGACATCATTGCCATCCTATCTATCTTAGGGTCACGCGAGTCGAGGCGGATGTCGTCGCCGTAGCGACGACGGACGCCGAGACGAGCACGTGACACCACGGCCACCCTATCTATCTTAGGGTTACGCGAGTCGAGGCGGACGTCGTCGCAGTCGTCGCGGTAGCGACGATTGACGCCGAGACGAGCACGTGACACCACATCCACCATGTCTATCTTAGGGTAACGCGAGTCGAGGCGGACGTCGTCGCGGTAGCGACGACGGACGCCGAGACAAGCACGTGACACCATTGCCACCCTGTCTATCTTATGGTTACGCGAGTTGAGGCGGACATCGTCGCGATAGCGACGACGGACGCCGAGACAAGCACGTGACACCACTGCCACCCTGTCTATCTTAGGGTAACGCGAGTCGAGGCGGACATCGTCGCGGTAGCGACGGCGGACGCCGAGACGAGCACATGACACATATGCCACCCTGTCTATTTTAGAGTTACGCGAGTCGAGGTGGACGTCGTCGCGGTAGCGACGACGGAGGCCGAGACGAGAACGTGACACCACTGCCACCCTGTCTATCTTAGGGCAACGCGAGTCGAGGCAGACGTTGTCGCGGTAGCGACGACGGACGCCGATACAAGCACGTGACACCACTGCCATCATGTCTATCTTAGCGTCACGTGAGTCGAGGCGCACGTCGTCGCGGTAGCGACGACGGACGCCGAGACGAGCACGTGACACCACTGATACCATGTCTATCTTAGGGTCACGCGAGTCGAGGCGAACGTCGTCGCGGTAGCAACGACGGACGCCGAGACGAGCACATGACATCACTGCCACCCTGTCTATCTTAGGGTCACGCTAGTCGAGGACGCCGAGACGAGCACGTGAAACCACTGCCATCATGTCGTCGCGGTAGCGATGGCGGATGCCGGGACGAGCACGTGACACCACTGCCACCCTGTCTATCTTAGGGTAATGCGAGTCGAGGCAGACATCGTCGCGGTAGCGACGACAGACGCCGAGTCAAGCACGTGACACCACTGCCATCCTGTCTATCTTAGGGTTAGGCGAGTCGAGGCAGACGTCGTCGCGGTAGCGACGACGGACGCCGAGACGAGCATGTGACACCACTGCCAACCTGTCTATTTTAGGTAACACGAGTCGAGGCGGACATCGTCGCGGTAGCAACGCCGGACGCCGAAACGAGCATGTGACACCACTGCCACCCTATCTATCTTAGGGTTACGCGAGTCGAGGCGGACTTCGTCGCGGTAGCGACAACTGACGCCGAGACGAGCACGTGACACCACTGCCACCCTGTCTATCTTAGGGTAACGCGAGTCTAGGTGGACGTCGTCGAGGTAGCGATGACGGACGCCGAGACGAGCACGTGACACCACTTCCACCCTGTCTATCTTAGGGTAACGCAAGTCGAGGCGGACATCGTTGCGGTAGCGACGACGGCCACCGAGATGAGCACGTGACACCACTGACACCCTGTCTATCTTAGGGTAACATGAGTCGAGGCAGACGTCGTCGCGGTAGCGACGACGGACGCCGAGACAAGCAAGTGACACCAATGCCACCCTGTCTATCTTAGGGTAACACGAGTTGAGGCGGAAGTCGTCGCGGAAGCGACGACGGACGCCGAGACGAGCACGTGACTCTAGTTCCACCTTGTCTATCTTTGGGTTAGGAGGACGTTGTCGCGGTAGTGACGACGGACGCCGAGACGAGCAAGTGACACCACTGCCATCCTGTCTATCTTAGGGTTACGCGAGTCGAGGCGGTCGTCGTCGCGGTAGCGACAGTGGACGCCGAGACGAGCACATGACACATATGCCACCCTGTCTATCTTCGGGTAACGCGAGTCGAGGCGGACATCGTCGCAGAGCGACGACGGACACCGAGACGAGCACATGATAACACTGCCACCCTGTCTATCTTACGGTTATGAGAGTCGAGGCGGACATCATCGCGGTAGCGACGACGGGCGCCGAGACGAGCACGTGACACCACTGCCACCCTGTCTATCTTAGGGTAACGCGAGTCGAGGCGGACGTCGTCGCGGTAGCGACGACGGACGACGAGACAAGCACATGACACCAGTGCCACCCTGTCTATCTTATGGTTACGCGAGTCGAGGCGGATGTCGTCGCCGTAGCGACGACGGATGCCGAGACGAGCACGTGACACCACGGCCACCCTATCTATCTTAGGGTTACGCGAGTCGAGGCGGACGTCGTCGCGGTTGCGACGATGGACGCCGAGACGAGCACGTGACACCACATCCACCATGTCTATCTTAGGGTAACGCGAGTCGAGGCGGACGTCGTCGCGGTAGCGACGACGGACGCCGAGACAAGCATGTGACACCATTGCCACCCTGTCTATCTTATGGTTATGCGAGTTGAGGCGGACATCGTCGCGATAGCGACGACGGACGCCGAGACTAGCACGTGACACCACTTCCACCCTGTCTATCTTAGGGTTAGGCGGACGCCGAGACGAGCAAGTGACACCACTGCCATCCTGTCTATCTTAGGGTTACGCGAGTCGAGGCGGTCGTCGTCGCGGTAGCGACGAAGGACGCCGAGACAAGCACGTGACACCACTGCCACCCTGTCTATCTTAGGGTAACGTGAGTCGAGGCGGATGTCATCGCGGAGCGACGACTGTCGGATGTGGGGCTCCGGCAAACCCTTAAGGTTCGAACACTGGGGTGCGCGCAAAGTCTTTCCCTCCTATCTATCTATGCTCTAGCACGCTAGATCTTGCGGACGAACTCGACGAACTCACTACACAGAAAGACATGGGGTTTATACTGGTTCGGGCCACCGTTGTTGTGTAATACCCTACTCCAGTGTGGTGGTGGTGGATTGCCTCTTAGGCTGATGATGAACAATACAAGGGAAGAACAGCCTCTTGAGGTTGAGGTGTTCTTGTGTGTATGAACTTGTGGTGTGTCTCTTAAGCTAAGATCCCATCCTCCCTCTCGTCTCGTTCCCTCTACTATGGTGGTGGCTAGTCTTATTTATAGAGGCCCTGGTCCTCTTCCCAAATATCAAGCGGGAAGGGGGCCAACAATGGCGGGCTAATTTGAAGGGGGACAGCTAGTACAAGCTATCCTGACAAAAGCGGTCTTCGCCTGCACAAAGCTTTGATGGTGACGCCGTCTTGGGCTCCACGATGACCTCCGTCTTGCAGTCCATGGTCTTGGTCTTGTTGCACCGAAATGACATCCTTTGCCTGATGCCTCGGTACTCCGCGGCTGCGCTTGCCTCCTTTGCACCAAAGGGGAAACAAGGACACTGCGCGCGCTGGCGCTCGCCTGGTGCCCGCCAGGTGTCGATCGTCATGGCTCACGTCACGAGAGCCTCGTGAGGTTCGCCTCGCCTTGATATCTCCGCTCCTCATGAACCTGCCTAGCTAGGCCACTCCAGAGGAGGTCTTGCGTCGTCCGCCTCACGAGGCTTGGCTCCTCACGAGGGTCTTGGGTGCTTTGTTGGTGAAGATGGGTCGTATGACCTGCTGGTTCAGCCACGCCGCGGGCCGCAGGCAGGTAAGTCTGGGGACCCCCGTTCCCAGAACGCCAACAGTAGCCCCCGGGCCCAAGGTGCGCGCGGGCTTGGCTTCACTGCGAAGCCAAGGGTCAAGCTCGAAGCACCACGGGCCCCAAAAGCCTATGACCTCGGTTGGCGTGTGGTGGTTGATTGGTCGTGGGCGTCTCCGCTTCCCCACGTTGACTCGGCAACTGCTTGACCTGTCAAGTCCCTGCGACATTCAAGGGAAACCATCATTACCTGCGATCGTGGGAGACGCCTACTGGCCTTCTCTTGTTATAAATGGGGAAGGTGCGGAGCCCCCGCTGCCCATCTCTTCCTCGCTTTCTTGCTTCTTCCTCCTTGCTCTACTACTTGCTCCAATGGCGCCCATCAGAAGGTTCTCCGCCGAAGAGAAGGGGACAGCCCCCCGGGATGTCCCGGAGCCACTCCCGCCGAAGAAGAGGTCGATCCACCGCCGCGATGAAGCGGCGATGCAGGTGGTGGCAAGGCCTTTGTGCGAGCGGTCTCCACCGGGGTACCCGCTACCCCTGTACGCCCAAGCTGTGGGGTCGGGAGGACGAAGTGATGAGCAGCGCCACCCACGGCGCATCCGGGGTCGCCGCACTACGGCGACGCGTGCCGTCCACGCCGCGGACTCCTCGCGCGAGTTGGTGCTGTGGGCGCCAATGCCTCCGAGCTCCTGGATCCGCTTCCCATGGTTCTTCTCCGACGTGATGCCGCCGAGGGGGCCTCTCGAGCTCTAGCTGCAGCATGCCAATTGCGGCGCTCCGGCAATCGGAGCGAAGATCGAAGCGGTCCCCACCGGCAAGATCTTTATGACTCGCAGCTGGGGTGAGGTCGCACGGGTTTGTCGTGCGAGGGGCGCCCTCGTGATCCACTTCGAGCATGACGGCGCCTCCACGCTCTCCTTCAAGGTCTTCGACGCCGAGGGCCGCCGCCTGGAGTGCTGCTCCAGAGAGGAGCACGAGGCTGATGCGCGCTCCGCTCGCGACCACTCCAGCAGCAGCAGACCTTGGGAATCTAGCAGTTCTCCTGAGCTCTACGAGACTCCGGAGACGAGCGATGACAACTACGTGCCCCCGAGTTCTCGCCGCGCTCGGAGCAGGGTTGCGGCGTCCGGCCGCCGCTGATCTGGATGGGGTTGGCACCGGCCTCCCGTGGCCCATTGTTGATGATGGCGTTCGCCACGGGAGGATGTAGATAGGATCCCCCGTAGCATGAGCTTTTGTTTCCTGCGAAGAATCATGAATTACCCCGTGGGGGCATGTAAGGATCTGCAATGCCTTTGTACTTATTTTCCTTGTTATGAAGATTTGATGAACGTGTGTCCTGTTAAGGCTCGATCCCCCTTTTCTTTCCTCGCGATAGCTTGTTGCTCTACGCTGACGGGTCCCGGTCCCAAGGCGGCTACAGTCGTCGCTGGTATGCCAGGTCGTGTTGGCGTGGTCAAGGCCAGGAGGTGCGCGGCCCGAGGTCTGGTAAGAGCCCTTGAGGCGCGATGCTCAGGAGGTCCCCTTAGAGCGCAAGTGGCCATGGTAAGGAAAGAAAGGAAGGTGACTTGGTCGTGACGGGGTTGCGGCATGGTGTGAGCGGCTACTAGGCCCAAATATTTAGCCGATCCGAGGGCGAGACTTATCTTGCTGACTTCGCGGTGATTCCTGGTGCTGCGCTAGGGCTAAGCACCAACTTACGCGACATAGCTAGGCCGGTCCGTACGAGTTTTCCTTCTCCCAAGCTCTTCTTAATGCTCTACGTCCTCAGGTCCCGTCCCTCGAGCGAGCTCAGCCACCACTGGTATGCCAGGTCGTGATGCCGTGGTCAAGGCCAGGGGGTGAGGGCTGGAGAGCCAGTAAAAGCTCCTGAGTCGCGATGCTCAGGAGCCCCCCTTTTAGCGCGCAAGCAAATCACACAAGAGGAAAGGAGACTCGCGGTGCCGCCTGCTATCCTTCCCGCGGGGTTCCTGTGGACGGGCATAAGAAGAAACATGGTTGCCGTTACTGCCGTCTGCCTACTGCTGGTTGGTCCGGATGAAGTGAAGGCACTGAGGGCCTGGTGAGGTGACGTGCATGGCGCGTGCCGCGAGCCAGAGCTCGACCACTCAGATTTGTCGGTCGTGGCAGGGACGGACCCATGCACCAGCGCCGTGCCTGTGTAGAGGCCCCGACGGAGGCGATGATCGAGCAGGTGATAGCATTTGGCAGGTTAAGCATGAAGAGCAGATCGACTGGGATAAATGCAGGAAGATACATGCCACTAGGTCTGGCCCGAGCGGCGTGGGGATGATGCAGCCCGAGGGGCGCCCCCAACAAGGTAAGCTAGAGACATAAGCAGAAGGGATACATGCCACAGGGACGGACCCACGTGGCATGGGAATGGTGCAGCCCGAGGGGCGCTCCCAGCTTAAATGAACTTGAAAGATGTCACCTGGTCCTGTAGACGAAGTAGAGTTGGTGCAGTTGAAGCCACGCGTTGAAGGAATGACTCCTCATGAGCCACCGGGACCCTGAGCCTCGGGAGGCTCTGGGAGCTCAGGAGGTTCCCTGAAGACCGTCGCCGTCTCCTCCAGAACGGCGTGGAACCTGGCCTCCTGAGCCGCCAGGACTTGCCGCACGTTGGGCCGACGCCACGCTCGGCAAGCCGAAGGGCATGCGAACGTAGCTGTGTGGTGGACCCTCACAGCGGCCCGCACGTGATGGCCAGAAGCGTTCCTGAGATGTGGCCCTATTGAGCCCTGGGATGTCGACGCAGGCGCACAGCTCAGCACCCTCGCCTGGATGGTGAGCCACACTCTGTGAGCGGCTGTCGCCGCGCATGGCTCTTGCATCTTGTAGCTCTTGGGTGGCATTAGTGATGAACTCCTGGGTGGTGGGCACTCCTTGCCCTGTGCTCTCCTGAGAAAAGTGTGCCGTGACGCATGCTTCCAAGTGGTGCCCAAGCGCCTCCCTCGTGAGGTTGGCAAGGTCTGAGGCTCTCCAGAAGAGAGCCCCCGAGCCCTGCCCGAGGAGGGCGCCGGGCGCGCTTTCCAATGCGGTGGAGGGAGGCCCCCCTGGAGCAGGCGCTGATCCTGACAAGGTTCCTGACGCGACGCCATCTTTTTGGGGTCCTGTGTGGCGCGGCTGCTTCTTCTTGGGGGTGGTCTCCGGAGGACCTTCACTTTTGCTGTTAGGGTTGTCGATTGCTGTGGCTTGGAAGGCGCGCTCAAGGGAGCACACCACATCCCTTTCTTCACATGGGACCGTGATAATTCCCCCGCTCTTGAGGATGTTGTAGCCATGGTGAGTGACTGCCATGAACTTGGCCAGGGCTGGATACCCGAGGATGGCATTGTATGGCAGGCGGATGTGCGTGACGTCGAAGTCGATGAGCTCGGTGCGGTAGTTCTTACGCTCCCCGAAGGTGACAGGCAGGCGGACTTGCCCTATCGGTGTGGTGGAATCGTCAGTCACTCCTAAGAAAGGCTTGGTCGGCTGGAGCTGGTCATAGGGCACTTGGAGGTTGTCGAACGTGTCAACGGACATGACGTTGAGCCCTGCGCCGCCGTCGATGAGAGTCTTGGTGAATTGCACATTGCTGATGACTGGGGAGCATACCATAGGGAGTGTGCCAGCGGTGGCTGTGCACTTGAGCTGGTCGACCGAGTTGAAGGTGATGGCGCATTGGGACCACCTGAGCGGGCGCGTGGCCTCGAGCTTGGGGAGCGCCGCGTTCACCTCGTGAGCGAACTGTTTGAAGATGCACTGAGAGGCTGTGGCCTGAGCACTGCCCAAGATGCAAGCGATCGCATGCGGCACCTGGAAGCCCCCAGCTCCCCCGTCCTGGTGGTGGTTGTCGTTCCTTCTTGGCGGCGGCAACGGGGGAAGACCGGCGTTGCCCTGGGGGCGATCCTCACGAGGCGGGTCCCTCCAGGCGCCCTCGCGAGGTTGGTCCTGCCGGCGGTCTTCACGAGGCCGGTCGCGCCACTCCTGGCGCGGGCCACGGTCGTCCCAGCGTCCGCCTCCGCGTCCTCCTTCACGGCCGCATCCCCTGTCGTTGCGCTCGGGGCGTCGACCGAAGTGTCCTTCCCGTATGGCCCTGAGCTCTTGACAGTCACTGGTGTTGTGGGTGTTCAGGTTGTGGAAGGCGTAGAACGGACGGCCGTTCTTGGATGACTCGGGCTGATCTCTGCCTCGCTTGGTGTCGGGCTCCGCTGCGAGCACCACTGCCTCTTTGCGCTTCATGTCATTGGCCTTGGCCTTCTTCTCCTCCACTCCTGCAGCTGGCAGCTCAAGGGGAGAGGGGCGCCCCTCCTCAGCTCTTGCGCACTTGGTCGCCAGGTTGAACAGCTCCTGAGATGTGCTAAGCTCCTCGTGGATAGCCAACTCTTCCTTCATCTTGACGTCACGGACGCCGTCTGAGAACGCGGAGATGATGGCTTCGTCCGTGACCTTGGGGATCTTGAGGCGGGTGTTGTTGAAGCGCTGGATGTACTTCTGAAGGGTTTCTCCTGGCTGTTGCTTGATGCGGCGTAGATCACCCACGGCCGGTGGGTGGTCGCGAGTGCCCTGGAAGTTGGCGACGAAGCGGTCGCGCATCTCGTCCCAGGAGGAGATCGAGCCGTGCTGCAGGTTCAGGAGCCAGGAGCGAGCCCCATCCTTGAGAGCCATGGGAAACTAGTTCGCCATGACTTTTTCGTCGCCGTTGGCTGCTTCGATGCTCAACTCATAGAGCTGGAGGAACTTTTCAGGGTCGGTGGTGCCGTCGTATCAAGGAGGTAGATCTGGCTTGAACTTGCCTAGCCAGGCGACGCTAAGCAGTTCGGGGGTGAAGGCACGGCAGCCCGCCGTGGTCGCCGGGGCCCGCTTCGGAGGCGGAGCTTGGTCTTGGCGAGGTCCGCACTGCGCCTCTGCAGGCGGCACGCGATCTTGACGAGGTGGCGCGGGGAGTGCCGGTGCAGCTTCTCGCGGCCGCAGAATTTCTTGGCAGCTCCTTTCTTCATGCGCGGGCGCCGGGCGCGGTGGATCACGCCATGGAGGCGCGCGCCTTGGTGCCAAGGCACCGTCTTGGGGTCTAGGCGGTGGAGGCATGCCATGAGCCGCGTCGCCCGCGGCTGGTTGAGGGGGAGACAGAGTGGGACGGCACCGGAGAGCCCCGTGCGGCATAGACGAGCTCGACGACGCGGTCGAGCCACTCCTCGTAGAGGTCGTCGACGGGGCGGTAACGCAGGAGCTCATTCGCCGCGATGAGCGCGGCCCGTGCCTCCATGGGAGCGCGGTGCGCATGGGACGAAGAACCAGCGGGGGTGAGTGACGGAGTAGCGGTGTGGCCGTCCTGCCGCACCGAAGGATGCTGCGAGGACGGGTGCTGCTCGTTCCCCACCAGGCCGGTGGCAGCGTTGGCGGCGGGGGACGGAGAACGACGAGGTGGCCCGCCGACAGGAGCCGTTTGAGCGACGCGGGCGGCGAGGGCAGCCTGACGCTCAGCTCGAGCACGGCGAGCGTCCGCCATGGAGACGACGGAGCGACGGAGCGACTGAAAGGAAGCTACGGCGCACCCCTACCTGGCGCACCAAATGTCGGATGTGGGGCTCCGGCAAACCCTTAAGGTTCGAACATTGGGGTGCGCGTGAAGTCTTTCCCTCCTACCGATCCACGATCTAGCTCGCTAGATTTTGCGGACGAACTCGACGAACTCACTACACAGAAAAACACGGGGTTTATACTGGTTCGGGCCACTGTTGTGGTGTAATACCCTACTCCAGTGTGGTGGTGGTGGATTGCCTCTTGGGCTGATGATGAACAATACAAGGGAAGAACAGCCTCCTGAGGTTGAGGTGTTCTTGTGCGTATAAACTTGTGGTGTGTCTCTTAAGATAAGATCCCATCCTCCCTCTCGTCTCACTACTATGGTGGTGGCTAGTCCTATTTCTAGAGACCCTGGTCCTCTTCCCAAATATCAAGCGGGAAGGGGGCCAATAATGGCGGGCTAATTTGAAGAGGGACAACTAGTACAAGCTATCCTGACAAAAGCGGTCTTCGCCTGCACAAAGCTCTGGTGGTGACGCCGTCTTGGGCTCCACGATGACCTTCGTCTTGCAGTCCATAGTCTTGGTCTTGTTGCACCGAAATGACAACCTTTGCCTGATGCCTCGGTACTCCGCGGCTGCACTTGCCTCCTTTGCACCAAAGGGGAAACAAGGACGCTGCACGAACTGGCGCCCGCCTGGTGTCGATCGTCATGGCTCACGTCACGAGAGCCTCATGAGGTTCGCCTCGCCTTGATATCTCCGCTCCTCGTGAGCCTGCCTAGCTAGGCCACTCCAGAGGAGGTCTTGCGTCGTCCGCCTCGCGAGGCTTGGCCCCTCGCGACGGTCTTGGATGCTTTGTTGGTGAAGATGGGCTGTACGGCATGCTGGTTCAGCCACGCCGCGGGCCGCAGGCAGGCAAGTCTGGGGACCCCCGTTTCCAGAACGCCGACAACGACGGACACCGATACGAGCACGTGACAACACTGCCACCCCGTCTATCTTACGGTTACGTGAGCCGAGGCGGACATCATCGCGGTAGCGGCGACGGGCGCCGAGACGAGCACATGACACCATTGCCACCCTCTCTATCTTAGGGTAACGTGAGTCGAGGCGGACGTCGTCGCGGTAACGACGACGGACGTCGAGATGAGCACGTGACACCACTGCCACCCTGTCTATCTTAGGGTAATGCGAGACAGACGCCGAGACGAGCACGTGACACCACCGCCACCCTGTCTATCTTAGGGTAACGTGAGTCGAGGCGGACATCGTCGCGGTAGCAACGACGGACACCGAGATGAGCACGTGACACCACTGCCACCCTGTCTATCTTAGGATAACGTGAGTCGAGGCGGACATCGTCGTGGTAGCGACGACGGACACCGAGACGAGCACGTGACACCACTGCCATCCTGTCTATCGTATAGTTACGCGAGTCGAGGCAGACATCGTCGTGGAGCGACGACGGACGCCGAGACGAGCACGTGACACCCCTGCCACCCTGTCTATCTTAGGGTTACGCGAGTTGAGGCGGACATCGTCACGGTAGCGATGACGGACACCGAGACGAGCACGTGACACTAGTGCCACCCTGTCTATCTTAGGGTAACGTGAGTCTAGGTGTACGTTGTCGCGGTAGCGACGACGGACGCCGAGACGAGCACGTGAAACCACTTCCACCCTGTCTATCTTAGGTTAGGCGGACGTCGTCGCGGTAGTGACGATGAACGCCGAGACGAGCACGTGACACCACTGCCACCCTGTCTATCTTAGGGTAACGTGAGTCAAGGCGGACGTCGTTGCGGTAGCGACGACGGACGCCGAGATGAGCACGTGACTCCACTGCCATCTGGTCTATCATAGGGATACGCGAGACGAGGCGGACGTCATCGTGGAGCGACGTTGGACGCCGAGACGAGCACGTGACACCATTGCCACCCTGTCTATCTTAGGGTAATGCGAGTCGAGCCGGACATCGTCGCGGTAGCGACGACGGACACCGAGACGAGTACGTGACACTACTCCACCTTGTCTATCTTAGGGTAACGCGAGTCTAGGTGGACGTCGTCGCGGTAGCGACGACGGACGCTGAGACAAGCACGTGACTCCACTGCCACCCTGTCTATCTTAGGGTAAGTGAGTCGAGGCGGACGTCGTCATGGTAGCGACGACAGACGCCGAGACAAGCATGTGACACCACTGCCATCATGTCTATCTTAGGGTCACGTGAGTCGAGGCGGACGCCGTCGTGGTAGCGACGACGGACGCCGAGACGAGCATGTGACACCATTGCCACCCTGTCTATCTTAGCGTAACGCGAGTCGAGGCGGACGTCATCGTGGTAGCGACGACGGACGCCGATACGAGCACGTGACACCACTGCCACCCTGTCTATCTTAGGGTACCGTGAGTCGAGGCGGACGTCGTCACGGTAGCGACGACAGACGCCGAGACGAGCACGTGACACCACTGCCATCTTGTCTATCATAGGGTTACGTGAGTCGAGGGGGACGTCGTCATGGAGCGACGACGGACGCCGAGACGAGCACGTGACACCACTGCCACCTTGTCTATCTTAGGGTTACGCGAGTCGAGGCGGACATCGTCGCAGTAGCGACGATGGACGCCGAGACGAGCACGTGACACTACTGCCACCCTGTCTATCTTAGGATAACGCCAGTCTAGGCGGAAGTCGTCGCGGTAGCGATGACAGAAGACGAGACGAGCACGTGACATCACTTCCACCCTGTCTATCTTAGGGTTAGGAGGACATCGTCGCGGTAGTGATGACGGACGCCGAGACGAGCAAGTGACACCACTGCCATTCTGTCTATCTTAGGGTTACGCGAGTCGAGGCGGTGGTCGTCGCGGTAGCAACGACGGACGCCGAGACAAGTACGTGACACCACTGCCACCCTGTCTATCTAAGGGTAAGTGAGTCGAGGAGGACATCGTCGCGGTAGCGACGACAGACGCCGAGACAAGCATGTGACACCACTGCCATCATGTCTATCTTAGGGTCAGATGAGTCGAGGTGGACGTCGTTGCGGTAACGACGACGGACGCCGAAACGAGCACGTGACACCATTGCCACCCTGTCTATCTTAGGGTAACGCGAGTCGAGGCGGACATCATCACGGTAGCGACGACGGACGCCGAGACGAGCACGTGACACCATTGCCACCCTGTCTATCTTAGGGTAACGCGAGTCAAGGCAGACGTCATCGCGGTAGCGACGACGGACGCCCGGACGAGCACATGACACCACTGCCACCCTGTCTATCTTAGGGTAACGTGAGTCAAGGCGGACGTCGTCGCGGTAGCGACGACGGACGCCGAGACGAGCACGTGACACCACTGCCATCTTGTCTATCATAGGGTTACGCGAGTCGAGGCGGACGTCGTCGTGGAGCGACGACGGATGCCGAGACGAGCACGTGACACCACTGCCACCCTGTCTATCTTTGGGTTACGCGAGTCGGGGCGGACATCATCGCGGTAGCGACGACGGACGCCGAGACGAGCACATGACACTACTGCCACCCTGTCTATCTTAGGATAACGCGAGTGTAGGCGGACGTCGTCGCGGTAGCGACGACAGACGACGAGACGAGCACGTGACACCACTTCCACCCTGTCTATCTTAGGGTTAGGCGGACATCGTCGAGGTAGTGACGACGGATGCCGAGACAAGCAAGTGACACCACTGCCGTCCTGTCTATCTTAGGGATACGCGAGTCGAGGCGGTCGTCGTCGTGGTAGCGACGACGGACGCCGAGACAAGCACATGACACCACTGCCACCCTGTCTATCTTAGGGTAAGTGAGTCGAGGTGGACGTCGTCGCGGTAGCGACGAAGGACGCCGAGACAAGCACGTGACACCACTGCCACCCTGTCTATCTTAGGGTAACACGAGTCGAGGCGGACGTCGTCGTGGTAGCGACGACGGACGCTGGGACGAGCACGTGACACCACTGCCATCTTGTCTATCTTAGGGTTACACGAGTCGAGGTGGACGTCATCGCGGAGTGCTACGTCTTGAGGTTGCGTAAGTATTTCCCTCAGTTTTTGAGAACCAAGGTATCAATCCAGTAGGAGGCCACGCTCAAGTCCCTCGTACCTGCACAAAACGATAGCTATTCGCAACCAACGCAATTAGGGGTTGTCAATCCCTTCACGGTCACTTATGAGAGTGAGATCTGATAGATATAATATTTTTGGTATTTTTGGTTTAAAGATGCAAAGTAAAAAGTAAAAGCAAAGTAAAAAAGCAAAGCAAGATTAAAGTAATGGAGATTGATATGATGAGAATAGACCAGGGGGCCATAGGTTTCACTAGTGGCTTCTCTCAAGAGCGTAAGTATTCTACGGTGGGTGAACAAATTACCGTTGAGCAATTGACATAATTGAGCATAGTTATGAGAATATCTAGGCATGATCATGTATATAGGCATCACGTCCGTGACAAGTAGACCGAAACGATTCTGCATCTACTACTATTACTCCACTCATCGACCGCTATCCAGCATGCATCTAGAGTATTAAGTTAAAAACAGAGTAACACCTTAAGCAAGATGACATGATGTAGAGAGATAAATTCATGCAATATGAAATAAACTCCATCTTGTTATCCTCGATGGCAATGATGCAATACGTGCCTTGTTGCCCCTTCTGTTACTGGGAAAGGACACCGCAAGATCGAACCCAAAGCTAAGCACTTCTCCCATGGCAAGAACTACCAATCTAGTTGGCCAAACCAAACGGATAATCCGAAGAGACTTGCAAAGATAACCAATCATACATAAAAGAATTCAGAGAAGATTCAAATATTATTCATAGATAGACTTGATCATAAACCCACAATTCATCGGTCTCAACAAACACACCGCAAAAGGAATATTACATCGACTAGATCTCCACAAGAGAGGGGGAGAACTTTGTATTGAGATCCAAAAAGAGAGAAGAAGCCATCTGGCTACTAACTATGGACCCGAAGGTCTGAGGTAAACTACTCACACTTCATCAGAGAGGCTAGGATGATGTAGAACCCTCCGTGATGACGGCCCTCTTCCGGCGGAGCTCTGGAACAGGCCCTAAGATGGGATCTCGTGGATATAGAAAGTTGCGGCGGTGGAATTAGGTTTTTGGCTCCTGTTCTGATCGTTTGGGGGTACGTAGGTATATATAGGAGGAAGGAGTACATCGGTGGAGCACCGAGGGGCCCACGAGGCAGGGGGCGCACCCTGGGGGGCGCCCGCCACCCTCGTGACCTCCTCTTTGACTCCCTGGAGTAGGGTCCAAGTCTCCTGGATCATGTTCGGTGAGAAAATCACGTTCCTGAAGATTTTATTCCGTTTGGACTCCGTTTGATATTCTGTTTCTCCGAAACACTGAAATAGGCAAAAAATAGCAATTCTGGGCTGGGCCTCCGGCTAATAGGTTAGTCTCAAAAACAATATAAAAGTGGAAAATAAACCCAATATAGTCCAAAATAATAGATAATATAGCATGGAGCAATCAAAAAATATATATACGTTCGAGACGTATCAGGCATCCCAAGCTTAATTCCTGTTCGTCCTCGAGTAGGTAAATGATAAAAAGAGAATTTTTGATGCGGAGTGCTACTTGGCATAATTTCAATGCAAATCTTCTTAATTGTGATATGAATATTCAGATTAGAAAGATTCAAGACAAAAGTTTATATTGACATAAAAATAATAATACTTCAAGCATACTTATAAAGCAATTATGTCTTCTCAAAATAACATGGCCAAAGAAAGTTATCCCTACAAAATCATATAGTCTGGCTATGCTCCATCTTCACCACACAAAGTATTTAAATCATGCACAACCCCGATGACAAGCCAAGCAATTGTTTCATACTCTTACTTTTTCAAAACTTTTTCACTCTTCACGCAATACATAAGCGTGAGCCATGGATATAGCACTATAGGTGGAATAGAATGGTGGTTGTGGAGAAGACAAAAAGGAGAAGATAGTCTCACATCAACTAGGCGTATCAACGGGCTATGGAGATGCCCATCAATAGATATCAATGCGAGTGAGTAGGGATTGCCATGCAACGGATGCACTAGAGCTATAAATGTATGAAAGCTCAAAAAGAAACTAAGTGGGTGTGCATCCAACTTGCTTGCTCATGAAGACCTAGGGCAATTTGAGGAAGCCCATCATTGGAATATACAAGCCAAGTTCTATAATGTAAAATTCCCACTAGTATATGAAAGTGACAACATATGAGACTCTCTATATGAAGAACATGGTGCTACTTTGAAGCACAATATATGAGACTCGCTATATCATGGTGCTACTTTGAAGCACAAGTGTGGAAAAAAAGATAGTAGCATTGCCCCCTTTTATTTATTTTCTCTTTTTTTGGGCCTTCTTTTTTCTTTGGCCTTTCTTCTCTTTTTTTATTGGGACAATGCTCTATTAAATGATGATCATCACACTTTTATTTATTTACAATTCAATGATTACAACTCGATTCTAAAGCAAAGTATGACTCTATATGGATGCCTCTAGCGGTGTACCGGGATATGAAATGAATCAAGAGTGACAAGTATGAAAAAATTATGAACGGTGGCTTTGCCACAAATACTATGTCAACTACATGATCATGCTAAGTAATATGACAATGATGAATGTGTCATGATGAACTAGATGGTGCAAAGTTGCATGGTAATATATCTCGGAATGGCTATGGAAATGCCATAATAGGTAGGTATGGTGGCTGTTTTGAGGAAGGTATATGGTAGGGGTATGATACCGACAAAGGGTCGCGGTATTAGAGAGGCTAGCAAAGGTGGAAGGGTGAGAGTGCGTATGATCCATGGACTCAACATTAGTCATAAAGAGCTCATATACTTGTTGCAAAAATCTAGAAGTTATCAAAGCAAAGTATTACGCACATGCTCCTAGGGGGATAGATTGGTAGGAAAAGATCATCGCTCATCTCCGACCGCCACTCATAAGGAAGACAATCAGTAAATAAATCATGCTCCGACTTCATTACGTAACAGTTCACCATACGTGCATGCTACGGGAATCACAAACTTTAACACAAGTATTCTTTAAATTCACAACTACTCAACTAGCATGACTTTAATATTATCACCTCCATATCTCAAAACAATTATCATGCTTCAATATTTTCTTAGTATTCAACACACTCAAAAGAAAGTTTCACAAATCTTGAATAGCAAGCATATTATTATTAAGCAAATTACCATGCTATTAAGAGACTCTCAAAATAATTTAAGTGAAGCATGAGAGATCAATAGTTTTTTTAAAACAAATCCACCACCGTGCTCTAAAAGATCTAAGTGAAGCACATAGAGCAAAATTATAACGCTCAAAAGATATAAGTGAAGCACACAGAGCAAAACTACTTAGCTCAAAAGATATAAATGAAGCACATAGAGCAAAACTACTTAGCTCAAAAGATATAAGTGAAGCACACAGAGCATTAATTTTAATTCATGTATGGCTCTCTCAAAAGGTGTGTACAGCAAAGATGATTGTGTCATACTAAGACACAAAGACGCAAATAATACAAGACGCTCCAAGCAAAACACACATCATGTTGGTGAATAAAAATATAGCTCCAAGTAAATTACCGATGGAAGTGTGCGAAAGAGGAGATGCCTTCCGGGGCATCCCCAAGTTTTGACTTTTTGGTGTCCTTGGATTATCTTGGGGGTGCCATGGGCATCCCCAAGCTTAGGCTCTTGCCGCTCCTTATTCCATAATCCATCACAAGAATTCACCCAAAACTTGAAAACTTCACAACACAAAACTCAAAATAGAAAACTCGTGAGCTCCGTTAGCGAAAGAAAACGAAAGACCACTTCAAGGTACTGTAATGAACTCATTATTTATTTATATTGGTGTTAAACCTAATTTATTCCAACTTCTCTATGGATTATAAACTATTTTACTAAACATAGGTTCATCAAAATAAGCAAACAACACACGAAAAACAGAATCTGTCAAATACAGAACAGTCTGTAGTAATCTGTAGCTAGCGCAAGATCTGGAACCCCAAAAATTCTAAAATAAATTGATTGACGTGAGTAATTTATCTATTAATCATCTTCAAAAAGAATTAACTAAATATCACTCTTCAAATAAAAATGACAGCAGTTCTCGTGAGCGCTAAAGTTTCTGTTTTTTACAGCAAGTTCAAGAAGACTTTCCCCAAGTCTTCCCAACGATTCTAATTGGCACAAACACTAATTAAAAAAAACACAACCAAAACAGAGGCTAAATAATTTATTTATTACTAAGAAGGAGCAAAAAGCAATGAATAAAAATAAAATTGGGCTGCCTCCCAACAAGCGCTATCGTTTAACGCCCCTAGCTAGGCATAAAAGCGAGGATAGATCTATGTATTGCCATAGTAATAAGATAGATCGGTGAATCTCATTTCATATTCCCTACGTTCAGCAGCAAGTTTTATTTGAGGCAAGAAAAAGTAATCGAAAGGGCTATATTTAATAGGACAGAAGAACCCAAGATCAATTTTAGGAGGTATAGGTTCCTCTTTCGGCCCTTCGTAATGTACAACCAATTCATCATTATAAGCATTCTTTTGACAGAATTTTGTGAGCCTAGACTCAAGAGAGTATCCTAGCTCATTATTTCGAATAGCCAAATCATCACTAAGTTCAGAGATCCTATCAATTAAAATATTGATTGGCACCTTTTTTGTGGTTTTCATTAAAAGCAACATAGTCAGGAGATTGAAAGCGCATAATTTCTTCTTGATCGAAGAGGATAGATTCTATGGGAGGACGACCAGCGTCCACCCTATAGTGCGCATGATTTCTTTGGCTTCTTTTATTATAAATCTGAATTCATGAGCCAAAAATATAGTAGCGGCACGCTTAACAGAGGAATGCTCGATATTAGAAAATTCTAGGAAAACACTTTGTATAGATGGGTGCATATGCATAAATTGCCTTCAAGTTCAACGATAAGCATGGCAATAGCGTCCGCAAGACTACTAGTTCTATGGAGAATAGAACCGCTCATAGAGGGCAAAGCACCGGCACAAGTAAAGAAATCTTGAATAACTCCTTTTCCAATAATATTACCACTATTGATTCGAAATCTTTTTGTATGGTAGGTAGGGGGTTCTTCAGCAGGAGCATCAGAATTTTCCATGATATTGTTATCGCCCATATTGGCGATAACTTCCCCAATTTAAGACATAACGATAAGCAAGCAAACTAGCACACGAGCAAACAAGAGGAAAACGGGCAAAAGAGGCAAATAGAGAGGGAGGATAGGGAGAGAGAGGGCGAATAAAACGGCAAGGGTGAAGTGGGGGAGAGGAAAACGAGAGGCAAATGGCAAATAATGTAATGCGAGAGATAGGGATTGCGATGGGTACTTGGTATGTTGACCTTTTGCGCAGAGTCCCCGGCAACGGCGCCAGAAATCCTTCTTGCTACGTCTTGAGCTTGCATTGGTTTTCCCCGAAGAGGAAGGGATGATGCAGCAGAGTAGCGTAAGTATTTCCCTCAGTTTTTGAGAACCAAGGTATCAATCCAGTAGGAGGCCACGCTCAAGTCCCTCGTACCTACACAAAACGATAGCTAATCGCAACCAACATGATTAGGGGTTGTCAATCCCTTCACGGTCACTTACGAGAGTGAGATCTCATAGATATAATATTTTTGGTATTTTTGGTATAAAGATGCAAAGTAAAATGTAAAAGCAAAGTAAAAAGCAAAGCAAGATTAAAGTAATGGAGATTGATATGATGAGAATAGACCTGGGGCCATAGGTTTCACTAGTGGCTTCTCTCAAGAGTATAAGTATTCTACGGTGGGTGAACAAATTACTGTTGAGCAATTGACATAATTGAGCATAGGTATGAGAATATCTAGCCATGATCATGTATATAGGCATCACGTCCGTGACAAGTAGACCGAAACGATTTTGCATCTACTACTATTACTCCACTCATCGACCGCTATCCGACATGCATCTAGAGTATTAATTTAAAAATAGAGTAACACCATAAGCAAGATGACATGATGTAGAGAGATAAATTCATGCAATATGAAATAAACCCCATCTTGTTATCCTCGATGGCAACGATGCAATACTTGCCTTGCTGCCCCTTCTGTCACTGGGAAAGGACACCGCAAGATCGAACCCAAAGCTAAGCACTTCTCCCATGGCAAGAACTACCAATCTAGTTGGCCAAACCAAACGGATAATTCGAAGAGACTTACAAAGATAACCAATCATACATAAAAGAATTCATAGAAGATTCAAATATTATTCATAGATAGACTTGATCATAAACCCACAATTCATCGATCTCAATAAACACACCGCAAAAAGAAGATTACATCGAATAGATCTCCACAAGAGAGGGGGAGAACTTTGTATTGAGATCCAAAAAGAGAGAAGAAGCCATCTAGCTACTAACTATGGACCTGAAGGTCTGAGGTAAACTACTCACACTTCATCGGAGAGGCTAGGATGATGTAGAAGCCCTCCGTGATGACGGCCCTCTTCCGGCGGAGCTCCAGAACAGGCCCCAAGATGGGATCTCATGGATACAGAAAGTTGCGGTGTTGGAATTAGGTTTTTGGTTCCTGTTCTGATCGTTCGGGGGTACGTAGGTATATAGGAGGAAGGAGTACGTCGGTGGAGCACCGAGGGGCCCACGAGGCAGGGGGCGCACCCTAGGGGGGGGGGGGCGCCCCCACCATTGTGACCTCCTCTTTGACTCCCTGGAGTAGGGTCCAAGTCTCCTTGATCACATTCGGTGAGAAAATCACGTTAGCCGAAGATTTTATTCCGTTTGGACTCCGTTTGATATTCTGTTTCTCCGAAACACTAAAATAGGCAAAAACATCAATTCTGGGCTGGGCCTCCGGTTAATAGGTTAGTCCCAAAAATAATATAAAAGTGGAAAATAAAGCCCAATATAGTCCAAAACAGTAGATAATACAGCATGGAGCAATCAAAAATTATAGATACGTTGGAGACGTATCACGGAGCGGCGACGGACACCGAGACGAGCACGTGACACCATAGCTACCATGTCTATCTTAGGGTTACGCGAGTCGAGGCGGACATGATCGCGGTAGCGATGACGGACGCCGAGACGAGCACGTGAAACCACTGCCACCCTGTCTATCTTAGGGTAACGCGAGTCTAGGCGGACGTCGTCGCGGTAGCGACGATGGACGCCGAGACGAGCACGTGACACCACTTCCACCCTGTCTATCTTAGGGTAACGCGAGTCTAGGCGGACGTCGTCGCGGTAGCGATGACAGATGCTGAGACGAGCACGTGACACCACTTCCACCCTGTCTATCTTAGGGTTAGGCGGACATCGTCAAGGTAGTGACGACGGACGCCGAGACGAGAAAGTGACACCACTGTCATCCTGTCTATCTTAGGGTTACGCGAGTCGAGGCGGTCGTCGTCCGGTAGCGACGACGGATGCCGAGACAAGCATGTGACACCACTGCCACCCTATATATCTTAGGGTTACACGAGTCGAGGTGGACGTCATCGCGCAACGACGATGGACATCGAGACGAGCACGTGACAACACTGCCACCCTGTCTATCTTACGGTTACGCGAGTCGAGGCGGACATCATCGCGGTAGCGACGACGGGCGTCGAGACGAGCACGTGACACCACTGCCACCCTATCTATCTTAGGGGAACACGAGTTGAGGTGGACGTCGTCGCGGTAGCGACGACGAACACCGAGACAAGCACGTGACACCATTGCCACCCTGTCTATCTTATGGTTACGCGAGTCCAGGCGGACGTCGTCATGGTAGCGATGACGGACTTCGAGACGAGCACGTCACACTACTGCTACCCTGTCTATCTTAGGGTAACACGAGAAGAGGTGGACGTCGTCGCGGTAGCGACGACGGACGCCGAGACGAGCACGTGACACCACTGCCAACCTGTCTATCTTAGGGTTACGCGAGTCGAGGCGGATGTCGTCGCTGTAGCGACGACGAAGGCCGAGACGAGCACGTGACACCACTGCCACCCTGTCTATCTTAGGGTCATGCGAGTCGAGGCGGACGTAATCGCGGTAGCGGGGACGGACACCGAGACGAGCATGTGACACCACTGCCACCCTGTCTATCTTTGGGTAAGTGAGTTGAGGCGGACGTCATCGCGGTAGCGACGACAGACGCCGAGACAAGCACGTGACACCACTACCATCATGTCTATCTTACGGTCACGTGAGTCGAGGCGGACGTCATCGTGGTAGCAACGACGGACGCCGAGACGAGCACATGATACCAATGCCACCCTGTCTATCTTAGGGTCACGCGAGTCGAGGCGAACATCATCGCGGTAGCGACGACAGACGCCGAGACGAGCACGTGACAGCACTGCCACCCTGTCTATCTCAGGGTCACGCGAGTCGAGACGGACGTCGTCGCGGCAACGACGACGAACGCCGAGACGAGCACGTGACACCACTGCCATCATGTCGTTGCGGTAGCGATGACGGATGCCGGGACGAGTACGTGACACCACTGCCACCCTGTTTATCTTAGGGTCACGCGAGTCAAGACGGACGTCATCGCAGTAGCGACGACGGCTGCCGAGACGAGCACGTGACACCACTGCCATCATGTCGTCGCGGTAGCGATGACGGACGCCGGGACGAGCACGTGACACCCCTGCCACCCTGTCTATCTTAGGGTAATGCGAGGTGAGGCGGACGTCGTCATGGTAGCGACGACGGACGCCTAGACTAGCACGTGACCCCACTGCCATCCTGTCTATTTTAGGGTAACACAAGTCGAGGTGGACGTCGTCGCAGTAGCGATGACGGATGCCGTGATGAGCATGTGACACCACTACCAACCTATCTATCTTAGGGTTACGCGAGTCGAGGCGGACGTCCTCGCGGTAGCGACGACTGACGCCGAGACGAGCACGTGACACCACTTCCACCCTGTCTATCTTAGGGTTACGCGAGTCGAGGTGGACGTCATCGCGGTAGCAACGACGGACGCCGAGACAAGCATGTGACACCACTGCCACCCTGTCTATCTTAGGTTACGTGAGTCGAGGCAGACATCGTCGCGGTAGCGACGACGGACACTGATACGAGCACATGACACCACTTCCACCCTGTCTATCTCAGGGTAACGAGAGTCAAGGCGGACGTCATCGACGACGACGGACGTCGATATGAGCACGTGACACCACTTCCACCCTGTCTATCTTAGGGTAACGCGAGTCGAGGCGGACGTCCTCACCTTAGCGACGACGGACGCCGAGACGAGCACGTGACACCACTGCCACCATGTCTATCTTAGGGTAACGCGAGTCGAGGCGGACGTTGTCGCGGCAGCGACGACGGACGTCGAGATGAGCACTGACACCACTGCCACCCTATCTATCTTAGGGTAACGCAAGTCGAGGCGGACATCGTCGCGGTAGCGACGACGGACGCCGAGACGAGCACGTGACACCACTGCCATCCTGTCTATCTTAGGGTTACGCGAGTCGAGGCGGACATCATGACGGTAGCGACGACGGACGCCGAGACGAGCACGTGACACCACTGCCACCCTGTCTATCTTAGGGTAACGCGAGTGTAGGCGGACGTCGTCGCGGTAGCGACGACGGACGCCGAGACGAGCACGTGACACCACTTCCACCCTGTCTATCTTAGGGTTAGGCGGACGTCGTCGCTGTAGTGACGAAGGACGCTGAGACAAGCATGTGACACTTCATTTTAGTTAAATGTGCTAGTTCATTTCAGTTAAAAGTGAGACTTCCCGCCCATTATTGTCCCTGAAAAACTGCTGGCCCAGAAAGGGAATAGGTGGAATAGGGAAATACAGGCCCAAAAGAAAAAAAATGTGGAAAGGGAATAGAGGCTATGCGAGGTATTGGGCCATGGCTGGGCCGAACTCACGTAAAGTGGAGGGCTCATGGCCGGGATCGATCGCGAAAGGGAATAGAACGGGTGCAACCGATCACTAACTTTGTCATTTGCTGTCGGATCGTTCTGGTCGGAAATCGAGCGCGCCTCCTAGGACGCGCGCGCGCGTTAGCCACGCCCCACTTTTATTTAAAGCCTTTTAGCTAGGCATTGAGATTTCAATGATGCTCACATGAAAGACAAGAATTGAAGCACAAAGAGAGCATCACAAAACACGTGACAAACACATCTAAGTCTAACAAAACACGTGACAAACACATCTAAGTCTAACATACTTCCTACGCATAGGAATTTTATAAGCAAATAAAATTATGAAGACAAGAAAAAACAAGCATATGCAAGGAAGAAGAAAGAAACAATAGCAATCTCAGCATAATGAGATGTAATTTAGTAACATGAAATGTTCTACAATCATATTTTCCTCTCTCATAATAATTACATGCAGGATCATAATCAAATTCAACAATATAACTATCACATAAAATATTCTCAACATGATCCACATGCATGCAAAGTTGACACTCTTCCAAAATAGTGGGACTATTATCAAATAAAGTCATGACCTCTCCAAACCCACTTTTATCAAAAAAGTTCATAGGATTTATCAATCTCCAAAGTAGTGGGATTATTATTTCCTAAAGTGGACACTCTTCCAAACCCAATTTCAATATTATAGCGAACATATTCATCATGAGGCTTAAATAAATTTTCAAGATCATGAGAAGCATTATCACCCCAATCATGATCACTGCAATAAGTAGCGGACATAGAAAAACTAGCATCCCCCACTTCTCAGGCGACTCATGGCTCTCCTCCCCTCCCCTCTCCTTCCACCTGCTCGCCACCTACAATGGCGATCTCTATCCTAATCAACCATGGAAAGCTTACTGCATTGGGACTTTGCTCTGGGCTTGGCCCTTGTAGATCAGGTAAGAAGGAAGTTTGGGTCAATAGTTCACTTCTCCCCCTCTAGAGACATCAAAGAGTTCTTTTTGGTCATTTCTTTCTCTTCAGCTTCATTCCCTCTCTTTGTGGAATCAGTGGTTATTGCGTTGCAATGTTGTCTTGGAGGGATTTCTTCTGGTTTCAAGGCGGTGCCGATCATTGCACGTTCTTGTCGTTTCTCGGTTGCCAATAACAAAGTGGGGCACTTCATCTATGGGCTCAAAGACCGCATTTGGCCAGATTTTGTGTGTCACTTTCATTTGTTCAATGGTTGTTTTGCCAAAGATCATTCTATTGATAATCATTGGCATGCTGACACGGAGTTGGTTGATATTGTGGATCATCACACCATAGCCCTCAATTCTTCACTCAAGTTTCTGGCTCCCAAGGAGCAATTGGATCATTCATCCTCGATGGAGCTTAGTAAGTTTGGGCTTATTCAGCTAGACAACTGGAATTTTTCAAACAAGAATGCCCATGAAGCTTCTTCTTCTTCGGATCCGAAGCAGCCATTTCCAATTCAATTTGGTTCAATTCCTACGAGCAAAGATTTGGGCGTGGTTTCAGCACAAGGCACTAATCACATTGCTTTAATGAACCATTATTTGTCGCATGCTCAGTCTGAGGAGAATCAAGTCATTGAATGCCTCGTTTTGGGTAATTTTAAATGCCCTTTGAATTTGCCTTATGCCCCGCTGCCTTTATGCTTTTTGAATTCGGCATTCAAATATGCCCCTCCTCATGATATTTGGCCACCTCTGCTCAAGGCGCAACACAAGGCTGATTTAGCTCAAGCGCAATACTCGCAGAAGGAAATCGAGGATCTTGCTACTAACTTGGTTGCCTTATGTTCAAAATGTCTTCAATGGGGGCACACCCGGATTAATTATGAGGCGAGGCTCATTTTCATTAATTACTTGGGTCCTGATCACAAAGCATTAACTGCCCCAAGCGTGTCACTGCTTCACAAATTAATGGGAAAGTTTCATCAATTGGCAATTCTATGATCAATCCAGCCGGATCTTCTGGAGAACCCATTTGCGCTCACCAGCCTGCTCATCAGTCCAAACCATCTATTCGCTGTGCCGCCTGTTGATTCTACGGACATGTGGAGAGGTCTTGCAGAAGGCTGAAATTTCAGAATAAGTGGAGGTGGGTAGTAAAAGTTTCATAGCTGCTGAGGGGGTCCTAAATTAGGGGGTCTCCGGACAGCCGGACTATATCCTTTGGCCGGACTGTTGGACTATGAAGATACGAGATTGAAGACTTCGTCCCGTGTCCGGATGGGACTCTACTTGGCGTGGAAGGCAAGCTAGGCAATACGGATATGTATATCTCCTCCTTTGTAACTGACCTTGTGTAACCCTAGCCCCCTCCAGTATCTATATAAACCGGAGGGTTTTAGTCCGTAGGACAACATACAATCATACCATAGGCTAGCTTCTAGGGTTTAGCCTCTCTGATCTCATGGTAGATCAACTCTTGTAACACTCATATTATCAAGAACAATCAAGCAGGACGTAGGGTATTACCTCCATCAAGAGGGTCCGAACCTGGGTAAACATTGTGTCCCCTGCATCCTGTAACCATCCGCCTTAGATGCACAGTTCGGGATCCCCTACCCGAGATCCACCGGTTTTGACACCGACATTGGTGCTTTCATTGAGAGTTCCACTGTGTCGTCACCATAAGGCTTGATGGCTCCTTCGATCATCGCTAGTGATGCGGTCTAGGGTGAGGTTTTCCTCCCCGGATAGATCTTCGTATTCGGCGGCTTCGCACCACGGGCCAATTCGCTAGGCCATCTGGAGCAGATCGAGAGCTACGCCCCTGGCCATCAGGTCAGGTCCGGAAACTTAAACTACACCGCCGACATCCGCGGAGACTTGATCTTCGACGGATTTGAGCCCATGTCGGGTACGCCGCACAGTCATGACAAGCATGACGTAACTCTACCGTCGGACAGTGTTCGGGAGATCGCATCCGCAACTACTCTGGCCATTAATCCTGAGCAAAATGCGCCATCCGAGAGCGGAGGGATAGACCCCGCCATGGAGGCCGCCCTCTCAGTGGCGATAGAGCCAGATACTGACTTCACCCCTTACGAGAGCCGTGTCGCCGAACCACTGGGTTCATCTCCGGCCACGGACTCCGAGCCGCCCACATCTGTGCCCGTCGAATCCGACTCGGCGCCGATCATGGAGTTCACCTCTACGGATATCTTTCAGCACTCACCCTTCGGCGCCGTGCTAAATTCATTAAGGTCTCTCTCCCTGTCAGGAGAACCTTGGCCGAACTATGTCCGGCTAGAATGGGATGCAGACGATGAAGAAATTCGCTGCCCACCCACCACCCACTTAGTAGCCACCGTCGACGACTTAACCGACATGCTCGACTTCGACTCCGAAGACTTCGACAGTATGGACGACGAAGCCGGAGACGAACAGGAACCACCGCCCTCAGGGCACTGGACCGCCACCTCATCATATGATATATACATGGTGGACACCCCCAAAGAAGGCAATGGCGACGAGACAGCGGAGGATGACCCCTCGAAGAAGCAACCCAAGCGCCGACATCAGCGGTGCCGCTCTAAGTCCCGCCACAGCAAGAGAAGTGATACTAGCACAGGAGATAATAACACTCCGGATAGCGCCAAAGATAACAACAATCCCCTCCAACACGATGTAGAGCTGGAGGACAAACAAGCTAGCCCTCCAGAGCAGGCAGCAGATGGAGAACCGGAGGATGACAATTACATGCCTCTCTCCGAAGACGAGGCGAGCCTCGACGACGGCGAATTTATCGTGCCTGACGACCCTGTCGAGCAAGAGCGCTTCAAGCGCCAGCTTATGGCCAAGGCAAATAGCCTGAAGAAAAAGCAGCAACAGCTTCAAGCTGATCAAGACTTGCTAGCAGACAGGTGGACCGAAGTCCTTGCGGCCGAGGAGTATGAACTCGAGCGCCCGTCCAAGAGTTACACAAAACGCAGGTTGCTACCTCACCTCGAGGAGGAAGCATTGAAACCTCATTCACCAGTGTACGATGCGGCTGACCGTCCACTACATGGCCGAGCTAGAGAGGCGTTTCAGCCTGAAGTTCAGCTTGCACCCCATCGCCACTCAATCAAAAATACTAAGGCCCGTGGCAACACAGAGGACCTGCGAGACATATTGGAAAGTAAGGCAAAAATCGCAAGGTCAATATATGGGATACGGGCACGCGTGCCAACACGGGACGATGATCGTCACATCGGATACACCAAGAGTAAATCCGGCCGGGCCGAATACAGCAGACAAGACTCATACGAACTGCGTCGGGATATAGCCCGGCACAGAGGCACCGCATACCCCCTATGCTTCACTGATGAAGTTATGAATCATGAATTCCCGGAGGGTTTCAAACCCGTAAATATCAGATCATACAATGGTACAACAGATCCCGCTGTATGGATCGAGGATTACCTCCTTCACATTCACATGGCTCGCGATGATGATCTACATGCCATCAAGTACCTCCCACTAAAACTCAAAGGACCAGCTCGGCATTTGCTGAACAGCTTGCCGGCAGATTCCGTCGGCAGTTGGGAGGATCTGGAAGACGCATTTGTTGACAACTTTCAGGGCACTTATGTGCGGCCACCGGATGGTGATGACTTGAGCCACATAACCCAGCAGCCAGGGGAATCGGCCAGACAATTCTGGACACGGTTCCTGACTAAGAAAAACAAAATTGTAGACTATCCGGACGCAGAGGCCCTAGCGGCATTCAAGCATAATATCCGCGACGAGTGGATCGCCCGCCATCTCGGCCAGGAGAAGCCAAAATCTATGGCAGCCCTCACAACACTCATGACCCACTTTTGCGCGGGCGAGGACAGCTGGCTGGCTCGCAGAAACAACACATCGAGGAATCCGGACACCTTGGATACCAAAGATGTTAACGGTAGGCAGCGTCGTAACAGACCAAAGCGCCGCAATAACGGCGATAACACCGAAGATACGGCAGTCAATGCTGGATTCAGAGGCTCTAGATCCGATCAGCGGAAAAAGGCATTTAAAAGAAATACTCCGGCTCCGTCCAGTCTGGATCGCATACTGGATCGCTCGTGTCAAATCCATGGCACCCCTGACAAGCCAGCCAATCACACCAACAGAGAATGATGGGTGTTCAAGCAGGCCGGCAAGTTAAATGCCGAAAACAAGGACAAGGGGCTGCATAGCGATGACGAGGAGGAGCCCTGGCCGCCGAACACAGGAGGACAGAAGGGGTTTCCCCCACAAGTGAAGACGGTGAACATGATATACACAATCCACATTCCCAAGAGGGAGTGGAAGCATGCACTAAGGGACGTCTATGCGATGGAGCCCGTCGCCCCAAAGTTCAACCCATGGTCTGCTTGCCCGATTACCTTCGATCGCAGGGATCACCCCACTAGCATCCATCATGGCAGATCCGCCGCACTGGTCCTAGACCCCATCATTGACGGATTTCACCTCAGTCGAGTCCTTATGGACGGCGGCAGCAACCTGAACCTGCTTTATCAGGATACAGTGCAAAAAATGGGTATCGATCCCTCGAGGATCAAACCCAGCAACACCACCTTTAAAGGCGTCATCCAGGTGTAGAGGCCCATTGCACAGGCTTAATCACACTGGAAGTGGTCTTTGGATCACCGGACAACTTCCGAAGCGAAGAGTTAATCTTCGACATCGTCCCGTTTCACAGTGGCTATCATGCACTGCTCGGACGGACAACATTTGCAAAATTCAATGCAATGCCGCATTACGCATACCTCAAGCTCAAGATGCCAGGACCTCGCGGGGTCATAACAGTAAATGGAAACACAGAACGCTCGCTCCATACGGAAGAGCACACTGCGGCCCTTGCAGCAGAAGCACAAAGCAGCCTATTCAGGCAGACCACTCATTCGGCGTCACAGCCCCCGGACACCTTCAAGCGAGTCCGGAACAAGCTGCAACAGGATCGCCTGGCACAATCAGAGCTCGCCTAGCAATTCAGCCCCCGTCCCAGTCCCAGTGAAGCAACGAAATTCGTGCCACGCGTACATAACTATGCATTGAAAATACAATGGAAATAGGTGGGGGCACGATCAGGACACGCCCTGCATTGTGGCTTAACCGCACTAGGGGCTGCATACCTTTGTCATTCCTTTTATCTTTTAGGGCCTAACTCTCTGGAAGCCCTTTCCGGCAGTATGATTGACGGACACATTCCGGAAGCAACAACCAAGGCGGCAAGAAGCTAAGATGAACACGGGAACCGCCAGGTGGTCTCTAGTAATAATTGATATACCCGCTTTTCACTATTTATGCATAGCTTGCCCTGGGATAGGACATTTCGAATTGTCCTACTTTATGCTTATTGCACTACTTGTACCATTACGCTTTGACGTATTATTTAAATAACAATGCACATCATTAATCTGTCATTGCATTATTTAAGTTTTTCTCTTTCTCTTATATGTCCATTTACGACAATCCGCACCCGCATGTTCGGATACGGTCAGTTCGCCAGGGGTTCTCGTTTACCCCATAATACGGCGCAAGAAGTCCGAACACTTTCGACAATGCGGCACCCCGAACTTATAGCATTATATGCATCAGCTCCAAATCATGACTTTGGTCAAATGTTGGGTTGCCCGGCTCCCATACTTTGGTACCTTATGTTCTGCTATATCGGCTAAGGTTGCGGTGGGAGAACTACTGCGATTGTGTCCCGGTTCTTCCGGACGAGCACCTCAGTAGAGAAAGCCAAAAACTGACTGTCATGATAAGGCGAGAGACTGGTCGTTGTTCGAGAGGTCTCAAGTCCTTAAAGACTTTTTCCACTTTGGGCGAGGAGTCGGCCTTGTCCGGCTTAGGCATGTATAGCGCCCCAAATTCGGCCCTCCGAATACCAGGGGCTTCGCCAAAATTCAAAATCATAGACTTCTATGGCTAAGTGAGAGTGATAAAGCATTATAGTCCGATTGCCTGGTTCGTTGCGCTGAACACCTCCCTTGAAGGACCCAAAATTGGGGCAAAGAGTGTTCAGGTTTATCTCGAACACCCCAGTACTAGTTACATGGGGATAGAAGCCGACGACTGGCCAACTCTCAGATTTTATAAACGGCCGCACAGAAGGTAATATTTTAAATTAAGAAAGCGTCACATGGCGCAAATGAACTCGTTTCATATTACAGGATCACATGAGCATGTTCAGTCAAAAATTACATCCTTGGCACACTCATCTGCCAGTAGGCGGGAACCCTTCAGGACACTCTCATAATAATTCTCGGGGCAGCGATGCTCCTTGCCCTCCGGTGGCCCCTCCTTCACCGGCTTCACGCCGTCCAGCTTCGCCCAGTGCACCTTCGCCCAGGCAAAAGCCCTGCGTGCACCCTCAGTGCAGACAGACCACTTGATGACTTCAAGCCATGGGCAGGCTTCTACAAGCCGCCTCACCAGACTGAAGTAGCTGCCGGACAGGGGCTCGCTAGGCCACATTCGGACTATAAGGCCCTTCATGGCCTGTTCGGCCGCCTTGTGAAGCTTG
This sequence comes from Triticum urartu, assembly GCF_056163025.1. NCBI lineage: Eukaryota > Viridiplantae > Streptophyta > Magnoliopsida > Poales > Poaceae > Triticum > Triticum urartu. Next base: position 186,966,195 of record NC_141878.1, on the reverse strand, counting down.
ACCAACTGCTTCAGCTGGTCGCTCAAGGGCACGGGGTGTTCGGTCCCAGTATAGTGAGACCAGAACAACTTCTCCGTTGAGCTCCCCTCCTCAGCCCGGTAAAACTCCGCGGCATCCAGTACACTACGGAGAAGATCTGCAAACGCTCCTGGAGAGCTCTGAACTCGGGTAAGAAAAAGGAAAGTCTCCTTCATGTGCTTGCTTTGCATAATGAATGCCTTACCCGCTGCTATCTTCTTCACCGCGTCAATCTCCTGGAGGGCCTTGTGGGCTTCGGCCCTGGCGCTCCGGACGCTTTCAAGCGCCTGCGCGAGCTCGGACTCTTGCGTCTTAGAGTCAAGCTCCAAGGACTTGTGCTTTTTGGCGAGAGCCTCGAGCTCTTGTTGCACCTCGCCTACTCGGGCTTCTTGCTTCTCCTGTTCAATGCGTTCTTTGGCCACTTTGTCTTCGGCCTCGGACAATGCCTTCCTCAGGGTCGCCACCTCGTTCGTGGCCCCTGACAAATCCATGATGATCCTATTACTTTACACCCGAACTTCTTTTTAACTATATAGACAGGGGTATTTCTTACCTTTGCTCTCTTCGAGCTGCCTCTTGGTAAGGTCGAGCTCATCCTCGGACCGCTTCAGGTCCTGCTTCAGCGCAGAGACCTCTGCAGTACGTGTGGCAGTGGCCAGCAGTGAAGCCTACACATACACATAGACATACTCTAATTACACTCCCGAGTTATCATTTGATCCTCTATTCGGCTTTTCTTCGCGAACGCCGAACAAAGCATCAGGGGCTAGTATCTATGCGGTAATATTTTCTTATATTTTGATTGCTTACCTCAAAGCCTGTTAGGAGGCTGGCGCAAGCTTCGGTCAGTCCATTTTTGGCGGACTGAACCTTCTCAACCACCGCACTCATGATAGTGCGGTGCTCCTCATCGATGGAAGCACTGCGAAGCACTTCCAACAAGTTGTCCGGTGCCTCTGGTTGGACAGAGGACACCTGCACGGATGGTTGGTCCCCCTTAACGGGGGACCGCCTGCCGGAGTCCGGAACCATCGAAGGTTCCGATGCAGTGTTCGGCTGAGGGCCGAACTCGGAGCCCGTAGGAGCCTCGCTCCCTTGGTACCCAGGGTCCGGGAAGTCGCCTCGAGGTGCCCCCAGGACCACCTCCCCTTGGCTCGGCGCATTTTGAGACAACACCTCGGCGTGGTCCATAGGGCGAGGGGTGGTAGCGGTCGGGAGAGAACCGCTATTCATATCCGACGAGTCTAGAGAGCCGCTCGACGAGGATACGTTGAGACGAGCTCGGGGCGGACTGCATAATCATGTTCGGCGTGAGGACAGGCAGTGTAATGGAACATACCATGAAGTACTATGGTGCCCTGACACTTACGATTTTGCCAGGGGCTTGACCCTGGGTAGCCACTCGTTGCCGCAGTCGGTGGCCGTCGTGGCGCAGTCCGGAGGGAGGGTACTTCCCTTCTTGGACCCTTCGGCCTCCCCGGATGGGTCGACCTTCCTTTTCTTGTCTCCCCTGGCTAGGGGGAGAACTTTTCTCCTCCTCCTCCTCGTTTTCGTGGGAGGAGTGCACGTCGGAGTCATCGGACGATGAGTCCGATACAACCTTACGCCGGAGACCCTTTCGGGTCCCCGTGGCCATCTTCTTGGTGTTCTTTGCCGGCACCTCGTAAGGTGCCGGAGTCATCATCTTCGCTAGAAGAGCGTCTGCAGGATCTTCGGGCAGCGGGGCTGGGCTATCAAGCTGCTCCGCCGTCTTTATCCAGTCCTGTTAATGACATGGGAGCTTAGATCCTACACATAACTAAATCGGGGCAAATAAATACCCTGAGAGATATAAAAAGCCTACCGGATTGGTGCGGCGCTTTGCCCTGAGTCCGCGGTCCTCGTTGAGGGGGGAGGAATCTCGGCGCTCTTGAACAGCACCCTCCAAACGTCCTCGTGCGTCATTTCATAGAGCTCTCGCAGCGTCTGGTGCTTGGCCGAGTCGAACTCCCACAAATCGAATGCCCGTCTTTGGCACGGAAGGATCCGGTGGGAGGGCATAACCTGGACCACGTTGACAAGCTTGATTTTCCTGTTCGTCATGTTCTGGTTGCAAGTCTGGAGTCCGGTCAACTCTACCGAAGAACCCCAGGACATGCCCTTCTCTTTCCAGGAGGTGAGCCGCGTGGGGACTCCGGATCGAAATTTGGGGGCCGCCGCCCAGTTGGAGTCGCGCGGCTCGATGATGTAAAACCACCCCGATTGCCACCCCTTTATGGTCTCCACATAGGAGCCTTCGAGCTAGGTGACGTTTGGCATCTTGCCCACCATGGCGCCTCCGCACTCTGCCTGCTGGCCGACCACCACCTTTGGTTTGACATTGAAGGTCTTCAGCCACATGCCGAAATGGGGCCTGATGCGGAGGAAGGCCTCGCACACGACGATAAACACCGAGATGTTAAGGATGAAATTGGGGGCCAGATCATGAAAATCCAGCCCATAATAGAACATGAGCCCATGGACGAACGGGTGAAGGGGAAATCCCAGTCCATGGACGAAGTGGGTAAGAAAAACTACCCTCTCATGGGTTCGGGCGTAGGGATGATCTGCCCTGCACCTGGCAGCCGGTGCACGATGTCTGCGGCCAGATATCCGGCTTCCCCTAACTTTTTTATGTTCTCCTCCATGACGGAGGAGACCATCCACTTTCCTTCTGCTCCGGACATGCTTGGAGTGGTTTAAGAAGAAGAACACGAGCTTGGGTGCTAGAGCTCGAGTGTGCGGGAATGGGTAAGCGAGGAGGAAGAAGGCGTGGGTGAAAAGGGTAAATCCTTGTCCCTTTATAAGGACGGAAGAGGCGATGTGTCTTCCCACTTGCCTGGTAAAACTGCTTATTCCCCAGGCGCCATAATTGATGGCGCGGTTGGGTTACCCACGTCCGTATTGATGAGAATCCCGTGATAAGGGGAACACGATCTCTGCTTTGACAAGACATGTCAAGAAAACCGCCTCGTGTTATGTGCGGAGCTGGTTGAGAAAAACAGTTCGAATAATGACCGGGCCATGGCGTGATGTCATGCCGTCAAAACGTGTCAGTAGATTAGATTTGTGGAAATATTATTCTGTCTACGGTGGTATGTGGAACTTATTTTGCAGGGTCGGATACTATCCTTGTATTCAAACTCTTCCATGGTGTATTCGGAGGAGGAACCTACCTTGCAATGCCGAACACAACACTGCGCGCCGGACTCATCGTCATTGAAGCCTGGTTCAGGGGCTACTGAGGGAGTCCTGGATTAGGGGGTCTCCGGACAGCCGAACTATATCCTTTGTCCGGACTGTTGGACTATGAAGATACGAGATTGAAGACTTCGTCCCGTGTCCGGATGGGACTCTACTTGGCGTGGAAGGCAAGCTAGGCAATACGGATATGTATATCTCCTCCTTTGCAACCGACCTTGTGTAACCCTAGCCCCCTCCGGTGTCTATATAAACCGGAGGGTTTTAGTCCGTAGGACAACATACAATCATACCATAGGCTAGCTTCTAGGATTTAGCCTCTCTGATCTCGTGGTAGATCAGCTCTTGTAACACTCATATTATCAAGAACAATCAAGCAGGACGTAGGGTATTACCTCCAGCAAGAGGGCCCGAACCTGGGTAAACATCGTGTCCCCTGCCTCTTGTTACCATCCGCCTTAGACGCATAGTTCAGGACCCCCTACCCGAGATCCGCCGGGGTTGACACCTACAGCCGCCCCCCCACGCTCTGTCTTCCACCTCGAAAACCCAAAAAGCCCTCGCTCTGCCCTATCTCGTCAACACTGCAGTCACTCCATCCTTCTAACACCTCGACCATGGCCAACTATCCATGAACCTCATCCCCTTCCTCCTGCCGGGGTTTGCCGTCGAGCCCGGCCGGCGGATCGGCTTGTGCATAGCGGCATGGTTGTCGGCCCTATTGCTCCTCTTAATCATGACTTCCTCGCCATCGCGGAGTCCAGCCACTATGTCCCTCTGCATCGCAGAGCTACCGTCCGCATCCAGATCGTCCCGGCGCTCCATGAATTGCAGCTATTCACCACAAAGGTCAGTGGCCATCCGTTTGGGATTGGGATTTTCGGTTTTGTTGATTCCTTGATGAGGGATACGACAGTGGTCACACCAATTGACTTAGAGGAGGAGGATCTGCTTATCTCGTTTGTTCCATACAATGAGGCGCTCAACAGGCGTACTACCTCATTTGGACCGGAAGTTTGGTTGATGTTCTTTGGCTCTCCTTATGACTATCAAACTGATTACTACATCAACAAGGCTTTGGGGGCCTACGAATCTTGGTATAATCCGCGGCAAGATCGTAGGTTTCTGCTACTCAAAGCTCGGGTTATCCGCCTCCGTTTAATCCCCAAAAGTTTCATTGTTTGGCAACCTGGAGGTGCTTGGGACTGCTGGATGGTTTAGGTCACCATCTTGCGCAGCAATGACTGGAACAGACTGTTACCGGAAGTGCTACCAGCGGGGGAGGAACCTCCACCTCCAGATGGGAACCCTCACCCCTAGTTCGGACATGAGATCACTACGGAGCAGTTGTATCAGCAGCAGGTACACAACTGGTTGGTTTAGAATGGAGCGCCACCGGTGGGCTACAATGCTGGTCATGGTGCGGCTCAGGATGCCCAAGTAAATGGTGGTTGGGGCCACTAGCCTGCCCCTCAACCTATGCAGCTGCCTCCAATGCCTCCTCATCTGGTTAACTATCAGGCTTGGCTTGCTGCTCAGGGCTTGATTGTCCAACATGGATTAGTGCCTGAAGATAACATCATTGGCAACGCTTTTCAGGCCTGGCATGATTCTATAACAGTCTCTCACAACTCTAGCTCTACCCAGTCTGATTTGGGAGTGTTGCCCTCATTGGATGTTCCTGTCTTGGATGATGTAGTGATCTCTGAATCTTTGTCTGTCATAGTGCATATTCATTCCTAGGGGATTCGATTTAGGCTGTCTGCACAAGGGGATGAGCTCCTGGCCATACTACTGAATGATCCTATACCCCGACAGCATCTCAACAATGTCGGGACCCTGATCCTAAGTCACACTGATCTAGCATGTAACACTTCATATCACCTTGCGGCCTCACGCACGGTATTCCCACGGGTGCCACCTTACCTGGCCCGGGACCGTTTGCGCCTTTTGGCTCACGTATATGATAGTGTCGCTAGCATCCATATGACAGAGAACCCGGGCCGACATGACTAGTCATGAACCCAAAGTAGCACTAACTTACAGGGACATGCATACATGAATCAACCTCGAGCATGTCGGTCAACCGCGTATGAATCTGGGCTGTAGCACTTGGCTAACAGGACTCCGGGAACCCGGGCTATAGCAGGCTAGGCAAGACTTCAGATGTCACCGCGTGACATTTCCCCGAAGGGACAGACACAGGAACGAAGTGAATCACATGCCGGCCAGTCAAGTGTTCCGGAGCAGTAGTGCTGGGCTAGCAGGACTCCGGTGAACCGGGCTGTAGCGGACTACTATGGCTCCTGGAAGCACAAGACTACATTTCCCCATAAGAGAGGCTACCGGAGGTAAACAATTAGGTTGTCGGATCCCACACATAGCAATACACGTTACACGTACGCATGACATGCAGGTATGTGCGGTACAACATGGCATCACAACATAACTCAAACTCATATAGATAAAGGCCCAGAAGAGCCACATAGTATTCAATACAAACAGGGGTCTCATGACCCATCATTCAGAGCATACAAGCAACGGAAGCATTACATGTCTGAGTATAGACAACTACAAAAGGAAAAGACTAAGAAGCCTGACTATACACGACCCTCCCAAGGGTACAAGATCGTAGCTGGGATACAAGCTACTCGTCGAAGTCACTAGTGTAACCAACTGCAAAACATAAATAAGCAAACGTGAGTACGAAGGTTCTCAGCAAGTCTTACATCAGAACTATCTACATATGCAACATTATCAACAAAGGGGGTGGTGGAGTTTTAACAGCAGCAAGCCAGCTTCGACTCAGTGGCTAACCTATTCTACGAGTATCAGAAACTTCTTTGAGGTGAGAAAATGCACACGAGTCCACATATTCACCATATCAATACTCCACTACGGATCCGTTCTCGTCTCTCTACGAGAAGGCCATCCATAGCACTCACGCTTATCTTGCGGATTTTAGAGTATCCACTTCAAGTTGTCTATGTACTACATAAGTCCTCCAAGTTTCCATATCCGAGGAAAACGGCTTTTCGAATAGATAATATTGACCCTGCAGGGGTGTACTTCTTCACACACGCTCTCGGCACTTATAGCCCTGTACACGTCATGTACCGCGGCAACCTTCAAGCGAAAGCTGGGCGAGGGAGTTGGCCACGACCTGACTAACCACACAAGTCTCTAGTCCAGATTTATTGCCTATTCGAGTTCCATCCGCAAGGAGTTCCGGCCGAAGTCTCCAGTACGGCCCCAAATGATGTGTGCAGGGTTCCGAAGCCCACCATCTAGGTGCCACTTGGTACACTGTGCCACGGTGCCTAGTCTGTCCCAAGCCCGTCCCGTCGGACACCACCTGGTATACAAGTAGCACTACCTAAAAACGCCAGAAACTAGTTGCAACTCCTGGACAGAGATCAAGTGGATTAATAAGCCGAGAGGGGCCGGATGACCGGAACCCAATGTGTGGTAGTAACTGGACTTGGATAACATACACAGAACTCAGTGCTTAGGGATGGTTCCAATGAGACAACCCACCTTGTACTCCTACATGGCCTCTCATCGCTACCTTTACCCAAACGTGTTCACACACTTAGCCTTTACCGGTAGGACAAGTTCACCACTCCGATTCATTCCCAATGAATCAGACCTGACACAACTCTAAGCATAGCTGGCATAAAGAAAAACAAGCATGGATGAGCAGGCACATCAAGGCTCAAGCAACTCCTACTCATGCTAGTGGTTTTCAACTATTTACTGTGGCAATGATAGGTCATGCAGAGGAATGGGTTCAGCTACCGCAGCAGAAAGTAGCAGTTTGAATCGTTGTTGCCCTAATGCAGTAAAAGGAGTAGGAGCGAGAGAGTGGGATTTATTGAGATGCTCAAGGGGGGGTTGCTTGCCTAATAGATCCACGAGGAAGCATTGCTCCTCAGACAGGTACTCGAGACACCTTCCGGAGTAGAACCTATCGAGAGGGGACGGTGCCGGCAATCAATAAACAACCATATGCAACAATATGATGCATGAAGATGACATTTCAAAGATGCTATGATTTGCCCTGATGCATCTAGCATCAATTTGGTTGAAGTCCATATGAACCAAGGGTTCACATGCAAACCCCAAATTAAGTATATAACATGCCATTATTACATTTTCACTTATACAGCAAGTATAAGTTGGTTTTTCATGCATGAAACTAGCATAAATGGATTCCTTGCATTTTTCTGATGATTTTTCATATATAAATTATTTCATTCTGAGCTACCGTTTAATTTCTATGATTTTTAGAAGTTTTAACTATTTTCTAAAATTCTTTGAATTATTTAAAATCCAGAAAAACAATTACTGCGTCAGCGTGACGTCACAGAGGCGGCAGCAGGGCTGACCAGGTCAAACCTGACGTGTGGGGCCACATGTCAGTGACACTGGGGTTAACCCCGGGTCAAACCCGCACTGACCAGGGTTTGACTTGGCCCTGGGGCCCACTGTCAGCGGCTGGTGGGGTGGCTAATGATGGGGATTAGTTCTAATGATCATGCCACGTCGGCAGTCGCCAGAATTTTGCCGGCGGCGACCAAAACCACGGCGGACGCTCGCCGGAAATGCTGCTCCGGCGTCCATTCGATGCGCGGATGGGTGCTGAGGGTGGCTGGCGCTCGCGCGCATCTAACGGAGCAGGTGGAAGGCCGTGGGGCGGACGGAGCTCGCCGGAGCAGGGCTCGCGGCGGCGGCCGGAGCTCGGCTATGCGTGGGCGGGGTGCTGCAGCTCGAGGTGAGCGAACAGAGGGTGCTAGGCAGCACCTAAAGGGCAACAGGAGCCTGCCGGAGCAACTAGCAGGAGCGGAGGGGCTCAGGGGCACGAAGCTCGCCGGCCATGGCGGACGGCGACTTCGGGTGCTTTCGGGGCAGCGGCTACGGGGTGTGCATGAAGAAAAAGGCGGAGGGGAGCGATTTAGTGGCTCACGGCGAGTCTTCCGGTGTAGACGGTGGGGTTGGGGAGGTGTCGGAGCGAGTGGGGCGGCGAGGCGAATCTCCGGCGACCCGAGGAGGATGAAGGGGTCGGGGACGATGCTTCGAGGCGTCCAGCGCCGCGTGGCCCGACGGAGAGGACTAGGGCGACAAGGTGGATCTCGTGGGCACGTCGGAGAGGCGAGGGGAAGGCAGTGGTCGCGGTGGCGCACGACGGTGCTCTCCGATGCGCTCGGGACAGAGGGGGGGGAGCGAGACAGAGGATGGGGAGGAGCTCGGGGAGAGTGAGGGAGGGGCCAGAGCTTGCGTGGCGTCTCCATAGAAGGCCAGGGCGTCGATGGGGAGCGGCAAGCAGGAGCTGGCGAGGCGCGTGGCCAGCACGCGGCGAGCACGTGCTCGTCCTTCTGTCCGGGGAGGAAGACGACAGCGAGGCTGCGGTGGTGGGTTGGGCCTAGCTGGGCCGGTCCTGTTGGGCCACTAGGTAAGTGTTTTCTTATTTCCTGTTTTCTTTTCTCTTTCTGACATTTGTTTTGTATCCAAAAGAAATGTTAAAACACTTCCATAAATGCTGAAAATATTTGTGGCATCTAGATATAATATTCCAGAGGCCCTCACCAATTCCCAACATTTTTGGAGCCATTAAAATATTTATATAATTTAAACAGCTCCAAATCAAATATTTATGCATTGATTCAAAAATCCAAAATGTGTAGCAAAAATGTGCATCACCTCTGGTTATTGTTCCCAACATTATCCAAAGAGCATGAACATTTTTGAAAAGCATTTTGGGTTCATTGAAAATCCATTTTAAAGTTGAACCTATTGGAAAAACTTTGCTGCTAGGGTTTGCAACTTTCCCCATTTCAAATTTATTTGAAAGATTAAACATGATGCACAAAGCAAGCCTAGGTCATACTAGAACTAGGGATGTGACAAACAGTTTTATCTTTCATGCTCTGCGCCCTGTCATTGCTGCAATTGGCCCCATGGAGAGAGGAATATGGCCCGAGGAACACTTCTACTGGAATTGCTGTCAGAGTTTATCATGACTCTGCATGTATCCACTTCTCCCGGATACAGTCTGTCAGTACCACCCATCCCATTGCTTCATATGTGGTCATTGAAGAGCTAACTGAAGATACTGAAGGGGCAAGCATTGGTGAAACTCAACTCACTTCAGATTCCATGCAGCCTGACATGGTGGTCCCATTAGCTCCGCATGTGACTCAAGGTAGACGTGCCCAGGCAGCAGCTCCCATCTCCACCACTGAAGTCAGGCGTAGTCAGCGCTCAAACAAGTTCAATGGCTTCAAAACCCATGCTCTCAAGGATACGCGCGTGACCACATCCAAGGTAAAGCCTCGTATTATGCCCTCGATTGGATCCTCAAGCAATGCGGCTCAGATTGATGATGCAGTTCCTCCTCCAACCCCAATCCCCACGCTGCAAGCTATTGGCGTTAACAGATGTGCCATTACTGAAGAAGAGCTGACTTATGAAGCTCTACTTGCTACTTCTTCGGCTGCTCGTCCTTTTGAAGAAGTGCAGGGACAAGCGGCCTCTCCCAACGTAGAGTAATTTCAGCTACTGCCATGCCCCCTTTGAGATGCTGGAATGTGATGTCATGGAACATCAGAGGTTTCAATTCTGAGAAGAAGTAGTTAGCCCTTAATAATGTTATCATCACCAGTGGCTGCGCGGTTGTTTGTCTGCACGAGACCAAAATGTCTGACGTTTCTTTTGCCTTCATTAAAACCTGCTTCCCTAGACAATTTGATCGTTTTGCTTTTGTTCCTTCCCGCGGATCTTCTGGTGGCCTTCTTACTGTGTGGAAAAGCGCTTTATTTTTGGGCACTATTGTGTTTTCTGACGTATTCGCGTTAGTCATCAGTTTCGTCGGTACACAATCCTCTCAGTCTTGGACGCTCGCCGATGTTTATGGCCCTTGTGCGGGAGATGATTGTATTGTATTTACCTCCTGGCTTTATGATGTCCAGATTCCTAATGATCAAGATTGGTTGTTGATTGGCGATTTCAACTATATGCATGCACCTGACAAACGCAACAAACCAGGGGGGAACCTAAATGACATGATCACCTTTAATGACATAATTCGCAAGAAATAACTCATTGAGCTTCCGGTCCAGGGTAGATCCTATACATGGAATAACATGCAACTTGACCCCCTTCTTGAGAAAATCGACTGGCAAAACCCTAGTTAAACCTCTCGGCAAACCCGTTATAGACCATATACCCTGCGTGGTCACCATTGAAACCAAAATCCCTCGTAGCAAGCTCTTCTGCTTTGAATGTTATTGGATTTTACATCCTGGGTTTATGGACGTTGTACAACAGGTTTGGGACAAGCCAGTCTACAATAAAAATGCTGCAGCTACGCTTTGTCATAAGTTTAAAGCCCTCTGACATGCTTTGAAGATTTGGAGTAGACACATATCACGGGTATCTACTGCGATCACCAATTGTAATGAGGTCCTAGCTGAGTTAGATGAATTGGAAAACAAAAGATGTCTTACGACTCCTGAGACAAATTTCAGAAACATCCTCAAAGCACATCTTCTCAAGCTTCTCAAATACCAGAAGCTCTACTGGAAAAAGTGTTGCACCATTCATTGTATCAAGTTCGGAGATGAGAACACCAAGTTCTTTCAAGCTATTGCCACTGAAAGATTTCCTAAGAACAACATTTCTTCCTTCCGCACTGATGACAATCAATTGGTTGAGGATCACCCTGGCAAAGAAGCCCTCCTCCACTCCACATACAAAAACAGATTGGGGACCACTGTGCAGTGTGATATGAAGTTTGATTTACCCTCTATAATCCAGCGTGCAAGCAACCTTGACCATCTCACTGAGCCGTTCACTCCGGAAGAAATTAATGGAGTTGTCAAGGAAATCCCCTGATCGTGCCCCTGGACCTGGTGGTTTCAGTGGAGATTTTCTCAAAGCTTGTTGGTCGATTATCCAGCATGACTTCTACTCACTTTTCTCGCAATTCTATGAAGGCAATCTTGACATCACCAGCATCAATGATGGTCTCATTACCCTGATCCCCAAGGTAAACTCGCCTGAATCATTCAACGACTACAGACCAATCACCTTGCTCAATTGATGTCTGAAACTGCTTATGAAGTTACTAGCCAATCGACTGCAACACATCATATTACAGCTGCTGCACCGTAACCAATACAGATTTCTCAAGGGGAGAACCATCCAAGATTGTCTTGCATGGGCTTACCACTATATTCATCAATGCCATGCATTAGGTCGGGAAATTATATTACTCAAGCTTGACTTCGCTAAAGCATTCGATAGTCGCGCATGAGCCCATGATCAATATCATGCATCATATGGGTTTTAATGATCGTTGGCTCTCCTGGATTAATTGCCTTTCTTCTGGCCGATCATCCGTTCTTCTTAATGGCGTACCCGGCCGACAATTTCAATGCAGATGCGGGGTTAGGCAAGGGGACCCGCTTTCGCCACTAATCTTTGTCCTCGCAGCAGAATTACTCCAGGCAGCAATTAATGATGCTTTCCGGCAAGGCAGGCTTAACCTCCCTTTTCCTTCCAATGGGCAGACTAACTATCCGGTCCTTCAATATGCGGACGACACGCTCATTGTCCTCCCTTCATGCACCCGACAAGCCACTCTGGTTAAGTAGATCTTGTCTGACTATGCTTCCTCCATTGGTCTCAAGATTAATTTCCACAAATCCACGATGATCCCGATCAACCTTGACACGACAGCCACGACCAATCTTGCCAGAGTCTTTGGCTATGCAGTTGGATCGATGTCGTTCACCTACCTTGGCCTCCGGCTGGGCACTAGTCGACCCTCAATCCAAGAGTTTATGCCTTTGGTTTGCAGATTGGAAAGGCAACTTACGCCCACCATTGCAATGATGTCGTACAACGGCAGACTCTCTTGTTTGAATGACTCGGTCACGTCTCTGCTCGTGTTTGCCATGTGCACACTCAAATTCCCACCCAAACTCATCGAGATCCTTGATAAAATTAGACGCAGATGCCTCTCCACTAAGAAAACTGAGCAGGGAGACAAATGTAACTCCCTGGCCGCTTGGGATATGGTATGTCGACCCAAGAAAAAAGGAGGATTAGGAGTGATCAACTTGAAAATCCACAATGAGGCCTTGTTGCTAAAATTCTTACACAAGTTCTTTAACAGACAAGATGTGCCATGGGTTAACCTTATATGGGACAATCATTATGTTGGCAGGATTCCGCACACTGTTGAACTGGTTGGATCGTTTTGGTGGAAAGATATTCTAAAGCTGACTCCCATCTATCGAGGAACGTCGACCCTCTTTTGGAAAGATCTTTGGAAGGGGGAGGTTTTGCAGATCTCGCACCCACGTGTTTTCTCGTTTTCTATACAAGAAGATTTGTATGTGGCAAATGCAATGACATCCACTGACTTGCATGAAACCTTTCATCTACCAGTCTCACCCCAAGCTCTTGACGAGATCTATGATATTCAGTCACAGTCAACATGGATTTCCCCCTCAACATCACTCCATGATGTTTGGCACTATTCTTGGGGATCAACAGTTTATAAACCAAAGGATTATTACAACAACTACTTTAGAGACAGGGAGACACATCCTGCCTTCAGTCAACTTTGGAAGTCAAAGTGCACTATGAAAATCAAAGTGTTTGGTCGGCTCTTGTTTCATGACAGGATCAACACATGCAACATGCTGAAGAGGAGGCACTACAATATAGGAAACAACTTCAATTGCATCCTTTGCGGCCATCACATTGAGGAGACAGTGGAACACATGATATTTACATGTCCTTTTAGTCAGAGTTGTTGGGCTAGGCTACACATTGACTGGCCATCTTTTGACTGCCGGCTCATTCTCCTTCAAGCCACAAAAGACACATGGCCGAACCCTTTCTTTTTTGAAACATTCTTGACTGCGGCTTAGAGCATATGGAAGGAGAGAAACAACAAGCACTTTAGAGGACTGGCTCCTAGTGTGGGTTCTTGGCTCAAATGCTTCAAATAAGATCTGATTTTACTCCAGCATAGGGTTAAAGCAGCACAAAGAGCTGCTTTGATCACTTTCTGTACTTCTATTGTATAGCTTTCACCCTACTTTTTGACTGTTTGTACAATCACACCCTAAGTGTGGTTCACACAAGATGTAAATTAGCTGTTATGTCTATGTAAACCTCCCATTTATATAGATATATGAAAAAACAGTGGGGGTTTTTGAAAGTGCAACTATCCCTGGGTGGTTTTGGTAATTCCTAACAACATATAGCTCATTGAACTAATGCTATTTCAAGATGATCGTTTCAGAAAGTTCAACGATTGGCATGGCATGGATTGGGAATGTGGACCCCTCAAAATGCTAAGGACACATATTGGCTCAAGCTCAAGACTACATTTTCATTTTAGTGATCCAAGATCACATTGAGTCCATAGAAAAAGCCAATACTATTAAAAGGGGATGAGGTCTTGCTGAATGGCTTGCTTTCTCAAAATGCTTAGTGATACGCTCCAAAGCCTTCAACCACTTTCTCATATCCACATATGTCCCAAACCAAAAGTCAAACTCGTCCCAGCGATTTCATCTATCTGGCACCACCGAGTTCATTTGACATAGCCACTGCCAGAAACCCTAGTCACTTTGGTCTCACCGATAGGGATCTCGGTCTCACTGAGATGGGATTGAAAACTCTTTGTTTTCCTTCATAATGTTTCGGTCCAACCCAGATGAGCGATCGGTCCCACCGAGTTTGCAATGCAAACTCTCTGTTTCCCTTTCGTAACGTTTCGGTCTTACCAAAATGAGCGATTCGGTCCCACCGAGTTTGCCTGACCAACTCTCTATCTGCCAATTATAGAAATCGGTCCCACCAAGTTTATGTGATCGCTCTCACCGAGATTACGTTATGCGCTAACGCCCTAATGAAATCGGTCCCACCGAGTTGACATGTCGGTCCCACCGAAAAGCCTAACGTTCACATTTTGAACTAAATCGGTCTGACTGAGTTTTATGATTCGGTCCCACCGAGTTTGGTAAATTGTGTGTAACGGTTAGATTTTTGTGTGGAGGCTATATATACCCCTGCACCCACTCTTCATTCAAGGAGAGAGCCATCAGAACGTGCCTACACTTCCAGCATACATTTTCTAAGGGAGAACCACCTACTCATGTGTTGAGACAAGGATATTCCATTCTAACCATAAGAATCTTGATCTCTAGCCTTCCCCAAGTTGCTTTCTACCAAATCCAAATCTGTGATAGAGAGTTGAGTGTTGTGGAAACTATCATTTGAATCACAAGAGCAAGGAGTTCATCATCAACACACCATCTATTACCTTTTGGAGAGTGGTGTCTCCCAGATTGGTTAGGTGTCACTTGGGAGCCTCCGTCAAGATTGTGGAGTTGAACCAAGGAGTTTTTAATGGCAAGGAGATCGTCTTCTTCATGAAGATCTACCCTAGTGAGGCAAGTCCTTCATGGGCAATGGCCATGGTGGGATAGACAAGGTTGCTTCTTCATGGACCCTTCATGGGTGGAGCCCTCGTGGACTCGCGCAACTGTTACCCTTCGTGGGTTGAAGTCTCCATCAACTTGGATGTATGATAGCACCACCTATCGGAACCATGCTAAAAATCTCCGTGTCTACATTGCGTTTGCTCCCTCCAAACTCCTCCCTTTACCTTCATGTGCAATGTTTTACATTCCGCTGCTATACTCTTAGACTTGCATGTGTAGGTTGATTGCTTGACTTGTGCTAAGTTGCTAAAATCTGCCAAGACTTAAAATTGGGAAAAGGCTAGATTTTTATTTGGTCAAGTAGTCTAATCACCCCCCCTCTAAACATACTTTCGATCCTACAATCTTCCCCCTACTGTCATTCTGTCAAAAAAACTAGCATCCCCAAGCTCGGGGTTTTGCCTATCATTAGCACAATTGACATTAATAGAATTTATAATAACATCATTGCAATCATGCTTTTGATTAAAGGAACTATCAAGTATGGGTGCAATAGCAACAATCTCATGTTTAACATAAGGAACTATAGCAAATTCATCCCCATAAGTATTGCCATCATGGCCATAAGAGTAGAAAGCATCATGTTCATCAAGGGATATTTCAATCAAATCATCGGAATCATAATTATATATAGATTCTTGCATATCATTATTTTCTTCCAAAGCAACGGTTATTCTCTCAATAAATTATTTGACATAAGCATTGTGAGTATAGTTTTCATAGCAATATTTAAGTATCTCAAAATTTTCAGATTTGTAGAGAGTAATATCATACTTTTCAATCAAATAAGAAACTTCATAAGCACCCTTAAAAGCAATAAATTCTTCAATTTGTTGATATCATAGTAACTATAAACACCCTTTTCATAAGAAGATAAGATTCCATTATCATTAAACTCACATAGGTAGGGGAGGTGTTTTTTAGGGTTCTTGAAGCAACAAGTAAAATCACAAATTTCATAAAGATTCCAAACATAGCAAAGCAAACAATTTATTTGATTCCATAAGAGCTTCCCTTTTTCGGACAAAGGATGTCACACAAAATGAGCGTGCTCATCTAAAGATTTTCCCTGAACTAAACTAGTTGGGGTTTCAGCACGAGCACATATGGGTCGAAGATGATCCAGGTAGAAAACTTTAAGTGGATCCATATCAACAAATTTTTAGCAAGCAAAGATGCAAGCAAATAGAGGGCACATGGCATCACAAGCAAAGATAGCAAACGAGCAAAAAGACATACAAAAAGAAGGGCAAACAAAAAGAGAAAATCTTTTCAAAAATCGTTTTAGAAGTGGGGGAGAGGAAAATGAGAGGAAAATGGCGAATAATGTAATGCAAGAGATGAGAGTTTATGATGGGTACTTGGTATGTCTTGACTTGGCGTAGATCTCCACGGGAACGGTGCCAGAAATTCTTCCTGCTACTTCTTGAGCTTGCGTTGGTTTTTCCCTTGAAGAGGAAAGGGTGATGCAGCAAAGTAGAGATACTTATTTCTCTCAGTTTGAGAACCAAGGTATCAATCCAGTAGGAGACCACGCACAAATCATCAAATACCTGCACAAACAATCAAACAACTTGCACCCAACGCGATAAAGGGGTTGTCAATCCCTTCATGGTTATTTGCAAAGGTGAGATTTAATAGAGATAAATAAATAGTAAAGTAAATATTTTTGGTATTTTTGGTTTATAGATCGGAAAGTAGAAGATTGCAAAAATTGTAAATCGGAAACTAATATTGTAGATAGGAAACTTATATGGTGGAAAATAGAAACTTATATGATGGAAAGCCAAACTGGGGGGCCATAGGTTTCACTAGAGGCTTCTCTCAAGATAGCAAATAATACGGTGGGTGAACAAATTACTGCCGAGCAATTGATAGAAAAGCGCAAAGTTATGAAGATATCTAAGGCAATGATCATGAATATATGCATCACGTCTGTGTCAAGTAGACCGAAACGATTATGCATCTACTACTATTACTCCACACATCGACCGACTCCTGCCTGCATCTAGAGTTTTAAGTTCATGAAGAACAGAGTAATGCATTAAGTAAGATGACATGATGTAGAGGAATTAACTGAAGCAATATGATGAAAACCGCATCTTTTTATCCTCGATGGCAACAATACAATACATGCCTTGCTACCCCTACTATCAGTGGGAAAGGACACCACAAGATAGAACCCAAAGCTAAGCAGTTCTCCCATTGCAAGAAAAACCAATCTAGTTGGCCAAACCAAACCGATAGTTCGAAGAGAATTACAAAGATATCAAATCATGCATAAAAGAATTCACAGAGGATTCAAATAATATTCATAGATAAGCTGATCATAAATCCACAATTCATCGGATCTCGGCAAACACACCACAAAAGAATATTACATCGGATAGATCTCCAAGAACATCGAGGAGAACACGGTTTTGTGAATCAAAGAGAGAGAAGAAGTCATCTAGCTACTAGGTATGGACCCGTAGGTCTGAGGTAAACTACTCACGCTTCATCGGAAGGGCAATAGAGTTGATGTAGAAGCCCTTCGTGATCGAATCCCCCCCGGCAGGGTGCCGGAACAGGTCCCTGGATGGGATCTCACGGGTACAGAAAGTTGCGGCAGTGGAAAAGTGTTTTCGTGGATGCCTCTGGTGGTTTGGGGATATATGGGAATATATAGGCGAAAGAATTAGGTCATGAGGTGCACGGGGGCCCCACAAGGGTGGGGGTGCACCCTACCCCCCTAGGCGCTCCCTCCATCCTTGTGGACGCCTCGTAGATCCTCCGACTTCATCCTCTAAGTCTCCTGGTTTGCTTATGGTTCAAGAAAAATCATCGCGAATGCTTCATTCCGTTTGGACTCTGTTTGGTATTCCTTTTCTGCGAAACTCAAAAACAGGGAAAAAACAGGAACTGGCACTGGGCTCTAGGTTAATAGGTTAGTCCCAAATATATATAAAATAGCATATTAATGCATATAAAACATCCAAAACAAATAATATAATAGCATGGAACAATAAAAAATATAGATACATTGGAGACGTATCAAGGTCTTTGTTGGCAGAAAATCCTCCTATGTGGTATGACTACTATGTGGCATTTCATTATATCCGATGTACACGATCAGTCTGTGGTATAACATGAATGAAAGGTATTAATTGCAACAACCGGGGCTACAAAATGTTGCATGGCAACAAAATAGGATAAAATGTTGCCAAACATAATAAACGATTTTATTTGTTTATTCAGAAAAATAAAATTAGCAACGTGTACAGCTGAAAATACGCTGGTAGATTGCATCGACTTTAGCAGAATTTAGTCTGTTGAAATGCTACTAGTTCTTGCACAGTTGGAAGCACCGAGCGCGATACGCACATGGCCACTGTTATGTTGTATCATCAGCGTTTGACTTTCCGGAATGCTGCTAGCGTAACACAGAGTAGCGGCGTGGCGAGCGAACACTGCTAGTTCACGTCGCTAGTAGCATCCGGCCCCGTGCTGCGAATGTGAGCTGACCAGTAGCACCGCACTGGCGGTGCGTGGTCTAAACGCTGCTAGTGCTCACATCAGAGCGCCGCTAATTAGGGGTTTCCCTACTAGTGCACTGATGCACCCGCTCGCCTAGTACCACGACGTCGTCCACCTAGGAACCATCTGCATCCAGGTACATGATACGTCTCCAACGTATCTATAATTTTTGATTATTCGATGCTATTATATTATCTATTTTGGACATTTAATGGGCTTTAATATACCTTTTTATATTATTTTTGGGACTAACCTACTAACCAAAGGCCTAGTGCAAATTGCTGTTTTTTTTGCCTATTTCAGTGTTTCGCAGAAAAGGAATATCAAACGGAATCCAAACGGAATGAAGCCTTCGGGAGAGTTATTTTTGGAACAAATGTGATCCAGGAGAGTTGGAGTGGACGTCAAGAAAGAAGCGAGAAGGCCAAGAGGCAAGAGGGCACGCCTAGGGGGGTAGGCGCGCCCCCACCCTCATGGGCCCCTCACAGCTCCACCAACGTACTTCTTCCTCCTATATATACCCATATACCCCGAAAACATCCAAGAGCACCAGGAAACCCTATTTCCACCGCCGCAACCTTCTGTACCCATGAGATCCCATCTTGGGGCCTTTTCGGGCGCTCCGCCTGTGGGGGAATCGATCATGGAGGGATTCTACATCAACACCATAGCCTCTCCGATGATGTGTGAGTAGTTTACCACAGACCTTCAGGTCCACAGTTATTAGCTAGATGGCTTCTTCTCTCTCTTTGGATCTCAATACAAAGTTTTCCTTGATTCTCTTGGAGATCTATTCGATGTAATTCTTTTTGCGGTGTGTTTGTCAAGATTCGATGAATTGTGGGTTTATGATCAAGATTGTCTATGAACAATATTTGATTCTTCTCTGAAATTTCTTATGCATGATTTAATATCTTTGCAAGTCTCTTTGAATTATCAATTTGGTTTGGCCTACTAGACTGATCTTTCTTGCAATGGGAGAAGTGCTTAGCTTTGGGTTCAATCTTGTGGTGTCCTTTCCCAGTGACAGCAGGGGTAGCATGGCACGTATTGTATTGTTGCCATCGAGGATAAAAAAGATGGGGTTTATATCATATTGCTTGAGTTTATCCCTCTACATCATGTCATCTTGCCTAATGCATTATTCTGTTCTTATGAACTTAATACTCTAGATGCATGCTGGATAGCGATCGATGTGTGGAGTAATAGTAGTAGATGCAGAATTGTTTCGGTCTACTTGTCGCGGACGTGATGCCTATATACATGATCATGCCTAGATATTCTCATAACTATGCGCTTTTCTATCAATTGCTCGATAGTAATTTGTTCACCCACCATAGAATTTGCTATCTTGAGAGAAGCCACTAGTGAAACCTATGGCCCCCGGCTCTATCTTCCATCATATTATTTTCCTATTTACATACTATTTCCATAGTTCTTTTGCAATCTTCATTTTCTAATCTATATAATAAAAATACCAAAAATATTTATCTTATCATCTCTATTAGATCTCACTTTCGTAAGTGACCGTGAAGGGATTGACAACCCCTTTATCGCGTTGGTTGCGAGGTTCTTGTTTGTTTGTGCAGGTACTAGGGACTTGCGTGTTACCTCCTACTGGGTTGGTACCTTGGTTCTCAAAAACTAAGGGAAATACATACGATAATGTGCTGCATCCCCCTTTCCTCTTTAAGGGAAAACCAATGCAAGCTCAAGAGGTAGCAAGAAGGATTTCTGGCGCCGTTGCCGGGGAGGTTGCATCAAGTCAAGACATACCTAGTACCCGTCACAAACTCTTATCCCTCTCATTACATTATTTGCCATTTGCCTCTCATTTTCCTCTCCCCCACTTCACCCTTGCCATTTTATTCACCCTCTTTTTCGTTCGCCTTCTTCCCGTATGTCTTTTTGTTTGTGTTTTCATGTGCCTTCTATTTGCTTGTATCTTTTGCTTGCTAAAAATCTATTGATATGGATCCAGTTAAAGTATTCTACTTGGATCATCTTCGATCCTTATGCGCCCGTGCTGAAACCCTAACTAGCCTGGTTGATGGGAAATCTTTAGATGAGCATGCTCATTTTGTGTGTCGCCGTTTGTCTGAAAAAGAGAGACTCTTATGGGATAAAATAAACAGATTGATGTGTTATGCTTGGAATCTTTGTGAAATTTATGGATTTACTTGATGCTCTAAGAACCCTAAAAAACACCTCCCCTACCTATGTGAGTTTAGTGACAATGAAATTTTATCTTCTTATGCAAAGGGTGTTTATAGTTACTACGATATCGAACAAACTGAAGAAATTTTTGCTTTTAAGGGTGCTTATGAAGTTGCTTCTTTGATTGAAAAGTATGATGTTACTCTCTACGAATCTGAAAATTTTGACATACTTAAATATTGCTATGAAAATTATGCTCATATTGTCTATGTCAAAGAATTTATTGAAAGAATGACCGTTGCTTGGGAAGAAAATAATGATATGCATGAATCTATAGATAATTATTATTCCGATGATTTGATTGAAATATCCCTTGATGAACATGATGCTTGCTATTCTTGTGGCCATGATGCCAATATTTATGAAGATGAGTTTGCTATAGTTCCTTACGTTAAACATGAGATTGTTGCTATTGCACCCATACTTGATGGTTCCTTCGATGAAAAGCATGATTGTAATGATGTTATTATAAATTCTCTTAATGACAATTGTGTTAATGATATGCAAAACCTCAATCTTGGGAATGCTAGTTTTTCTATGACTACTATTTGTTGCAATGATCATGATTGGGGTCATTCTTCTTATGATCTTGAAAATTTATTTAAGCCCCATGATGAATATGAGATTGATAATAATTTTTGCAATAATATTGAAAGTGGGTTTGGAAGAGCGTCAACTTTAGATCCCACATATTTTGAGAATGTTCAATCTTATGAAGTTTTTGATAAAAGTGGGTTTGGAGAGGTCATGTCTTTAGTAAATGATAATCCCACTAGTTCGGAAGAGTGTCAACTTTGCATGCATGTGGATCATGTTGAGAATATTTGTCGGGACCCCGATCCTAAGTCACACTGATCTAGCACGGTATTCCCACGGGTGCCACCTTACCTGGCCCGGGACCGTTTGCACCTTTTGGCTCACGTATATGATAGTGTCGCTAGCATCCATATGACAGAGAACCCGGGCCGACATGACTAGTCGTGAACCCAAAGTAGCACTAACTTACAGGGACAGGCATACATGAATCAACCTCGAGCATGTCGGTCAACATCGTATGAATCCGGGCTGTAGCACTGGGCTAACAGGACTCCGGATGTCACCGGGTGACATTTCCCCGAAGGGACAGACACAGGAACGAAGTGAATCACATGCCGGCCAGTCAAATGTTTCGGAGCAGTAGTGCTGGGCTAGCAGGACTCCGATGAACCGGGCTGTAGCGGACTACTATGGCTCATGGAAGCACAAGACTACATTTCCCCATAAGAGAGGCTACCAGAGGTAAACAACTAGGTTGTCGGATCCCACACATAGCAATACACGTTACACGTACGCATGACATGCAGGTATGTGCGGTACAACATGACATCACAACATAACTCAAACTCATATAGATAAAGGCCCAGAAGAGCCACATAGTATTCAATTCAAACAGGGTCTCATGACCCATCATTCAGAGCATACAAGAAACGGAAGCATTACATGTCTGAGTACAGACAACTACAAAGGAAAAGACTAAGAAGCCTGACTATACACGACCCTTCCAAGGGTACAAGATCGTAGCTGGGATACAAGCTACTCGTCGAAGTCACTAGCGTAACCAACTGCAAAACATAAATAAGCAAACATGAGTACAAAGGTACTCAGCAAGTCTTACATCAGAACTATCTACATATGCAACATTATCAAAAAAGGGAGTGGTGGAGTTTTAACAGCAGCAAGCCAGCTTTGACTCAGTGGCTAATCTATACTACAAGTATCAGAAACTTCTTTGAGGTGAGAAGACGCACACGAGTCCACATATTCACCATAACAATACCCCACTATGGATCCGTTCCCGTCTCCCTACGAGAAGGCCATCCATAGCACTCACGCTTATCTTGCGGATTTTAGAGTATCCACTTCAAGTTTTCTATGTACTACATAAGTCCTCCAAGTTTCCATATCCGAGGAAACGGCTATTCGAATAGATAATATTGACCCTGCAGGGGTGTACTTCTTCACACACGCTCTCGCCACTTATAGCCCTGTACACGTCATGTACCTCGACAACCTTCAAGCGGAAGCTGGGCGAGGGTGTTGGCCACGACCTGACTAACCACACAAGTCTCTCGTCCAGGTTTATCGCCTATTCGGGTTCCATCCACAAGGAGATCCGGCCGGGGTGTCGCTCACGGCCCCAAACGATGTGTGCAGGGTTCCCAAGCCCACCATCCGGGTGCCACTTGGTACACCGTGCCACGGTGCCTAGTCTGTCCCAAGCCCGTCCCGTTGGACACCACCTGGTAGACAAGTAGCACTACCTACAAACTCCAGAAACTAGTTGCAACTCCTGGACAGAGATCAAGTGGATTAATAAGCCGAGAGGGGCTGGATAACCAGAACCCAATGTGTGGTAGTAACTGGACTTGGATAACATACACAGAACTCAGTTCTTAGGGACGGCTCAAATGAGACGACCCACCATGTAATCCTACATGGCCTCTCATCGCTACCTTTACCAAAACGTGTTCACACACTTAGCCTTAGCCTTTACCGGTAGGACATGTTCACCACTCCGATTCATTCCCGATGAATCAGACCTGACACAACTCTAAGCATAGCTGGCATAAAGAAAACAAGCAAGGATGAGCAGGCACATCAAGGCTCAAGCAACTCCTACTCATGCTAGTGGTTTTCAACTATTTACTGTGGCAATGACAGGTCATGCAGAGGAATGGGTTCAACTACCACAGCAGAAAGTAGCAGTTTGAATCGTTGTTGTCCTAATGCAGTATAAGGAGCAGGAGCGAGAGAGTGGGATTTATCGAGATGCTCAAGGGGGTTTGCTTGCCTGATAGATCCACGAAGAAGCACTGCTCCTCAGACAGGTACTCGGGACACCTTCCAGAGTAGAACCTATCGAGAGGGGACGGTGCCGGCAATCAATAGACAACCATATGCAACAATATCATGCATGAAGATGACATTTCAAAGATGCTATGATTTGCCCTAATGCATCTACCATCAATTTGGTTGAAGTCCATATGTACCAAGGGTTCATATGCAAACCCCAAATTAAATATATAACATGCCATTATTACGTTTTCACTTATACAGCAAGTATAAGTTGGTTTTTCATGCATGAAACTAGCATAAATGGATTCCTTGCATTTTTCTGATGATTTTTCATATATAATTTATTTCATTCTGAGCTACGGTTTAATTTCTATGATTTTTAGAAGTTTTAACTATTTTCTGAAATTCTCTGAATTATTTAAAATCCAGAAAAACAATTACTACGTCAGCGTGACGTCACAGAGGCGTCAGCAGGGCTGACCAGGTCAAACCTGATGTGTGGGGGCCACACGTCAGTGACACTGGGGTTAACCCCGGGTCAAACCCGCACTGACCAGGGTTTGACTTGGCTCTGGGGCCCACTGTCAGTCTCAGGGGGGGATTAGGCTGTGGAATTAGCGCTAATTAAGCTGCCACATCAGCCTTGCCGGAGTTCGGCCGGCGACGACCAAACCGCGCGGCAGTGCTTCGCCGGAATGCGCTACAGGCGGCGGGTGGACGCGCGAAGGCCACCAGAAGATAGCCCGCACACGCCCGCATCTAGCTGGCTGCTCGGGAGGCCGCGGGGTCGCCGGAAACAACGGCCACGACCATGGAGGCGGCGGACGGAGTTCGGTGATGCACAGGCACGGGGCTACGGAGCACGAGGAGCCCGACTGGGGTTGTCTACGGCTTCCTAGCGTAACCAGGAGCATGACCATGCGCTCGGGTGCGACTACCGCGAACTAAAGGGACGGCAGCGAAGAGGACGCCGGCGGTGAGCTCACGGCATGGTGGGGACCGGAGCTAGCGAGCATAAATGAGAGAGGGAGGAGACGGGATCAACGCGGAAGCTCACAGAGAGGCTACCGGAGGGGTCGGCAGGCGCGGGGACGGCCGGTGGGCAGCGAATCGACGCCGAGGATCTCCGGGCACCGAGGTTGAAGAAGACGTCGGGGACGATGTTGTGGTGCTTCCCCGGTTGCTTGGCTCGGCGTGGATGAAGAAGACGACGGTGCAGAGCTCGAGGTCTCATCGGCAGGTAGTGGGGTGGCCGGTGGCCATGTCTACGGCGAGCGGCGGTCTCGGGTGTGCTTGGCGGCGCGAGGAAGAGGGGCCAGAGGAAGGGGACGAGGCAAAGGAAGGAGGGGAAAGTGAGAGGGGGTCGTCCTCATCTCCTGGGCGTGCAGGTGGACTCGAGGGAGGATAGCCACCGCGAAGCAGGAGGTGGCGCGCTCGGCCGCGTGCGAGGTCTCTCCCTCTGCCTAATGGTAGAGGTTGAAGATGACTGGCAAGCCGCCAGGTGGGCTGGGCCGGCCAGTGGGCCGCCAGGTAAGTGGCCTGGGTAGGTGTTTTTCTTATTTCCTGTTTTCTTTTTCTATTTCTGACATTTGTTTTGTATCCAAAAGAAATGTTAAAACATTTCCATAAATGCTGAAAATAATTGTGGCATCTAGATATAATATTCTAGAGGCCCTCACCAATTCCCAACATTTTTGGAGCCATTAAAATATTTATATAATTTAAATAGCTCCAAATCAAATATTTATGCATTGATTCAAAAATCCAAGATGTGTAGCAAAAATGTGCATCACCTCTGGTTGTTGTTTGCAACATTATCCAAAGAGCATGAACATTTTTGAATAGCATTTTGGATTCATTGGAAATCCATTTTAAAGTTGAACCTATTGGGAAAAAACTTTGGTGCTAGGGTTTGCAACATCCCCATTTCAATTTCATTTGAAATTAAAACATGATGCACCAAGCAAGCCAAGGACCATACCAGAACTAGGGATGTGACAACTCGCCCCCACTCGAAAAAATCTCGTCCCGAGATTCAGGAGTTGGCGGAAAGAAAGCGGGGTACTCAAGTCGAAGACGATCTTCTCGCTCCCAAGTAGCTTCTCTCTCGGAATGATGAGACCATTGAACCTTGAGAAACTTGATGTTATGACGTCGAGTGACACGCTCTGCTTGATCCAGAATGCTAACGGGGTACTCTCGATAAGTGAGGTTATCTTGGAGATCAAGCGTTTCGTGGTCCACTCCACGGATGGGATCCGAGAAGCAACGCCTGAGTTGAGAGACGTGGAAGACATCATGAACTCGAGAAAGATGTGGGGGTAGTTCCAACAGGTAGGCAACCTCTCCTCGTTTAGCGAGAATGCGAAAAGGACCAATGTAGCGAGGAGCCAACTTGCCCTTGATACCGAAACGATGGGTACCCTTCAAAGGAGTAACCCGAAGGTAAGCCTTGTCACCAACTTCATAAGCCACTTCCTTATGACGACGGTCATACTGGCTCTTTTGATGAGATTGGGCTGTTTTAAAATTCTCTCGAATGATGCGAACTTGATCTTCTGCCTCCTGGATCATATCCGGTCCAAAGAATTGTCTTTCACCGGTTTCTGACCAGTTCAAAGGTGTTCGACATGTTCGTCCATACAGAATCTCGAAGGGTGCTTTCTTAAGACTGGATTGGTAGCTATTGTTATAAGCAAACTCGGCAAAGGGAAGACATTTCTCCCAATCCATACCGAATCAGATAACGCAAGCTCTAAGTATGTCTTCGAGAATTTGGTTGACCCTTTCCACCTGACCACTTGACTGAGGGTGGAAAGCGGTACTGAAGGAGAGATGGGTGCCCATGGCAGTTTGGAAACTTTCCCAGAAATGAGAGGTGAAAAGACTGCCATGGTCTGAATTGATCTCTAGTGGAACACCATGGAGTGACACTATTCGGGAGATATATAAGTCAGCGAGCTGACTAGCAGTGATACTCTCTCGAACAGGTAGGAAGTGAGCCACTTTGGAGAGACGATCAATGACTACGAAGATAGCATTATTTCCTTTCTTGGTCCTGGGAAAGCCGGTGATGAAGTCCATACCAACTTTGTCCCATTTCCACTTGGGAATAGCTAAAGGTTGAAGCATGCCAGCAGGTCTCTGATGCTCTGCCTTAACGCGATGACAAACGTCACAGTTGGCAATAAATCGAGCGATTTCTCTCTTCATCCTAGTCCACCAGAACCTCTGGCGTAGGTCCTGATTCATCTTTGTACTACCGGGATGAATCGTGAGAGGTTATTCATGGGTCTCCTTAAGGATCAGTTGCTGCATCTGTTGACATTTGGGAACCACCAAACGGTTTCCAAAGTAAACAACACCTCATTCATCCATAGAGAAACAGTTGGCAACTCCCTTGGAAATATTCTTCTTGATTCGGGAGATTCCCGTATCATGCTTCTGAGCCTCTATGATCTGATCCGTAAGGGTAGGTTTCGCCACCAAGGTAGAAAGGGAACCACGAGGAGCTATGTGAAGGTTAAGCTTACAAAATTCCTCATGGAGGGGTGGTTGACATTGTTGCAACATGAGGTTGTTGCAATAGGATTTACGACTCAAAGCATCAGCAATGACATTGGCTTTGCCTGGGGTGTAGGTGACTCCTAAGTCGTAATCCGAGATCAACTCCAACCAATGTCTCTGTGTGAGATTCAGATCCGGTTGGGTGAACATATATTTGAGACTCTGATGATCAGTGTAGATTTCGCAACGGTTACCAAGAAGGTAATGTCGCCAAGTCTTAAGTGCATAGACTACGGCTGCAAGCTCTAGATCATGTGTAGGATAATTCTCCTCATGTGGATGCAACTGTCGAGATGCATAGGCAATCACATGACGATCCTGCATAAGAATGCAACCTAGTCCTTGACGCGAATCATCGCAATAGATAACAAAGTCCTTAGTGAAATCCGGTGGCACGAGTATGGGCGCAGAAGTCAGGCGTCTTTTCAGTTCCTGAAAACTATGCTCACACTGTGGGGTCCACTCAAACCTTTTATCTTTCTTGAGAAGCTCCGTGAGGGGTTTGGCCACTTTGGAGAAGTTTTCAACGAAGCGGCGACAATAACTGGCTAGACCAAGGAAACTCCTAACTTGTTAGACTGATTCGGGTGGAGTCCAATCGAGAACGGCTTTGACTCTCTCGGGATTGACAACAATGCCCTTACCGGAGATCACGTGGCCTAGATAGGTCACTTCTGGCAACCAAAATTCACACTTGGAGAACTTGGCATAAAGACGATGCTCTCCGAGTTTTTCTAACACAAGCCTAAGATGTTCGGCATGCTCTTCCTCGTTCTTCGAGTAAATAAGAATATCATCGAGATAAACCACGACGAACTTATCTAAGTACTCCATAAAGATCGAGTTCATGAAGCGGGAGAAAGTAGCTGGAGCATTGGTTAGGCCGAAAGACATCACGGTGTACTCGTATTGACCATAACGAGTGACAAAGGCCGTTTTGGGGATGTCTCCGTTTCTGATCTTGATTTGGTGGTAGCCTAACCTTAAATCCATCTTGGAGAAGACTGAGGATCCAGCGAGCTGATCATACAGGTCGTTGATCCTGGGGAGCGGATACTTGTTCTTTATCATGACCAAATTAATGGGACGATAATCTACAACCATCCGATCCGTACCATCCTTCTTCTTGACGAAGAGGACAGGACAAGCCCAAGGAGAAGAACTGGGATGGATGAAACCCTTTTGCAAGGACTCATCAAGTTGTTTCTTAAGCTCGGGTAACTCCAAAGGTGCCATCTTGTATGGTCTCCTAGAGATTGGAACAGTTCCTGGGATAAGTTCTACGACAAACTCTACATCTCTGTTAGGTGGGACACCTAGCAGTTCATCTGGAAAAAAACATCCGGGAAGTCACGGACTATCGGAATATCTTCAAGGTCTGGAAGAGGGCTGGCATTAAGAGAATAGAGTTGACGCCTTGCAACTCTAGTGGAGACAGTGACTATTTTGCCAGATGGATGTGTAAGTTGAATAGATCTAGTGTGGCAATCGATCTTGGCATGATGAGCTGTCATCCAGTCCATACCCAAGATGATGTTAATATCTGCGGACTTGAGAGATATCAAAGAAGCAAGGAAAACCAGTCTGTCAACAAGGATTTCATTACCATGGCTTACCTTGGAGGTTTGCCATTTGGAACCAGGAGTCTGGATTATTAGTGGAGTTGGCATATCACAAAATGACATGTCGTGCAACCGAGCGTAACCTTCGGATATGAAGGAGTGGGATGCTCCAGTATCGAACAGAACAAAAGCTGGGTGACAATTGACAAGAAGCGTACCCAGTACAACGTCGGGATCATGTTGAACTTCTGAAGCTGAGACATGGTGCACACATGCTCGTTCAATGGAGGTTGGCTTGGTACTGATCATCTTGCCTGATGGCTTTTCATGGCCAACAGACCTCTCAGACTGGGATGGAGTATAACTAGACTGAGGGCAGTCACGTGCGTAGTGCCCTGTTCTCTGCAGGTGAAGCAAGTTCCTGAGGTAGGACGTGGACCTACATTGGCAAGTGGTCTACTAATAGGCCTGGGTGGAGCACATTGCTGAGTTGGGTGAGGCGCCACATCGGATGGCCTCGGTGCATATCCAGGTGGAAGAGCTGAGTTCGGAATCCAAATCCGTCGCTTCTGAGAGCCAGAGCGGGAGGAAGAACCTAGATCGCGGTTGTGCTTACAAGACTCCTTGTAAGTGAGTTGAGCTGTCTCTGCATTAATGGCCTTGTTCACAAGAGCCTGGAAAGTATCACAGTGATGCAGGTGGAGATCACGACGCAACTTAGGGTTGAGACCCTTTCGGAACCTAGCCTGCTTCTTAATGTCCGTGGACACTTCTTCTGTAGCATAGCGGGCGAGGCTTCCAAACTCTCTACTGTAAGCATCAACAGGCAGCTTAGCCTGGGTAAAACTACAGAGCTCTTCCCTCTTGCGGTTAATGAGAGCCTGAGGAATGTGGTGCTCACGAAAAGCCTCGGTGAAATCCCTCCAGGTAGGAATCTGACCAGCTGGAAGCATAGCCTCATAGTTCTACCACCAAATACTAGTAGGACCTTCCAGGTGATAGGTAGCATAGGTGACCTTGTCACCTTCAGCCATGTTCGTAGAAAGCAACTTGTGAGTGATGCTCCGGAGCCAGTCATCCGCATCGAGTGGCTCAATGGAATGATGGAAGGTGGGTGGTTTTAGACCAATGAAGTCGGTGATGGAAACCAACTTCTTACACTGATGTGCGGTGTTCTGCTCAATCTGTGCCAGCAAGCGGTTAGTCTCATGCTTGTTCCTCTCGGATGCTAACAAGAACTCTGCCATCAAAGGCTGGTCAGGAGGATCCTCATCCCTACCATCTTCGTGGTTCTTGCTATGAGCAACTGAACCTCGATTAGCAGACGACATCCTGGCACAGAAACCAAGGAAACAAGGATGGAATTAGCATTGACATAGGGATGCGGAATGTAATGCAAAAGCATTGGAAATTCTTGAAATCCTAGGACAATTTCGGCAGCATAACAGCTGTAAATTCTCAAAAGGATTTTTGAGACATTCATCAAAGGAATAGCATAATCAATCAACATCATAATATCAAGGTTCTGGGTCAAACTGAGGACACACGGAAGTAGCAGAACTATAAGGAGACACAACCCAACAATCCTAAGACTTTACGGTTTAGTAACACGTCATCCTGAGAGATAGAGGAGAAGCCTAGGCCTTAACCCTCGTAGAAAAGAAGAGGCTAACTCAGAAAGAATGACATGAGGTAAAGGAGTAAAAAGAGCCTTACGTTCCCTTCCACAATCAATTCCATTATATAACTAAAGCATTTCTAGACTCAACTTCGACCAGTTTGGCTTGGTAATCCTACAGTCAGTCAGGCTCTGATACCAACGCTGTCGGGACCCCGATCCTAAGTCACACCGATCTAGCATTTAACACTTCATATCACCTTGCGGCCTCACGCACGGTATTCCCACGGGTGCCACCTTACCTGGCCCGGGACCGTTTGCGCCTTTTGGCTCACGTATATGATAGTGTCACTAGCATCCATATGACAGAGAACCCGGGCCGACATGACTAGTTGTGAACCCAAAGTAGCACTAACTTACAGGGACAGGCATACATGAATCAACCTCGAGCATGTCGGTCAACAGCGTATGAATCCGGGCTGTAGCACTGGGCTAACAGGACTCCGGATGTCACCGTGTGACATTTCCCCGAAGGGACAGACACAGGAACGAAGTGAATCACATGCCGGCCAGTCAAATGTTTCGGAGCAGTAGTGCTGGGCTAGCAGGACTCCGGTGAACCGGGCTGTAGCGGACTACTATGGCTCATGGAAGCACAAGACTACATTTCCCCATAAGAGAGGCTACCAGAGGTAAACAACTAGGTTGTCGGATCCCACACATAGCAATACACGTTACACGTACGCATGACATGCAGGTATGTGCGGTACAACATGGCATCACAACATAACTCAAACTCATATAGATAAAGGCCCAGAAGAGCCACATAGTATTCAATTCAAACAGGGGTCTCATGACCCATCATTCAAAGCATACAAGCAACGGAAGCATTACATGTCTGAGTACAGACAACTACAAAGGAAAAGACTAAGACGCCTGACTATACACAACCCTTCCAAGGGTACAAGATCGTAGCTGGGATACAAGCTACTCGCGAAATCACTAGCGTAACTGACTGCAAAACATAAATAAGCAAACATGACTACAAAGGTACTAAGCAAGTCTTACATCAGAACTATCTACATATGCAACATTATCAACAAAGGGGGTGGTGGAGTTTTAACAGCAGCAAGCCAGCTTTGACTCAGTGGCTAATCTATACTACGAGTATCAGAAACTTCTTTGAGGTGAGAAGACGCACACGAGTCCACATATTCACCATAACAATACCCCACTATGGATCCGTTCCCGTCTCCCTACGAGGAGGCCATCCATAGCAATCACGCTTATCTTGCGGATTTTAGAGTATCCACTTCAAGTTGTCTATGTACTACATAAGTCCTCCAAGTTTCCATATCCGAGGAAACGGCTATTCGAATAGATAATATTGACCCTGCAGGGGTGTACTTCTTCACACACGCTCTCGCCACTTATAGCCCTATACACGTCATGTACCTCGACAACCTTCAAGCGGAAGCCGGGCGAGGGTGTCGGCCACGACCTGACTAACCACACAAGTCTCTCATCCAGGTTTATCGCCTATTCGGGTTCCATCCGCAAGGAGATCCGGCCGGGGTGTCTCTCACGGCCCCAAACGATGTGTGCAGGGTTCCCAAGCCCACCATCTGGGTGCCACTTGGTACACCGTGCCACGGTGCCTAGTCTGTCCCAAGCCCGTCCCGTCGGACACCACCTGGTAGACAAGTAGCACTACCTACAAACGCCAGAAACTAGTTGCAACTCCTGGACAGAGATCAAGTGGATTAATAAGCCGAGAGGGGCCGGATAACTGGAACCCAATGTGTGGTACTAACTGGACTTGGATAACATACACAGAACTCAGTGCTTAGGGACGGCTCAAATGAGACAACCCACCATGTACTCCTACATGGCCTCTCATCGCTACCTTTACCAAAACATGTTCACACACCTAGCCTTTACCGGTAGGACATGTTCACCACTCCGATTCATTCCCGATGAATCAGACCTGACACAACTCTAAGCATAGCTGGCATAAAGGAAACAAGCATGGATGAGCAGGCACATCAAGGCTCAAGCAACTCCTACTCATGCTAGTGGGTTTCAACTATTTACTGTGGCAATGACAGGTCATGCAGAGGAATGGGTTCAACTACCGCAGCAGAAAGTAGCAGTTTGAATCGTTGTTGTCCTAATGCAGTATAAGGAGCGGGAGAGAGAGAGTGGGATTTATCGAGATGCTCAAGGGGGTTTGCTTTCCTGATAGATCCACAAAGAAGCACTGCTCCTCAGACAGGTACTCGGGACACCTTCCAGAGTAGAACCTATCGAGAGGGGACGGTGCCGGCAATCAATAAACAACCATATGCAACAATATGATGCATGAAGATGACATTTCAAAGATGCTATGATTTTCCCTAATGCATCTAGCATCAATTTGGTTGAAGTCCATATGTACCAAGGGTTCATATGCAAACCCCAAATTAAATATATAACATGCCATTATTACGTTTTCACTTATACATCAAGTATAAGTTGGTTTTTCATGCATGAAACTAGCATAAATGGATTCCTTGCATTTTTCTGATGATTTTTGATATATAATTTATTTCATTCTGAGCTACAGTTTAATTTCTATGATTTTTAGAAGTTTTAACTATTTCCTGAAATTCTCTGAATTATTTAAAATCCAGAAAAACAATTACTGCGTCAGCGTGACGTCACAGAGGCGTCAGCAGGGATGACCAGGTCAAACCTGAAGTGTGGGGGCCACACGTCAGTGACACTGGGTTAACCCCGAGTCAAACCCGCACTGACCAGGGTTTGACTTGGCTCTGGGGCCCACTGTCAGTCTCAGGGGGGCATTAGGCTGTGGAATTAGTGCTAATTAAGCTGCCACGTCAGCCTCGCCGGAGTTCGGCCGGCGACGACCAAACCGCGCGGCAGTGCTTCGCCGGAATGCGCTACAGGCTGCGGGTGGACGCGCGAAGGCCACCAAAAGATAGCCCGCACACGCCCGCATCTAGCTGGCTGCTCGGTAGGCCGCGGGGTCGCCGAAAACGACGGCCACGACCATGGAGGCGGCGGCCGGAGTTCAGTGGTGCACAGGCACGGGGCTATGGAGCACGAGGAGCCCTACTGGGGTTGTCTACGGCTTCCTGGCGTAACCAGGAGCACGACCGTGCACTCGGGTGCGACTACCGCGAACTAAAGCGACGACGGCGAAGAGGACGCCGACGGTGAGCTCACGGCATGGTGGGGACCGGAGCTAGCGAGCATAAACGAGAGGGAGATGGGTTCGACGCGGAAGCTCACAGAGAGGCTACCGGAGGAGTCGGCGGGCACGGGGACGACCGGTGGGCAGCGAATCGACGCTCAGGATCTCCGGGCACCGAGGTTGAAGAAGACATCGGGGACGATGTTGTGGTGCTTGCCCGGTTGCTTGGCTCGGCGTGGATGAAGAAGACGACGGTGCGGAGCTCGAGGTCTCATCGGCAGGTAGTGGGGTGGCCGGTGGCCATGTCTACGGCGATCGGCGATCTTGGGTGTGCTCGGCGGCACGAGGAAGAGGGGCCAGAGGAAGGGGAGGAGGTAGAGGAAGGAGGGGAAAGTGAGAGGGGGTCGTCCTCATCTCCTGGGCGTGCAGGTGGACTCGGGGGAGGATAGCCAGCGTGAAGCAGGAGGTGGCGCGCTCGGCCGCGTGCGAGGTCTCTCCCTCTGCCTACTGGCAGAGGTTGAAGATGACTGGCAAGCCGCCAGGTGGGCTGGGCCGGCCAGTGGGCTGCCAGGTAAGTGGCCTGGGTAGGTGTTTTTCTTCTTTCCTGTTTCCTTTTTCTATTTCTGACATTTGTTTTGTATCCAAAAGAAATGTTAAAACATTTCCATAAATGCTGAAAATAATTGTGGCATCTAGATATAATATTCTAGAGGCCCTCACCAATTCCCAACATTTTTGGAGCCATTAAAATATTTATATAATTTATATAGCTCCAAATCAAATATTTATGCATTGATTCAAAAATCCAAGATGTGTAGCAAAAATGTGCATCACCTCTGGTTGTTGTTTGCAACATTATCCAAAGAGCATGAACATTTTTGAATAGCATTTTGGGTTCATTGAAAATCCATTTTAAAGTTGAACCTATTGGGAAAAAACTTTGGTGCTAGGGTTTGCAACATCCCCATTTCAATTTCATTTGAAATTAAAACATGATGCACCAAGCAAGCCTAGGACCATACTAGAACTAGGGATGTGACAATATTTTATGTGATAGCTATTTTGTTGAATTTCCTTATGATCCCACATGTAATTATTATGAGAGAGGAAAATATGATTGTAGAAATTTTCATGTTACTAAATTACCTCTCGTTATGTTAGATTGCTATTGTTTCTTTCCGCTTCCTTGCATATGCTAGTTTTTGCTTGATATGATAATTTGTTTGCCTATAAGATGCCTATGCATAGGAAGTATGTTAGACTTAGATGTGTTTGCCACATGTTTCATGATGCTCTCTTTGTGATTCAATTCTTGTCTTTCATGTGAGCATCATCGAAATTATCAATGCCTAGCTAGGGGCGTTAAACGATAGCGCTTGTTGGGAGGCAACCCAATTTTATTTTTGTTTCTTTCTCTCTGTACCTGTTTAATAATAAATAATTCATCTAGCTTCTATTTAGATGTGGCTTATGTTTTTAATTAGTGTTTGTGCCAAGTAGAACCTTTGGGAAGACTTGGGGGAAGTCTTTTGCGATCTTGCTGTAAAAAACTGAAACTTTAGCAGTCACGAGATTTGCTGCCATTATTTACTGGAGAGTGAGATTAGGTTGATTCTTTTTGAAGATGATTAATAGAAAAATTCCTGACGTCCACCAATTTATTTGATAATTTTTGGGGTCACATAAGTATTCGAAACCTACAGATTACTACAGACTGTTCTGTTTTTGACAGATTCTGTTTTTCGCGTGTTGTTTGCTTATTTTGATGAATCTATGGCTAGTATCGGGGGGTATGAACCATAGAGAAGTTGGAATATAGTAGGATTAACACCGATATAAATAAAGAATGAGTTCATTACAGTACCTTGAAGTGGTGGTTTGCTTTCTTATACTAACGGAGCTCATGAGATTTTCTGTTGAGTTTTGTGTTGTGAAGTTTTCAAGTTTTGGGTAAAGATTTGATGGATTTTGGAACAAGGAGTGGCAAGAGCCTAAGCTTAGGGATGCCCCAGGCACCCCAAGGTAAAATTCAAGGACAACCAAAATGCTAAGCTTGGGGATGCCCCGGAAGGCATCCCCTCTTTTGTCTTCTTCCATCGGTAACTTTACTTGATGCTATATTTTATTCATCACATGATATGTGTTTTGCTTGGGGCGTCTTGTATGATTTGAGTCTTTGATTTTTAGTTTACCACAATAATCCTTGCTGTACACACCTTTTGGAGAGACACACATGAATCGGAATTTATTAGAATACTCTATGTGCTTCACTTATATCTTTTGAGCTAGATAATTTTGCTCTAGTGCTTCACTTATACTTTAAGAGCACGGTGGTGGTTTTTATTTTATAGAAATTATTGATCTCTCATTCTTCACTTATATTATTTTGAGAGTCTTTTATAACAGCATGGTAATTTGCTTTGGCTATAAAATTAGTCCTAATATGATAGGCATCCAAGATGAGTATAATAAAAACTTTCATAAAAAGTGCATTGAATACTATGAGAAGTTTGATACTTGATGATTGTTTTGAGATATGAAAATGGTGATATTAGAGTCATGCTAGTTGAGTAGTTGTGAATTTGATAAATACTTGTTCTAAAGTTTGTGATTTCCGTAGCATGCACGGATGGTGAACCGTTATGTGATGAAGTCGGAGCATGATTTATTTATTGATTGTCTTCCTTACGAGTGGCGGTCGGGGACGAGCGATGGTCTTTTCCTACCAATCTATCCCCCTAGGAGCATGCGCATAGTACTTTGTTTAGATAACTAATAGATTTTTGCAATAAGTATGTGAGTTCTTTATGACTAATGTTGAGTCCATGGATTATACACACTCTCACCCTTCCACCATTGCTAGCCTCTCTAGTACCGCGCAACTTTCACCGATACCATAAACCCACCATATACCTTCCTCAAAACAGCCACCATACCTACCTATTATGGCATTTTCATAGCCATTCCGAGATATATTGCCATGCAACTTACCACCATTCCGTTTGTTATGACACGTTTCATCATTGTCATATTGCTTTGCATGGTCATGTAGTTGACATCGTATTTGTGGCAAAGCCACCATCATAATTCTTTCATACATATCACTCATGAGTCATTGCACATCCCGGTACACCGCCGGAGGCATTCACATATAGTCATATTTTGTTCTAAGTATCGAGTTGTAATTCTTGAGTTGTAAGTAAATAAAAGTGTGATGATCATCATTATTAGAGCATTGTCCCATGCGAGGAAAGGATGATGGAGACTATGATTCCTCCACAAGTCGGGATGAGACACCGGACGAAAAGAAAAAAAAGGGGGCAAAAAAAGAGAGAAAAAGGCCCAAATAAAAAATGAGAGAAAAAAGAGAAGGGACAATGCTACTATCCTTTTACCACACTTGTGCTTCAAAGTAGCACCATGATCTTCATGATAGAGAGTCTCCTATGTTGTCACTTTCATATACTAGTGGGAATTTTACATTATAGAACTTGTCTTGTATATTCCAATGATGGGC
Source organism: Triticum urartu (assembly GCF_056163025.1). NCBI lineage: Eukaryota > Viridiplantae > Streptophyta > Magnoliopsida > Poales > Poaceae > Triticum > Triticum urartu. The sequence goes on along the minus strand of NC_141878.1, from coordinate 186,929,405 downwards.
TTCCTCAAAATGCCCTAGGTCTTCGTAAGCAAGCGAGTTGGATGCACAGCCACTTAGTTTCTTTTGTTGAGCTTTCATACACTTATAGCTCTAGTGCATCCATTGCATGGCTATCCCTACTCACTCACATTGATATCTACTGATGGGCATCTCCATAGCCCATTGATACGCCTAGTTGATGTGAGACTATCTTCTCCTTTTTGTCTTCTCCACAACCACCATTCTATTCCACCTATAGTGCTATGTTCATGGCTCACGCTCATGTATTGCGTGAAGATTGAAAAAGTTTGAGAACATAAAAAGTATGAAACAATTGCTTGGCTTGTCATCGGGGTTGTGCATGATTTAATATTTTGTGTGGTGAAGGTAGAGCATAGCCAGACTATATGATTTTATAGGGATAGCTTTCTTTGGCCATGTTATTTTGAGAAGACATGATTGCTTTGTTAGTATGCTTGAAGTATTATTATTTTTATGTCAATATTAAACTTTTCTCTTGAATCTTCGGATCTGAACATTCATGCCACAATAAAGAAAATTACATTGAGAATTATGCTAGGTAGCATTCCACATAAAAAATTCTGTTTTTATCATTTACCTACTCGAGGACGAGCAGGAGTTAAGCTTGGGGATGCCTATAATTTCTGATTGTTCCATGCTATTATATTATCTGTTTTGGATGTTTAATGGGCTTTAATATACCTTTTTATATTATTTTTGGAACTAACCTACTAACCAAAGGCCCAGTGCAAATTGCTGTTTTTTTGCCTATTTCAGTGTTTCGTAGAAAAGGAATATCAAACGGAATCCAAACGGAATGAAACCTTCGGGGGAGTTATTTTTGGAACAAACGTGATCCAGGAGACTTGGAGTGGACGTCAAGAAAGAAGCAAGGAGGCCACGAGGCAGGAGGACGCACCCAGGGGGTAGGCGCCCCCACCCTCGTGGGCCCCTCGCAGCTCCACCGACATACTTCTTCCTCCTATATATACCCATATACCCCGAAAACATCCAGGAGCACCACGAAACCCTATTTCCACTGCCGCAACCTTCTATACCCGTGAGATCCCATCTTGGGGCCTTTTCCGACGCTCCATCGGAGGGGGAATCGATCACGGAGGGCTTCTATATCAACACCATAGCCTCTCCGATGATGTGTGAGTAGTTTACCACAGACCTTCGGTTCCATAGTTATTAGCTAGATGGCTTCTTCTCTCTCTCTTTGGATCTCAATACAAAGTTCTCCTCGATTCTCTTGGAGATCTATTCGATGTAATTCTTTTTGCGGTGTGTTTGTCGAGATCCGATGAATTGTGGGTTTATGATCAAGATTGTCTATGAACAACGTTTGATTCTTCTCTAAAATCTCTTATGCATGATTTAATATCTTTGCAAGTCTCTTCGAATTATCAATTTGGTTTGGCATACTAGACTGATCTTTCTTGCAATGGGAGAAGTGCTTAGCTTTGGGTTCAATCTTGTGGTGTCCTTTCCCAGTGACAGCAGGGGCAGCAAGGCACGTATTTTATTGTTGCCATCGAGGATAAAAAGATGGGGTTTATATCATATTGCTTGAGTTTATCCCTCTACATCATGTCATCTTGCCTAATCCGTTACTCTGTTCTTATGAACTTAATACTCTAGATGCATGCTGGATAGCAGTCGATGTGTGGAGTAATAGTAGTAGATGCAGAATTGTTTTGGTCTACTTGTCGCGGACGTGATGCCTATATACATGATCATGCCTAGATATTCTCATAACTATGCGCTTTTCTATCAATTGCTCGACAGTAATTTGTTCGCCCACCGTAGAATTTGCTATCTTGAGAGAAGCCACTAGTGAAACCTATGGCCCCCGGGTCTATCTTCCATCATATTATTTTCCTATTTACTTACTATTTCCATAGTTGGTTTGTAATCTTTATTTTCCAATCTATATAATAAAAATACCAAAACTATTTATCTTATCATCTCTATTAGATCTCACTTTCGTAAGTGACCGTGAAGGGGTTGACACCCCCTTTATTGTGTTGGTTGCGTGGTTCTTGTTTGTTTGTGCAGGTACTAGGGACATGCGTGTTACCTCCCACTGGATTGATACCTTGGTTCTCAAAAATTGAGGGAAATACTTGCGCTACGGTGCTGCATCACCCTTTCCTCTTGAAGGGAAAAGCAACGCAAGCTCAATAGGTAGCACTACACTCTTCCCACCTGTCGATGATGTCCATGGCGGACATCATGCCCGACAGGTGTTCGGTCAAATGCCATTGATCGTATTTTCAAATGTCTTGTCGTATGGTGGGGTACTAAACCTTAGAGTATGAGTTGTTGTGCCATGTGTGGTTGGTCGTATCTGCTGATTTCATAGGTATGAGCAAGGGGGTTCTTCTAGTAGCGCATGCATCATTTGTCACACGCCAACGCACATTCCGTTGTACGATATGCACATCATCCATGAACACAATGTGAAGTCGTTATCGTATCGATGATACGCCATCTAGACCACTGTCACCAAGTTTTGTAACGCAATTAATCGGCTAGAGGCAAGGTGGCCATTGTGTGCGAGAGCGGGGGAGATCGTAACTTTTGCTTCTTATTGCTCGACTAGTTGATTGAATCATTCATTCACTCAATGTTGCTCTATATATTGTGTAGCTTGTATGCGCTGCCTGATGTACCACATGATAGTGGAGCGGTCATTTTCGCGCATACATTGTTGGATGAAGCTGAAGGGGGCAGTACATGTGGGGCGACATGGTCCGTTCATGACCACATCCGGTTAATCTCGTTGAATTTGAACTATTTCTCATTGAATTTGAACCTCTGTTGTGCTAGACTTATTTGCATGCTATATATGGATGATTTATTTATTTTCTATCGAACTTTGATGAATTCCATTGAGTTTGATGAATTTCGTCTGATTTATTAAAACCCGACTTGAAATGTATACAGATAGCGTTGGATGGTCGGCTCCCGCATCCGTGCCCGCGGATTGGTCCCCTACCCACGAATGGATGCAGGAGGAATTTTGGGGGTGAGAGTTAGAGCATCTATAGCTGTCGTATTCGAGGCACCGCAGACCCTAGATAGATTCGAACTTTGGGGTGCGTGTGCAGAACTCAACCTCCCCAGTCTGCCTACCCGTCGATCTCACGGCCTAGCTCAATGAACTGGAAGGAAATGGAACAAGGAAATTTAGCCAGGTTCGAGCCACCTGTCGTGTAATACCCTACTCCTGCTTTGTGGTGGATTGGCCTCGAGGTGGGCTGAGGATGAACTAGTACAGTGGGAGAACAACCTCAGGAGGTGTGCTCTTGTGCTGGTGAGGGAGAGGATGCTCTGAATGATTTGTCCCTTCTATGGTGGTGGCTTGGTTATATTTATAGTGGCCTTGGTCCTATTCCCCCAAAATGAAGGCGGGAAGGGATCCCACAATGGCCAAATTCGAAGGGAGACAACTAGTACATCTTATCCTGACGAAAGGTGGTCTACGCCTGCAAAGCTTTTGGTCATGATGCCATGGTGGGCTTGGCGATGACCTCCATCCTGCCGTCCTGGCGGTCTTGGTCTTGTTGCATGGAAATGGAACCTTTGGTTGATTCCTCGGGACTCCGCGCCTGCGCTTGCCTCTTTAGCACCAAAGAGGAAACTACTGCATTGCGCCCGCTGGTGCCCGCCTGACCTTGGTCATCATTGCTTGCTTCATCCCAACCTCATGAGGTGAGGGCTCGCATAGAAATCTCATCTCCAAAGGAGCTGGCCTGAGGAGGCTGCCCCTTCTGGAGGTCTTGGCATCGTCCGCCTCGCGAGGCTTGGCCCCTCGCGAGGGTCTTGTGTTGTTGGTGCTAAAGGTGGGCCATACAAGGCGGTCAATGGAGCCATGCCGTGGGCTGCAGGCAGGCAAGTTTGGGTACCCCGGTTCCCAGAACACTAACAGTAGCCCCCGGGCCCAAGGCGCGCTTGAACTTGGCTTCGAGGCGAAGCACTGCACGCCCCAATCGCATATGGCCTCGTTCGACGCATGGCACTTGATGGGACGTGGGCGTCTCTACTTCCCCATGCAGCCTCGGCAACTGTCCTGGGCTGACAAAAGGCTGGCGCCTACCGCTGAGCCTTCACTGCCTCCCCTTCGTCATGCTTCAGATCCCCTTCTTTCCCTGCTCAGAGCGCCTCCAGATCTGCCAACTTCTCCCCGGAATTGACGCTGATGGCGACCGAGAAAGCGAAGTCCGCAGCTCCTACTGCGCGCCCGGCCTCCTCGCCCGAGCCAGCCCTCAGTACATCCACCATCACTAAGGAGAAGCATCTTGCCTCCGTGCTCCCGCTGACGGCGAGTGAAGCTAGTGAGAGACAGGAGACAGTGCTCCGAGTTGGCTCCGCTGATCCGGAAACCTTGGGGGAAGCCTTCTACCCCTTCTTCTTGCACAACGTCTTTGCTGGGCTCGTCCCCCTTCTCCAAGTTCTTCTTCGCCATTCTCAACCATTACCAGATCCAAACCCTTCATCTTCATCCCAACTCCATCCTCCTCTTGTCAATCTTTCCTTCTACTGCGATGCGTTTGTGGGGGTGGCGCCCTCTGTTGCGCTATTCCGTCACTTCTTCTACCTTTAATTGGATGGGCAGCACCGAGTGCTCCGGGTGCGTCTGCTTCGTCGCATCTCATGGCAGCAACACAATCTCGAGGGCCGGGAAGAAGGTGGAGGACTTCCGGCACAAGTGGATCTTCATGGACGCTAAGCGCTCTCACACTCGGCTGGAGCTGCCGACCGCGCTACTGGCGAAGCTGGACCGGTGGGCTCACGAGAAGCTCACCGACCCCCAGGTGGAGCTACTGCTGGAGAAGATGACGACCGACCTGAAGGTGGAGAGGATGACAGGGCCCCTGCTCGTTAGGGAGGTCCTCACGCAGCGCCTAGCTCTGCTCCAGGCGCACTCGCGCCCTCTGTTGAGCCTCAAGGACGCGAAAGACGAACTCCAACTGCGCCCGAGTGACCTATTCGACGAGGAGCTAAGAAAGGCCATGCGCCCCTTGCTCGAGAAGGACCCGGCGCCCTCCCGGTGTCCTATCTCCCACTGTACCGCTTCGACGGCGGGTCGCAGGTCACTGCTGCCATGCCCATCTTCGATGAGCGGGGGCTCGTGCCGCTGAAGCCTCCCCAGCCCCCTAGCTCCCCCGTGCCGGTATCCTCCAGCGAGCATTCCGGGAAGGGGAGGGAGTCGGAGGTGACCTTGGAGGGGGTGGGGGAGACCTCTCCCCTGCGGCAGAGCGATCTCTTTCGCGTCCTCTCCGATGATGACGACGCCGAAGAGTACCTGGGCGAGGGGTCGCTGTGCTCCACCCGGGTCGCCACGAGGTCCAGGGGCACCTCTCTGAGGAAGCTGAATTAGGGGACCCCAAAGAAGGGCAGGACGACATCGCTTCCCCGGGGCGACGCCTCCACCTTGTCGCCGGCCGCCACCGTCGCAGAGCCGACCGCCACGCGCTCGTCCTCTCCTGAGAGTGCAGCGGACCTTGTGCCCAGGAAGCTTGGGGGCGCCGCGCTCCTGGGTTGGAAGAGGTCATATGTCGCCGAGGACGAGTAAGTGCTTCTCCTTGTCTTTGCTTCCTGCTCTTGACGCAGTAACCAGACATTTTCCTCTTGATGGCCAGGGCCTCCGAGGCCAAGCAGCCTGCCGCGGCAATGAGAGGCCGCCTCGCATGCTCCTTCGACGGGGTTGGCTTCTCGAGGCTCGGGGGCCCAAGCTCCAGAGAAGACCGCCTCTGCGGCTAAGCTATCTCCGTAGGCACCCATCTCTGGCGTGCCTGCTGGTGGTTCGATGGCCCCGGAGCCCCCGTCCGTGATCGCTGTTCTTGCTTCACCTGCCCTGGCGCCGGTGCTGCCTCCTCCCCAAGCCGTCACGCAGGCGGACCATGGTTCTTCTGCCATGCCCGGCGCTCTAGAGGAAGCCTTCTCCGCGCTGGACCGACTCTGGGCTGATCTCGGCGTATGGCGATGGGTGTTTGGAGCTGATCTTGGGGTGGCTCCAGGCAGACTCGTCCGTTAGGACAGCCTGGGGCCAGGCCGAGGCTGCTGCCGAGGATGGAAGAAAGGTGGCCGGCATGGCCGCAGCTGCTCGCGACGCAGCAGCCGCCGAGAAGCGCTGTCGCACAGCGGAGGCCGAGCTGAAGGCCCTTCGCGACGAGCAGGCCGCCTGCACCCGTCAGCTCGGGAAGCGGGAGGAGGAGCTGAAGGCTCAGGAGGCTGCACTTGCTAACCGCGATCCTGAGCTGGAGCAGGCAGCCCAGGAATAGGCTGCGGAGTGGAGTCGCCTGGAGAAGCTGAAGGAGGAGATGGAGGTAGCCTAGGCGTTCCACACCAAGCTCGTCTCTGAGGAGAAGGCCCGGGGAGAAATCCCTTGTCGCGGATAAGGAGGCGGCCGTCGCGGGGCGCAACGCCTTCATCTCCCTTGAGTCGAGGTCCCACGCAACACTGTAGGACCTCTATGGGATAGGGTACAAGAAGCCGCTGGCGACTCCGGAGGAAGGCCCCGCTGGGCTACTCCCCAAGCTTGCCGCGACTCTCGAGGGCATCATCGTCGGAGTGGGCCCCATGGTGGAGGGAGAGGCTCGCGCACTTTTTACCTCGGCCGCGACGCGCGTCTTCAGCCACCTCTAGCTTCGGGACCCCAGCTCCGACCATGGTGCGTTGCTTTAACCTGTGGATCTTGAGCTCCACTATGCTGCCATCGAGGCCGTGAAGGAGAAGGTGGAGGCCTTGCTGCAGAAGTTCCTCTGCGTCGACCCTACGGCCGCGGCTGATGGCAAGGACGGCAGCGACATTGTCGATGACGGGCCTCCCCAGGCGGGCGACGGTGGTGTCCAAGGCTGAGCAAGAGGCTCGAAGGCGGCGCTTCCCCCTATTTTAATCCTCCAACATTTATCGTGCCTCGTGGAGGCGTAAGAACTTTTGCTTTGGGATTTTAAGAGACAATATGTTTTGTAATAATTTGCTAGGGTTCCACGATTTCCTTTCCGTTTGCTTTAGTGTTCTGCGTCGGAACGGCCCGGACCCGTGCATACCTCAGCCGCCGTTGGGTCGTCCGGATCACCAGGACGAGACCAAGGGGTGAGGGGCTACGTGACCAGTGAGTCTCCTGAGTCGTGATGCTCAGGAGTCCCCTTGACGTACGAACAACCCTCGGGAAGGAGGTGCGGGTGTGGGTCTTAGCGTTCTGCGTCGGCAGGGGCCGGCACCGCGCATACCTCAGCCGCTGTTGGGGCGTCTGGATCACCAGGACGGGACCAAGGGGTGAGGGGCTACGTGACCAGTTAGCCCCCTGGGTCGCTATGCCCAGGGGTCCCCCTTGACGTACGAACGACCCTCCATACCTTTCCTCATCGGGATCTGGCTCGGGAGGTGCGCGCGAAGACCAGGTCCGAGGGACCTGGCGAGGTGGCATACGCCAGGCATGACCTGAGCGTAGTCCCCGTGCCCAGCTCCCTGGCGCAACCCTCCCAAGGGAAAAGCGGCGCGGTAAGGCTGAGCAGCGATCGTAGTGGCTCTCCTTAGGTTACTGCAGCCGTCAGGCTACCCTCAGTTGCTTATTCACCAGCACAGAGCATGGTGCTTCCGCTCTTACATAGGCATAGGGGCTTCCACTAGTACATGGGCGGGAGCTCCCTCTGTGGGGGAGACTCTGGGGCGTGTACATCCCCGTCCTGACACGTGGCTTGCACGACAGGACTGAAGGAGGTGTGTATGGGCACTCGTGAGCCAACGCGGGACTCACGAGGCCCTACCTCAAGGCGGGTTGCGCTTGAATTTGATTCCAAACACTTGTGATAGTCCTGCAAGATGGTTAGGTAGCCTGTGCCGAGTGAATCTCCTGAAGTTATCGCATGAGAAGGCCAAACACCAATGACCCCAGGAGGTGACGTGAACCGGGCCGGCCCGCCAGACAGAGCTCAGCCGTTAGGTTTTGAAAGTGCATTATATCGACTAGAGGGGGGGTGAATAGGTGATTTTTATGAAATTCTTCAATGAGGAATTTGTCGGTGAGGAAATTCCTTAGCGAAGAACTACTAGCAGCGGAATAAGTACTCAAAAGTAAACATAAGAGAATACAAGCATGGTCATCATGATGAAATGAAGACAGGCACAGAGTACAGGTAGCGTAAGCACAGGATGAAGACAAACAGACTGAAAAAATTGAACTGAGGAAATTGAGAAAGTCTTCAGTCAAAATTTTCAAACACAGATATGAACAAACACACAACACAGTTATGAGGAAATGAACATGTTGAGGGAATAGAACCAGTAAGCTTGGTGGAGACAATGATTTGGTAGACCAATTCCAACTGCTGTCTCAGTTGTACGTCTGATTGGAGCGGCTGGGTATTTAAACTCGAGGACACACAGTCCCGGACACCCAGTCCTGAGCACGCAGCTCAGGACACCAAGTCCTCACCGTATTCTCCTTGAGCAAAGGTCACACAGGCCTCGCCCAATTACTCACAGGTGACTTCCGAACCTTCACAAACTTGGTCACTCGGCGATCCACAATTCCTCTTGGATGCTCTAGACCACGATGCCTAACTGTCTGGAAGAAGCACAGACTTCAAAGGTAACGAGCATCGGATCCATGCAGGATCAATATCTTCAGTGATGCTCAATCACTTGGGATTTGTAGGTGTTTGGGTTTTGGGTTTTTCCTCACTTGATGATTTTCGCTCAAAGTCCTCAGAGGATGGGTTGCTCTCAAATGAAAAGTGTCAGTTTCTCTCGGAGCAGCCAACCAGCTAGTGGTTATAGGGGGCAGCTATTTATAGCCTTGGGAGCAACCCGACATGATAAGACATAAATGCCCTTCAATCATATGACCATTAGGTGGATAGATATTTTGGGACAGCTGGCGCATAGCACAGCAACGGTCGGAATTTTGAGTAGCAAAATCCTCAGGGCTATCATGTTCCTCACTGTGTAGGCAATCCGCACTGGCAAATTCCTAACTCCTCAGTCAGAACAAATTCCTTAGAGACCAGAAGAACTTCGTCTCTGTCACTGAAGAATATGACTGGACTGTATGAGATTTCCAATGGCTTCACTCCAAGGGATTGGTAGGTGCAGGATTTTGAGTTGAGCATCACATGGAAATTTTTCCTTAGTATTTCCTCAACCCCCTTTAACAGTACAGTGTTTCCTATGACTCAAGAAAGAGAAAATGAAACTACGAAAACAAAAGTCTTCACGCTTCATGTTCCACGAATGAATACCAAGTCTTCAAGGTCACACCAATTTCTTCACTTTCAAAGTCTTCAGAAAGTCTTCAGAATACCAAAGTCTTCAGATGAAGAACTTCATTTTTAGGGGTCGACTTTCTCTATAAATATCAAACTCCTCATAGACTTATAGACCTGTGTACACTCATAAACACATTAGTCCCTTAACCTATAAGTCTTCAATACACCAAAATCACTAAGGGGCACTAGATGCACTTACAATCTCCCCCTTTTTGGTGATTGATGACAATATAGGCTAAGTTTTTCAACGGAGATAAACATATGAAGTGTAAATACTGATATTGAGGAATTTGATTGCAAGATATAGAAGAACTCCCCCTGAAGATGTGCATAGTGAGGAATTTGCTTTTGAAGCAATGCACACTTCAAGAGTTGAATCATGGAGATCTCCCCCTATATCTTGTAATTCATACACGCGTTTGACATATAACAGTGAAGAATTTGAAATACATGATGAAATATGGTGACTGATGTAATTCAGCATGCGTGCAATAATATTAACGAGGAATAAGCATGCAGAAAAATGTATCAAGAGTATCAGAGCACCATCGGGTTTAAGTTTACAACTCGATCCAATAAAGTCTCAGAAGAACGAGAGTTGTAACTTGAAAAAAAAACACCCATATAGAAAGACCCGCTTGAAGACTAACTCAAAATTCTCCCCCTTTGTCATCAAATGACCAAAAGGATCGAATATGAGGACTAACGCCCCTGAAGAATATCAACTTGATGAAGGAGCGCCAGCGTTGTTGGGGTCGTTTGTTGTAGTAGGGCCTGCTGTAGTGTCGTCCAAGTCTTCATTTTCATCAGTGTCGCGCGATGAAGAATATGAGCTGGCCACTAGAGAAGGAACCTTGACCTTCTTGAATTTCTTTGGTGGAGGTGCAGACCAGTCAAAATCTTCCTTGAGACCGATTTTCTTCAGATCATCTTCACCATACAGATGTGACAGGATTTCCCAGGTGCGACCGAAGACTTCATGGAGGTAGTAATGGTTTTTCTTCACTGCATTGTGTGTAGCAGTCATGTTGTGAAGAAATGAACCAAACTGACGCTTAACCCATTTGTGATTTCGATCCACCTTCTGGTGAAGACTAAGCAGAAGCTCACGATCAGTCATCACACGAGGAGCAGTGGCTTGAGGAGTAGACTTGGGTGCATTGGCAGAGTCATGTGTGGCAGAGTCATCATTGGTGGAATAAGAGGCAGCTTTGCGAAATTAACCATCCAATGGACAAATGCCTTCATCTATAACAGTTGGTGCCTTGCCCTTTCCATCAACTGAGGAATAGGTCTGCTTGAGGACTTCAATGGTGGGCAGGTAGCTGAGGTGATTCTGAAAATCAGCTTTGTAGTTGAGTGAAGACCTTGTCCTGAGGAATCTCATAATCCAAGGTGCGTAAGGCTTCAGCTCAAACGGAGACAGTGCAACATTTGCCAAAGTACTCATGAAGAAATCATGATAATTGACAGGAATGCCATGAACGATGTTGAATACCAGATTCTTCATGATGCCAACAATTTCCTCATCAGATGAGTCGTGGCCTTTGATAGGACTCATTGTCCTCGTAAGAATACGATAGACAGTTCTGGGCACATAAAGCAATTCCTTCACAAGGAATTTGGTTCTTGGTGCCTGACCTGGCTTCAAAGGTTTCATCAGCACCTGCATGTAGTGATTTGTAAGCTCAGGTTCATTGTAGATGCAACGAGCTTCTTCAAGGGGAGGACTGAGTGGTAAGGCACGAAGCAATTCAGAAGCTGGTGCAGTGTAGTGTGTGTTTTCAGACATCCAGTCCAGCACCCATGAATTCACATCTTTAGAATCTCCAGTGATGTGTAAGTGTTGCATAAAATTGAAGAATCAATTCTTCATTCCAATCACTGATGTCAGAGCAAAAGTTTAACAGTCTAGCATCGTGAAGAACACTGAGGACTGGTGCGAAGCACGGCAGAGATTCCATATCCACGTGAGGAATATGCTCATGGTAGAAGATTTTCTCTTTGTTGAACATAACTGAGGAATAGAAATTGGCTTGACTAGCAGTCTAGAAACGCCTCTTCGTAATGTGAGCAGAGTTATAAGGGTTGTAGTCTTCGAAGAATACATGCTCGCCGAAGAAATCATCAGCCTTGAACTTTTGCTTGCGTGAGAATGGATCCTTTGGCTTGGGCAGAGGAGTGTTAGTGAGTTGCATCATGACCTCAGGAATCGCAATCTCAGGTTCTTCAGGCTAAGGAATTTCTGGTTCCTCTTCAGTGGCAGTCTGCGTCTTTAGATGTTCAGCAGCAGCAGTTTCTTCAGCACTAGTAGCTGGAATTTCCTCATGTACAGATGAAGTGGGGTGAGTTTCTTCAGAGCCCATTTGAACAGTTTGTGCAGGCGACTGAGGTATTTGCTACAACAGTGTGAATATTGGAGAGTTTGGATGCTGACTTTCCCAGAATTCATGACTTACTACTGGTGTGGAGCAGGCAACGTCCACATCTTCATCTTCCATTTCTTCAACGCCAGCCTCTTGAACTGTGAACTGAGGCATGGGCGAGGAGATGACAGGTGTTGAAGGGATCGTATCCATTTCAATTTCTTCATCAATCTGCTCTGACGAAGCAGCAGAATGATTTTCTTCATCAGATCCGCTAGGGATCTCATATTCTTCACCAAAAGGAACAAGGTCCTTTGATGGCCTGGTCGAGATGGGAACAGCATCAATGGGATTAGCGAATGAACTTGTCATAGGCTTCATCTTCTTCGGAGCTGAAGAATCTGAAGCAGCTGATGCTTTCCTTTTCTTCACTGATGCACGCTCCGCAGCCTTGGTCTTCTTCACATCTAATGCAGATGGAAGGATTGGAGTTGGTGTAGGCGCAGGAGGAGCAGAGGAATCTGGTTGATTTTCTTCATTTTCTTCAGGCGCACCACTAGTGGGTGCTCTGGCAATTTCTTTAGTGGCTGGAATGCAGTCATCAGCCCTGGAACTCACGTTTTCTTTAGCAGCCTGATTGTCATCAGCGGTGCTGGCATTTTCTTCAGTAGGCTGAGCAGATGCTTCAGCCTGAGGAATTTCCTGTTGCGTTGGGGCTGCAACATTGGAGGTGAACTGTTCTGTGATCTTTACAAATCTGACTTTGGCTCCCAGCCAGTCAGCATAATAGCGATCAAATTCATCACTCAGTTTCTTGATTTCTGATTGGAGAGCAACAAGTTCTTCAGGTGAAAGCTTCAGAACGTTTTGCTTCAGAAAGCGCTCTTTCTTGTACTACGCTTTCTTCACTCTCCTCCCCTGTTCAAATTTCCATTTCTCTTCTTGTATGAAGTGAGTCAGCATGTGACTTTGACCAGGAGTCAGCTTGAGATCAGGCATGGGAGTGTTGGGGTCCTTGCGCCAAAAATCAATGCATTCGAGGATCAACTTGGTATCCAAAAGCAGTGGCACATCTGTTCCCTTGGCTCTAACGGCCCTGACTTGCCTATCTCTGATGATTTCTGCAAGTTCATCATCATTAGCTTCGTCTTCATCAGACGACACTTGGAAGGCGACTTGCTTCTTCTGAGGAATAGGGCGAGGACCTCGTCCAGCAGTGGCCTTAGTCTTCAGTAGAGAGGGTCTCGTTGAGGAAGTTGGTGCAGCTGAGGAACTAGCTGAAGCTCCTGAGGCAATGGACATGCCTGCAGTCCTTTGGCACGAGGCAAGATGCACAAGTGCTGAGGACTTTGTTGGAACAGCTGAGGACTTTGGAGGAGCTAAGGATTTTGAGGGAGCAGGAGCAGCATGAGGAATTGGCCGTGAGGGCTTTGAGGATTCTGGCCGTGATGGCATTGCTGAGGAGCTTGGCGTTGAGGGCATTGTTGGTGAAGCACTTGGCTTGCGCGCAGGCTTCTTTGACATAGCCTTCTTTGGCTTGACAGCAGAGGCCTCAGCAGAGGTAGCAGCAACAGCAGAGTCTTCATTGAATTTACTCACTGCTTCTCTGGCTTGCTTAGCCAACTTGACTTGGCGCTTGGCCCATTCGTCAGGATAGTCCTCAACGCGCTTGAGGCTGGTGGGATCAGCTATTTGGCCAGGTGCCAATGGAGGTCTTGGGCATGCAGGATTGAGTGCGAATTTCTTCATATACTTGGGAGTGACATATCTGTACTCTCTCCACTCTCTAGCCCATCTCCTCTCTATCTTCTGAATGCGCACCTTGCGCTTATTCTTGGTTTCCTCAGTAGGTGTGCAGTACCCAGCATATATTTCATCAGGGATCTCAAACACTGTATTGACCTCATGCCTCTTTCCTCCTTTCTGTGGCTTCTTACCGTCAGCCATTTTCTTTAGTTGAGGAATTTGGAAAATTGAATTCTATGAAGAAGTATGCAACTTTTCTTCGAGGAACGCTGCAAATGAGTTAAGTTGATGAGAACCTAGTGATTCAACAGCTGACATGAGTACCTGTGAACAGAGTATAGTTGCGAGTAATTTGGAGAGGTCATATGCGTTCTCAGAAGGTTTTTCAAAATGAACAAGTTTGAGGAATTTGACCAGATGAGTCTTGAAGAATTTCACTAAGCGTTTTTTGTCTTAGGTTCCAGAGTTGTATAGATCGAAGATCCACACAATTGAGGAATCTTGAAGAAAAAATTATGCTTAGAGAAACGAATCAAGAACAGATAACTTGCGAGGTGTTTAGTGTGTGAAGATATGAAGAAAAATACCTTTGAAGATTTTGTAGATAATCATTTGAATCAACAAGGGCAGTAAAAGTAACTTTTAATTACCCTGGATGAAGAACACGACGAACAGTGAAGAGGAGAGGTGAAGTTCGTCTGTGTAGATCTTCCACGCCCTAACTCGGCGGAGGAAGACAGCTACGACGGCGGCGGAGTGAAGATTTCCGTGGTCGGCGCGAGTACGTCGGCGACGAGGTCGAGGCAGTGAAGCTCTTCCTCACCGGCGATGATGAAGTAGCAGCGGCGCTAGGGTTTGAGAAGCTCGAGATGGAGAGAGATCGAGCGGAGTAAAAGAAGTGAGGAAGGGAAGGAGAGGTATTTATAGCCACGGTGAAAAACTGTTCGCCCGAAGAAATTGGACGAACGTGCCCCTGACCCTTCTCATTCGCTTGACATGTGTCACCCACGTACTGAGAGGTGGAGATCGTGTGCGATCGTGGGTGAATGGATAAGTGTATCGTGGGATGCGGAACGATTTGAGCGGCAAAGCCGAAAATTTAGATAAGATAGGTTTTAAAGTTCCATTCACAATTTCTTCAGCTGACAAGGACACAGTGAAAATTTTGAACGAGTTTCAAATAGAACGCACATGAAGAATTTGTGAACAGATTGGGTTGAGTATAGCATAGAGAGGAAGGGTCCGATCACATTCACTTAGCAGAAAAACCAACTTGAAGAATTAGCAATAAGTGAATGCTGTAGAGGACATAAACTTATATATATATATGGCCAATGAAGAAAAATGACGGAAACAGTGAAGACAGTGCAAAGTTGAAGAATATGATCAAATGAGGAATTTCAACTTTTGGTGGTGGCGTGACCCACCGTATAAGAATGATGATTTCAGACACCGCGTACAATTATCATAGGGTTCTGAGAATCAAATTCTTCGTTAATTACTTCACACTAAGAGTGTTATTCTTCATTGATTGAAGAAAAACGTTTCTTCATGTGTTGCACATCTAAGTCATCAATTTGCATAAGTGTTAGGATGAGTGTCCTTTTCAAAGAACATTAGAAGATTCTAGGATATTTAGCTCACACCGCAACTTGCTAAATCTCTTCTCATCCAAGGGCTTTGTGAAGATATCGGCTAGCTGTTCTTCAGTCTTCACATGCTCAATAGGAATGTCGCCCTTCAACACATGATCACGAAGAAAATGATGACGAATCTGAATGTGCTTTGTCTTCGAGTGCTAAACTGGGTTGTGAGCAATCTTGATGGCACTCTCATTGTCATAGAAGAGAGGCACATTCTTCATGTTGATGCCGTAGTCCTTGAGAGTTTGCTTCATCCATAGCAATTGAGCACAGCAAGAACCAGCGGCAATGTACTCAGCTTCAGCAGTAGATAGTGATACGCAGTTCTGTTTCTTCGAGGACCAACAGACCAAGGATCTTCCGAGGAAATGACATGTACCAGATGTTGACTTGCGGTCCACACGATCACCAGCATAGTCAGAGTCAGAATATCCAACGAGATCAAAAGCCGAGCCCTTGGGGTACCATAATCCAAGTGTTGGTGTGTGAGCTAGATATCAAAGAATATGCTTCACAGCCTTATGGTGTGATTCCTTCGGTGTAGCTTGAAATCGGGCACACATGCAAACACTAAGCATTATATCTGGCCTAGATGCACATAAGTACAATAAAGAACCAATCATGGAGCGGTATACCTTATGATCGAAGTCAATACCATTTTCATCAGTGCACAGATGGCCATTTGTGGGCATAGGAATTTTGACGCCTTTTCAATCTTGCATGCCGAATTTCCTCAGTACATCCTTGAGGTATTTCTCCTGGGATATGAATATGCCATTGCGTTGTTGACGAATTTGAAGACCTAAGAAGAATTTCAACTCTCCCATCATAGACATTTGATATTCTTCACTCATCATATAGGCAAATTCATCACTATAACATTGGTCAGTACAGCCAAAGATAATATCATCAACATATATTTGGCACACAAACAATTCACCATCATAAGATTTAGTGAAAAGAGCAGGGTCAAGTGAACCGGGTTTGAAGCCTTTCTTCATGAAGAATTCCTTCAAGGTATCATACCACGCCCGTGGGGCCTGCTTGAGGCCATAGAGGGCCTTGTTGAGTCTGAAGACTTTGTCAGGATTCTTTCGATCTTCAAAACCTGGGGGTTGAGCAACATATACTTCTTCCTCAAGCTTACCATTGAGGAATGAACTTTTCACATCCATTTGATATAAAGTGATATCATGATGGTTAGCATAAGCAAGTAATATGCGAATTGCCTCAAGTCTAGCAACATGTGCAAAAGATTCATCGAAATCAATTCCTTCAACTTGTGTGTAGCCTTGAGCTACAAGCCGTGCCTTATTCCTCACCACAAGGCCATTTTCATCTTGCTTGTTGCAGTAGATCCACTTTGTGCCAATGATATTGTGCTTGCGAGGATCTGGACGTTTGACCAGTTCCCAGACATTGTTGAGCTCGAACTGATGTAATTCTTCTTGCATGGCCTGAATACACTCAGGCTCCAGAAATGTTTCATCTACCTTAGTGGGCTCTGTAATAGAGACAAAAGCATAGTGCCCACAAAAGTTAGATAAATGTGAAGCTTTTGAGTGTGTGAGAGGACCTGGCGCTTTGATGTCATTGATGATCTTTTCAACTTGCACCTTTTTGCAATGCGAGGATGAGCTGGTTGTCGTTGAAGAATTTGATCAGCATTCTCTTCAGCACCATTTTCTTTAGGTGCATTAGCTCGACGTTCTTCATGTTCTGGAATGAATTCTTCAGCAGATTCTTCAGTGGGAATGACATCCTCAGTAGCCTTGAACTTGATAGCTTCCTCAGGTGCTGGTTCATCTATCACAGTAGGTATGTGCTCTCTTTGCGAGCCATTAGTTTCATCGAACCGCACATCTACAGTTTGAACAACCTTGTGAAGAACGTTGTTGAAGACTCTGTAGGTGTGTGAGTCCTTTCCGTAACCAAGCATAAAACCTTCATGCGCTTTTGGTGCAAATTTTGAGTTGTGATGAGGATCTCTTATCCAACATTTAGCACCAAAGACTTTGAAATAACTTACATTGGGTTTCTTATCAGTGAGGAGTTCATAGGCAGTCTTCTTGAAGAATTTGTGAAGATATACTCTGTTGATGATGTGGCACGCAGTATCAATTGCCTCAGTCCAGAAACGACGAGGCGTTTTGTATTCATCAAGCATAGTGCAAGCCATCTCAGCAAGAATCCTGTTCTTGCGCTCCACGACGCCGTTCTGCTGAGGAGTATAAGGAGCAGATAACTCATGAGTAATACCAAGTTCATCAAGATAGTCATCGAGACCAGAATTCTTGAACTCAGTGCCATTGTCACTTTTGATGTGCTTGATCTTCACACCAAAGTTGGTTGAAGCCCTCGAGGAAAATCGTTTGAAGACTTCCTGCACTTCATGTTTTTAAGTAACAAGGTGTACCCATGTGTAACGAGAGTAATCATCAACAATAACAAATCCATATTGAGATGCTTCATTTGAAACAATAGAATAATGATTAGGACCAAAGAGATCCATGTGAAGTAATTCAAATGGGCGAGTGGTGGTCATGATAGTCTTCGCTGGATGCTTGGCCTTTGTCATCTTCCCAGCTTCACAGGCTCCACATAGGTGATCCTTGAGGAATTTGACATTCTTGATGCCAATGAAATGCTTCTTCTTCGCAAGCATGTGCAAATTCCTCATGCCTGCATGACCGAGTCGTCGATGCCAGAGCCAGCCTTCTGAAGCTTTTGCAAGTAGACACACGGCTGGTTGTGGTCCTGTAGAGAAATCAACAATATACAGGTCTCCTCTCCTAAAGCCTTCGAAGACTTTGGAATTGTCAGCTTCCATAACCACAACACAATGGTACTTGCCAAAGACAACAACCATATCAAGATCACAAAGCATTGAGACAGACATAAGGTTGTATCCTAGGGGCTCAACAAGCATGACTTTGTCCATGTGTCGATCCTTTGTGATCGCAACCTTACCTAGACCCAATACCTGACTTTTGCCTTTGTTGGCAAAGATGATATGCTTCAGATGCGACGGAGATAATGGAGCATCCATCAATAGATTCTTGTCACCAGTCATGTGATTTGTACATCCACTATCAAGGACCCACTCAGTGGCTTTGGGTTGATCATCCTGCAGATGAATTAGTGCAGCTTACAAACTCATATACTTCAACAGTGAAGAATATGACATCAAATCAATTTCATCAAGCAACAGAACAGATAAAGCAGTGTGAGGACGTGAGAAATGAAAATTCATTTCTTCATGATTAGCCTGCGTCCTATTAGGCATGCTCAGGTCTCTAGCAAATTCTTCAGACGATTATGTACGTCTGGAGACCTGACCCTGCAGAAGAGATTAGTTCTTTTTCTTCACCACCCACATCTGAAGGGGTGGCAAAGAGTTCATCATTCCGCGAGCTTCATACGAGAAGGATGGCATAGAAGCCAGTCCATTTCGTTTCACATAAGAGGGGTTAGAATAAGCATAAGAGTAAGTAGAGAAATTCTTCGAGGACTTATGGACATAATAATTTGAAGAATAATGCACATATCCATAATCCTTAGATCTTCCCTGCGAAACAGACGGGTTAGCAAGATGATGTTCATATGAGGACTTTGATCCTTTTGAGGAATTTGATCCATGTGAGGAGTTTGGTCCGTATGTGGACTTGGATCCATATGAAGAATTTGGTCCATATGAAGAATTTGATCTGGGGTTCCTATTCTTCACAGGTGGCGTCATGATGACATTCACCTGAAGATTTTCAAGGCATGTTTTGGGAACCCAGATTTTCTTCATAGGGGGACCGTTCCAGTAGTTAGTGCCAACATATCTAGCAAATACTTCACCATTCTGATTTTTGAACAGTTTGTAGTTGGAGTCAAATGACTCATCATCAGAATGAGGAGATTCACATGCATATCCAGATAGGTTAGATGGATCAACTGGAGGTCCCTTTGTAGCAACCCATGTAGTTTTGGGGTACTGCTCAGGCTTCCAATATGTACCATCAGCATTGAGTTTCCTCTCAAAAGCAATACCCTCTTTCCTAGGGTCCTGTTGAGGATCTGCTTTTTAAGCACGTCACAAAGAGTCTGATGCCCTTTGAGGCTTTTGTACATGCCTGTCATGTACAATTCCTTCAGCCCTGCATCGTCAGTGATACTAGCAATGTCCTCAGATGAGGAATTAGTGATAGCAGAGGCATGTGAAGAATTTGAAACATTAGCAGCATTTGAACATCCAGGTGAAGAATTAGTAGATTCACGTTCAATGCATTTCAAACATGGAGGAACAAATTCTTCCTGAGAAGCGCTGATTTGTTGAGCAAGTAATGAATCGCGCTCCTTCTGAAGATCTTCATAACTTACTCTTAGCTTCTCAAGGTCTTGCTTTCTTTGAAGAAATTCATACGAAAGCTTCTCATGATCGGATAAGAGAGTGTTATGATGACCTTGAAGATTGTCAAACCTAGTCTGAAGTCTCTGAAGATTTTCAGTCAAGACTTTAGTGCGATCCATTTCTTCACCCAACATATCATCACTTTTGTCTAGCATGTTTTGAACCTTTTCAAGAGCCCTTTGTTGTTTTACAGCAATATTAGCAAGTTTAGAATAGCTGGGCTTAAGGTTTTCATCAGATTCATTCTCACTTGATTCAGAGGAGGTATATTTGAGTACCTTGGCACCCTTTGCCATGAAGCAATAGGTGGGAGCGTAGTCATCATCGTCTTCATCAGCCTTGTTGGTGAGGTCATTTTCTTCAGTGTTGAAGATAGATTTGCTGACGAATGCAGTAGCGAGAGCTAGGCTCGCCACTCCGGATTCGGACTCCTCAGATGACTCCTCTTCCCCGTTTTCTTCAGATCCAGCCTCAGAGTCCATTTCCTTGCCAATGAATGCCCTAGCCTTCTTGGAGCTGCTCTTCTTGTGATATGAAGACTTTGAGGATTTTGATGATGAAGATTTTGTGGATTTCTTCTTTTTCTTCACATCATCAGAACTGTAATCCTTGTATTTCTTCTTCTTTGATTCTTTTTCCCACTAAGGACAATCTTGAATGTAATGTCCAGGTTTCTTGCATTTGTGACAGAGGCTCCTCTTGTAGTCACTGGATGAGGAATCATTGCTCCTTGAGGGTCTTCCAAGGCGACCACGTCTTGAGAAATTTTGGAACTTCTTCACGAGCAGAGCTAGATCATGGCTTAGTTCTTCAGGATCACCAAGGCTGCTACCAGAGTCTTCATCTTCGGACTCAGACACCGCCTTGGCCTTCAGTGCGCGTGATCTGCCATAGCTCGAACCATAGAGATCTCTTTTTTCAACAAGTTGGGACTCATGAGTATTTAGCCTCTCAAGAATATCAGCGGGATCAAGTGACTTGTAATCAACACGTTCTTGTATCATCAATGCCAGAGTGTCAAATGAGGAATCAAGCGATCTCAGCAATTTCTTCACCACCTCATGGTCGGTGATGTCAGTGGCACCAAGAGCTTGAAGCTCATTTGAGATGTCAGTGAGGCGATCGAAGGTTTGTTGAACATTTCATTGTCGAGTCTTTTGAAGCGATTGAAGAGATTGCGAAGAACATCAACTCGAGAGTCATGCTGTGTTGAGACTCCTTCATTCACTTTGGACAACTTGTCCCAGATAAGCTTCGATGTTTCCAAAGCACTCACTCTGCCATACTGTCCTTTGCTCAGATGGCCACAAATGATATTCTTCGCTTGAGAGTCGAGTTGCTTGAATCTCTTCACATCAGCAGCATTCCGAGAAGGTGTGACTGAGGGAACACCATTTTCCACAACATACCAGAGATCGTTATCAATTGCCTCAAGATGCATTCGCATCTTATTCTTCCAGTAGGGGTAGTCCGTCCCATCGAAGGTAGGACACCCAGCAGAGACCTTGATCATACCTGCGGTCGACATAACTAAACTCCAGGCGGTTAAACCAAAATCACACAGAACAAGGGAGTACCTTGCTCTGATACCAATTGAAAGTGCGTTATATCGACTAGAGGGGGGTGAATAGGCGATTTTTATGAAATTCTTCACTAAGGAATTTGTCGGTGAGGAAATTCCTTAGCGAAGAACTACTAGCAGCAGAATAAGTACTCAAAAGTAAACATAACAGGATATAAGCATGGTCATCATGATGAAATGAAGATAGGCACAGAGTACATGTAGCGTAAGCATAGGATGAAGACAAAAAAACTGAAGAAATTGAATTGAGGAAATTGAGAAAGTCTTCAGTCAAAGTCTTCAAACACAGATATGAACAAACACACAACACAGTTATGAGGAAATGAACGAGTTGAGGGAATAGAACCAGTAAGCTTGGTGAAGACAATGATTTGGTAGACCAGTTCCAACTCCTGTCTCAGTTGTACGTCTGGTTGGAGCGGCTGAGTATTTAAACTCGAGGACACACAGTCCCGGACACCCAGTCCTGAGCACGCAGCTCAGGACACCAAGTCCTCACCGTATTCTCCTTGAGCTAAGGTCACACAGACCTCACCCAATCACTCGTGGTAAGTCTTCAAGTGACTTCCGAACCTTCACAAACTTGGTCACTCGGCGATCCACAATTCCTCTTGGATGCTCTAGACCATGACGCTTAACCGTTTGGAAGAAGCATAGTCTTCAAAGGTAATGAGCGTCGGATCCACGCAGGATCAATCTCTTCAGTGATGCTCAATCACTTGGGGTTTGTAGGTGTTTGGGTTTTGGGTTTTTCCTCACTTGATGATTTTCTCTCAAAGTCCTCAGAGGATGGCTTGCTCTCAAATGACAAGTGTCAGTTCCTCTCGGAGCAGCCCGACATGATAAGATATAAATGCCCTTCAATGATATGACCATTAGGTGGATAGATATTTTGGGACAGCTGGTGCATAGCACAACAACGGTCGGAATTTTGAGTAGCAAAATCCTCAGGGCTATCATGTTCCTCACTGTGTAGGCAATCCGCACTGGCGAATTCCTAACTCCTTAGTCAGAACAAATTCCTCAGAGACCATAAGAACTTCGTCTCTGTCACTGAAGAATATGACTGGACTGTATGAGATTTCCAATGGCTTCACTCCAAGGGATTGGTAGGTTTAGGATTTTGAGTTGAGCATCACATGGAAATTTTTCCTTAGTATTTCCTCGACCCCCTTTAATAGTACGGTGTTTCCTATGACTCAAGAAAGAGAAAATGAAACTACGAAAACAAAAGTCTTCACGCTTCATGTTCCACGAATGAATACCAAGTCTTCAAGTTCACACCAATTTCTTCACTTTCAAAGTCTTCAGAATACCAAAGTCTTCAGACGAAGAACTTCATTTTTAGGGGTCGACTTTTTCTGTAAATATCAAACTCCTCATAGACTTATAGACCTGTGTACACTCATAAACACATTAGTCCCTTAACCTATAAGTCTTCAATACACCAAAATCACTAAGGGGCACTAGATGCACTTACAGGTTTGTTGACGCTATAGGGACGAACCCGAGCACAGACTCTATGCCTAGTCTTCTCATGCGAAAGTCCTGAAGAAAGACAACCGGCGCGTGGCTCCCATGGCGGCGAGGCACCGGGTCACGCGCCCTAACGTATCCGTCCCCGATTAGCTCATGCGAGAACAAGGCACCAAGGACCATGGGAGGTGACGTGCACAGGAGCTGGCCCACGAGCCAGAGCTCAGACACTTGGGTTTAGCGACGCTGTAGGGATGGACCCAAGCATTGAGGCCGTGCCAGTGCTTAATCATGAGGCGGTCGTGGGTGGGTTTGCAAGGGCATATGACATTCATGGACTGGAAAGACATGTGATAATCATAAAGGCAGCTCATGGAAGAGGGTAAAGCCAGTTCTCATAGATGTAAAGAACGATACATGCCGCAGGGACGGACCCACACGGCTTGGGGATAATGCGGCCCGAGGGGCGCCCCTAATTGAACTAACCAAAAAGTGTCACCTAGCACCGTTGCTGAAGAGGTGTTGAAGTAGCTGAAGACGCGTGCTGCAGAAGTTGCTCCTCACGAGTCATCTAGCTCCTGAGCCTCACGAGGCTTTGGAGGTCCGAGAGGCTCGCGAGGATCCGTGCCACCTCCGATAGGATCGCCTGGTGCCTAGCCTAATGAGCCGCCAGGACGCCCCACATGTGGCATGGTGCGTGGCAGCCCTGTTCAGCAAACCAAAAGGCATGCAAACGTAGCTATGAGGGGGGGCCCTCGCATCGGCCAACGTGGGACGACCAGAAGAGCTCCTGAGATGCGGCCCTGTTGAGTCCTGGGATGTTGATGCAGGTGTGCAGCTTGCTGCCCTCGCCTGGGGAGGGAGTTGTGCTGGGTGGTGCGGGGCGACGCTCGCCTCACATGGTTCTTGCCTCCTGAACCTCCTCGATTGCCTTGGTGATGAATTCCTGAACGCCAGGCGCCTCGCGCCCTGCGCCCTCCTCGCGGAAGCACGCGTCGGGGCACGCCTCCATATGGTGCCCGAGCGCCTCCCTCGTGACGCTGGCCAGGTCAAAGGCCCTCCAAAGGAGAGCCCCCGAGCCCAGCCTGAGAGGGGCGCCGGGTGCGTCTTCCTATGGGAGAGAGGAAAGCGCCTTGTCAGTGGGCGCAAGTCCTGAAGCACAGCCGTCGGACACCCCACCCTCCTGAGGTCCTAGGCGGAGCAGCTGCTTCTTCTTCTTGGGGACGGCCTCAGGAGGGTAGATGGCGCCCTCATCATCTAGGTCCTCGACCGCCACAGCCTGGTAGGTGCGCTCGAGAGAGCACAACGCGTCCTTCTCATGCAGGCGCCCGTGATGATGCCGCAGTTCCCTGGCATCTTGACGACATTGTAGCGATGATGAGTTGCAGCCATGAACTTGGCCAGGGCCGGATACACAAGGATGGCGTTGTATGGGAGGCGAATGTGGGCAACGTCGAAGTCGATGAGCTTAGTGCGGTAGTTGTCGCGCTTGCCGAAGGTGACAGGGAGGCGGATCTGCCCTATAGGGGTGGTGGAGCCGTCGGTCACTCCTGAGAAGGGCTTGGTGGGCGGAAGCTAGTCGTACGGCCCCTGGAGCCGGTCGAACGTCTCGACGGAGAGAACATTGAGCCGAGCATTGAGCCATCGATGAGTGTCTTGGTGACGAGGACGTTGCTGATGGTAGGTGACCAGAGCATTGGAAGGGCGCTGGCTGTGGCTGCCCACTTGAGATGGTCAGCAGAATTGAAGGTGATGGCGTACTTTGACCACCTGAGCGGACGCGTTACTTCAAGCTTGGGGACGGCCGCGTTCACCTCGCGAGCGAACTGCTTGAAGATGCGATGAGAGGCAGGGGCCTGAGCGCTGCCTAGGATGCAAGCGATGGCATGAGGCTCTTGGAAGCCCCCAGCCCTGTCGTCTTGGTGGTGGTCTTCGTTCCTGCTTGGTGGCGGTGGCGGTGGAGGAAGGCCAGCATTGCCCTGAGGATGGTCCTCGCGAGGCTGATCATGCCAGTCCTGATGAGGGTCGCGGTTGTCCTAGCGTCCTCCAGCTCGGCCTCCTCCACGGCTGTAGCCTCGGTCGTTGCGCTCAGGGCGGCGACCAAGGCACCTGTCATGGATGGCCCTGAGCTCTTGGCAGTCATTGGTGTTGTGGTTGTGCATGTTGTGGAAGACGTAGAACTGGCAGTGGCCCTTGGATGACCCCGGGTGGTCGTAGCTGCATTTCATCTCAGGTTTAGCCGCGAGCACAGCCGGACCCGTGCGCTTCACGTCCTTGGCCTTGGCTTTCTTTTCTTCTGGGTCTGCTTCTGGAAGCCCCGGGAGGGAGTGGCGACCTTCCTCGGCCCTCGCGCACCAGGTTGCCATGTTGAACATCTCCAGAGCCGAGCACAGGTCCTCGTGTATGGAGAGTGAAGGAAATATGCCCTAGAGGCAATAATAAAGTTGTTATTTATATTTCCTTATATCATGATAAATGTTTATTATTCATGCTAGAATTATATTAACCGGAAACATAGTACATGTGTGAATACATAGACAAATAGAGTGTCACTAGTTTGCCTCTACTTGACTAACTCATTGAATCAATGATGGTTATGTTTCCTAACCATAGACACGAGTTGTCATTTTATTAACGGTATCACATCATTGGAGAATGATGTGATTGACTTGACCCATCCGTTAGCTTAGCACGATGATCGTTTAGTTTGTTGCTATTGCTTTCTCCATAACTATACATGTTCATATGACTATGAGATCATGCAACTCCCGAATACCAGAGGAATGCTTTATGTGCTACCAAACGTCACAACGTAACTGGGTGATTATAAAGGTGCTCTACAGGTGTATCCGATGGTGTTTGTTGAGTTGGCATAGATCAAGATTAGGATTTGTCACTCCGATTGTCGGAGATGTATCTCTGGGCCCTCTCGGTAATGTACATCACTATAAGCCTTGCAAGCAATGTAGCTAATGAGTTAGTTACGAGATGTAGCATTACGGAAGGAGTAAAGAGACTTGCCAGTAACGAGATTGAACTAGGTATTGAGATACCAACGATCGAATCTCGGGCAAGTAACATACCGATGACAAAGGGAACAACGTATACCGTTATGTGGTTTGAACGATAAAGATCTTCGTAGAATATGTAGGAGCCAATATGAGCATCTAGGTTCTGCTATTGGTTATTGACCGAAGACATGTCTCGGTCATGTCTACATAGTTCTCGAACCCGTAGGGTCCACATGCTTAACGTTCGGTGATGATTGATATTATGAGTTTATGTGATTTGATGTACCTAAGGTTGTTCGGAGTCCTGGATGAGATCACGGACGTGATGAGGAGTCTCAAAATGATCGAGCCGTAAAGATCGATATATTGGAAGGCTATATTCGGACATCATAAAGGTTCCGGGTGATCCGGGTATTTTTCGAAGTAGCGGGGGAGTTACGGGAATACGGGAGTACATATGGGCCTTAGTGGGCTTTAAAGGAAAAAGAGGAGAAGCCACGAGGGCTGGCCGCACACCCCCCATGGGCCTAGTCCGAATTGGACTAAGGGAGGGGCTGCGCCCCCTCTTTCCTTCTCCTCTCCTTCTCCTTCCTTCCCCCTCCCGGTAGGACTAGGAAAGGAGGAATCCTACTCCTACTAGGAGGAGGATTCCTCCCCCCTTGGCGCGCCTAGAGAGGCCGTCCGGCCTCCCCTCCCTCCTTTATATTCGTGGGGGGCACCCTAGAACACACAAGTTGATTGTTCCAAGCCGTGTGCGGTGCCCCCCTCCACCATAATCCACCTCGACATATCGTAGCAGTGTTTAGGCAAAGCCCTTGCGTCGGTAGCAACATCATCATCGTCATCACGCCGTCGTGCTGACGGAACTCTCCCACAAAGCTCTGCTGGATCGGAGTTCATGGGACGTCATCGAGCTGAACGTGTGGTG
Source organism: Triticum urartu (assembly GCF_056163025.1). Lineage (NCBI taxonomy): Eukaryota > Viridiplantae > Streptophyta > Magnoliopsida > Poales > Poaceae > Triticum > Triticum urartu. The sequence goes on along the minus strand of NC_141878.1, from coordinate 186,902,973 downwards.
AACTCGGAGGTGCCGTGCGTTTGGTACTTGGATCGGTCGGATCGTGAAGACGTACGATTACATCAACCACGTTCTTATAACGCTTCCTCTTACGGTCTACGAGGGTATGTGGACGATGCTCCCCCCCTCTCGTTGCTATGCATCACCATGATCTTGCGTGTGCATAGGAACTTTTTTGAAATTACTGCGTTCCCCAATAGTGGTATCAGAGCCAGGTTTATGCTTAGATGTTATATGCACGAGTAGAACACAAAGGAGTTGTGGACGTGGGTGTATACATATTGCTTGCCGTCACTAGTTGATTCTTGATTCAGTGGCATTGTTGGATGAAGCGGCCTAGACCGACATTACGCGTACGCTTACGCGACACTGGTTCTACCGACGTGCTTCACACACAGGTGGCTTGTGGGTGTCTGTTTCTCCAGCTTTATTTGAATCGGATTCAATGAACAGGGTTCTTTCTGAAGATCAAAAGCAATCACTATACCGTGTTGTGGTTTTTGATGCGTAGGTAAGAACGGTTCTTGCTCAGCCCATAGCAGCCACGTAAAACTTGCAACAATAAAGTAGAGGACGTCTAACTTGTTTTTGTAGGGCATGTTCTGATGTGATATGGTCAAGACATGATGAGATATAAGTTGTTGTATGAGATGATCATGTTTTGTTGAACTTATCGGCAACTGGCAGAAGCCTTATGGTTGTCTCTTTATTGCATAAGATGCAAGCGCCAAATAATTGATTTACTTTATCGCTATGCGATAGCAATAGTTGCAAGAGCAATAATTGGCGAGATGACCATGTGACGACATGTTGATAGAGATCAAGATCATGGAGATCATGGTGTCATGCCGGTGACGATAGAGATCATGATGGTACTTTGGAGATGGAGATCAAAGGCGCAAGATGATCATGGCCATATCATGTCACATATTTTTATTGCATGTGATGTTTATCCTTTATGCATCTTATTTTGCTTAGTTCGGCGGTAGCATTATAAGATGATCTCTCACTAAATTTCAAGGTACAAGTGTTCTCCCTGAGTATGCACCGTTGTGACAGTTCATCGTGCCGAGACACCACGTGATGATCGGGTGTGATAAGCTCTACGTTCACATACAATGGGTGCAAGCCAGCTTTGCACACGCGGAATACTCGGCTTAAACTTGACGAGCCTAGCATATGCAGATATGGCCTGGGAACACTGGAGACTGAAAGGTCGAGCATGAATCATATAGTAGATATGATCAACATAGTGATGTTCACCATTGAAAACTACTCCATCTCACGTGATGATCGGACGTGGTTTAGTTGATTTGGATCGCGTGATCATTTAGATGACTAGAGGGATGTCTATCTAAGTGGGAGTTCTTAAGTAATATGATTAATTGAACTTTAATTTATCATGAACTTAGTCCTAATAGTGTTTGCATATCTATGTTGTAGATCAATAGCTTGTGATGTAGCTCCCCGTTCATTTTTGATATGTTCCTAGAGAAAAATAAGTTGAAAGATGTTAGTAGCAATGATGCGGACTAGCTCCGTGATCTGAGGATTATCCTCATTGCTGCACAGAAGTATTATGTCCTTGATGCACCGCTAGGTGATGGACCTATTGTAGGAGCAGATACACACGTTATGAACGTTTGACAAAGCTTGGTATGATGACTACTTGATAGTTTAGTGCACCATGCTTTACGGCTTAGAACCGGGACATCAAAAACGTTTTGCACGCCACGGAGCATATAAGATGTTCCAAGAGCTGAAATTGGTGTTTCAGACTCATGCCCGAGTCAAGAGGTATAAGACCTCTGACAATTACTTTGCCTACAAGATGGAGGAGAATAGCTCAACCAGTGAGCATGTGCTCAGATTGTCTGAGTACTACAATCACTTAAATCAAGTGGGAGTTAATCTTCCAGATAAGATAGTGATTGACAGAGTTCTCTAGTCACTATCACCAAGTTACTAGAACTTCGTGATGAACTATAATATGCAAGGGATAACGGAAACGATTCCCAAGCTCTTCATGATGCTGAAATCGATGAAGGTAGAAATCAAGAAAAGCATCAAGTGTTGATGGTTGACAAGACCACTAGTTTCAAGTAAAAGGGCAAGCGAAAGAAAGGGAACTTCAAGAAAAATGGAAAGCAAGTTGCCAATCCCATGAAGAAGCCCAAAGCTAGACCCAAGCCTGAAACTGAGTACTTCTACTACAAAGAAAATGGTCACTGGAAGTGGAACTGCCCTATATACTTGGAGGATAAGAAGGATGGAAAAGTGAACAAAAGTATATTTGATATACATGTTATTGATGTGTTGCCAGTTTTTATAGCAACCCCTCAGTATTTGATACTGGTTCAGTTGCTAAGAGTAGTAACTCGAAACGGGAGTTGCAAAATAAACAGAGACTAGTTAAGGGCGAGGTGATGATGTCAGTTGGAAGTGATTCCAAGGTTGACAAGATCAGCATCGCACGCTCCATTTACCTTCGGGATTAATGTTAAACCTAAAATAAATGTTATTTGGTGTTTGCATTGAGCATAATATGATTGGATCATCTTTATTGCAATACAGTTATTCATTTAAGTCAAAGAATAATTGTTATTCTGTTTACATGAATAATACCTTCTGAGGTCATACACCCAAGGTGAATGGTTTGTTGAATCTCGACCATAGTGATACACATATTCGTAATATTGATGCCAAAAGATGCAAAGTTGATAATGATAGTGCAACATATTTGTGGCACTGCCATTTAGGTCATATTGGTGTAAAGCGCATGAAGAAAATCCATGCTGATGGGCTTTTGGAATCACTTGATTATGAATCACTTGATGCTTGCGAACTATGCTTCATGGGCAAGATGACTAAGACTTCGTTCTCCGGAACAATGGAGTGAGCAACTGACTTATTGGAAATAATACATACTGATGTATGCGATCCGATGAGTGTTGAGGCTCGTGGCTGGTATCATTATTTTCTGACCTTCACAGAAGATTTGAGCAGATATGAGTATATATGCTTGATGAAACATTAGTCTGAAACATTTGAAAAGTTCAAAGAATTTCAGAGTGAAGAGGAAAATCATCGTAATAAGAAAATAAAGTTTCTATGATCTGATCGCGGAGGCAAATATTTGAGTTACGAGTTTGGTCTTCATTTGAAACAATGTGGAATAGTTTCACAACTCACGCCACCTGGAACACCACAGGATAATGGTGTGTCTGAATGTTGAAATCGTACTTTATTGGATATGCTGCGATCTATGATGTCTCTTATCGATTTACCACTATCGTTTTGGGGTTATGCATTAGAGACAGCTGCGTTCACGTTAAATAGGGCACCATCTAAATCTGTTGAGATGACACCATATGAACTATGGTTTAGCAAGAAACCTAAGTTGTCATTTCTTAAAGTTTGGGGTTGCGATGCTTATGTGAAAAAGTTTTAGCCTGATAAGCTCAAACCCAAATCGGAGAAGTGCGTCTTCATAGGGTACCCAAACAAAAAAGTTGGGTACACCTTCTATCACAGATCCGAAGGCAAGATCTTTTGTTGCTAAGAGTGGATCCTTTCTAGAGAAGGAGTTTCTCTCGAAAGAAGTGAATGGGAGGAATGTAGAACTTGATGAGGTAATTGTACCTTCTTCCTTATTGGAAAGTAGTTAATCACATAAATCAGTTCCAGTGATTCCTATACCAATTAGTGAGGAAGCTAATGATGATGATCATGAAACTTCTGATCAAGTTACTACCGAACCTTGTAGGTCAACCAGAGTAAGATCCGCACCAGAGTGGTACGGTAATCCTGTTCTGGAGGTCATGTTACTTGACCATGACGAACCTACGAACTATGAGGAAGCGATGATGAGCCCAGATTCCGCGAAATGGCTTGAAGCCATGAAATCTAAAATGGGATCCATGTATTAGAACAAAGTATGGACTTTGATTGAATTGCCCGATGATCGGTGAGTCATTGAGAATAAATGGATCTTCAAGAGGAAGACGAACGATGATAGTAGCGTTACTATCTACAAAGCTCGAATTGTCACAAAAATGTTTTCGGCAAGTTCAAGGTGTTGACTACGATGAGAGTTTCTCACTCGTATCGATGCTTCAAAGTCTGTCCGAATCATGTTAGCAGTTGCTGCATTTTATGAAATCTGGCAAATGGATGTCAAAACTGCATTCCTTAATGGATTTCTTAAAGAAGAGTTGTATATGATGCAACCAAAAGGTTTTGTCGATCCTAAAGGTGCTAACAAAGTAAGCAAGCTCCGGTGATCCATATATGGACTGGTGCAAGCATCTCAGAGTTGGAATATATGCTTTGATAAAGTGATCAAAGCATATGGTTTTATACAGACTTGCGGTGAAGCCTGTATTTACAAGAAAGTGAGTGGGAGCACTACAGCCTTTTTGATAAGTATATGTGAATGGCATATTGTTGATCGGAAATGATGTAGAATTTTCTAGAAAGCATAAAGGAGTGTTTGAAAGGATTTTTTTTCAAAGAAAGACCTCGGTGAAGCTGCTTACATATTGGGCATCAAGATCTATAGAGATAGATCAATACGCTTGATAAATTTTTCAATATGTACAAAACTTGACAAGTTTTTGAAGTAGTTCAAAATGGAACAGTCAAAGAAGGAGTTCTTGCCTGTGTTGCAAGGTGCGAAGTTGAGTAAAGACCTCCTCTGGAATTTATGTATTGTTGATACCACTCAGCAGCTTGGTCCTTGAGTTGAAACAAAGCAAACTTGACAAAGTCCTCAGGTTTGACATTGCTACATTCAAAATGCTTGCAAATGTCCACGAGCCAATCGTCAGCATCTGTGGCCTCGGCATAGTTGCTGAAGGACTTCGGCTGGTTTGCGAGGAACTGGTTGAGGGTAGCAAACTGAGGCTGATTATTGCCTTGGCCTTGATTTCCTTGGTTGCCTTGCCCTTGGTTTCACTCTTGAAGAGTTGCAAAAGCATATGAGTGTTGGCGTTGGTGGCTGCCATGACAGCTTGCCATGCCTCCGGAGGTGGAGGTGGTGGCGGAGGGTTCGACTGATCCCCATCATTGCGGTCCAGATTCTGACATGTTGGAGGAGCCATCCCGAAGAGGGTGACATCCGTTAGAATTTTGAAAGACAGATATTCAAACTGAATCAATGGATCGAAATTGCAACATAAAGTCTTAACATTCGAACAAGGATGAACGAATGAATTCCAAAGTAAATCATCACACATCCGTTAAGGTTGAGAAGCCACTTAGATAAAGGTAGATGAATAAAGCAACAATGTATGAATATGAAAAAATAAGTGGTAAGGATTACCCAATCACAAACCAAACATCTGCGGGAAGAAATACTAGAGCTACTTGAATTCCCACCTATAAAACTCCCGAAACTTTCTGGTTATGCAATCCGGTGTTGGGGATATAGGGGAAGCATAATATCTCACCCAAACTAACAATTCCTACATCCAGCTGTATCCATCCTTCAACACATAACCAACAAACCTTCGGAAATCATGTGTGTCGTGGTTTTGTCACGGCAGATGTCCTAGAGAAAGGACTTAGTCGTGGAGCCATCGCGACGGGTTAGCTTGAAGGGGTTAAAGCAGACACAGGGACGCAAGAGAGTTTATACTAGTTCGCCCCCTTCGATGAAGGTAAAAGCCTACGTCTAGTTGTGATGGAATTGATGGCGTTTCGATGACTAGGGAGCAAACAAGCTTCGCCTAAGTCTCGAGTTGTTGTCTGTTGTCTTTGAACCGCCGCGGGGTCGTCCCCTTATATACACGGGTGATGCCCGTCGGTTCACAAAGTCCCAACACCGGTCCATATTCGTATCCGAGTTGGTCTCTCCTTATTCCTAACTTACAATACAAGTTTATATACAAATACCGGTTATAGCTACAAGTCTTAAACCGAATACGGGCCTTAGGCCCTCATCTGTCTTCTCGGGCTTTAGCACTCTTGAACTACTGATGAAGTTGACCCAGCCCAGATAGGATGGTTTACGCCCAACAGTAATATCCCAAACATTAGGCCCCAGATTGATTTGAACGGGTTCATGTCAATCCTTTAACAACAACTTCATCTTCAACATCTTCTCTTAAATTGGTAAACCGCCATGATGTCATATTCTCTGATTGCTGTAAACCGGAGTGACGACACCTGTCATAACGAAGCTATCCATTATGCTTCCTTGTTTAATAGATCTGCGGAAATTGAGGCAACAGCTCCGTTTCATGGCCCCTTGATTGTCACGCCTGACACATGTCCTTTTGCCTTATAAATAGGACCGAAGGGTCATTTGTTTTCTCCCCTTCATGCCTTTCTTCTTCGTCTTCCTCGCGTCGCCAGCCTCGGAGCTCCGTCGCCGCCGTCAACTTCTGCACCAACCTTGGCCGCTGGATCAACCTGAACGCACCAGAGCACCGCGGCAACCTTCCGCGTCTTCCTCAACTCTGGTAAGCCTTCTGGTCTTCTCAACACAGATCTATTCTAGGGTTTCGTGTTCTTGCAGTGTTCATCACCTATTCCTGTTCATATACTAGCTCCTGGATGCATGTGTGAACCCCTGCTCTGTGTAGCGGTAGCTTTTTAGTATCCGCCTTTAGTTTCATGCCCAAGACCATAGATCTCACATATATTTCTGACCATTGATTCAATACTGTTCTGCTTTGAGCTTTTGAATATTTTTCTTATTTTCTGAACTTGCTTCAGATCCAACGCTGTAGAGAAATATTGTGAAATCTGTTTCTGCATACTTATCCATCCGCAATCTGAGCTGTTTCAATGCTTAGATCAGGCAGTTTAACCTTGTAGAAAAAATTGCCAAACCGGTATATACCATTAGTCCCCTTGTTGAACTGCCAGATGTTGTTGCTTCATAGAACTCCGGTTTAGATAGATCTGTCTCCAGTTTAACATTGCACATACCAATGTACCTTGATCAATGCATTTTTGAACCGGGATCTTCTACCTTGTAGATTTCATCATGGCCAAGCAAGTATATGAGTGCAATTGGGTTCCTTCTCGCGTCACAGAGGCTCAACTGGACGATTTAGTCATCATCGGCGCTTTAGGCACCAAAGATACCATCCATTGGAGGGCTCCTGGCAAAGAATTCCCTCCTACACCTCAACAAGGAGAGGTCGTTGTTTTCTGTAGATCACATAGCCCCGGGCTTCAAGCCGCCCGGTTCTAAATTTTACCGGGATGTTTTAGCCGATTTCCAACTCCATCCACAAGACACTGGCCCCAACTCTGTCACAAATATGTGTCACTTCCAAGTGCTCTGTGAGGCGTTTTTCAAGAGGAGCCCACAGTGGAATTGTTTAGAGACCTTTTCCATCTAAACTGCCGTACTGAGTTTACTGACGGCTCCAATACGGAGTTGGGTGGCGTGGCGATTCAGAAAAGGAAAGAGGTCACATACCCTCATGCCAAACTGCACAGCCACCCCAAAGAGTGGAATCAGACATGGTTCTATTGCAAAGACACCTCCCCTGCTGGTGAGAATCCCTTGCGTGGCTTTCGTCCGGAGCGGCTCAGCAATACACACCCCTTTCCGCAAAGGTTGACTGCCCAGGAGAGAAGCAAATATGCTCCTCAACTGTCGAAGCTCAGAGCCTTTATGGCCAACGTTTTAACAAGGGTTGATCTCGCTTGCTGTTGGATATCATGGAGCATACTGCCTCTTAGTCAGCGCTCCGGTTTGATGTGCGAGTATACTGGCAGTGTTGATGACCCACTGCGACTTTCCAACATCCAGCTCACCGATGAAGAAATCACAGAGGCTGTGAATAAGATGCTGAATGAACCGGAACACATCTGTGCTAAAAACGGCCTGCTTCCCTTCTGTGCCACCAACAAACCGCCAGCTGTAAGACTTTGATTTTTCTTTTTGCTGAATTTGTTATTGATATATCTGGTCATTGTTTAATATCAGTGTCTGTGTAATCAGGGCAATGATCCGTTTTGGAGCAAGAAACTGCCGCAGGAGAAACCAGAAAAACCAGACAAACCAGAAAGAGCAACCCGGCAAAAGACTAAAGCTGTGAAGAAGACTGCCCACAGGAAAAGAACCACTTCATCCTCTAATCCGGCCCCTGATGATGATGTGGATAATCCGGACCTTGAGGTAGGGCTTGACTCACTTGGCTTATTTTTCATGCGTCTTATTGATGATGATATTTGTCAGGATGATGCCGAAGCCAGCCATGCTGATGCTGCAGAGGTAATTATTCTCTCTTTTGATTCAGAACCTTTGCCTTCACCAAAAGTCCGTCAGGAAAACTGGAAAGTTAAATTTTCTCATCCTCTTGCTTATTTGGATCCCAAATTTCTGATGAAGACCCAAAAACACGAAGCTCATCACACCACTTGGCACAGCGGCCAGGTAGTTACCTCCGCCGGTTTACCGAACAGTCCGGTTCGGAAACGCCGCTCAGAGGTCTCTAATTTGCTTGTCAGTGCTTGTCCTAAAGTGGGCTGCTTTCGTCAACCTCTTAATCCATCTGACTCCGATTACTAGGTTACTTCCCACTCATCCTCTGGCGAGTCATCGGCTACTCAGCTGCCACCGCTCAAAACGGTGCTTGGGTAAGCTATACTTATCATAATATTTGCAGCACATCGCCTTGGAACATATGCTGTATTTGATTTTGTTATTCCTTTCAGGGCGAAGCCTAGGCCAAGCAAGAAGGCTCGCCTGGACAAAGCGGCTGAAGAGGATGCCGTCCTTGAACCGGGCAAAACACCAGATCTTGAAGCGGCTATTCCTGAGGATATACCCAATGATCCACCGAAGCAAGACGACGATCTTATTACTGAAGAGAGACCTATTGGTACCTCAAATCCTGTCAATCAGCCCACAAGATCCATCCGGATTAAGAAATCCACCGGTCCAGCAAAGCCTACTAACAAGCCAACAGCCCCAGTGCAAACCGGCGATACCAAGGATGATGAGGTTGTCATTACTGGCATTGGCCATACAGAGCCAAGCAATCCTGTCGCTTTGTCCAAACATTCTGCCAAGGAAGAATTTGCTGCCTTTGGCAAAGGCAAGTGGAATACTGATCTGGCGACTTATGTTGCTCTGAATGCCCAAGATATCCATTCCGGCTACCTGAACCGGCTGTATACCAGTCGTGACTATGAAGCCAGTCTGGTTAACATGATGAAAGATAAATATGAGGTAACTTCCATATGCTCTTTCCTGCTTGTATGCTTCAATTCTTGCTGACTCTCCTAGCCCCCAAGGGCCGGTTTGTAATCTTCTTTCAAACCGGGACTTACTAATATAAATCTTAATGCTTTGAAATTCGCTGATGTAGCCCCCAAGGGCCGGTTCAACTTAGCGTAGTTAAACTGGGACTTTAAGTAATTAAGATTGCCGCATCAGAATATATACGAGAAAATAGCCATTAGCCCCCAAGTGCCAAGTTGAATACTTGTATTGATCTTGGGACTTTGTAAGCAATTGAAAGATGAAGATCGAATATGCCTTAGCCCCCAAGTGCCAAGTACATAACTTGTTATGTGGTTGGTACTTCAATCCTTGCACCGCTTTGCTGAATCATATAACTGTCTGCAGGCTGAGCTGAAGACGAAAGAAAGCCAAGTCGCCGATCTCCAAGATAATCTGAAATCCCAACAAGCTGAGACCTCCAAAGCAAAAGAGGAATTAACCAGCGCTTTAAGCTCCATGGAACAGCTTAAGGAGAACTTCAAGAAGAAGCGGGCAGATTGGGCCACTGAAAAATCTGCTTTAATCAAACGAGCAGAAGATGCCGAGGCTGCACTAAAACCGATGGCGGATGAACTGACTAGCATAAAGCGGCACGTGCATGCCATGACCACTGCTATCTTTGGTAAGCCGGTTTGACTTCTGAACTGATTCTGTCGTCTTACAGAGCTGCCAGTTTGTTAACCCTTTATGATATTTCAGGGACACGCATTGGTCACTTGGGGTCAGATGTGCGGAAGAAATTGAAAGCCGCCTATACGTTGGTCGAACAACTGTACACTGGTGCACAGCGGATCATCTGTACTGCATCCCACAACAAGCCGGTGCCCACCTTGATTCAGGACACTCTGATGAAACTGTCGGTGCTTCCTGCCCGGGTTGAAGAGCTAAAGAAATCAGCTGCTCGAACCGGTGCGATCAATGCCTTAATCCGGGCAAAATCTTGGGTGCCGGATTTTGATCCTATTGAAGCAGCTCAGGGCTATCCCAGCTTGAAGGAAGACGGGTTAGAGTTTGGTGAAGCGGATCTGCGAGCAATAAATCGGGAGGTGCATCTTCTAGCTTGTCAATTGGCTGAAGAAGCAGACTTATCTCATTATCAAGCCCAATATGACAATCAAAACAAGCAAATAGCTGCACAAATTCATGAAGCGGAAAATCTTATCCCTCCAATCCGTAAGCATACTTATGCTCCCGATATTGACCCGTCGTTTCTGATCCATGATGAAGCTGTTTTTCAAGCATTAATGGGAATCGACTGGACAACTGTTGATTTCCAGCCGCTGGGTAGAGAAACTAAAGCTGAAGCGGTGCATGATGACCCACAACCATCAGGCCAGGCTGGTGACCAAGCTTGAACCGGAAGCCAGTTTAAAACTTCTTCTCCTTTGCGAAAAACAATGATCTTATTGTGGGCACCGTGTTGCCTTGTAATAGGCTAGCTGATACTTTTGATGTTGATATGCCTTCGTGCGTAATCGCTGCCACTTGCTCTTCCTTTCGGTGATGAACTTTCCAAAGTACTTTCTGCAATAAAAAATCTTCAACTGCCACCGCGGTTGTACCGTCAGGCGGAATATGATGTCTGCATACATGAAATCAAAACATCCGAATTTTTTGAAGTATATGACCAACTTTTTGAGATACATAATACCTGCCACCGTTGAGCGTGAAGTTGGCTTGGCCAATCTTGAAGTGGAGTTTTATAAAACCAAACCATTGGAGGAGATAGCAGCTGCCATATATATATATGACGCCGGTTTACCATGTAAACCGTGCCGGGTTATAATAAACACCGTGTTACTCCATAAGAGGATGTTAACAAAAAAGATCAAACCGGGCAAATAGTCTCCGGATTGAAATGAACCGTGTTCCGTCAATTGACAGTGTGAACCGGTTGAAAACTTTTTCGGTTTAAAAAATGCAATAAAAAGAAAGAAATATCTTTCAAAGAAAAGTGTGAAGCAAAGGCAACGACAAAACCATTTGCAAAAAAGGCTTATTTGAGCTGATCAGATGGCGTTACCATGGCCGAACACGACCAAGCTCCCGATATGTGTAACTATGGTTCTAGTCAGCCAGGTCCCCAAATGAAACTGTGGCATTTATGCCGATCAAGTGGAATGGCAATGGTTCGAGTTCTACCAAGCCCCCAAGTGATTCTATGGCCTTAGGCCGACCAAGAGGCATGACTGGTTCAGACGTGACCAAGTCCCCAAGTGATCTGGTGGCTCTCGCCTATCAAGAGGTATTGTATTGGTTCGGACACGACCAAACCCCCAAGTGATATAACATGATGCTTTTTAAAAAGCTAACTCAAGGGGTAAATCGGAGGCCGCTTTAGAAAAACTTCATGTAACCACACATGATGTAAAAGAGCAGATACCCCGCTTTAGCTGAGGTTCCGATTTATTATATTTAATCATAATATATACATTGTTGTAATATGTACATAAGTAGAGCCAATGGCTCGGGTATAGTAAGGCCGAAGATGAGCTATGTTCCACGGCCTATTGGTCTCCTCCTCTGATGTACGTGAGTCCTTATGCTCTCGAATATCGATCACATAGTATGACCCGTTGTGCAGATTCTTGCTGACCACGAAAGGCCCCTCCCAAAGTGGGGATAGCTTATGCATATCAGTCTGATCTTGGATGAGCCGAAGCACCAAATCTCCATCCTGAAAGGTTCTGGTTCTGACTCGGTGACTGTGATAACGACGAAGATCCTGTTGGTAAATCGCCGAGCGGGCAGCTGCTATGTCACGTTCTTCATCCAACAGGTCCAAAGCGTCTTGCCATGCTATCTCATTGTCCGCTTCAACATAAGCCGCCACACGGGGTGAATCATGATGGATATCACTGGGGAGAACCGCCTCCGCTCCGTAAACCATGAAGAACGGTGTGTATCCCGTTGATCTGTTGGGTGTAGTATTGATGCTCCATAACACAGATGGTAACTCTTCTACCCAACAACCCGGTGTTCTCTGCAAAGGAACCATAAGCCAGGGCTTGATGCCTCTCAATATCTCTTGATTAGCCCTTTCTGCTTGACCATTGGACTGTGGATGTGCCACCGATGAAACGTCGAGCCGGATGTTCTCCCGTTCGCAGAACTCCTTCATGGCACCTTTGGACAAATTGGTACCATTATCTGTGATGATACTGTGTGGAAAGCCAAACCGGAAAATCACCTTTTTGATGAACTGAACCGCCGTGGCCACATCACACTTGCTAACAGGTTCTGCCTCCACCCACTTTGTAAACTTGTCAACCGCCACCAGGAGGTGGGTCTTCTTATCTTTGGACCTTTTGAAAGGCCCAACCATATCCAGCCCCCAAGTCGCAAACGGCCAAGTAATTGGAATCATTCTCAATTCTTGAGCCGGCACATGAGCACGTCTTGAAAACCTTTGGCAACCATCACATCGTCTGACCAAATCCTCCGCATCAGCATGGGTAGTTAACCAATAGAAGCCATGACGAAACGCTTTAGCCACCAGAGATTTTGAGCCGGCGTGGTGACCACAATCTCCTTCGTGGATCTCACGCAAAATTTCACGGCCTTCTTCAAGAGACACACAACGTTGAAACGCCCCTGACACACTGCAATGATGCAACTCGCCGTTGATAATAATCATGGACTTGGATTGCCGAATTATCTGTCGGGCCAGAGTCTCATCCTCTTGTAACTCGCCCCGGTTCTTGTACGCCAGGTAAGGAAGCGTCCAATCCGGAATAACATGAAGAGCTGCCACCAATTGAGCCTCCGGATCAGAAATAGCCAAATCTGCTTCACCAGGGATCTTGACCGACGGGTTGTGCAGCACATCCAGAAAAACATTGGGCGGGACCGGTTTGCGTTGAGAGCCTAGCCGGCTTAAGGCGTCCGCCGCTTCATTTTTCCGCCGGTCCACGTGGTCCACCTGATAGCCTTTAAAATGACCTGCAACAATATCCACCTCACGACGATATGCTGCCATGAGTGGGTCCTTGGAGTCCCAAGTGCTAGACACTTGCTGAGCCACGAGGTCCGAGTCACCGAAGCACTTAACTCGACTTAGATTCATCTCCTTAGCCATCCAAAGACCATGGAGCAAGGCTTCATACCCAACTACATTGTTAGTACAAGGGAACATTAAGCGGAGAACGTAACAAAACTTATCACCTCGTGGGGAAGTTAATACGACTCCAGCCCCCGAGCCTTCCAATTGCCTGGATCCGTCAAAATGGATGGTCCAATATGTGTGATCCCGCTTTTCTTCAGGTGCTTGCATTTCTGTCCAATCATTGATGAAATCAACAAGTGCTTGAGACTTAACCGTCGTCTGAGGCACATACTTCAAACCGTGCGGCCCAAGCTCTATAGCCCACTTGGCAATCTGGCCAGTTGCTTCCCGGTTCTGGATGATATCCCCCAAAGGAGCAGAACTGACCACCGTAATTGGGTGCCCTTGGAAGTATTGTTTAAGCTTCCGGCTTGCCATAAAAACTCCATACACCAGCTTCTGCCAATGCGGATACCTTTGCTTGGACTCAATGAGTACCTCGCTGATATAATAGACTGGACGTTGAACTGGATGCTCCTTACCTGCCTCCTTTCGCTCCACCATAATAGCCATGCTGACCGCCCGAGCATTAGCAGAAACATATAGCAGTAACGTCTCCTTGTCAATGGGAGCGGCGAGCACAAACTGATCCGTCTTCTTCAACATCTGATACAAAGGGATTGCTTTCTCACCAAGATGACTGATAAACTGGCTTAATGCGGCAATCCGGCCTGCCAGGCGTTGAACATCATTGATACACTTTGGTTTAGCCAGGGAGGTGATGGCTGTGATCTTCTCCGGATTAGCCTCAATTCCCCTATTGGACACCAGAAAACCCAATAACTTGCCCGCCGGTACACCAAAGGCGCACTTGTCCGGATTAAGCATCACCTTATATGTCCTCAAGTTATCAAAGGTTTCCTTCAAATCATCAATCAGAGTCTCCTTCTCACTAGATTTAACCACGATATCATCCACGTAAGCATGTACATTACGGCCAATCTGTTTGTGAAGACAATTTTGCACACACCGTTGGTAAGTTGCCTGGGCACTCTTCATCCCAAAGGGCATAGACACATAGCAGAAGGCTCCAAAGGGAGTTATGAATGCCGTCTTCTCCTGGTCCTTAACTGCCATTTTGATCTGATGATAGCCAGAATATGCATCCAAAAAACTTAAACGCTCACAACCCGCCATAGCATCAATAATTTGATCAATACGGGGGAGGGCAAAAGGATCTGCTGGACAAGCCTTATTAAGATCTGTGTAATCCACACACATGCGCCAGGTGCCGTTTTTCTTAAGGACCAGCACCGGATTGGCAAGCCACTCAGGGTGAAAAACTTCAACAATAAAGCCAGCTGCTAAGAGCCTGGCTACCTCTTCTCCAATCGCCTTGCGTCTTTCTTCGTTAAACCGGCGGAGGAACTGTTTCACCGGTTTGTATTTAGGATCCACATTAAGGGTATGCTCAGCGAGTTGCCTCGGTACACCTCGCATGTTAGAGGGCTTCCATGCAAAAATGTCCCGATTCTCACGGATGAACTCGATGAGCGCGTTTTCCTATTTCGGATCCAAGTTGGCACTGATGCTGAACTGCTTGGACGAATCGCCAGGTACGAAGTCAACAAGCTTAGTTTCTGCTGCCGATTTGAACTTCAGGTCCGGATCATGCTCCGTAGTTGGCTTCTTTAATGGAGTCATGTCTGCCGGGTCAACATGGTCCTTATAATACTTTAGTTCCTCGGTGGCACAAACCGACTCTGCATAGGCCACATCTCCTTCCTCACACTCCAAAGCGATTTTGCGGCTTCTGTGAACCGTTATTGTCCCCTTGTGACCCGGCATCTTGAGCTGCAAATACACATAACAGGGCCGTGCCATAAACTTGGCGTAGGCCGGTCGCCCAAACAGGGCGTGATATGGACTTTGGATTTTCACCACTTCAAACGTCAACGTCTTCGACCTGGAATCATGGTCATCCCTAAAGGCCACTTCCAAAGCTATCTTACCAACATGATATGCTGATTTGCCAGGTACTACACCGTGGAACACCGTATTGGACGGTTTGAGATTTTTATCTGTTTTTCCCATACAACGGAAGGTCTCATAGTATAAGATATTAATGCTGCTCCCTCCATCCATGAGCACCTTGGTGAACTTGTAACCTCCCACCTGAGGTGCCACCACCAGAGCCAACTGACCCGGATTATCATCCTGGGGAGGGTGATCCTCTCTGCTCCATATGATTGGCTGTTCAGACCAGCGTAGATAACGGGGTATGGCCGGTTCAACAGAGTTGACCGCCCGCCTCTGAACCTTCCGGTCTCGCTTGTCCAAGCTAGTGGTGAAGACATGGTACTGCCCACTGCTCAACTGTTTGGGTTGCTCTGGTAACCTGACTGTTGCTGCTGTTGGTTGTAATCACCCTGGTTGTTCTGACTATTTTGATTATTATGTCCGCCCGGATTACCATTAAATCCTGAACCGGAATTTCCTCCACCGTAACCCGGCCCGGACCCTGAGCCACTGCCGGAGCCGTGATCATACCGGAAAGCATTAGAATTCTTGAACTCCTACATAATGAAGCAATCCTTCCAAAGGTGGTTTGCTGGCGCCTCCTTCGTCCCATGTCTTGGACAGGGCTGGCTCAGTAGATAGTTTAGGCGGTCCGGGTTAGGGTTGGGTGCCCCATTGCGATTTTTCGGTTTACCCTTGCATCGCTGGCCATTGTCCTGCGTGTTGGTATTAGCCACAAAGTCCATGTTACCATCCGCTTTACGCTTGCCTCCACCACCATTGCCTGACCAGTGATGCTGCTGACCTTTGGAGTTGTTGTTCCTCTTTCCCTTCCCTGCCTTGTCATCATCAGATTCGGGATCCTTGGTACTATCAGAATCAGCATACTTTACCAAAGCAGCCATGAGGGTTCCCTTGTCAGTGCAATGACACTTCATCTGTCCCAACTTCAGCTTTAAGGGGCCAAACCGGCAGTTGCCTTCTAGGGTTAATACAACAGTGTCAGCGTTGATGCGGTCTGATGAATGCAACACTTGTGAAACCCGCCGCACCCAATGAGTCGTCGATTCTCCTTCCTCCTGGACGCAGGCAGCTAAGTCCACTATCGACATAGGCTGTTTACATGTATCCCTGAAATTGCTGATAAACCGGGCTCGTAATTAGGCCCATGAACTGATAGAATTAGCCGGCAAGCTTTTTAACCAAGTACGGGTCCTTCCTTCAAGCATCATGGTGAAGTATTTCGCACACGCCGCGTCATCCACATCAAGCATCTCCATGGCCATCTCATAGCTCTCCACCCATGTCTCTGGAGGTTGATCCACCGTGTAATTTGGTACTTTGCGCGGGCCATTGAAATCCTTGGGCAGGCGCACATTGCGTAAAGCGGGGACAAGGCAAGGCACCCCCAAAGAACTAGAAGTAACACCAGGTTCGATCGAGATAGTTGGACGAACCGGCGTGAGCTGCCGAGCCTGATGCTGTGCGGCTAACTCGACCTCCCTGCGCGCTCGGGCAAGGTCCACCACTTCCTGAGCGTTATCAGCACCACCCACCGGGTTGTTGCCACGGGGTGCTCCACGCCGTTCATTACTCGACACTGCCGGTTCATCCATATGTCTGTTGTAGCTCCGGCTTGGACGGGGGGTCGAGTGGATCCGGTCGCGGCTGTACGAGTATGCTTCCTGTTGGACCAAAGCTGTCCTCAGAAGCTCCTTGACCCGTCGCATTTCTACTGCCTGCGGCGAGTCACCTTCAATTGGAATGGCCTCCAACCATGCAGCAGCGGCGACGAGATTGTCCATTGGGTTGGAGTAGTGACCCGGAGGTGTTAAAACAGCCTGAGGTATAACGGCGTTTTGACGAGGCGGGTCCATCTGACGAGGCTGAACCGGTGCACTGGTCCCAGGAGCTTCCGCCCGGTTTCCCTCCAGTGGATTGCTGGTTACTGCTCCTGGGGTGTTGAAAAGGTCTCTGGCCTCGAAAACCGGAGGCAAATGGGATCGGTACTTCCTCCTCATGACTTCCTGCGACGCGCTCTGGTCCAACATGAGCCTGTAGGCTTGTGCGTCTAAAGCGGCCCGCTCTGTGGCCATCCTGGTGTCCTCAGCTGCCAGATCCGCCTTGGCCTGGGTGATCTGCTCCTTTATCTTTGCAATCTCCGCGTTGTGGACGTCCTGATCCGCTGGATTAGCTTCCGCCATAAGCACAGCCAATGCATCAAATAGCTCTGATAGAACTTGAGCCGGCGGGCGCACAGGGCCTCCTGCCCCGGCAGCCGTCGCCGCTGCTGAACCGGAGGTTGTTGCTGCAACGGTCGAAGAATGAAGCGCTGCTTGTGTGCCGGCCATGAATATTCCAACTCGGTTGGGCAGATCAGAGGGGTCCGGAATACTGTCGCCATCGGAACAGCCCCCAATCCGGCCATCTTGTAGCTGATAAAGCGATTCGGTTTCCCCGGTCGATGACTCGTCATCGGAACAAACGACGATCTCACTGCGAGATTCCGATCCATCCTGATAACTTCCTCCATGGATGACTCCCACGAAGGCATGCTTCATGGCCGGTTTAACCCGGGCGGATCGCGCACGCTGAGCCGTCTCGATGAGGTCGGTGCAGATGTCCGGCTCAGGGCCCGGTTCACCGATCTTGCCAATGAAAACGTGAATGCCACCAAAGGGGACCCGATACCCGTACTCAACTGAGCCGGCCTCGGGGCCCCAGCCTGCATCGTCGATGTAGAGCTTGCCGCGATTACTCTTAGTCATCCGGCCTACGGCATAGCCCTCGAGTCCTTCAAAGCGGCCCTCCAAGAACTTGAAACCATCGTGCGATAGCCCCACGGTGGGCGCCAACTGTCGTGGTTTTGTCACGGCAGATGTCCTAGAGAAAGGACTTAGTCGTGGAGCCATCGCGACGGGTTAGCTTGAAGGGGTTAAAGCGGACACAGGGACGCAAGAGAGTTTATACTAGTTCGGCCCCTTCGATGAAGATAAAAGCCTACATCTAGTTGTGATGGAATTGATGGGGTTTCGATGACTAGGGAGCAAACAAGCTTCGCCTAAGTCTCGAGTTGTTGTCTGTTGTCCTTGAACCGCCGCCGGGTCGTCCCCTTATATACACGGGTGACGCCCGTCGGTTCACAAAGTCCCAACACCGGTCCATATTCATATCTGGGTTGGTCTCTCCTTATTCCTAACTTACAATACAAGTTTATATACAAATACCAGTTTACAGCTACAAGTCTTAAACCGACTACGGGCCTTAGGCCCTCATCTGTCTTCTCGGGCTTTAGCACTCTTGAACTACTGATGAAGTTGACCCGGCCCAGATAGGCCGGTTTACGCCCAGCAATAATATCCCCAACAATGTACCTCAACCTTCGAAAAGCATTCGTTATACGAGTGATGGCAATACTCACGAACTCCCGCCCCAGTACTGGGTGGCGTCGAGGTTATCTCACCAAGAACTGTATAAAAGAGATTTTCGATGTCGGCGAACTCAGGTATTCCAGAACTGCAACGATAAAATTGTGACGACAAAACCTTGGAGCTCAACTCCCCGAGACACTGCCACAACCCGTAAATGTCAGGAGGCACTAAGAACAATGTTCTCGTCACAAGACTATCAGAACGATTCCAAGATACCCGCGTGATCCTAAAAAAATCGTAAAATTTGAGGAGAGGAGAGTCAAAACTTCTACATCAGGAGGCCTCACCAGAGCGATGAAGGGACTGAGGAGTAAAAAGAATCCTACTCTCCGATATATATAATCCTAAGACTCAAAACATTTTGTTCTAGACTCAACAACGTCAGCGATTCGATCAAGCAGGGGGCTTCTAAGTCGGGGATGGCTCTGATTACCAACTTGTAACACCCACAATGTGGCTATATCTCCCACGTGTCGGGGCATGACTTAGAGGCATAGACGCATGGTAGGCTTCTCGCAAGAGGGGTAATCTTCACACATCCCATGTACTGAATAAGAAAGGGATAAAGAGTTTGCTTACAATCGCCACTTCACACAATACATAAATAATTCATACATCATCCAAATACACTCAAAGACCGACTATGGTCAAATCCGAATAAAAGGAAGATAAACCCCAAATGCTAGATCCCCGATCATCCCAACTGGGCTCCACTACTAATCATCAGGAAACGAAACGTAGTAACGACCCGAATCCTCGTCGAACTCCCACTTGAGTTCAGTATCATCACCCGCACTGGTATCCTCGGCTCCTGCAACTGTTCGGAAGTATCCGTGAGTCACGAGGACTCAGCAATATCACACCCGCGAGATCAAGACTATTTAAGATTATGGGTAGGAGAAGGTAGTGAGGTGGAGCTGTAGCAATCACTAGCATGTATGGTGGGTAACATACGCAAATAAGAGCGAGAAGAGAAGCAACACAACAGTCGAGAAGCTAGAAGTGATCAAGAAGTGATCCTGAAACTACTTACACTCAAGCATAACACGAGACCGTGTTCTCTTCCCGGACCCCGCCAAAAAGAGACCATCACGGCTACACACGTGGTTGATTCATTTTAATTAAGTTCAGTGTCAAGTTCTCTACAGCCGGATATTGACAAATTCCCATCTGCCACATAACCGCGGGCACGGCTCTCGAAATTTTATGCCCTGCAGGGGTGTCCCAACTTAGCCCATCACAAGCTCTCACAGTCAACGAAGGATATTCCTTCTCCCGGGAAGACCCGATCGGTCTCGGAATCCCGGTTACAAGACATTTCGACAATGGTAAAACAAGACCAGCAAAGACGCCCGATGTGCCGACAAATCCCGATAGGAGTCGCACGTATCTCATTCTTAGGGCACACCGGATAGGTCAAGCTACGAGTAAAACCAGCCCTCAAGTTGCCCCGAGGTGCCCTGCAGGTTGCCGGTTCGGACCAACACTCAGAGGAGCACTGGCCGGGGGGGGGGGGGCTAAAATAAAGATGACCCTTGAGTCTATAGAGCCCAAGGGAAAGGTATATGGTGGTAGGTAGGAAAATGGTAAAACCAAGCTTGGGCCTTGCTGGAGGAGTTTTATTCAAGGCGAACTATCAAGGGGTTCCCATAACACCCAACTGCATAAGGAACGCAAAATCAAGGAACATAACACCGGTATGACGGAAACTAGGGCGGCAAGAGTGGAACAAAATACCAGGCAGAAGGCCGAGCCTTCCACCCTTTACCAAGTATATAGATGCATTAAAGTAAATAAGATATAATAATGATATCCCAACAATATCCATGTTCCAACATGGAACAAACTTCATCTTCACCTGCAACTAGCAATGCTATAAGAGGGGCTGAGCGAAAGCGGTAACATAGCCAATCAACGGTTTGCTAGGAAAGGTGGGTTAGAGTCTTGACATGGCAATATGGTAGGCATGATATAGCAAGTGGTAGGTAGCGCGACATAGCGATAGAACGAACAACTAGCAAGCAAAGATAGAAGTGATTTCGAGGGTATGGTCATCTTGCGTGCAAAGTTCTCAGAGTTGTCGAAAGCTTGATCCTCGTTAGCGTACTCAACAGGTTCCTCATGCACGTACTCGTCTCCCGGCTCTACCCAAGGCAAGAACACAAGCAATGTAACAACAATCAATCACGGTGTAATGCACAAGCAACATGATGCAAGATATGATATGCAATGCATATGCGTGCTCTGGAAGGGAAAGAATGATCAAGGCATCAACTTGGAAAAGCAAGTATGACACTAGAAAGATGAGATTATTTTGGTTGAAATCGATATAAATATCACCAGAAATGGATGAATGGTTTGCAAATGGCAAGCAAAACAAGAATGACGCAAAACTGTGATTAATAGCACGATGGCACTTAGAGTGCAACAAGAAACTAAGCTACTGCACTCCAACATAACAACAAAGAATATGGCAGTGATTTACAAGATATGCTTGACAAAACATGAACACTGAGCTACGGATAAATCACACTAGAACAGGTTCAAGCAAGCATGGCAAAAGTGCAAAAGATATCAGCTTCACAAACTTGGTGAAAATACTAACATGTCAAAAACAACATCATGAAGCAATTTCTAGAGCAAGCAAACAACATGCTACAGGAACATATCATAGCAACCAAAAGCATAGCATGATTCTAATAGAAGCATAGAACAAAAGTCCCTTACTGAACATGAGCCAAAAAGGCACAGAAAATATGATGGCAGCCATGTAAACATAGCAAGTTTTATTAACAGTTTCAGACTTAGAAGAAAAACAGGGCATGGCATAAACAGATTCACGATAGCAACTTTGCGAGCTCATGCCACTCACCACAAAGCATTGCATGACAAAATAAGCATACCAATAGAAATGTGACATGTTCATGAAGCTAACCATCGCAAGAGAAAGTCAAAAGGATGCATGGATCACTAGCAACAACCATGACAATATTGATTAACATGTTAACAAACTGCCAGGAACATTTTATAGCAACAGTAGAGAAAGAAAATGACATGCTAGACAACTCCATAATTGCAAACATGGGCATGGATGGATAGAGCATAACCATATGTTCAAAACATCCTTACTGAAGTATCTCAAAATAAGCATGGATCTCACTGTAGCATCAAGTTTACATGGCATCAAAAAACAGCAGGGAAAGGACTTTGCAAAATCCTAAGTCCCTGAAAACAGCAACATCATGAAGCCTAGTTTGCATGCTTGTGCTAGTCACCACAGTGATTGCAAAAATACAAGGCTTTCACCTCTGTACAGATGGCATGTTGTAATTCAAAACACATGTAGACCCCATGCTCATATGATCCACACATCAAATGCAACAAAAATGACAAATCATCATGATCTGATAAGTACCAGAAGCTAAAATTTTATAGAACTCTTGCATCAATGAAAAAGGCATCATAATGGTCAGTAACATGCATGGAAATGCTTCTAACATCAAGATCTCAACGAGACGAACAATTTGACATATCATATGCATGATTTGGAGCACCGAGCACCGAGATATGACATGATGAAGTAGACATGAAAATGTCACAGAGAAAAAGACTTGGACGGAATTCACCTCCCGAAAACGGATCTAGGGTTTCGGGGCACACGCGTCGAAGTTCGCAGGAGCTTCGCCAGAGAGGAGGAAGGAGACGTCGCCGGCGATCAGGGAGGCACATATTTATAGGTAGAGGGAGTTTGGAGTGTCCAAATGAGGTGCGGTTTTCGCTCACATGATCGTCATCGGATGATGGAGGACATGGATATGGTTTAGATGGGTTATTGGGCTGTTTTGGAGGGGTGTTGGGCTGCAACACACAAGGGGCTTTTGTGGTTACCCGGTTAACCATTCGGGCATCAAACGGCCTTCAAATGGAACGAAATTTGACAGGCGGTCTACCGGTGGTGTACCAAGGCCACTTGACAAATCTCGGCCCATTCCGAAAGCGTTTTACTCCAGCTCATGAAAAGAGACAAGAGGGGTTTGCCGGGTGCATGTGGGAGTGTCGTATTGCGACACGGACAACGGGGAAAATGACCGGATGCATGAGACGAACACGTATGCAAATGAGATGCACATGATGACATGATGTGAAATGCATGACATGAACAAAATGCAAAGCGAAAGACAAAACCCAACCACGAAGGAAATCTCATAACTTAAAGCCGAAAATGGCAAGAGTCGGAGTTACAAATATGGCAAGTTACATCTGGGGTGTTACAATCACCATGATCTTGCGTGTGCGTAGGAATTTTTTTGAAATTACTGCGTTCCCCAAAAGTGAGGTCTTCCTTCATCTTGATGTCGCGGACGCCATCGGTGAATGCAGAGATGATGGCGTCATCCGACACCTTGGGGATCTTGAGGCGGATGTTGGTGAAGCACTCGATGTATCTGTGCAAGGTCTCTCCTGGCTGCTGCTTGATGCGCTACAGGTCACCCGCAGCAGGTGCGCGGCTGCGGGTACCCTGGAAGTTGGCGATGAAACGCTCTCGCATCTCATCCCAGGAGGAGATCGATCCCGCGGGAGGTTTAGGAGCCACGAGCGCGCGCCATCCTTGAGGGCAATGGGAAACCAGTTCGCCATGACCTTCTCATCGCTGTTGGCTGCCTCGATGCTCAGCTCGTAGAGCTGCAGGAACACGACAGGGTCGGGGGTGCCGTCGTAGCATGGAGGCAGGTCTGGCTTGAACTTCCCTGGCTAGACGAGTATAGGGGATCAATTGTAGCTCTTTTCGATAAGTAAGAGTGTCGAACCCAACAAGGAACGGAAGGAAATGACAAGTGGTTTTCAGCAAGGTAATGTATGCAAGTGCTGAAATTATAAGTAGTGGAGTAGCTTGATAGCAAGATAATTTGTAACAAGCAAGTAACGATAGTAGTAACAAAAGTGCAGCAAGGTAGCCCAATCCTTTTGAGGCAAAGGACATGCCAAAATGGTCTCTTATGATAAGCAAAGCGTTCTTGAGGGTACACGAGAACTTCATCTAGTCACTTTCACCATGTTGGTTTGATTTGTGTTCGGTACTTTGATAATTTGATATGTGGGTGGACCAATGCTTAGGTGATGTTCTTACTTGAACAAACATCCTACTTATGATTAACCCTCCCGCAAGCATCCGCAACTACGAGAAAAGTATTCATAATAAATTCTAACCATAGCATTAAACTTTTGTATCCACTCGGTCCATTACGGAATAGTGCATAAACTGGGGTTTAAGCTTCTGTCACTCTCGCAACCCATCATCTAATTGCTACTCCACAATGCATTCCCCTAGGCCCAAATATGGTGAAGTGGCATGTAGTCGACGTTCACATGACACCACTAAGGGAATCACAACATACATACTATCAAAGTATCAAACACATATCAAGTTCACATGATTACTTGCAACATGATTTCTCCCGTGACCTCGAGAACAAAAGTAACTACTCACAAATGATAAACATTCTCATGATCAGAGGAGTATTAAATAGCATATTGGATCTGAACATATAATCTTCCACCAAATAAACCATATAGTAATCAACACTACTAGTCTCCCACAAGCACCAATCTATAGTTCCGGTAACAAGATTGAACACGATAACTTTGCACTTTTCTACCAATTGCTCAGCAGTAATTTGTTCACCCACCAAAGAATTTATCAACATGCAAAAAGTTTTCAAATGGGGACGGCTCTCCCCTCCGACCTCCCACCTCCCTCCGTGCTAGTCTCTCCGGCGATCTCCACCTCGAACCACTAAATCTCTCTGTTTCATCGTGCATCTGCTCCGGCGTGGGCTTCTCTCTCTGGATATACCCCTCTTAATGTATTTGGGGACTGGATCTACCCTTGGTTTGGACTTCTCCAAGGTTTTGCAGTTTGTAGATGCGATCTACAAGGCGAGTGGACTCGCGGTTCATCCTTTGGAACATGGTGGGCGTTTCACGATGATTGTGTCTTTTAGTAGGCATGATTTTTGTCTTGATGAAGATTCAGTGGTGGCAGCACTTGAGGCGGCGATTGGGGGTTCTGCCATTGATTTCATGGTTTCTTTGGTCTGAGAGAAGGTATTTTCATTTAATGTCTCATGCAAGCAAGTTGGTTTATACATTCTTCGGATGAGATCTTTTGCATGCGGGCATTTCAAGTGCTACTTTCATTTATGGGGTCATGGTGGTCCTAATTGCAAAAGTGAGTTCTCCATCTGGAAGAAAGAATGTGATGCCGAATGGATATTGGTGAGTCCTACTAAACGTAGGGTTACACTTGGACTTCTTGCCATGCACATGCCACTTTCCAAATCTGCTTTGGTTTGGGTTCATCTTCTCGTAAGAAGTTGTCCTTTGCTATGTTCCAAACCTATCCTGCATGTAGAGGATATGGGTATCCAGCCTCTCAAAATTGCATTGATACTACTTTGGAAGCGGGATATGAGGTTCCTTCTTATGAACGAGTGGTTATTCATACTCCGCCGCTGCCTCAACTCTGTTGGATAGTTTCCTCACCGCCAATCACCTTTGGGACTGTTAGATCTCCTGCGGGCACATCGAGTTTGTTGCACCTTTCTGTTAGATCACCCAACCCTCCGCCACCTTCGGTTATTGTTGGTGGGATTGAGGGAGATTTGAATCCTGACTCCCCCCGGCCTTGGCCTCTGAATTGGGCCCCCAACCTAGTTTGGTCAGCTCATCTGCCACTCCTGGGCCATACCTGGGCACGGCCCAACCTAGCCTAGATGCTCCGGGCTCCTCCACACAGGCCGCTGCTCAACTGGATTCCAACACCACAATCTGGGATAAATCTCCTGGAACTGATTCTCAAGATGATTTATTTGTTGGCGCTCGGTGGTTGAAGATATCGCTTTTTGGTTTTGGAAGTGTCAAAATTGTTTCTTGATGGATCATATCACCATGTCTTGCACCAATAGAATAAAATGTCGCAGGTGTTTCCGCCAAGCTCATAAGGCAAAAATGTGCACCGGATCTATACCCACTCCAACTTTCAAGTGGGTCCCGCGGACCAGTCAAACGACTCCATGCATATCTTCCCATGATATCTCGCCCGTCTCCTCGGTTTCCCTCCAAGGCCACGCTATTCGGCCAGAGCGCCGTCCCATCCAGCCTTCAACCACGCCTGCACCCCTCACATCGCCATTACAGCCATTGGCCTCGCCGTCTCCACCACCCCCTCCACCTCAATCGCCACCACCGCCAACGCCAGCTCCACCCCCCACGCCTCCTTCACCACCGACTGCACCACCTCCATCCCCTGAGCCCATGGTGAACTTTGAGTTGGATCCGATGGAGTACATGCCGCCGGGGTTTGACGTCACCGACGGCGGTCCGCTACGTCTGCCAAGAACCTTCTTCTCCCCTTTTGTGGCTCTGGCTAGACGGCATGAAGCTTATGCTATTGGCATTGTGGAGGCAGAGCCGCTGCCCGTTGAAGCTGCTCACTTCTGCCATCTGGTGAGTGACTTTGTGGTTAATCAAATTGGGAGAGATGTTCTAGATGCTCAGTCATGGATCCAAGGAGTTGGTCTTTTCTGCTTCCGTAGTGCTGCTTCTAGGCAAGTTATGATAGATCACCCTCCGTTTGAGCTTAGCAACGATAGATTTGTTCGGTTTATTCCGCATGATGAGGGCATCAACTTTAGAGCTACCCAGGGTTTTCATCGAGGCATGATCATGTTACAAGGAGTACCACTGGATTACCGTGGCACTGAGTATATTGCTGATGCTATTAGTACTTTTGGATGTTTCCACACTTGGCACCAGGCAGATCAACTCTTAGTTCGTACTTTGGCGTACGTTTCATTCCCTGCTCCCTCTCTTGTCCCTCGTGACATGGTTTATAGGGAGTATAATGATTTGGGTGCTACTAGAGTATCTTGGACTGCTCCTGTTTATGTTCTATCAGCGGACTTTGCTGATATTCTACTTGCGGATGAAGATCACATGCCTCTTAATGGAAATTGTTGGGGATATTAATATTAAGTATAAACCGTCCATAAGGGGTCGGGTTATGTTCACAAGGAGTTAGTCATGTTTGAAGCCCATGAAGATAAAAGGGATGTCGCTTTATGGAGGAGATCTAACATGAAGGCCCAGGGCCCAAAGGCAATTAGGGCACGTTGATGTAAACCGCCATATTATATGTAACTTATGTTGTAAGACAAGGAAAGGTAGAAACCGAGCCGGACACGTTTATGAACCGGCCTCGGGATTCTATAAACCGCCGGGCGTCAACCTGTGTATATAAAGGGATGACCCGGCGGCGGTTTAAGGAAAATAGACAACAACTCGAGAGCCAGGCAAAGCGGATTCGCTCCCTGGTCATCGAAACCCTAGGAATTCCATCACAACTGGATTAGGCTTTTACCT
Source organism: Triticum urartu (assembly GCF_056163025.1). Classification (NCBI taxonomy): domain Eukaryota; kingdom Viridiplantae; phylum Streptophyta; class Magnoliopsida; order Poales; family Poaceae; genus Triticum; species Triticum urartu. The sequence continues at coordinate 186,875,807 of NC_141878.1, read as the reverse complement.
TCACCGTAAGGGGCCGAACGAGTATAAACTCTTGTGTCCTTTGTCCTCTTTAACCCCTTTAAGCTAACCCATAGCGATGGCTCCATGACTAAGTCCTTTCACGAGGACATCTGCCGTGACAAAACCACGACAGTTAGCACCCACCGTGGGGCTATCGCATGATGGTTTCGAGTTCTTGAAGGGCAGCTTCGAAGGACTCAAGGGATACGATGTGGGCCGGATGACTAAGAGTCGTCGCGGCAAGCTCTACATCGACGATGCAGGATGGAGCCCCGAGGCCGGCTCAATTGAGTATGGGTACCGGTTCCCCTTGGCGGAATTCTCGTCTTCATCGGCAAGATCGGCGAACCGGGCCCTGAGCCGGACATCTGCACCGACATCATCGAGACGACTCAGCGTGCGAGATCTGCCCAGGTTTAGCCCGCCGTAAAGCGCGCCTTCGTAGGTGTCATCCACGGAGCGAAATATGAGGATAGATCGGCATCTGGTGGCGAAACCGTTGTCTACTCTGATGACGAGTCTTCAACCGGAGAGACCGAGTCACTGTATCAGCTGCAGGATGGCCGGATTAGTGGTGGTTCCGATGGCGACGGTATTCCAGACCCCCTTGATCCGCCGAGTCGGGTTGCGATTTTCATGGCCGGCACACAATCAGCGCATCACTCTTCTACCGCAGCAGCAATGATCTCCGATTCAGTAGCGGCAACACTAGCTGGGGCAGGAGGGTCTGCACCACCGCCGGCTCAAGTTTTGTCCGATTTATTCGACGCGCTGGCAACGTTGCTGACGGCTGTGGTTAACCCGGCAGATCAGGATCGACATAACACGGAAGTTGTAAAGGTGAATGATCTGATAACTCAGGCTAAAGCGGACCTGGCGGCAGAGAACAGCAGGATGGCTACAAAGCGGGCCGAGTTAGAGGCTCAAGCTTACCAGCTTATGCTGGATCAGAGTGTGTCAGATGATTTCATGAGGAGAAGATACCGGTCCCACCTTCCGCCGGTTTATGAGGCAAGAAATCTCTTTAACACGCCAGGAGCAGGAACCAGTAACTAGCCAGTGGTAAACTGGGGGAGGCGCGTGGGACCAGGGCACCGGCTCAGCCGCGCGCTATGGATCCGCCCCCTCAGCCTTGACAGAACGATGTCCCATCACGACACGTCCCAACGCCTCCGGGTCATTACTCTAACCCATTGGATAACATCGTTGCCGCCGCTTCACGATTGGCGGCTCTCCCGATTAATGGCGAGTCCCCAGTAGCAGTTGAAACATGACGGGCTAGGGAGCTCCTTCAGACGGCCTTAACTCAGGAGCAGGCTTATTCATATAGCCACGAAAGGATTCTTTCTACTCCCCGCCCGAGCCGGAGCTACAACAGGCATATCGATGAACCGGCTGTATCAAGCAGTGCGCGGAATCGTAATCCGCCCCGTGGCTATAACCCCGCGGGTGGCGGTGGCAATGCTCAGGATGTAGTGGATCGCGCTAGGGCACGTCGAGAGGCCGAGTTAGCGGTGCAGCATGAGGCCCGCCAACTTACTCCGATTCGTCCAACAACGTCGGTGGAACCAAGGGTTACCTCCAGTTCTTTGCGGGTACCATGTCTCGTCCCAGCACTCCGCAATGTACGGCTACCCAAGGATTTCAAAGTCCCACGTAAGGTGCCGAATCACACTGCCGATTTATCCCCCGAGTCATGGGTGGAAAGCTATGATATGGCAATGGAGATGCTGGATGTGGACGAGGCGGCGTGTGCCAAATACTTTACCATGATGTTGGAGGGAACAGCTCGCACATGGTTGAAAAACCTGCTGGCCAACTCCATTGGGTCGTGGGCCGAGTTAAGGGCCCGGTTCATCCAAAATTTCAAGGATACGTGCAAGCAGCCCATGTCAATCGTGGATTTAGCTTCCTGTGTCCAGGAGGAAGGAGAATCAACAACCCGCTGGGTGCGTCGGGTTTCGGAGATTTTGCATTCATCAAACCGCATCAACACTGACACAACAATTTTAACATTGGAAGGCAATTGCCGGTTTTCACCTCTGAAGCTGAAGTTGGGACGGCTCAAACGCCATTGCAATGACATGGGAACACTTATGGCGGCTCTGGTGAAGTATGCCGACTCTGATAGTACCAAGGACCCCGAGTCTGATGACAACAAGACAGGGAAGGGAAAGAAGAGCGGCAGCACCAAAGGGCAGCAACATAACCCGGCAGGTCATGGGAACAACGGTAAATGCAAGGCGGATAATAGCTTAGACTTTGTGGCTAATACCAACACCTAGGATAACGGTCAGCAGCGTAAGGGTAAACCGCCCCAGTGGGGTGGAGGGTCAGGTCCCAATCTTGAGCGCCTGTTAAATCAACCTTGCCCAAAGCACGGGTCGAAGGAAAGGCCAGCTACGCATCTTTGGAAGGGTTGCTTCATTATGCGGGAGTTCAAAAATTGAAATCTCTTTCAATACGACCATGGACCGCCCGGCGGTTCAGGAGGCGGTTTCCATGGGCCGGGTTATGGTGGTGGCAGTTCTGGTTCAGGATTCCAAGGCAACCAAACCGGACATGGCAATCAAAGTAGTCAGGGCAACCAGGGAGGTTGTAACCATCAGGGGAATCAACAGCAGCAGCAATCAGGTTATCAGAGCAATCCGAAGCAGTTGAATAGTGGGCAGTACCATGTCTTCACCACTAGCTTATGTGAGCATGATCAGAAGCTTCATAAAAGGGCCGTGAACTCCGTTGAACCGGCGGTACCTCGTTATCTGTGCTGATCTGAACAACCCATTTTGTGGGGTCAAGAGGATCATCCACCCTGGGTTGATAATCCGGGTCATCTGGCCTTGGTGGTGGCACCTCAGGTTGGGACGTATAAGTTCACCAAGGTGCTTATGGATGGAGGAAGCAGTATCAATATCCTTTACTATGAAACCTTCTGTCGCATGGGATTGACAGATAAGGATCTTAAACCATCAAACACCGTTTTTCATGGTGTGGTGCCTGGTAAATCGGCATACCCAATTGGCAAGATAGCTCTAGAGGTTGCTTTTGGAGATGATCATGATTCAAGATCAGATGTGTTGACTTTTGAAGTGGTGAAAATCAAGAGTCCAAATGATGCCCTGTTCGGACGGCCGGCTTATGCTAAGTTCATGGCAAGGCCTTGTTATGTTTATCTGCAGCTTAAGATGCCGGGTCATAAGGGGACCATCACAGTGCATGGGAGCTGGAAGATTGCTTTGGAATGTGAAGAGGGTGATGCGGCTTATGCTGAGTCGGTTTGTGCTATAGAGCAGCTGAAGTTTTATAAGGACAATGTTGATCCGGCAGATATGACTTCTCTGAAAAAGCCAACTATAGAGCATGATCTGGTGTTGAAATTTAAATCGGCTGAGGAGACTAAGCTTGTTGATTTTTTTCCTGGCGATTCATCCAAGCAGTTGAGCATCAGCGCTAACCTGGATCCTAAATAGGAAAGCGTGTTCATCAAGTTCATCCGTGAGAACTAGGACAGTTTTGCATGGAAGCCTTCTGACATGCCAGGTGTACCGAGGGAACTCGCTGAGCACACTCTGAATATAGATCCTAAGTTTAAACCGGCCAGGAAGTTTCTCCGCCGCTTCAACGAGGAGAGGCGTAAGGCTATTGGTGAGGAGGTAGCCCGGCTTTTGGTAGCAGGGTTTATTGTGGAGGTCTTTCACCTTGAGTGGCTAGCTAATCCGGTGCTGGTACTTAAGAAAATGGCACTTGGCTCATGTGTGTGGACTACACAGAATTGAACAAGGCGTGTCCAGTTGATCCCTTTGCCCTCCCTCGTATTGATCAAATTATTGATGCTACGGCGGGTTGTGACCGTTTGTGTTTTCCGGATGCTTATTCTGGTTATCATCAGATCAAAATGGCAGTTAAGGACCAGGAGAAGACAACTTTCATAACTCCCTTTGGAGCCTTCTGCTATGTATCTATGCCTTTTGGGCTCAAGAGTGCCCAGGCGACTTATCAGCGCTGTGTCCAGAATTGTCTTCATAAACAGATTGGGCATGATGTTCATGCTTATGTGGACGATATTGTGGTAAAATCCAGAAAAGGGAAAACATTGATAGATGACTTGAAGGAAACTTTTTATAACCTCTGGGTTTATAAGATGATGCTTAATCCGGCCAAATGTGTCTTTGGTGTACCGGCAGGCAAGCTCTTGTGTTTTCTGGTGTTTAACAGGGGCATTGAAGCTAATCCGGAGAAGATCACCGCTATCACAACTCTGGCTAAACTGGCGTGTATCAATGTTTTTTAGCGTTTGGCGGGCCGGATTGCAGCCTTAAGCCAGTTTATCAGTCGCCTTGGGGAGAAGGATATCCCTTTGTATCAGATGCTAAAGAAGACGGATGACTTCGTCTGGAGTGATGCTGCTGATAAATCGTTTGAGGACTTGAAGAGACAATTAGCCAAGCCGTCTGTCCTTGCGGCTCCGGTCGATAAAAGAGCCCTTATTGCTATATGTGGCTGCTAATTTCCGGGCTTTTAGTGTGGCTATTGTTGTGGGGTGCAACGAGGCCGGAAAGGAGTATCGGGTTCAACGTCCAGTTTATTATATTAGCGAGGTGCTTATTGAGTCCAAACAGAGATACCCACATTGGTAGAAGCTGGTGTATGGGGTTTTCATGGCAAGCCGGAAGCTCAAGCATTATTTTCAGGGTCATCCTATCACAGTGGTTAGTTCAGCCCCCTTGGGAGATATCATCCAAAATAGAGAAGCAACTGGCCGGATTGCCAAATGGGCTATTGAGCTTGGACCTTACGGGTTAAAATATACGCCTCGCATAGCAATCAAATTCCATGCACTTGTGGACTTCATCAATGATTGGACAGAGTTACAGGCACCGGAGGAAAAGCCAGACAACACTTATTGGACTATTCATTTTGATGGGTCCAGACAATTGGAGGGCTCGGGGGCTGGAGTCATATTAACTTCCCCATGAGGTGAAAAGTTGTGTTATGTTCTCCGTTTAATGTTCCCTTGCACTAACAATGCAGCTGAATATGAGGCCTTGCTCCATGGTCTTCGGATGGCTAAGGAGAAGAATTTAAGCCGGGTTAAGTGCTTCGGTGACTCGGACCTGGTAACTCAACAGGTGTCTGGAACTTGGAATTCGAAGGATCCACTCATGGCGGCGTATCGGCGAGAGGTGGACATAGTAGTTGGTCATTTCAAGGGTTATCAGGTGGACCATATAGACCGGCGAAAAAATGAAGCGGCGGACGCTTTAAGTCGCTTAGGCTCTCAGTGCAAACCGGTGCCACCCTTCCTCGACGTGCTACATAATCCGTCCGTTAAAATACCTACTGAGGAGGATTTGGCTGTTCCTGACCTGGAGGCACAATTAGTGGCGGCTCTTCATGTTATCCCGGATTGGACAATCCCATACCTAGCATACATGAACCGGGGCGAGTTGCCAGATGATGAAATTTTGGCTCGGCAGATAATCCGGCGATCCAAGTCAATGACCATTATCAAGGGGGAGTTGTATCATTGCAGCGTAACAGGGGCGTTTCAGCGTTGTGTGTCTCCTCAAGAAGGTTGTGAGATTTTGCGTGAGATCCACGAAGGAGACTGTGGTCACCACATCAGTTCAAAATCCTTAGTGGCTAAGGCCTTTCGTCACGGCTTCTATTGGTTGACGGCTCATGCTGATGCTGAGGATTTAGTAAAGAGGTGTGACGGTTGTCAGAAGTTTGCACGCCGCGCTCATGTTCCGGCTCAAGAATTAAGGATGATTCCAATCACTTGGCCTTTTGCAACTTGGGGGCTAGATATGGTTGGACCCTTTAAGAGGTCCAAGGACAAGAAGACCCACCTGCTGGTGGCGGATGATAAGTTTACCAAGTGGGTAGAGGCAGAGCCAGTCAGTAAGTGTGATGCGGCCATGGCATTTCAATTCATCAAAAAGGTGATCTTCCATTTTGGTTTTCCACACATCATTATAACTGATAATAGTACTAATCTGTTCAAGGGTGCTATGGAAGAATTTTGTCAACGTGAGCACATCCGGCTTGACGTATCATCAGTGGCTCACCCCCAATCTAATGGTCAAGCAGAGAGAGCCAATCAAGAGATTTTGAGAGGCATCAAGCCCCGGCTTATGGTTCCTTTAAAGCGGATGCCGGGCTGTTGGGTGGAGGAGTTACCTTCCGTGTTATGGAGCATCAATACCACACCGAACAGATCTATGGGTTACACGCCCTTCTTCATGGTTTACGGAGCAGAGGCGGTTCTCCCTAGTGAGATCCGTCATGACTCGCCCCGTGTGGCGGCTTATGTTGAAGCTGATAATGAGAGAGCACGTCAGGATTCACTGGACCTGTTAGATGAGGAGCGTGATCTTGCAGCGGCACGTTCGGCGATTTATCAACAAGATCTGCGACGTTATCACAGCCGCCGGGTTAAAACCAGAACTTTTCAAGAAGGCGATCTAGTGCTCCGGCTCATCCAGGATCAGACTGATATGCCCAAGTTATCCCCACGTTGGGAAGGGCCTTTTGTGGTCAGCAAAAATTTGCACAATGGATCATACTACCTTATCGATGTTCGAGAGCACAAAGACTCATGTAAATCGGAGAAGGAGACCCAGCGGCTGTGGAATATAGCTCATCTTCGGCCTTACTATACTTGAGCCACAGGCTCTTCTTATCTACATAATTATGACAATGTATATATTATGATCAATATAATAACCGGAGCCTCGGCTAAAGCGGGGTCTCTATTGTTTTTACATCATGTGTGTTTACATGGGGGCTTCTGTTTATAAAGCGGAATTCTACTAATCCGGCTTATAAACCCATACATATAAAAGGAAATCACTAGGGGGCTTGGTCGTATTCAAACCATAGCTACGCCTCTTGGTCGGCTTAAGGCCAAAGGGAAATCACTAGGGGGCTTGGTTGTATTCGCACCATAGCTACACCTCTTGATAGGCCTAAGACCAAAAGGAAATTATGTGGGGCCAAAGAGAGTGTTGCACCAGCACAACTCAAACATAGGCACCCACTGAGCACAGCTCAAATGTTGCTTGGGGGCTCTTTGCTTCTCAAAGAACAAAGAGTTTGCACCCTTGCAATAGGCTATCAAGCCAGGCTTGGAAACCAGGTGTATTCACCTAAAACCCTGGGTTATCCTGCCTTTTTAAGTAATCCACTCCGTCTAGGTAAACCTTGTATGACCCGTCGAACGTTTGACAAGTCAATCTCATAGACCCTGAACTTGTCAAAGTTAAAATGATGATTGGTTAAAGATTGAGGTCCATCTTAAAAGGCTTTGAAAAATGGTTTAAATCAGTTGCCTGGCAGCCCATGAAAAGCCTCGATTTATGGCCTGGCAGCCCATGAAAAGCCTTGCATATTCTTCTTGTGTTTTTTGCAAAGCTTTTTCTACTTTGATAAGATTCATAAATATTTTTTGATAAACCGGCGTTTATTAAAACTCGGTGTGGCTTTCAACGCTAAGTTGTCAGTACATGATCAGTTATAATCCGGCACTTATTGATCCGGCCTGGTTTTGACTACAAGTCACCAGTATTATATGGATAAAACCGGTGTTTATCATAACCCGGTACAGTTTTATCGTAAACCGGCAAACATGGAAGGAGTCATCAATACTCCAGATTGGTGTTATCACCCTTATTATAACAACAGTTGGTAAACCAACGAGGTGATTCAATGTAACAGGTATCATCTATTTTATATCTGGTTGTTTTTTACAGCCTTGGCTCTGCACCTAGGCTATATATTTGGGCATCATGACTCGTCCAGCGGTAAACCGCCAGGACACTTTCAATCTCTTGTATGCAGGAACAAGTTAAACTACAGCCACTGCGGATTATGCATATAATAGATCCCAAAAGCATGGCGAGTTATCAGTATCAAGCAAAATAAGTATAATTGATGGCATAACAGACAAGTGTTTGAAGTATCCTATTACAAGGTGCTTTAATGCCCACAAAGAATAATTGTTTCAGCAAGAGTGGCAGGCTGCGACAGGCTAAACCGGCCTCCGGTTTAGGATTCATCGCCAGGACGACTTGAAAATTGAGGATCATCTTGCGTCGGTGCATCCTCCTCCTCCCTACCCAGTGGCTGGAAATCAATGGTTGCCCAATCGATTCCAGTTAAGGCTTGGAACACGACTTCTTCACTTATAAGGTTGGAAGGATCAACGTTAGGGGCATAACTGTGCTTACGAATTGGCGGAACAAGATCTTCTACATCATGTGTTGGCGCAGGATATCTTTTCCGATCAGCATCATAAACTGGCTGATAATGAGAGAGATCCATTTCTTCTGCCAATTTGCTCACTAAAGGTCGCATTTCCCTTGTCAGCCTTCAGAGGTCGTCATTATTAAATTTTGAACCGTCTTCCTTCACGCCAGGATAGCCTTTGCCAATATCTGACGGTTCAAGATCTGGAATCCATGCCTTGGCCCGGATTAGCACAGTCAGTGCGCCTGACCCTACCGCTGATCTTTTTAATTCATCTAACCGGGCAGGCAACATTTATAGCTTCTCAATGGTTTCTTTTATCAAGGTTGGAGGACGCTTGTTATGAGCAGCGGTGCAAATAGCCCGTTGGGCTCCGGAATATAACTGCTCTATCAAGGTATAGGCAGCCTTCATCTTCATCCGCATGTCAGAGCCCAGATGGGTAATGCGGGTCCCTATGTCATTATAAACATCAGTAAACCATTAGCTGATGAGATAAAAAGAATTGCAAAACATCAGATGAGGATACTTACCAAATACAGCAGAGGTCATAGCGTTTATCTGCCGCTTCAAACCGGTCAGCTCTTCGACCAACGGTTTAAGGGCTTCTTCTGCGTCCTCGGCTCTCTTTTCTAAAGCGGCTTTTTCTGTGTCCCAATCCGCCCGTTCCTTCTTAAAGGTCTCCCTCAGCTTTTCCATAGATGCTAAGGCATTGATCAGTTCCTCCTTGGCTTTAGAAGCCTCCGCTTGCTGAGATTTAATGTTCTCTTGAAGATCAGTGGTTTGGGTGTCCTTTTTTCTCAGCTCAGCCTACATAGGAAAGATATATCATTAGTGGGATGTATATATTTGAAGTACCAAGCACATAACAAGTTATGCACTTTGCACTTGGGGGCTAATGCCTATTTGCTTCATTATCAGAAAAAAATCAAGTCCCAAGTGTAATACAAGCATTATTCTTGGCACATGGGGGCTAATGTACATCTGCTCAAAGTAACAGTGGTTAAAGTCCCGGTTCACCTTTGAAAGATAAACCGGCCCTTGGGGACTACACAGGCGAAAGTTACAGGATTACAATGCTAAAGTATTGGTTCATTTTTAAAAAGGATCAACCGACCCTTGGAGGATAAGTATGCAGAGTTGAGATATTACAAAGTCTCAGTTTTTGATTGCCATCATAAATCGGCCCTTGGGGGCTACTAGAGTTGGTACTTACAATTGGACTTAAGAGAGAAAAGGTTATGTAATTACCTCATAACGCTCCTTCATCAGATTCACTAAACCGGCTTCGTAGTCACGGTTTGTGTATAGACGGTTTTAAAAACCAGAATGGAGTTCCTGGGCGTTGAGGTGGGCATAGCTTGATAAATCGGTGCTCCATTTGCCTTTTTCCCATAGCAGAACGTACCTCCTCGGCGCTGTGCTTTGATAATGCAACAGGGTACGAGGGGAGGTGTGGCCAACACCAGTGATGATAACATCATCTTCCTTGTCACCGGTAGCCTTCACCGGAGTTCACGGGATATCAGCAGCCTTAACCGGACTAGACGGTCCATCATCAGTATGGACCGGGCTCATCGGTTTATCAGCACGGTCTTCTGTTTCAACTTCTACTTGTTCATCAAAATCATGATCTTGAGGGGGCGGTTCATCAAACATGGCGTTAGCATTTGGACCTTCTGGTTCTGGAGTTTTCTCCGGTTCAACAACCACATGGTCGTCAGACGGTTTACTCGCCCGAGCATTCTTGCTGGGTCTAGCCTTGGCTCTGAAAGGAAAAAGATGCAAGGGTTAATATAGCATGCAAGTATAAAGCATCAAAAGATTGAGTTAAAATACTTACCCAGCAACTGTCTTAAGAGGAGAGAGTTGTGTGGTTGTCGACTCGCCAGATGATGAATGAGGCATTCCCTGATAATTTGAATCGGACGGATTAAGAGGTTGTCGGAAATAACCTGCCTTGGGATAAGAAGTATCAGAAGTGGGTGAGACCTCAGGTCGACATTTCCGAACCAGAGTGTTCGGTAAACCGGCCGAAGTGACTACTTGGCCGCTGTGCCGGGTTGTGCGGCGAGCTTCGTGCTGCTCCTTCTTCAATAGAAATTTTGGGTCCAAGTGAGCAAGGGGGTGAGAAAATTTTATTTTCTGGATTGTTTGACGGATTTTCTATGTTGACGGAGTGTCTGAACTGGAGGGAAGAGTAATTACCTCTGCGCCGTCAGCCTGGCTTCCTTCAGCGTCATCCTGATAATAATCATTGTCAATGAGGTGTATGAAAAACGAACCAAGAGCGTCAAGTTCTACCTCTGAGTCTGGATTATCAAGGTCTTCATCGAGGTTTAGCCTGGTGGATTCAACCGCCTTCTTCTTGGCAGGCCTCTTAACCACCTTCGTCTTAGGTCGAGGGGTTTTCACCAGTTTTTCTTGAGGTTTCTTCTTCCAAAATGGGTCATCGCCCTGTTAAAAGAATTGAAAAAAGTTATAGGAGGTCACACCGATTAAGTACAAGCAGGAGTGAGGCAATGCTTACAGCTGGAGATTTATTCAAAGTGTAGTAGGGACTTAACCCGGTCCTGCTACAGACAGCCTCTGATTCATTTAGTATCTTCTTCATAGATTCAGTAACTTCAGCTTTTGTCAGCTCAATATTAATATGACGTTGAGGGTCTTTTGAGTCACCAGTATACTCGCACATTAAACCGGGGCGACGTCTTAAAGGTAATATACTCCATGAAATCCAGCAGCGGACAAAATCAACTCCTGTTAGACCATTGGCCATAAAGGCTCTGAATTTGGAGAGTTGTGGAGCATATGTAGCCCGTTCTTTGGTAGTCAAGTATTGCGGAAATGGATGTGTGTTGGTCAGCCGGTGAGGACGATAACCGGGCAGAGGATTCTCATCATCAGGGGAGGTATCTTTACAATAAAACCAAGTCTGGTTCCAGTCTTTAGGATGGCTATGGAGTTTGGCATGAGGGAAACTGACATCTTTTCTCTTCTGAATTGAAATGCCGCCTAGTTCAGTATTGGGCCCGTCTACAAACTCAGTACGGTGGTTCAAATAGAAAAATGTCGGCGTTCTGGGAATGGGGGTCCCCAGACTTGCCTTCCTGCGGCGTGGCTCAGGTGGGGGCCCAGCGCGGCCCATCTTCATCAGCCCAAGCTGAAGACCCTCGCGAGGGGCCAAGTTTCACGGGGCGGACGACAGGAAGCTTCCTCAACAGCGGCCTCATCAGGCAGGCTCGTGAGGAGGCGGAGAGATCAATGCAAGGGTACCTCGTGAGGATCCCATGACGCAAGCCATGACGATCAAGGCCATGCGGGTGCCACGCGGGCGCCGGCCTGCGCAGGGTGCTTGTTTCCCCTTTGGTGCAAAGGGGGCAAGCATAGGACAAGGTATCAGGCAAAGGTTACCATTCTGGTGCAACGAGACCAAGACCAGCCGGACGGAGGTCACCGTGGAGCCCAAGACGGCGTCATCACCAGTGCTTTTGGTAGCCGAAGACCACCTTTCGTCAGGATAACTTGTAATAGATGTTCCCCTTCAAAATGGCCAATTGTTGGCGCCCTTCCCGCTCAATTATTCGGGGAGAGGCCCAGGGCCTCTATAAATAGAGCTAGCCTCCACAAAGGGAAAGAAAAAAAAGGGGAGAAAGAGAGAGAGAAGAGAAAACCCAGTAGAGACTAAGTAGAACACACCGCATCAGCTCAAGAACACCCCTCGCGAGGCTGTTCTCCCCTTGTACTGTCCATCATCAGCCCCAGTGGCAATCTACCACACCACACACTGGAGTAGGGTATTACACCACAACGATGGCCCGAACCAGTATAAACCTCGTGTCTCTTGTTTTGTTCATCATTTTCATCTTAGTTCGCACGAGAGGATCGGACGTAGATCGGTAGGAGAGAGATCTCCGCGCGCATCCCAGTGTTCGAACCTCAAGGGTCTGCCGGAACCCGAAATCTGACATTTGGCGCACCAGGTAGGGGTGCACCAGAATCTCCCTTCCGCTGTTCGCATGTGATCTTCCGTCGTGTCCATGGCTGACACTCGTCGGGCTCGCGCCGAGTGCCGGGCTGCTCGCGCCACTCGCGTTGCCCAGACGGCGCCCGTCGGCGGACCCCTCGTCGTTCCCCGTCGCCCGCCGCCACCGGCCTGGCGGGGAACAAGCAGCAGGCCTCGTCCCAGCATCCTTCGGTGCGGCGGGATGGCTGCACCGCCACCCTGTCGCTGACTCCAGCTGGCTCGTCGTCCCACGCCCGTCGCACACCCATGCATGTGCACGCCTCACTGCTCTTGGTGTGGGAGCTCCTGCACTATCGCCCCGTCGATGACCTCTATGAGGACTGGCTCGCCCGCATCACCGAGCTTGTCAGTGCCGCAGGGGGCTCCCCCTTGCGGTCCCTCTCGCTGCCTCGCCCTCCGTCCTGTGCAGGGGGCGAGGATCAGGAGGCGCCTCCGCCGCCTCCTCCCCAAGAAGGTGCCTTGGCTCCAAGACGCGCAGCCCTAGGGCGGGACCCTCCACGTCCGGCGCCTGCGTAGCAAGAAGGGAGCTGCCAAGAGATCCCACGTCCCAAGGAAGGTGCTCGCGCGCTCCCAGCGCCGGCGCGCCAAGATCGCGCCCCAGCGCCTCCACGATGAGACCCCGCGCTGCTCCCAGTGGCGGTGCATGGTGACCTGCAAGAACAAGTCCAGCACCAGCAAAGGGCGCTGGTGGCCACGGCGGGCTGCCTCGCCTTCACCCCTGAGCTGCGCGGCGTCACCTGGCCAGGCAAGTTCAAGCCTGACCTCCCTCCCCGCTACGATGGCACAGCGGACCCCGTGGAGTTCCTGCAGCTCTACGAGCTGGGCATCGTAGCCGCCAACGGAGATGAAAAGGTCATGGAGAATTGGTTCCCCATGGCGCTCAAGGACGGCGCCCGCACCTGGCTCCTGAACCTGGTTCCCGGCATGATCTCCTCCTGGAGCGAGATGCGCACCCGCTTCATCGCCCACTTCCAGGGCACTCGCGACCGGCCCCCGGCCGTGAGCGACCTGCACCGCATCAAGCAACAGCCAGGAGAAACCCTGCAGAAGTACATCCAGCGCTTCAACTACGCTCGCCTCAAGATCACGAAGGTAACTGAAGAAGCTATCATCTCAGCCTTCTCCGACGGCGTGCGCGACGTCAAGATGAAGGAAGAGCTAGCAATCCATGAAGACCTGTGCACATCCCTGGAGCTGTTCAACTTGGCGAGCAAGTGCGTCAGGGCTGAGGAAGGGCGTCTCTCCCTCCTCGAGCTCCCGGCAGCCGACCCGGAAGAAAAGAAGCTCAAGGCCGAAGACGTGAAGCGCAAGGGGGCTGCCGTGCTAGCAGCGGAACCGGACACCAAGCGAGGCAGGGATCAGCCTGAGTCATCCAAGGGCGGACGGTACTGCGTGTACCACAACCTCCACACCCACAACACCAATGAATGTCAAGAGCTCAGAGTCGTGCGAGATGGCCGAATCGGCCGACGCCCAGAGCACAATGACAGGGGCTATGGCCAAGGAAGAGGAAGAGGTGGCGGACGATGGGAAGACCGTGGCCTTCGCCAGGGATGGCGTGACCGCCCTCACAAGGACCGCTGGCAGGACCAGCCTTGCGAGGAAGGCTGGAGGGACCAGCATCGTGAGGGCCACCCGCACGGCAACGCAGGCCTCCCTCCTCTGCCGCCTCCACCAAGGAGGAACGAAGACCAACACCAACACGATGGGGCTGGGGGCTTCCAAGAGCCGTGTGCAATTGCTTGCATCTTGGGTGGCGCCCAGGCCCCAGCCTCACAGCGCATCTTCAAGCAGTTTGCTCGCGAGGTGAATGCAGTCCTTCCCAAGCTTGAGGCCACGCGCCCTCTCAGGTGGTCTACGTGCACGATCACGTTCAGTTCCGCAGACCAGCTCAAGTGTGCGGCAACGGCCGGAATCCTCCCGATGCTTTGCTCCCCAGTCATCAGCAACGTGCAGGTCACCAGGACCCTCATCGATGGGGGGCAGGACTCAACGTCCTGTCCGTCGAGACGTTCGACAATCTCCAAGGCCGTACGACCAACTTCAGCCGACCAAGCTTTTCTCAGGAGTCACCAATGGTTCCACTGTTCCAATTGGGCAGGTTCGCCTTCCGGTCACCTTCGGATAATGCAACAACTACCGCACCGAGCTCATCGACTTCGACGTCGCTCACATCCGCCTGCCGTACAACGCCATCCTCGGGTACCCAGCCCTAGCCAAGTTTATGGCAGTGACTCACCATGGTTACAATGTCCTCAAGATGATAGGAAGCGGTGGAGTCATCACCGTACCCGGTGAAGAAAGGGACGCAGTGTGCTCGCTTGAGCGTGCGTTCCAAGCCGCAGCAATGGAAGACCCAGATCACAGGAGCAGGAGGCCTCCTAAGGCGACCCTCAAGAAGAAGAAGAAGACCTCACCTGGCCCGAGCCACAAGGAGGCAGGCACCTCCGGAGGTATTGCGTCAGGATTCGCGCCCGATCAGGGAGCGCCACCCTCTCACGCATAGGAAGGCGCGCCCGGCGCCCTCCTCAGGCAGGGCTCAGGAGCTCTCTCTTGGAGAGCCGCCGACCTTGCCAAGGTCACGGGGGAGGCGCTCGGGCACCACTTGGAGGGGTGCTTTCAAGCACGCTTCCCTCAGGAAGGTACAAGTCAAAGAAGACCAAACCCTGAGGAGTTCATCGCAAGGAACACCCATGAGCTACAAGAGTCCAGAGTCATGCGCGGCAGCCGCCGCTTACCTGCTGTGGCCCCACATCCAGGCGAGGATGGAGGACTGCGCGTCTGTGTCGACATACCAGGGCTCAACCAAGCTGCGTCCCAGGAGCGCATATGCCCTTCGGCCGTAGGGCGCTGCGAGGGACCACCTCACAGCTACGTTCGCATGCCCTTCGGCCTGCTGAGCACGGTTGCCGCACATCAGCGCCTGTTGAGGAGCATTCTAGAGGCTCAGGAGGTCAGGCGTCGCGCGGTCCTGGCGGAGGTGGCGATGGTCCCCGAAGACTTGCACGTGCCACCGGAGCCTCCCGTGGCCCCTGGGCCTGGGGGCTCATGAGGGCCGACGTCTTCACCGCGCATCGCTCACTTCCTCAGCATCACTTCGTCTTCAACAGCACCAGAGCCGCTCGCTCTGGCACGGCGCGTGTGCACGGGTCCGTCCCTGCAGCATTGATAAACCTGAGCGGTCGAGCTCTGGCCGCGGCAGCCCCGCACGGCGCCACCTCACCAGGCCCTCAGTGCCCTGACCGCTCCCTCGGAGTGACCATAGGTTGGCCGGCGACCGTAACGACAGGCCTTGTTTCTCCTCATGATTGGTGTGCAGGACCTACTCCAGGAGCAACATTGGGGGCATCGTGAGCTCTCTCTCCCCCTCTTTGGCACGGACCGCTTGCACGTTAAAGGGGGGGTACCTGAGCATCGCGACTCATGGGCTCCTACTGGCTCTCCAGCCCTCACCCCCTGGCCTTGACCCACGGCATCGCGACCTATCATACCAGCGGCAGCTGAGCTCCACCGAGGGCCGGGACCTGAGGACGTAGAGCGTTAAGGAAAGTGCGGGGGAGTGGGAAGAAGCTCGCGAGGGCCTAACCCAACAGTACCTCGGCCGCCGCCTCTCGGGCCGGGCGCCTCTCCGAGGAACTACGTCAAATGCACAAGATAAGTCACGCCCTCGCAAGAGCTAGACCAACGCAGCGCTAAATCCCCGCCCAGTGCAACTCTGTCACGGCGACGCTACCTTCCTTTCTCGCCCGACAACGATTGCTTGAGCGCTAAAGGGGACCTCCTGAGCATCGCGACTCAGGGGCTCTTATCGGACCTCGAGCCGCTCACCTCCTGGCCTTGACCACAACATCGCGACCTGGCATACCAGCGACGGCTGAAGCTTTCCTGGGGACTGGGACCTATCAGCATAGAGCGCCAAGTCCTCATGAGGATAGAAAGGGGGAGCTTAGCCAGAACAGAATGGACACCTCACGCCAATTCATATTAAGGATATAGTATTTACAAAAGGCACGGCAGACGCCTTACATACCCCCGCGGGGTGTTGCTTTAATTCCTCGCAGGGAACAAAAGGTGCTAACCCTAAGGGACGCTACTTGCTAGCACCTCCCCAAGCGACGCCATCATCAATAGTGGGCTGCCCAGTGACGGCGCCAATCCCATCCAGATCAGTGGCGTCGGCAGCCCGATGCAGCTGCCCCACTCCGAGCGCAGCACGAGCTCGGAGGCTCGTAGCTGTCGTCGCTCGTCTCCGGGGTCGCGAGGAGTTTGGGGGAGCCGCCGAAGCCCTCGGTCCCTCCGCTGCTGCCTGAGGAGCTGCAGGAGGACCAACGGGCGGGGCTGGTCCTCGCCAGTTCGTCACCCCTGCCGCTTCCCTTAGGGCAGCATTCCAGTCGGCGTCCTTCTGCATCAAAGACCTTGAAGAACATCAAGGAGGCGCCGTCGTATTCAAGATGGATCACCAAGGCGCTGTCCACGCGACAGACCCGGGCAATCTCACCCCATCCCCGGGTCATGAAGACCTTGCCCGGAGCGACGACCGTGACCTCCGCTCCGGTTGCGGGGGTGCCACAGTTGGCGTGCTGCAGCCAGATCTCTAGGGCCCCGCTCGGCGGCATCTCGAAGGCGAAGGAGGGAGGAAGGCAGATCCACGAAATTGGAGGTATGGCAGCATGGAGCAAAAGCTTGCGAGAGGAGCGCTCCGCATGGACTCCAGGGGGGACGACGTGCACCACTGTGACTCGCCGGCGTCGACGGCGACGCTGTCGGTGTTGCTTGGCACCCTCCCCCTTGGGGCCTACGACGCGGGCATACAAGGGCAGTGGAAACCCAGGCGGCGGCCGCTCCTACCAAGGCCTCGACACCTCCTGTCAGGCGCCCTCGCCCCGGTGACAGAGGATTGGCCACTTCTTCGGCGGGAGGGGGTCAGGACCCTCTCTGGGGGCCTTTCCCTTCTCCACAGCTGAAATCCGGCGGATCGGTGCCATTGGTGCAAGAGGAAGCAAGGATGAGGAAGAAGAAGAGGAGGAGTAACGGAAAGGGGTGAACTGGCAGAGCTCACGCAGCCCCGTACTTATAGCCGGGGAAGGCCAACCGCCGAGCACCATGACCTCAGGTAATCATGACCCATATCTCTGCATGCAGGGACTTGTCAAGTCATGCGGTTGCCGAGGCGTCGTGGGAAGTGCAGACGCCCACGTCTAATCAACTGCCGCGCAGCGCCCAAGGCCGCAGGCCGTTAGGGCCCGCGGCGCTCCGCACTTGCCCCTTTGCTTCTCTGCTAAGGCAAGCCCGCGCGTGCCTTGGGCCCGGGGGCTACTGTCGGCGTTCTGGGAACGGAGGTCCCCAGACTTGCCTGCCTGTGGCCTGCGGCGTGGCTCAGGTGGAGGCCCAGCGCGGCCCATCTTCATCAGCCCAAGCTCAAGACCCTCGCGAGGGGCCAAGCCTCGCGGGGCGGACGACAGGAAGCTTCCTCAAGAGTGGCCTCATTAGGCAGGCTCGCGAGGAGGCGGAGAGATCAATGCAAGGGTACCTCGCGAGGATCCCATGATGCAAGCCATGACGATCAAGGCCAGGTGGGCGCCGGCCTGCGCAGGGTCCTTGTTTCCCCTTTGGTGCAAAGGGTGCAAGCACAGGCCAAGGTATCAGGCAAAGGTTACCATTCCGGTGCAACGAGACCAAGACCAGCCGGACGGCCGGACGGAGGTCACCATGGAGCCCAAGACGGCGTCATCACTAGTGCTTTTGGCAGTCGAAGACCACCTTCGGTCAGGATAACTTGTACTAGATGTTCCCCTTCAAAATGGCCAATTGTTGGCGCCCTTCCCGCTCAATTATTCGGGGAGAGGCCCAGGGCCTCTATAAATAGAGCTAGCCTCCACAAAGGGAAAGAAAAAAGGGGGAGAAAGAGAGAGAGAAGAGAAAACCCAGTATAGACTAAGTAGAACACACCGCATCAGCTCAAGAACACCCCTCACGAGGCTGTTCTCCCCTTGTACTGTCCATCATCAGCCCTAGTGGCAATCCACCACACCACACACTAGAGTAGTGTATTACACCACAACGGTGGCCCGAACCAGTATAAACCTCGTGTCTCTTGTGTTGTTCATCATTTTCATCTTAGTTCGCACGAGAGGATCGAACGTATCGGTAGGGGAGAGATCTCCACGCGCACCCTAGTGTTCGAACCTCAAGGGTCTGCCGGAACCCGAAATCCGACAAAAAAGTCCCGGAATAGCTCAACAGGTGGCTCCTCTTGCAGGTATGCTTCACAAAATACTTGAAAGACGCAAACATTGGACACAAAGTTTGGTCCAATGTCTCGAGGATGGATCTAGAAATTGGCAAGCACATCACGGAAAAACTTGGACCCGGGCGGTTTAAAGCCACGGCTCATGTGATCAACAAACACTACTACTTCGCCATCTCTGGGGGTAGGAGGGTTTTCTGGACCAGGAACTCGCCACTAGATTTCACTTCGCTTCGGTAAACCGCCAATTCTGACACATCCATCCAGTTGCTCTTCAGTAACCCGGGAAGGGACCCAGTTACATGCATAAAATTGTTTGGCCATTGCAAGTGAAGAGCTGGAAAAGATTAATACCGGTTTACGATTCACAATTGACAAAGCATAAAGCGCAACAAGTTAAGGAAAAGGAATTCCATCATGCAAAATTGTTAAACCGGAGGCTGATGCTATTATAAATGGTAAAATGACGGGCGGTTTACAAGGGGACTAATGGCATATGACAGATTATTTTCTAAATGGATAAACCGCCTACGCAAATAAGGAAGGTGCAGATCTGAGGCAAAAAACGACTAAGTGAGGGAAACAGGTTTTACAAGTTCACATTGGCATTTTGGATCTACCACAGGTCAGGGAAAGAAAAAGATTTAGACCTAAAAAGTTGGTTCTGGAGAAGTTCGCAAAAGTCCAGATCAATTTTATACATAGAAGGCATGGTTTGATAGCCAAGATAAAAGACTGCTATAGCTACCGCACAGAACACATCAAAGTTGAGGTCTGCTGTGTATGAACTGACGAAGAACAAGAGAAGAACACCATGAACCCGTGTGAACCCTAAGTGGATCTACAAAGGAAAGGGGGAAAGACTTACCGAAGTTGTTGAAACAATGGAGGTGCGCCGCGTTTTTCTGGTGCGATCAGGTTGATGCAACGGCCAACGGTGAGGCAGAGGCGAAGCTCGGCGGCGGCGGTGGCGCTCGGGTGCAGAGGCATCGCGAGGTGGAAGAAGAGATGAACAGGCAATGGGAGGAAAAAGAAAGGGATCATTAGCCCTATTTATAAGGCAAAGATATAAGCGATAGGCGCGGGAATCAAGGAGCCCAAAAATGGATATATAATAAGGTTGTCGCATCGATTGTTGGATGCTCATTAATAAAGGGTATGTTCGGCTTTAATGAACAGGTGACGTCATGGCGGCTTACTACAAATCTGGAGGATGATGTCACAACGGTTTACAAGATCTATGCGAAGGTGCAAAGGGAGGAATTTTTCTAAGTGTTGAAGATTGACATGAACAAGTTCAAATCAATCTGGGGCCTAATGTTGGGGATATTACTATTAAGTATAAACTGGCCATAAGGGGCCGGTTATGTTCACAAGGAGTTAGTCATGTTTGAAGCCCATGAAGATAAAAGGGATGGCGCTTTACAGAGGAAATCTAACATGAAGGCCCATGGCCCAAAGACGATTAAGGCTCATAGATGTAAACCGCCATATTCTATGTAACTTATGTTGTAAGACAAAGAAAGGTAGAAACCGAGTCGGACACATTTATGAACCAGCCTCGGGATTCTATAAACCGTCAGGCGTCAACCTGTGTATATAAAGGGACGACCCGGCGGCGGTTTAGGGACAACAGACAACAACTCGAGAGCCAGGCAAAGCGGATTCGCTCATGGTCATAGAAACCCTAGCAATTCTATCACAACTGGATTAGGCTTTTACCTTCATTGTAAGGGGCCGAACCAGTATAAACTCTTGTGTCCTTTGTCTGCTTTAACCCCTTTAAGCTAACCCGTAGCGATGGCTCCACGACTAAGTCCATTCACGAGGACATCTGCCGTGACAAAACCACGACAGAAACCCGCATCCACTCCTAGGCCAGCTGTAGTTTGATAATCTGAATTGGGTTATGCCAGAGTTTCCTGAAATGGGTTGTGTCGTGGGTTTGTCACGGCAGATGTCCTCATGAAAGGACTTAGTTGTGGAGCCATCACAACGGGTTAGCTTAAAGGGGTTAAACCAGACAAGGGGACACGGGAGTATATACTAGTTTGGCCCCTTCGATGAAGGTAAAGCCTACGTCTAGTTGTGATTGGTATTGCTAGGGTTTCGAAGGCCAGGGAGCGAATCTGCTTTGTCTGGCTCTCGAGTTGTTGTTGTCTGTCCCTAAACCGCGGTCGGGTCGTCCCTTTATATACATAGGTTGACGCCCGCGGGCTACAGAGTCCCGAAGCCGGATCATAAACGTATTCGGTTCGGTCTCTACTCTCCCTATCTTACTATACAAGTTATATGACTAGGCCGGTTTACATTTACAGGCTAAAATCCGCCTTTGGGCCCTCCGTAAAGCGCCATCATCTTTACATCTTCATGGGCTTCTAATCTTCAAAGAGTCAACCCGGCTACATAAAGCCGGTTTACCTCTAGTAGTAATATCCCCAACATTAGGCCCCAAATTGGTTTGAACTTGTTCATGTCAATCTTTCACACTTAGAAAAAATCTTCTCTCCTATCTTCACTTTTGATCTTGTAAACCGCCGTGACGTCATACTTCAAAATTATGATAAACCGCACTGACGTCATCCATCCGTTGATGTCGGAGATTACCTTCATTTAATATATATCCAGTCATCGAGGTGACACCTTTATTAACTTATCCATTTTTTGGGCTCCTCGATTCCCGTACTTGCCATTTTATCACTTCGCCTTATAAACAGGACCGATGGGTCATTTTCACATCCCCCCCCGTGCCTCTTCGCATCGTCTTCCTCGCGCCGCTCAGCCTCTGGAGCTCCGCCGCCACCGTTAACCGTCGCCTCTGCTCCGACCCTGGCCGCTGCATCACCCTGAACGCACCAGAATACCGCGGCGCCTTTCTGCTTCATCACCAGCTCCGGTAAGTTCTCTGCTTTTTTCACCATAGATCTGTTCTAGGGTTTCGACATTCTTCACAGTTCTTCCGAAGTTCATCAGTGTTGTTCTTCCCTGTTCTTCCTTTAGTATGTAGATGGACACTTCATGCTTGACACATCTCTTGCCGTAGCTTACCTACCATGGTCATCACACATCCTTATGCGCAGAGAACTGATCTAGTCTGTCAAAAATTGCTTCAGTTCTGCATCCCTTCAAGATCCAATTATTTTTGCTTTTCTGTCTTAGCTTAGATCCGAAAGTTTTATACATCACTGTGAGATCTGTTTCTATGTTCCTATGAGATCCATTTCTCCTCGCACCAATATAGGCGGTTTAACTTTGTATAAGTAGTCTATGCCATTAGCCCTCTGATAAACTGCAAGAGCATTTTACCTTCATAATTATGCTCCGGTTTAACAGTGTCTGATCAATCATGTGCTAGCATTACCTTTTTCTCTCATTGCACTGGTCTCCGGGTTGTACCATTTAACATATCAGTATGTTTCTTACTCCCTTGTCTCTTGTATATAATCATGCATAATTTATAAACCGGCCTTTCATTTTCAGTTTGTTCGCTTTGCAATGGCCAAACAATTCACTGCCTGCAACTGGGCTCGTTCTCGGGTTACTGAGGCTCAATTGAATGAGATGGTTAGCATCAGCTCTCTGCCTAACAAAACTGAGATCAAATGGCGAGTTCCAGGAACAGAGAATCCTCCAACCCCAAGGCATGGCGAGGTGGTAGTCTTTGTTGACCATATAGGCCGCGGTTTCAAACCGCCAGGGTCAAAGTTTTATCGAGATCTGCTTGCCAGCTTCCAACTGCATCCACAAGATATTTGTCCCAACTCAGTTTCCAACTTATGCAACTTCCAAGTCTTCTGTGAAGTCTATTTACAAGAAGAACCAACTGCAGAACTGTTCCAGGATTTCTTTCACTTAAACCGGCGCATAGAGTTTGTAAATGGCCCGAACACAGAGCTTGGTGGTGTCTTGATTCAAAAGCGGAAAGAAGTGGAATTTCCTCATGCCAAACATCATAGCCACCCAAAGGAATGGAACCAAACATGGTTTTATTGTAGAGACACTTCGCCTGAGGATGAAAATCCCCTCCCCGGCTTCCGTGATCACAGACTGTCCAACACTCACCCAATGCCACAACGTCTGAGCTCTTCAGAAAGGGCGAAATACGCTCCTCAAATCGCCAAGCTCCCGGCCTTTATGGCAAACGTTTAACAGGCATGGACTTTGTGCGCTGCTGGATATCCTGGAGTATCTTGCCACTAAGCCGGCGTCCCGGTTTAATGCGCGAATATACCGGTGAGGTTGATGACCCTCAATGCCATTGCAACATCCAATTATCTGAGGAAGAAGTTACTGAAGGTGTAAAGAAGATTCTGAATGAATCGGAACTGGTCTGTAGTCAAACCGGTCTGAGTCCCTTCTATGTCAAGAACAAACCGCCTGCTGTAAGCATTATACTCCTTTTTATCTCTAATATCTTGAACTTATGCAACCTATAACCCTTCTTCCTTATATGTATAAGGCGATGACCCTTTTTGGAAACGGAAATCTATAGAGAAACCGGCAAAGCCGACTGGAGACAAAGCGGTCAAGCCATCCCGCCCGAAGACCAAAGCCGTAAAACGGACATCAAAGCGGAAAACGGCTGACCGGTTTAATATGGAGCTTGATGATGATATTGATGATCCAGAAGTTGAGGTAGAACTTGACTCACTTGGCTCTCTTTTTATGCATATCATTAACAATGATCTTCCTCGGGAGGATGCAGAAGCTAGTCAAGCTAATGACGTAGAGGTAATTACCCTTTCCTCTGGTTCAGACTCTATGCTGACACAAAAAACTCGCCAAGCAATCCGGAAAGTAAGCTTTTCTCATCCTCTTGCTCACTTGGATCCAACATTTATTTTGAAGACTCAATAGCATGAAGCTCGCCGGACAACCCGGCACAGTGGCCAACAGGTCACTTCAGCCGGTTTGCCTGACACTCCGGTTCGGAAGCGCCGGTCTGAGGTCTCTCCTACTTCTGACCATTCTTACCCCAAGGCAGGTTATTTCAGACAGCCTCTTAATCCGTCCAACTCAAATTATCAGGTGACACCTCC
The DNA here is from genome assembly GCF_056163025.1 of Triticum urartu. Lineage (NCBI taxonomy): Eukaryota > Viridiplantae > Streptophyta > Magnoliopsida > Poales > Poaceae > Triticum > Triticum urartu. Next base: position 186,852,244 of record NC_141878.1, on the reverse strand, counting down.
TTCCTTTTCTGGTGAATTGACAGAAACACAACTCCCCCCTTTGAAAACTATGGCCGGGTGAGTTGTAAAAACCTTTCCTTTCAATACGCCCTAAATCCTTTGAATAGGATGTTAATCTTTTTTTATTCTGTTTGCAGGGCCAAAGCCAGACCCAGCAAGAAAGCTCGGGTCACCAATCCGCCAGAAGACCCTGTCGCTGAAGAAGAAGAACCAAGAGGTGAACCAGAATAGGCTGGTGAACCGGAAGGCCCCCATCCTGAAGCTACTTTTGATGATCCGCCCCTTGAAGGCCAACATACCGACGAACCAACAGATGATGAGCCTGCCGCACCCAGTACTGAACCGACAGAACCAAACCGGGCTAGTCCGGTGAAAGACACTGAAATTCCAGCATCATCCACCAAAAATCCTGAACGCCAAGGTGTTGATGTTATTATTACTGGAATAGGCCACAGCTCTCCTGGTCATCCCGTCATTTTAGCTCAGCATAGTGCCAAAGAAGAGCAAATTGACAGGTATAAAAGTAAATGGAGCAGCGACTTGTCAAACTATGCTCATCTTAACGCTGATGAGCTTCATTCCGGCTTCTTGAACTGTCTGCACTCAAACCGGGATTATGAAGCCGGTTTGGTGAACTTGACGAAAGAGCGATATGAGGTAAATTCTTCTCCCTTTGTATATTGATTTATAGCTGAAACACTATCCCAAGTAGCCCCCAAGGGCCGTTTTATGATTATTAATCACAAACCGGGTCTTTGTAACACTTCAAGCATCCCTTCATTGACCCTTGCAATAGCGTGTCGCCCATAATAGAGAAGACCCGTCTTGAAAAAATTAGATAATTTTCTGCAGCATAGCCCCCAAAGGCCGTTTTAACTTGGTAAGTTAATCCGGTTTTTGATTCACACAGCCGTTTTTAGAACAGACGCACATTAGCCCCCAAGTGTCATGGTAATGCTTGCATTGTTCTGGAGACTTGTATAGAGTGTAGTATTTGAGAGCAAATAGACATTAGCCCCCAAGTATGAAGTGTATAACTTGTTATATGCTTTATACTTAGTGCATAAGTATGTTGTTTGTTGAATATACCTTCAATGTTGCAGGCCAAACTTAGAAGCAAAGATGCCCGAAATTCTGACTTGCAAGAAAAGGTGAAGTCTCAACAAGCCGAAGCTGCAAAAGCCAAAGAGGAGCTGACCCAGGCCCTGGCCGGAATGGAAAAGCTAAAAGAATCCTTCAACCAAGAGCGTGCTGAATGGGAAACCGAAAAGGCCGGTTTAACCAAAAGAGCTGTAGACGCTGAGGCAGCCCTGAAACCAGTGGTTGAAGAACTAGCCGGTTTGAAACGTCAAATCAATGCTATGACCTTTGCTATCTTTGGTAAGTGTCTGCTTATGTATGTTGTGCCAGTCAATGAATCTTAAAACTGACCAAAATGTTGATAAAATCTTTGGCAGGTACTCGGATCGCTCATCTTGGTGCAGATATGCGGATGAAGCTCAAAGCGGCATATACATTGGTTGAGAAGCTATACTCTGGGTCTCAGCGGGCCATTAGTACGGCGGCTTATAACAAACCGGCTCCAACTTTGATTAAGGAGACCCTTGAGAAGCTGGGCATGTTACCAGCCCGTATTGCCGAGTTGAAGAGAGCCGCTGCCAGAGCAGGAGCTTTAACTGCCCTTATTCGAGCCAAGGCCTGGATTCCAGACCTTGAAGCGGAGGATATCATTAAAGGATACCCAGGCGTTAAAGAAGATGGTTCAAACTTCGACAATGATGATCTTCTGCGGCTGACCAAACAGATGCGGCCAGCGGCCAGCAAGTTGGCTGAGGATACCGATTTGTCCCATTTTCAACCGTTCTATGATGAAGAAGGGAAAAGACAGCCGGCCGACATCCATGAAGTCGAAGAACTTGTGCCTCCAATTTGTAATCACACTTACGCCCCTGATATTAACCCTTCCAATCTTATCCATGAGGAAGTAGTGTTCCAGGCTTTAACCGGAATTGATTGGTCAACGGCTGATTTCCAGCATCTGGGGAGGGATGAAGAAGTGCCTACATCAACTGATCCTCAACCGTCAAACCGTCGCGATGAAGAATCATGATCCGGTCGCCGGTTTACATGGCTACTGTGAAAAACAATGGCACTGTTTGAGCCGCTTTGAAGCTTCATGTAATAGGATAGCTGAAACTCCGTTTATCTGTCATGCCATCGAGCATGTTTAGTAATACTTTGTGACAATCTGTGCCGCCCTTCGGGATATATTTATACATGACCCATGATGAACTGCCTTCCTGGGTACAAAAACTTAAAAGTGTCTAGCGGTTTACCGCTAGACGTGTCATAATATCCAAGAAGTATATAGTACTTAGATCAATAATCAAGTGTTTGTACAAAAGTAATGTACAGAACATACCTCATTGATTGATCAAACGTGTATACGGCAAAGGTGTTAATACCAATCCGGAACGTTTGATAATTTTATCTTCATAATGCTGGTCTATATGTTAAACCGGACCGGTATAACTTCCGGATTTTCTTTATAACACTGGTGATTTAGTCAAACCAGACCGGGTCAATGAACACCGGTTTATAATTGATCATGTGCCAACAACTGGTAGTTGAAAAGCAAGCCGGGTCAAGGACGCCAGTTTATCAAAAAATATTTATGATTTTCAATAAACAAAATTCAAATAGAAAAATATGCGATGCTTTTTACGAGCTGCCAGGCTCCAAATCGAGGCTTTTCATGGGCTGCCAGGCCTCTGAGTTAAACCATTTAACAAAGCCTTTTAAGATGGGCCTCCAATTAACCAATCATCGTTTTAACTGTGACAAGTTCAGGTTCTGTAAAAGATTGACTTGTCAAATGTTCGACGGGTCATACCAGGATTACCTGGACAAGAGTGGCTTACTTGATGAAGGCAGGCTAACCCGGGTTTTTAGGTGAATACACCAGGCTTCCAAGCCGTGGCTTGATAGCCAATTACGAGGGTCCTTTCAAACTCTTTGTTGCTTTGCAAAAAAGAGCCCTCAAGTAACTTTGTGAGCGATGCTCAGTGTGTGCCTATGTTTGAGTCTGTACTGTGTACAACACTCTCTTTGGCTCCACAAATTTTTCCTTTTGAGGCCGAAATGCCTATCAAGATATAAAGCTGTGGATCAAACATGACCAAGCCCCCTAGTGATTTTCTTTATCTCTATGTAGCTGCTAAAGCCGGTTTAACAAAGACTCCGCTTTGTCAGTTAACTTGTAAAAGCACACACATGATATAAGAAAGAACAGCTACCCCGCTTATAACGGAGGCTCCGGTTTATTATATGATATATACACTGTCATAAATATGTACAGATGAAGAGCATATAGCTTCAAGTATAGTAAGGCCGAAGGAGATCTATGTTCCATGGCCGCTTTGTCTCCTCCTCCGATTGACGTGAGTCTTCATGCTCTCGAACATCAATGAGGTAGTAAGATCCGTTGTGCAGATTTTTGCTGACCACAAAGGGTCCTTCCCAAGGGGGGGGATAACTTGTGCATATCAGTCTGATCCTGGATGAGCCGAGGCACCAAATCACCTTCTTGAAAGGTTCTAGTTTTAACCCGGCGGCTGTGATAACATTGAAGATCTTGTTGATAAATCGCCGAACGTGCTGCTGCAAGATCACGCTCTTCATCCAACAGGTCCAGAGAATCCTGACGTGCCTTCTCATTATCAGCTTTAACATAAGCTGCCACACGGGGCGAATTGTGACGGATGTCACTAGGAAGAACTGCCTCCGCTCCATAAACCATGAAGAAAGGTGTGTAACACGTAGACCTATTGGGTGTGGTGTTGATGCTCCATAACACAGAAGGTAGCTCCTCAACCCAACAACCCGACGTCCGCTTTAAGGGAACCATAAGCCTTGGTTTGATACCTCGTAGAATTTCTTAATTTACCCTTTCCGCTTGCCCATTAGATTGGGGGTGAGCGACTGATGCTAGATCAAGCTGGATGTGCTCACATTGACAGAATTCTTCCATCTCCCCTTTTGATAGATTAGTACCATTATCTGTTATAATGCTGTGTGGAAAGCCAAACCGGAATATCACCTTTTTGATGAATTGAACCGTCATGGATGCATCACACTTGCTGACTGGCTCTGCCTCCACCCATTTAGTGAATTTATCAACTGCTACTAACAGGTGGGTCTTCTTGTCCTTAGAGTGCTTGAAGGGTCCAACCATATCAAGCCCCCAAGTTGCAAACGGCCACGTAATTGGAATCATCCGCAACTCTTGAGCCGGAACATGCGCACGGCGGGCAAATTTTTGACATCCATCACATCTCTTGACTAAATCCTCCGCATCTGCATGGGCTGTCAACCAGTAAAAACCGTGGCGAAAAGCTTTGGCAACCAACGACTTTGAACCAACGTGGTGACCGCAATCCCCTTCATGGATTTTGCACAAAATCTCACGACCTTCTTGAGGAGAAACGCAGCGCTGAACTGCTCCTGAAACACTGTAACGATGTAACTCCCCGTTGAGTATGGTCATGGACTTGGAACGCCAGATTATCTGTCGAGCCAACGTTTCCTCATCTGGTAACTCGCCCCGGTTCATGTAATCCAGATATGGGATCGTCCAATCCGGTATGGCATGCAGAGCTGCCACTAACTGAGCCTCCGGATCAGGAATAGCCAAATCTTCTTCGGTTGGTATTTTGACTAACGGATTGTGCAACACATCAAGAAAAACATTGGGTGGAACTGGTTTACATTGGGAACCAAGACGACTTAAAGCGTCCACCGCTTCATTCTTCCACTCGTCTATATGGTCCACCTGATAACCTTTAAAGTGACCAGCCACTATGTCCACCTCTCGCCGATATGCATCCATGAGTGGGTCCTTGGAATCCCAAGTGCCAGACACCTGCTGAGCCACTAGATCTGAATCGCCGAAGCACTTAACCCGGCTCAAATTCATCTCTTTAGCCATCTGAAGACCGTGGAGTAAAGCCTCATATTCAGCTGCATTGTTAGTACAAGGGAACATTAAACGGAGGACATAACAAAATGTGTCACCTCGTGGGGAAGTTAATACGACTCCAGCCCCCGAGCCCTCCAACTGTCTGGACCCATCAAAATGAATAGTCCAATATGTATTATCTGGTTTCTCTTTAGGTGCCTGTAACTCCGTCCAATCGTTGATGAAATCTACAAGTGCCTAGGACTTGATCGCCGTGCGGGTATATATTTGAGCCCATGAGGTCCAAGCTCAATAGCCCACTTGGCAACCCAGCCAGTTGCCTCTCTGTTTTGAATGATGTCGCCCAGAGGAGCTGAACTGACCACCGTGATAGGATGGCCCTGAAAATAGTGTTTAAGCTTCCGGCTTGCCATAAACACCCCATACACTAGTTTCTGCCAATGTGGATACCTCTGCTTTGACTCAATGAGCACCTCACTGATATAATAAACCGGCTGTTGAACTGGATACTCCTTGCCAGGCTCCTTGCGCTCTAGCACAATGGCTACGCTAACAGCCCGGGCATTAGTAGCCACATATAATAATAATGGCTCCTTATCGATCGGTGCTGCAAGCACGGGCGGTTCGGCTAGCTGCCTCTTCAGATCCTCGAACGCCTTATCAGCTGCCTCACTCCAGACAAAGTTATCTTTTTTCTTGAGCATCTGATATAAGGGGATGGCCTTCTCTCCAAGGCGGCTGATAAACCGGCTCAAGGCTGTAATCCGGCCGGCCAGACGTTGAACATCGTTAATACACGCTGGTTTAGCCAAGGATGTAATTGTTGCAATCTTTTCCAGATTAGCCTCAATGCCTCTGTTTGAAACCAGAAAGCCTAAGAGCTTGCCTGTCGGGACACCGAAAACACACTTCTCCGGATTGAGCATCATCTTGTAAACCCGGAGATTGTCAAAGGTTTCCCGTAGATCATCTATCAATGTCCCCTCATTTCTAGATTTGACCACAATATCATCCACATATGCATGAACATTGCGCCCAATTTGTTTATGAAGGCAATTCTGAACACATCGCTGGTAAGTTGCCTGGGCACTCTTGAGTCCAAAGGGCATGGAAACATAGCAGAAGGCTCCAAAGGGAGTTATGAAGGCTGTCTTCTCTTGGTCCTTAACCGCCATTTTGATCTGATGATAACCAGAGTAAGCATCCAGAAAACACAAACGGTCCAACCCGCCATAGCATCAATTATCTGATCAATGCAAGGGGGACCAAAGGGGTCTGCAGGGCAAGCCTTGTTTAAATCTGTGTAGTCCACACATATGCGCCAAGTGCCGTTTTTCTTAAGAACCAGCACCGGATTGGCTAACCACTCTGGATGAAAAACTTCGACAATAAACCCAGCAGCCAACAGACGGGCTACCTCTTCACCTATAGCCTTGCGTCTCTCCTCGTTGAAACGATGGAGGAACTGCCGGGCCGGTTTGAACTTAGGATCAATGTTGAGTGTGTGCTCAGCGAGTTCCCTCGGTACACCTGGCATGTCAGAAGGTTTCCATGCGAAGATGTCCCGATTCTCACGGATGAACTCGATGAGCGCGCTTTCCTATTTGGGATCCAGGTTAGCGCTGATGCTGAACTGTTTGGATGAATCATCAGGAACAAAGTCAACCATCTTAGTGTCTGTAGCCGATTTGAACTTCAATGCTGGATCATGCTCCGTAGTTGGCTTTTTTAAAGAGGTCATATCTGCCGGATCAACTTGCTCCTTATAGAATTTTAACTCCTCCATGGCACAAACCGACTCAGCATAAGCCGCATCGCCTTCTTCACACTCCAAAGCAATCTTTCTACTTCCATGTATTGTGATAGTCCCTTTATGACCCGGCATTTTAAGTTGTAGATAAACATTACATGGCCTTGCCATAAACTTAGCATAAATCGGCCGCCCAAACAAGGCATGGTACGGACTTTTGATCTTTACCACCTCAAACGTCAATGTTTCTGACCTTGAATCGTAGTCATCTCCAAAAGCTACCTCCAAAGCTATCTTACCAACAGGATATGCAGACTTACCAGGCACCACACCATGAAAGACCGTATTTGACGGTTTAAGATCCTTACCTGTCAACCCCATATGGCGGAATGTATCGTAATACAAAATATTGATACTACTTCCCCCATCCATGAGAACTTTAGTGAACTTGTATCCCCCAACTTGAGGGGCTACCACCAGGGCCAAATGACCTGGATTATCAACCCGGGGGGGTGATCATCTCTACTCCACAAGATAGGTTGCTCAGACCAGCGTAAATACTGAGGTACTGCCGGCTCAACAGAATTTACTGCCCTTTTGTGAAGCTTCTGATCACGTTTGCACAAACTAGTAGTGAAAACATGATATTGCCCGCTGTTCAGCTTCTTAGGATTGCTTTGATAACCCGACTGCTGCTGCTGCTGCTGACTCCCCTGATGGTTATAACCTCCCTGGTTGCCTTGGTGCCCTTGATTGACGTGTCCGGTTTGGTTGCCTGGAAACCCTGAACCGGAACCACCACCTCCATAACCCGACCCGTGGAAACTTCCTCCTGAACCACCGGGCGGGCCGTTGTCATATTGGAACATATTGGAATTCTTGAAATCCCGCATGATATAACAGTCTTTCCAAAGATGTGATGCCGGTTTCTCCTTCGATCCATGCTTTGGACAGGGCTGATTTAACAAGCGCTCCAAATTGTTGCATGGACCTGTACCCCTCTGGGGCTGCTTGCCTTTACGGCGCTGGCCATTCTCCTGCGCGTTGGTATTTGCAACAAAGTCCAAGCTACTGTCGTCCTTGCGCTTACCAGCATTTCCATGGCCTGCCGGATTATGTTGTTGACCTTTGGCATTGCCGTTCTTCTTACCTTTCTCCGGTTTGTCCTCCTCTGAATCCGGATCCTTGGTATTATCTGAATCGGCATATTTAACCAAAGAGGCCATGAGTGTTGACATGTCATTGCAGTGACGTTTGAGCCTTCCCAACTTCTGTTTTAACAGTTTGAAATGACAATTGCCCTCTAATGTTAACACTGCAGTGTCTGCATTGATACGATCTGATGAATGCAAAATCGCCGAGACCCGTTTGACCAAATGGGTCGTGGACTCCCCTTCCTCTTGGACACAAGCGGCCAGATCTATGATTGACATTGGCTGCTTACATGTATCCTTGAAGTTCTGGATAAACCGGTGCTTCAATTCGGCCCATGATCCAACAGAGTTGGTCGGCAAGCTCTTCAACCAAGTGCGAGTTGTTCCTTCCAACATCATGGTGAAATATTTAGCACACACTGCCTCGTCCACATCTAACATCTCCATTGCCATCTCATAGCTCTCCACCCACGCCTCTAGTTGCAAATCGGTGGTGTAATTTGGTACCTTACGAGGTCCCTTGAAATCCTTGGGCAGTCTCACATTACGCAAAGTGGGAGTTAAACACGACACCCCTAAGGAACTGAACATCACCCCTGGCTCCATGGAGGCTGTGCGATGAACCGGAGTATGCTGTCGTGCTCCGTGTCGGGCTGTTAACTCAGCCTCTCGACGTGTGCGGCCATGGTCCACAACATCTTGCGCATTAGCGCCTCCCCCGGCCGGGTTGTTCCCTCGTGGCGAATTTCGGCGACGTGCACTACTGGACACGGCCGGTTCATCCTCCACGTGTCTGCTATAACTCCGGCTTGGACGGGGAGTGGAATGAATCCTCTCACGACTGTGTGAATACGCTTGTTGTTGATTTAGTGCTGTTTGAAGGAGATCCCTGGCCCGACGTGCTTCCACTTCAACTGGTGACTCGCTGTCGGTTGGGAGGGCCGCCAGGCGTGAAGCGGCAGCCAAAATGTTGTCCAATGGGTTGGAATAATGCCCGGGCGGCGTTGATGGCACAACGTTGTTCTGGCGAGGCGGATCTGTCGTGCGTGGCTGAACCGGCACTCCTGTTCCCGGCGCCCCCGCCCGGTTTAGCATGGGTTGGTTACCAGCTCCTGCACCTGGTGTGTTGAAAAGATTCTGCGGCTCATAAACCAACGGGAGACGTGATCGATACCTTCTTCTCATGACTTCCTCTGAAGCATTCTGATCCAGTCTAATTCGGTAGGCCTGTGCTTCCAATTCAGCCCGCTCTGTAGCCATCCTAGCACTCTCTATTGCCAGGTCCGCTTTAGCCTGGGCTATCTGATCTTTCACCTTTGCAATCTCCGCATTGTGCTGATCCATGGCTGCTGCATTCACCTCCGCGGACATCAACGCTGCCAAAGCGTCGAACAAATCAGACAAGACTTGGGCCAGAGGCGGCGCCGAGCTTCCTGCCCCTGCTGGTGTGGCCGTCGTTGAACCGGAGAGCATTGCTGCGGCGGTAGATGAATGAGGCGCCGATTGTGTGCCGGCCATGAAGATGGCGGCCCGGTTTGGTAGACCGGGGGAATCCGGAATATTGTTGCCCTCGGATCCTCCCTTAGTCCAGTCGTCCTGCAACGGGTAAAGTGATTCGGTCTCTCCAGAAGACTCGTCATCAGAACAGACCACGGTTTCTCCATCGGACACCGGTCCATCCTCGTACCTCGATCCATGGACGACACCTACGAAAACATGCCTTGCCTTGGGCTGAACCGGCGAAGAACTTGCACGCTGAGCCGTTTCGATGATGTCGGTGTAGATGTCCGGCTCGTGGGCCGGTTCACCGATCTTGCCGATGAAGATGTGAATCCCACCAAAGGGGACCCGGTACCCGTATTCGATTGAATCGGCCTCGGGACCCCATCCTGCGTTGTCGATGTAGAGCTTGCAGTGACGACTCTTCGTCATCCGGCCCACAGCGTATCCCTTAAGTCCATCGAAGCTGCCCTTTAAGAACTCAAAACCATCGTGCGATAGCCCCACGGTGGGCGCCAACTGTCGTGGGTTTGTCACGGCAGATGTCTTCATGAAAGGACTTAGTTGTGGAGCCATCGCAACGGGTTAGCTTAAAGGGGTTAAACCGGACAAGGGGACACGGGAGTTTATACTAGTTCGGCCCCTTCGATGAAGGTAAAGCCTACGTCTAGTTGTGATTGGTATTGCTAGGTTTCGAAGGCCAGGGAGCGAATCCGCTTTGTCTGGCTCTCGAGTTGTTGTTGTCTGTCCCTAAACCGCGGCCGGGTCATCCCTTTATATACATAGGTTGACGCCCGCCGGGCTACAGAGTCCCGAAGCCGGATCATAAACGTATCCGGTTCGGTATCTACTCTCCCTATCTTACTATACAAGTTATATGACTAGGCCGGTTTACATTTACAGGCTGTAACCCGCCTTTGGGCCCTCCGTAAAGCACCATCATCTTTACATCTTCATGGGCTTCTAATCTTCAAAGAGTCAACCCGGCTACATAAGGCAGGTTTACCTCCAGTAGTAATATCCCCAACAGGTTGGTATGATGTGCTGCCTGCTGATGATGATGCTCCTCCTCCTCCTGCAAATAATGAAGCACCTGTGGATCCTGTCGATGAGAATGAACAATCTTAGGAGTTCATCGTTTTACACCAATCTGATGCTCCTGACAGTGCCAACAGCAACGATCATGTGCCTGACGTGATTGTTCTCTATCGACCGCTTGTTGTGCAGCCTCCTCAGCCCAACATTGTGATCGGCCAGGTTTTCATTGTTTTCGGTCCTACTATTCCACCTGAGATGCAGTGGAGGCGCAGCTTTGAGAGACTCATGCCCCTGATGTGGTGTTCTCAAGTTTCCAAGCCCCTCTCTTTGTCATCGATGGAGCCAATCATCCTGATGAAGAGATCCTAGGATATTTCCTTTTCTGAGTCCACCATGAAGTTTCAGCTAAAGCCTGCATCTGCCAGTCCTCCAGTTTTTGTGATCAAACGTTTCTCTCCCATTAAGAGGCCAGTTGCCAAAGCTCTCTACTTTGATATGGATGATGATTGTAACCTGCCGTAGTCAGATGGATTTATTTTCTGCACCAATGCAGTAACTACAGTTAAGAAGAGGGCTCGGAAATGTGCTGTGGTGATTGATGAATCTCAGGTTCGTCGTAGTGCTCGTCTATCTACTCTCAGAGATGGATATAAGCACTCTGTTGTGCAGCACAAAACCCAAAAGAAGAAACCTGTAGCTCATCCTCATAAGAAGAAGAAGCCCTTGCCTGACTCATCTTCTGACACGCCTGCAATGGAGGAGACTGCACCTGATGGAATTACACCTCCCACACCACTCCAGAACCTTCAGCGCATAGGTCATCACCTCAGGATTGCTCCAGAGAACATATCCGTGGAGAAGCTTACATCTCGCACGTTGGACTCTGCCTCCTCCAACTCTGCAGATGATAAGTGAAGATGATATGTCTTCGACTTTGTGGTGTGCCTGCCAAAACACCACCTATCTTTTATTTGCTTTTTGTAAGTTGAACTTTATATGCTTAGACTCTGGCTTGTTTATCACCGTGTCACAGCGTGATCGGTTGTTATCGCTTTGCTTTATGGTTTGTAATGAATCAGAACACAGTTAGAGATTGGAAGGTATTTTGATGGAATGTTTGTGGACTTAATTCAGATGCACGTCAGCAGGAAGTTCGTGAGAAAATTGATGAGAGCGGTAGTCCTATTGTTTGTCTTTAGGAACCTAAATGTCCACATATTGATCAGCATCTGCTTCATAAATTTTGTCCTCGTCGTTATGATAACTTTGCTTATGTGCCGTCCTCGGGTGCGTCGGGGGGTATTTTTATTGTTTGGAATTCTGCCGTCTTCTCTGGTCAGTTGATTCAGATTCAGTCTTTTGGCATCATTGCTGAGTTTACATCCAAACATAACTCTAATAAATGGACCCTAGTTTCGGTCTATGGGCCATGTCAAGGGTCGGCCAGAGATGACTTTGTTCAATGGCTCTATAATCTACATATACCCCTTGATGAAAACTGGCTTTTACTTGGTGACTTTAATTTTATGAGATATATTGATAATTGTAACCTCCTAGGTGGAAATGTAAATGATATGTTTTTGTTCAATGATATTATTGGACATCTTGGCTTGGTGGAACTCCCAATCAAAGGAAGGCAATATACGTGGTCCAATATGCAAACCATCCCTTTGCTCGAACAAATTGATTGGTTTTTCACGTCAATTAGCTGGACCTTGGATTATCCAAACACTATGGTCAAACCCCTAGCCCGTACAGCTTCGGATCATGTTCCATGTGTTGTCACGATTGCCACAACAATTCCAAAAGCTAGGGTTTTTCGTTTTGAGAACTATTGGGTTGATCTCCTGGGTTTTGTTGACTGTGTCACCCAAGCTTGGAACCAACCAATCAGAAGAGCCACAATGGCTGGTATTATTTCTGCAAAGTTCAAATCTTTGAGACACACTCTTAAGCTCTGGCATACTAATCTTTCCACTGTCAAGAAACTCATTAAAGATTGCAATATTGTCATTCTTTTCTTTGATGAAGTGGAGGAGTTGCATCCGCTCACGCTTCCTGAATTTAATTTCAGACAAACTGTTAAGCTGCACCTGCAGGAAATTTTGTGCTTGCAACATATTTATTGGCGGCAACGTTGCACTAGAAGATCAATTAAAGTGGGCGAAGATAAATCGAAGTTTTTCCATGCCATGGCCATGGAAAGGTACAGAAGGAATTCAATCTCCTCTCTTAAAGATGATGCTGGGGACACTGTCTCTAATCATCATGAGATTGCAGACATGTTTTGGTCTGATTTCAAAGGCAGAATGGGACACTCTACTCAAATCAATATGGGCTTCGACCTGGACCACTTGCTCCATAAAATTGATGGCCTAGAAGATTTTTCACGGCCTTTCTCTGACTCTAAAATTGAGGATGTTATTAAATTCATGCCCTGTGACAGAGCACCGGGGCCTAATGGTTTTACTGGCTTATTTCTAAAGAAATGTTGGCATATCCTTAAGGAGGATTTTTATAAGTTAACTCAAGAATTCTATGATGGCAATTGTGATTTGGCCTGTTTAAACTCCTCTCTTATTACTCTCATCCCAACGAAGCTCAGCCCTGAAGTAGTTGGAGATTATAGGCCAATTTCTCTGACTAACACTTGTCTAAAGTTTCTCACTAAATTGCTTGCCAACAGATTGCAAAAGGTAATACTCCAGTGTATTCATAAAAACCAGTATGGATCTTGAGGTGTAGATCAATCCAAGATTGTGTTGCTCGGTGTTGTGAATATATTCATCAATGCAGGAGCTCTGGCAATCCTATTGTTCTGCTTAAATTGGATTTTACTAAGGCTTTTGATACTATTGAGCACTCTGCTATCCTGCAAATTCTCTGGCACAAGGGATTTGATGAAAAGTGGATTGGGTGGGTTCAATCCTTGCTGGCTTCCGGCTCCTCCTCTGTTTTATTAAATGGAGTTCCAGGTAGACATTTTCAATGCGAAACTGGTGTACGTCAAGGGGGCCCCTTCTCCCCTCTACTGTTTGTTATAGCAGTGGATCTTCTTTAGTCTATAGTTAATGACATGAAGGACAGAGAGATCGTGACATTGCCCATTCCTTCTAGCTCTGAGGATTTCCCAATTGTTCAATACGCCGATGACACGCTGGTCATTCTCCCTGCTGTTGACAGTCGGCTTATCGCCCTCAAGAAGATGCTGGATACTTTTGCAACCTCAACTGGTCTGAGAGTTAACTTTGCTAAGTCTTTGATGATATCTCTAAACATGTCACCTGAGGAAGCTGCTAGGATTGCCTCCATACTTGGTTGTCAACTATTACATTGGATTTCCTATGGGAACCACTAGACCAACTATTATGGAATTGATGCCACTAGTGCATCGCATTGAAACGAGATTATCTGCTTCCTCATGTTTCCTCAATCAAGGTTGTCGTCTCCAGCTACTACAATCTGTGCTCAGCTCTATGTCCATTTATTTTTTATGTTCATTATCCATACCAGCAGGGATTTTGAAACAGATCGAACGGATTGATAGACAATGCCTTTGGCATGGTAATTCAGATACCCCTAGACAGTCCCTTGCAGCTTGGGAACTGGTTTGTCGACCCAAAAATAGTGGTGGGCTCGGTGTCATCAATCTACAAATCCAAAATGATGCTCTACTGATTAAACATTTGTTCAAATTTTTCAATAAATTGGACATACCTTGGGTTCAGTTGATCTGGGACTCCTACTATGTTGCATCCCCACCTCATGCAATTGATCAATGTGGCTCATTCTGGTGGCGAGATATTATGAAGCTCTTTGATAAGTTCTGGTCCATTGCTCGGTCGATAGCACGATCTGGATCCTCTATCTTATTCTAGCAAGATAAATGGCAACTGATGGGAAATAGTTAGCCTTTGAAAGAGTGTTTCCCTCATCTGTTCTCTTATGTGATTGATAACCTTCTCACGGTGAAGCAAGTGATGGAGTCAGACAACCTAGTGGGTTTATTTCATCTGCCACTTTCTTCCCAAGCATATGATGAATTGATGCAGCTCACTCAGTTGTTGGATTCAGTTTCTCTAGTTGATCAACATGACTCTTGGATCTGGCCCGCCAAGGGTGGAGAGTATAGTGGAAAGTCTTATTACACTATTGTTCATGCTCATATCTAGGTTGATCCCACTTTAAAATGGATTTGGAGATGTTCATGCACTATTAAACTCAAAGTATTTGGCTAGCTACTTCTAATGGACCGTTTGAGCACCAGCGACATGATGCAACGGAGACACTGGACCATCAATGATGATTCTTGTGTGCTTTGTAATCTTCTAATTCATGAGGATAGAGTGCATCTTTTCTTCACCTACAACTTCAGCCAGAGAGTTTGGAATTATCTTGGAATACATTTGTCTGGCCAACCCTATCAGACTACTTACCATCTGGCTTTGGCAGCCAAGAAGGACTTCAACAAACCTTTCTTCACAGAGGTGGTGTTTGTGGCTGCTTCGAACATTTGGATTTTGAGGAATGGGAAGGTCTTCAGGAATGAAACTCCTTCTTTTAGAGCTTGGATGAGAAACTTTGTACATGATATTACTCTTCTCTCTCATAGGATTAAATGTAAATATAGGGATATACTGCTAACTTGGGTTAACTCACTTCCATAGGTTAGTTTTGTACTTCTCTTTGTCCATATTTTTATCACCTTGTAATTGAGACTCCTATTGTACTATTTGTATTTTTATAATAAAGGGTTGTGAGGCTTTTGCCTTGCAGTATATAATTCAAAAAAAACAAGATTGAACACAAGAGATGAACTAGGGTTTGAGATGAGATGGTGTTGTTGAAGATGTTGATGGAGATTGCCCTCCCCAAGATGGGAGAGTTGTTGGTGATGATGACGACGATGATTTCCCCCTTCGGGAGGGAAGTTCCCCTGACAGAATCGCTCCGCCAGAGGGCAAAAGTGCTCCTGCCCAAGTTCCGCCTCGAGGAAGCGGCGCTCCATCCCGAAAGTCCTCTCCTTATTTTTCTCTAGGTCAAAATGACCTATATACCAGAAGATGGGCACCGGAGGTGGGCCTGGGTGAGCACAACCCACCAGGGCATGCCTGGGCTCCCTGGCGCGCCCAGGTGGGTTGTGCCCACCTGATGGGCCCCCTCTGGTAGTTATTTGCTCCAATATTCCTTAAATATTCCATAAAAATTCCTCGTGAAGTTTCAGCTTGTTTGGAGTTGTGTAGAATAGGTAGCCTAACATAGCTTTTCCAGGTCCAGATTTCCAGCTGCCGGAATTCTCCCTCTTTGTGTATACCTTGCATATTATGAGAGAAAAGGCATTAGAATCACTCCAAAAAGCATTATTATGGATAAAAACACACTGGTACAGCGACGTGCTATACAAACAGTTTTTAACCCCTTTCCGCGACGACATTTGGAACCGTCGCCAAGTGAGTGTGGGCGATAGGGGGGTCCTTCCTACACGACCCAGAAACCGTCGGGGATATGCCCTCCTGGCATACACACGCTCGGAAAAATGAGGTCGTGTGCGACCGGCGAGCACTCAAATACAGAAATACGTACAGTAGTGCTAAAAAATACAATTATATAGGCGAAATCATTTCCGGTCGTAAGTACATCCCACACAGTCAGTCACCGCTAAACGTTTTTGTTCATATATACATCCCACACAGTCACTCCAAGGAAAATGTTTGCGCAAGGTGGCGTAACACAAACAGTTTTCAAGATAATGTTGTGTGTGATTGTTCATTGATCCAACACGGTTTATTCCTAGAAACTGTGTGCGTTGCCTGAGGTCATCACCCACGGTGTTTTCTCAATAACCATTTGCAATAGGAAAACCCAATTTGCAAGCTAATTGGCCAATTAGCGGGCTAATTGCCCTATTATTAATAATCCATTTACTAATCTAATTGACACTCATATTAAGCACATAATATATTCCATTTCCATATTAAGGAAGCAGGATTTCATAATTGAAATACATCGGAGTACAACATGATATAGCTTCAGCACTCAGCTAGCCCATTACACAACTACACCAGCAGCAAGTTTCACATGCAACATCTAGAACCTTTCGAAATTAGCATCATAGACGGTACATAGAGAGATGCATCTCATCTGGAAAACTGCTGAAGCAGAAGGCGAATATTGACCCTTCATTCATGTTGAAGGTCTTTGCAACTTTAGGCCAGTGCATGTGGATGATTGACCGTCCATCCTTGAGATCCTGGCTATACTGCATGCACCATGGCTTAGGCCGGCGCTTATTTGGTGGAGGGGTCGGTGATTTGGATGGAAGGTGTCGCGCTCGCGCCGGCGGTCGGGGCATGTGGGATGTGGAGGGAGGAGGAGGTTGGGGTCGGTGTGGATTACCTGCTTGGATAGGCGAGGCCGAGCAGCATGAAGGAGGGTCACCAGCGAGGAGGTAGCGCTGCAAGCAAGGAGTGAAGGTTTCAACTCGGAAAGGAAGGCGGAAATAGGGGAAATGTGGCTTTTGGTAAGGGGGAGGGGGCGGGGAGGTAGATATTTCCGCGGAAGTAGAAAATTTGGAACCGCTTCAGCAAAAAAACTGGCGCGCAAAGTGTCATCAAACACGGTCTTATTCAGAGCAGGCTGTGGACTGTAGCCGTCGCACCTTCTCGTGTAAGTCGTATGCATATTATACTCCGACGGTGCTCCTAGATATTTTGTGTTGCATCTCACACGGTTGGTTATAATAAACTATGTCGGATCTACTTGATTTTTCGTCTTGATTTGAATTACATAATGCGGTCACAGCGGCCATGGACGGTGTTTGAATTGCTAGACCTTTTATCTGCAGTGAACATGCAACTATATGTGTGTCATAAAAGAATTAGAATTATTCAGGGTTCGTTTGGACATTTTTATGCATTAACTGAGCTTTCAATGCATTTATGTGCATAATTCAACTTTGAACTACATGCACATGCTCCAGTGCATATAAATTGGTTGAAAAATCAAATCTTTGTCCTTGGGTGCATGCTTAGGTCTCATGCAAGAAATGGGAATGAATGGCAAACACCTTGCCACCGTCACTTGGCCGCAAACATTGAGATACCTTGTTTTTAAATTCTAGTAAATCCAAAACTCATCTGAAATTCATGAAACTTGGCATGGTATCATGGAGCGGCATCAACATGCCGTGGTAAATTTTTGTCCCATTTGGGGCAGGTTTGGGTATATGTTTCTCACAAACCGGAGCTTCTCACAACAAGCATGATGGTTTCGGTATGGAATGCCCCACCTTTGGGGACAAAACGATATCCATTGTCTCTTATTGCTTTCAAAAAAATTCTCGTGTCAACATAGAACAACAGGAGTGTTGTGTTATTTTTTGTGATTTTTCAGGGTTCGTTTGGACATTTTTATGCACTAACTGAGTTTTCAATGCATTTATCTGCATAATTCAAATTTAAACTACATGCACATGGTCCAGTGCATATAAATTAGTTTAAAAATCAAATCTGTGTCCTTGGGTGCATGCTTAGGTCCCATGCAAGAAATGGGAATGAATTTCAAACACCGGGGCACTGTTGATTGCGGGCAAAATGTTGAGATACCTGGTTTTAAATTCTAGTAAATCCAAAACTCATCTGAAATTCATGAAACTTGGCATGGTATCATGGAGCGGCATCAACATGCCGTGGTAATTTTTTTGTCCCATTTGGGGCAGGTTTGGGTATAAGCTTTTCACAAACCAGAGCTTATCACAACAAGCATGATAGTTTCGATAGGGAACGTCCCACCTTTGGGGATGAAATGATATCCATTGCTTCTTATTGCTTTCAATTTTTTTCTCGTGTCAACATAGAACAACAGGAGTGTTGTGTCAATTTTTGTGATTTTTCGGGGTTTGTGTGGACATTTTTATGCATTAACTGAGTTTTCAATGCATTTATGTGCATAATTAAAATTTGAACTACATGCACATGCTCCAGTGCATATAAATTGGTTGAAAATTCAAATATGTATCCATGGGTGCATGCTTAGGTCACATGCAAGAAATGGGAATGAATTTCAAACACTGAGGCACCGTTGATTGCCGGCAAAACGTTGAGATACCTAGTTTTTAAATTCTAGTAAATCCAAAATTTGTCTGAAATTCATGAAACTTGGCATGGTATATGGAGCGGCATCAACATGCCATGGTAATAAATTTGTCCCATTTGGGGCAGGTTTGGGTATAAGATTCTCACAAACCAGAGCTTATCACCACAAGCCTGATGGTTTCGATAGGGAACGTCCCACCTTTGGGGACGAAACGATATCCATTGCCTCTTATTGCTTTCAAAAAAATTTCTCGTGTCAACATAGAACAACAGGAGTGTTGTGTCAATTTTTGTGATTTTTCGGGGTTCGTTTGGACATTTTTATGCATTAACTGAGTTTTCAATGCATTTATGTGCATAATTCAAATTTGAACTACATGCACATGCTCTAGTGCATATAAATTGGTAATCAAATCTATGTCCTCGGGTGCATTCTTAGGTCCCACGCAAGAAATGAGAATGAATTTTAAACACCAGGGCACCGTTGATTGCCGGCAAAATGTTGAGATACTTTGTTTTTAAATTCTAGTAAATCTAAAACTCGTCTGAAATTCATGAAACTTGGCATGCTATCATGGAATGGCATTCGACATGTTGTGGTATTTTTCATGTCCATTTTGACAGAAAGCGCACTCGAATAATGACAGCCAACAAAGGCATTTTGGAAAAATAGCTGCCACTTTAATATCCCAAACATTTGTATAATTCAAACTGTGTGCATTCTGTGAACCATTCATGTGATGCCACGTGTCTTGGTTTTAATGGCTACAGGAGGTGTCGTGTGGACAACTGCTTGACTGAACAGGAGGCGTCCGAGCGCAGTCTGGTGCGCAGGCTCACCGGGAAGCGTATAAGCTGTTCAACGCAGGATCTGTGCATCTCTTTAACGCAAACAGTTCAGATTACGGTATGCAAATTAAAGCCAGACTTCGGCTCTAAGCCAAGAGACACTGCGATTTGTCAAAATATGCAGATAAAAATCAATAGCACTATCTATTTTTGCAATTAAAATTCAGTAATTAAGCATAGATTTCATTCATACTAGATATTGAGCAGTCGTTCTCACCGGGAAGCGAGACAGCCTTGGACCGCCGCCCGCCTCGCTCCCGCTGGTCTATATTAATGGCACCGCTGAGCAGCCGCTCCCCCCATCCTCGCCACACACACAATTCCTCTCTCTCCGCCTGCATCCTCGATGCCGCTCTGAGTCCTCAAAGTCGTCAGTGTACGAGGATGCCGCCGAAGCACCCCATCTGAGGGAGTGGCGACGCCGGGGCTGCTGAAGCACCGGGGCACGGCGTGAATATGGAGACAGAGGTTTCCGTCGCCGGCGACAAGGTGGAGAATGAGGCTGCCAACAAGCGGAGGCGGGTCGAGAAAGAACCGCAAGCGACTCCAGCAGGCCTAGACTTCATCAACAACCTCCGCGATGATATGTTGATAGTCATCATATCCCTCCTCCCAATCAAATATCGGGCTAGGATAGCCGCCCTTTCCCGATGATGGCGCCCCCTATGGCTCCTCACCCCTGTCGACCTCCTCGACGCCCACAAGCTCTGCCATGGCTATCGCCAAAGCTTGGATGCATTCTCCCAGATCCTTGGCAGTCACCATGGCCCAATCAAAGGCCTTATCACGGGCAAGTTCCATTCCAATGGCAAGGACCCAGCCAAGCTTGACGAGTGGTTCCGATCCCTCGCCATAGATCGGCTCGAGAAGCTTAGTTTTAATGATGGGCATATGCGCTTGCTACCAACGTCCGCGCTCCGCTTCGTGCCCATGCTGCGCCTCGCCAAGTTCATGAAGTGCCATTCCCCCTAATGACATGCCCGCTCTTTTTCTACCACGACTGAAGCACCTCGAGCTCGTCGCCGTCCGCATCCCAAAGGATGACATGGAGCGCCTGCTCCGCGGCTGTACTGCAATCGAGTTCCTTCGTCTTCAGGCGATGAATTGGTCGAGTACCTTGCACATCACCTCCAGGACTCTCCGGACTATTTATGTGTGTTGCTGGTGCTGCAACAAGAGATCACAAAAGGTGGACCACAATATGGTCATCTAGGACACACCCTCACTTGAGAGACTACTTGTAGTTGATCAACAAGGTCCAACAAGAATCAATGTCATTTCTGCGCCGAAATTGAAAGTGGTGGGGCTACTCGTCTGTTAAATACTACAACTTTTAGGTACAGTAGTCGCCTTATACCTCTCCTTCTTGATATCAACGTTATTTCTAGTTTTGAAGATGTATGTTCGTATTGGAAGAGCATATGGCAAATCAATTGAAAGTCATTGTGTCAAACACATACATGTCAGCGGCTGATCCCTTTTCAGAAATGACACAGCTTGCAATGTTTGAATTTGGGCGTTGTAATCTTTGAATTTGAACCTTGCAATATTTATGGTATTTGTTATATTGAACCGTTTTTGTTCTCTTGCCTCAACGCAAACAGTTCATCTGAGTGAACCGCATGTTGTATGTCGCACACACCTTGATCTGGCTGACCGTTTCTTTTGTGTTTCCTAATCACAAACAGTTCATCCGAGTGAACTGTATGCTATACATCACACACACCTTGATCTGGCTGACCGTTTCTTTTGTGTTGCCTAATCACAAACGGTTCATCCGAGTGAAACGTATGCTGTACATCGCACACACCTTCATCTGGCTGCCCGTTTCTTTTGTTCCTCCTCATCGGAGACGGTTAATTGAACTGAATTGTATGCCCTGAATCGCACACGCAACTAAAATCTGAACCGTGTTTGATGTATCCTCCATCGCAAATGTTTTGCACCTTTTTGACGGGTTTTTTACACCACTGTTTGCAATTACTGCATCGCACACAGTTTCGTCGAAGGGTCTCTGATCATAGTGTCGCGTTAGCAGCATCCTGCAGTAGTGACATCTTAAATAACAGTAAGAAAACATGATGCAAAATGGACGTATCAACTCCCCCAAGCTTAGACCTCGCTTGTCCTCAAGCGAAAACCGAAATCGAAAAACATGTCCACATGCTTTGAGAGAGAGGTGTCGATAAAAACAAAATACGGACATAGAAGCATCATGTTGATTATTATAACAGCAACAAAATTAAACATAAGACTTTTATCATAGAACTTTTATCATATACTTCTCATGTATAAGTAACAGTTCATCACATAATCGAAGTATAAAGCAAAAACTCTATTAAAAACCAACAAACTATGTTCTCAGTCAACTTTGCAACTACAATTCATCATCTTTTCAGGAAGGGTCACGTCGGAGCCTTTAGGCAAGCCCACATACTCAACCATCATATAGTCTTCTATGATTGCTAACACTCACCGCGTACACATGAGAAAAACGTTTCAACCGGACACATAGAAAGATAGGGGCTTATAGTTTTGCCTCCCAACGTACTCACCTCAAGGGTGATGTCAACAATAATAACTCATGATATCTATATTCAGCTGGACATATGTGCCTAGATCCTTCCTCACCACATGATGCTTGCCAAAGGAGAAAAATAAAAAGGAATAGAAGGAAACCTTTGACTCTTTGCATAAAAGTAAATACATAAATTTAAAAGACAGGCCCTTCGCAGAGGGAAGCAGAGGTTGCCATGCGCTTATTTGTTTGTATGCTCAACCCCTTAGTGCAAAAGAACGTCACGTTACATTGCCCCTTGTGATAGCTACCTTTATTGTGCAGTCTATCGCTTTTATTCTTCACCATCACAAGTTCGTGGAACGCTAAATTTTCTCTTACACTAAATGATCTCACACATTTAGAAGCAATTTTTATTGCCTTTTTGCACCGATGACAACTTACTTGAGGGATCTTGCTCAATCCCTAGGTAGGTATGGTGGACACATGGAAATAAGATTTGGGTTTAAGAGTTTTTGGATTCAAAAGTAGTATCTCTACTTAGTGCGGAATTTTCGGCTAGCAAAGATAGGGGGCAAGCACCACATGTTGAAGGATCTATGACAATATGACTTCTATGTGAATATAAACAAACATAAACCATTAAGTTGTCTTCCTTCTCCAACGTCAACAATTTTGGCATATAATATTTGATGAGGGCTCACAATCACAAAAGATTTGTAGGATAGTATATTTATATGTGAATCTTCTCTTCCCTTACTAATTCTTTCATGAGTTGCATCATTGACTAATGCTATGTTTGTCAATCTCTAATAAAATTTCCTACTTTATACTTTTGCTTATGTGGTGCCATCACCTACCATAAGATTAGTATATGATTTTCTTGATTTATTTCCTTTCTTTTTTTCCTTTCTTATTTCTTTTCTTTTATTTGCAACATGAAAGTAAAGAAAGTAAAAACTCAAACTAAACTTTATTATATAACTTGCACACGATTACACGGATAGATCACTAAGCAAACTCTCAAATAAGAAAGTATCGAACTAAACTTTTATTTATCTAAAGCAAAAGATCGAACTAAAATAAGTAAAAGCAAAAAGATAGTGGGATGATACGATACCGGGGCACCTCCCCCAAGCTTGGCGGAAGCCAAGGGGAGTGCCCATACCCGATACTCAATTCTCTTTTGGTGGTGAAGAAGATGGTAGTGGTGCTGGTGAAAAAGTAGAGGGTTTGCCCTTCGCTTCCTCCAGTTTCTGACGGAGAATAAAATTATCTATCCTCAACTCGTCATTATCTATCTCAAGTTTTATTATCTTCTCGCATAACGCCTCCATGCTTTCGTTTTTGAACTGGGGAGGAACCGATTCATCTTCATCTTCTTCGGAGGTCTAGCTATAGTGTCTCTCATCCCCATAGGATTTGGGGTTTGTGATGAAATCAGCAACATAGATCTCACCCTCAGAGTCTTGGGAAGACATATTTTCAGATCTAACAGGAAACAGCAAGAAAAGAGAATAGAGGATTTCTCCGTGATATGGTGATTAACAGGTTCGGGAAGTATATATAGATTTTTTTATCTTGGAGGACAAGCATACAGAAGAAAAACAGAGTCCGGAAGGTGTCCCACGGTGGGTACAACCCACCTGGGCGCGCCAGGCTGCCTGGCGCGCCCTAGTGTCTTGTGCCCACCAGGGCTTCCTGGAAGTTTCTTTATTTCCTAAATTTTTTAATATTCCAAAACTAATAAAAAATATTTTTGCGGATTTTGTGGAGTCCGTGTACTTACCGTATCACGTACCTCCTTCTTTTCATGATTCTGGAGTTTTCTGGAAGGACTCTTTTATGTGTTCTTCCAGTGTCAAAGTTTGGATAATATTACTTTCAACATTAATGGGCGTGCCTATGATATAATGTTTTATTCGTTGCCCATTGACAACCTTCGGGTTAGTACCTTCGGAATTATTTATTTTGATGGCTCCACACCGATAAACCTCCTCGATAACATATGTGCCTTCCCATTTTGAGAGGAGTTTTCCTGCAAAGAATCTGAAACAAGAGTTGTACAAAAGAACATATTCTCCAACTTTAAACTCACGCTTTTGGATTCTTTTGTCATGCCACCTTTTAACTTTTTCTTTGAATAATTTTGAATTTTCATAAGCTTGGGTTCTCCATTCATCTAATGAGCTAATATCAAATAACCTCTTTTCACCAGCATGTTTGAAATCATAGTTGAGCTCTTTGATGACCCAATATGCTTTATGTTCTAACTCAAGAGGCAAATGACAAGCTTTTCCATAAACCATTTTGTAAGGAGACATACCCATAGGACTTTTATATGTTGTTCTATAAGCCCAAAGTGCATCATCTAATTTCCTAGACCAATTCTTCCTGGACCTATTGACAGTCTTTTCAAAATTAACTTTATTTCTCTATTACAGCTAACTACTCATCAGGGAAACTATCATCAATAGGTAGTGGGTCATCAAGCACATTTTCAAGCCTAGATAAATTATCAGGTACTGGGTTCTCGACTCCTTTTCTATCAATGATATGTAAATCAAATTCTTGTAACAAGAGAACCCATCGCATAAGTCTAGGTTAAGCATCTTTCTTTTCCATAAGATATTTAATAGCAGCATGGTCTGTGTGAACAGTTACTTTGGAATCAACAATATAAGGTCTAAATTTATCACAAGCAAACACCACTTCTAAGAATTCGTTTTCAGTAGTAGCATAATTTCTTTGAGCACTGTCTAGAGTTTTACTAGCATAATGAATTACATTAAGTTTCTTATCAACTCTTTGTCCTAGAACAGCACCAACAGCATAATCACTAGCATCACACATAATTTCAAAAGGCAAGTTACAATCAAGTGGTTAAAAAATAGGTGCAGAAATTAAGGTTTTCCTCAGTGTTTCAAAGGCCTCTAAACAATCATCATCAAAAACAAAAGGAATATCCTTTTGCAAGAGACTAGTAAGAGGCCTAGAAATTTTTGAAAAGTCTTTGATAAATCTCCCATAGAAACCAGCATGACCTAAGAAACTATGAATACCTTTTATATCTTTAGGACATGTGATATCTACTACACAACCTTCTTCTTGTAGACGTTGTTAGGGCCTCCAAGTGCAGATGTTTGTAGGACAGTAGCAAATTTCCCTCAAGTGGATGACATAAGGTCTCTCTCAAGCAACCCTGCAACCAAATAACAAAGAGTCTCTTGTGTCCCCAACACACCCAATACCATGGTAAATTGTATAGGTGCACTAGTTCGGCGAAGAGATGGTGATACAAGTGCAATATGGATGGTAGATATAGGTTTTTGTAATCTTAAAATATAAAAACAGCAAGGTATCAAGTGGTAAAAGTGAGCGTAAACGGTATTGCAATGCTAGGAAACAAGGCCTAGGGTTCATACTTTCACTAGTGCAAGTTCTCTCAACAATAATAACATAATTGGATCATATAACAATCCCTCGACGTGCAACAAAGAATCACTCCAAAGTCACTAATAGCGGAGAACAAACGAAGATATTATTGTAGGGTACGAAACCACCTCAAAGTTATTCTTTCCGATCAATCCATTGGGCTATTCCTATAAGTGTCACAAATAGCCCTAGAGTTCGTAGT
Source organism: Triticum urartu (assembly GCF_056163025.1). Classification (NCBI taxonomy): domain Eukaryota; kingdom Viridiplantae; phylum Streptophyta; class Magnoliopsida; order Poales; family Poaceae; genus Triticum; species Triticum urartu. The sequence continues at coordinate 186,826,727 of NC_141878.1, read as the reverse complement.
AAAATAACACCTTAAGAAACAAATCAACCAAAACCCTAATGTAACCTAGATACTCCAATGTCACCTCAAGTATCCGTGAGTATGATTATACGATATGCATCACACAATCTCAGATTCATCTATTCAACCAACACAAAGAACTTCAAAGAGTTCCCCAAAGTTTCTACCAGAGAGTCAAGATGAAAACGTGTGCCAACCCCTATGCATAAGTTCCCAAGGTCACGGAACCCGCAAGTTGATCACCAAAACATACATCAAGTGAATCAATAGAATACCCCATTGTCACCATAGGTATCCCACGAAGACATACATCAAGTGTTCTCAAATCCTTAAAGACTCAATCCGATAAGATAGCTTCTAAGGGAAAACTCAATTCATCACACGGAGATAGAGGGGGAGAAACATCATAAGATCCAACTATAGTAGCAAAGCTCGCGTTACATCAAGATCGTGCCACATCAAGAACATGAGAGAGAGAGAGATCAAACACATAGCTACTAGTACATACCCTCAGCCCCGAGGGTGAACTACTCCCTCCTCGTCATGGAGAGTGTCGGGATGATGAAGATGGCCACCGGTGATGGATCCCCCCTCCGGCAGGGTGCCAGAATAGGATCCCGATTGGTTTTTGGTGGCTACAGAGGCTTGCGGCGGTGGAACTCCCGATCTAGGTTTCTTTCTGGGAGTTTCTGTATTTATAGGAATTTTTGGCGTCGGTCTCACGTCAGGGGGGTCTCCGAGTCATCCACGAGATAGGGGGGCGCACCCAGGGGGTAGGGTGCGCCCTCCACCCTCGTGGATGGCTTGGAACTCTTCTGGCCCAACTCTTTTACTTCGGGGGCTTCTTTTGGTCCATAAAAAATCCACAAATATTGGCGGGTCAATTGGACTCCGTTTGGTATTCATTTTCTGTAAAACTCAAAATAAAGGAAAAAAAACATAAACTAGCACTGGGCTCTAGGTTAGTTGGTTAGTCCCAAAAATCGTACAAAATAGCATGTAAATGCATATAAAACATCCTAGATGGATAATATAATAGCATGGAACAATCAAAAATTATAGATACGTTGGAGACGTATCAACATGGCATTTTCTCAATTGCATCAACCTTAGCTTGGTCCACTTCAATACCTCTTTCAGAAATTTTATGACCCAAGACAATGCCTTCATTAACCATAAAGTAGCACTTCTTGTAACACCCCAGGTGTAACTTTCCCAATTTGTACTCCAACTCTTGCCGTTTCCGGCGTTAAGTTATATTTATTTCCTCGGGTTCGAGTTTTGTCTCCGTGTGTTGTTTTCGTTTTCATGCATCTCATATCATGTCATCATGTGCATTGCATTTGCATACGTGTTCATCTCATGCATTCGAGCATTTTCCCCGTTGTCCGTTTTGCATTCCGGCGCTTCGTTCTCCTCCGGTGGTCATTTCTAGCTTTCTTTCATGTGTGGGGTTTAAACATTTCTGGATTGGACCGAGACTTGCCAAACGGCCTTGGTTTACTACCGGTAGACCGCCTGTCAAGTTTCGTATCATTTGGACTTCGTTTGATACTCCAACGGTTAACCGAGGGACCGAAAAGTCCTCGTGTGTGTTGCAGCCCAACACCCCTCCAATTTGGCCAAAAACCCACCAAACTCTGCTCCATATTCTAGAGCGTTCGATCACGATCGCGTGGCCGGAAACCGCACCTCATTTGGACTCTCCTAGCTCCACTTATGCCTATATATAGCCCCCCTCCATTTTCGGATCTTCTTCCCCGTCCAACCCTAGCAAAAAAAACAGATCCGCGCCGACGGACATGTCAGGAGCCTAGCCGGACACGTCCGCCGACGCCCGCAGCCACCCGCCGCCTGACACGTGGCAGCCGGCCACACCAACCGCCGCCGCCGCCGCCAGCCGGCCCGGGAGGCCCAAAGCCGGCCCCCGAGCCCGTCTCTTCGCGCGCCGCCGCCCGCGCCTTTCTCCTCCGACGATGATCCGCCGCGCCGCCGCTCCCCTCGCCGGCCGGCACCGCCGCCACCTCGCCTGACCTCGGCCTCCGCTCCGGCCGCCCCTCGCCGCCGCGGGCCGGCGCCGCCCCGCTGCCCCGCGCGCCGCCTCTCCGGTGAGCCGGACCACCGCCCCGGCCTCTCCCCGCTGCTCCGGCCGCCGTCCCCGCCATTTTCGGCAAGTCTCCGGCGAGCTTCTACAGTGTTCTCCGGCGGCCTCGTAACCCGTGCGGATCTCAGATCTGAAAATAAACCCTAGGGTTGACTTTCCCTCTCTCCCTTCAAATTTTATGCAATCTTTGACCAGTGATATCTCCGCATCCGTAACTTCGTTTTGGACATATAATATATCAAAATGTTCGTATCGACGAGTAAATCATTTCATTCCATTGCACCATTTTCATTTGAGCTCATCTTGATGCCCGAAATGCTGTTAGAATGAGGCTTCGTGAGTTAATTATCAGATCTGCTAGTTCATCTTAGACTTTTGTCATTTTTGTCATGATTATTGTGTGCATGCTATGCCTGTGAGTCCTCATATGTTTTGTTAAGCATTTTGTCTTCTTTCCAGAGGTGCAACCCATGCATTTTTAGGATGTGTGTGGTGACTTGTGCAAGCTTGCAAAGTAAGGCACCCGGGAAATCTGTTTTCAGGGACTTGGTAGTTTTCACTAAGTCTGGGATTATTTAGTTCATGATGCCATATGTTCAGCTTGTTTCCTAGTGATCCATGCCTCTTTTGAGGATGATCAATAAAGGAGTTTTGTTTATCATGTTATTCTATATCCATCCGTGTCTTTGTTTGCAATTATGGAGCACCCTAGCTTGAGTCAATCGAGCTCTACTTTTGCTTCATTGTGAATCTGGGCAGATCGTCAACTTGTTTGCGATTTTGCCGGCGTTGTTGTAGTTGATCCGTACATGCTATGCCATTGTTCTTGCCATTTCTAGCTAGAATTTTGTGCCTTCTTAATAGATGTATGCTTTCCTTGCCATGACTTGCACCGTGGTGAGTGCATCGAGCTCGTTTACATGCCTTCGTGAGTTATATTTCAGCATGTCTCAGTTTTCACTAAGTCTGAAAACTGATTGTGTTTTAGCTATGTTCGTGTGCTCGTTTATATATTTTGTGAACCCTTTTGGCCCCAGGTCACTTTGGGACTTTTGTTAACCTTGTTGAGTAGCTCCATGCCACGTTCTTATTTATCTTAATCAGATCATGTATCATGTTGTTTTGCTGCTCCGAAGAGGGCTTCGTGATCTGAAATTTCAGACAAGTGTTAATTCCACTAAGTCTGGAATCTGTTTTGCATTTGCGTTTTTGCCATGCTTGTTTGAACCTCATAATGGATGAATTGGCCGTGGCTCAGTGCTAGTCTTTTGTTAAGCATATTGTGTGCATCCCTGCCATGTATTTTGTTGTCATGTTTGGTGGCTGTAGCATGTTCATTGCATTGCATTTAGATGCCTACTTGCTGTAAATCGCAGACCGGTGTGATATCTTAAAACGCTTGCCATTTCCAAACCGTAACTCCGATTCCAATGATCTTTATATCGTTTTCAAGCGATTTCATCTCATTTTTCCAATGGAACCCTTGGAATTCCAAGTTGAGGCCAGGTTCATGCATTTCCTGTCATATCTTGCATTTTGCATCCCGCATCGCATCCCGCATAGCATATCATCATTTCATCATATTGCTTGGTCTTGCACGTGGTTGATTGTATCCTTGTTGCTTGTTTGTCTTGTTGGGTAGAGCCGGGAGACGAGTTCGCTACCGAGGAGCCCGTTGAGTTTGCTTGTGAGGATCCAGTCAACTCTGACAACTGTGCAGGCAAGATGATCATACCCTCGAAATCACTACTATCTTTGCTATGCTAGTTTGCTCGCTCTTGCTATGCCAATGCTACGATGCCTACCTTTTGCTTGTCAGCCTCCCAATTGCCATGTCAAACCTCTAACCCACCATGTCCTAGCAAACCGTTGATTGGCTATGTTACCGCTTTGCTCAGCCCCTCTTATAGCGTTGCTAGTTGTAGGTGAAGTTTGGAGCCGTTCCTTGCTGGAACATCTTTTATTTACTTGTTGGGATATCATATTATTGTTATGTTATCTTAATGCATCTATATACTTGGTAAAGGGTGGAAGGCTCGGCCTCTCGCCTAGTGTTTTGTTTCACTCTTGCCGCCCTAGTTTCCGTCATATCGGTGTTATGTTCCCGGATTTTGCGTTCCTTACGCGGTTGGGTTATAATGGGAACCCCTTGATATTTCGCCTTGATTAAAGCTTGTCCAGCAATGCCCAACCTTGGTCTTACCATTTGCCACCTAGCCTTTTCTTTCCCCTTGGGTTCTGCAGACTCAAGGGTCATCTTATTTTAGCCCCCCACGGGCCAGTGCTCCCTCTGAGTGTTGGTCCGAACTGAGCTGCCTGCGGGGCCACCTCGGGGAAACTTGAGGGTTGGTTTTACTCGTAGCTAGTCTCATCTGAGTGTGCCCTGAGAAAGAGATATGTGCAGCTCCTATCGGGATTTGTCGGCACATTCGGGCGGTGTTGCTGGTCTTGTTTTAACCTGTCGCATTGTCTTGTTGTACCGGGTTACCGAGTCTGATCGGTGTGTCTCGGGTGGAGGTCTATTCCTTCGTTGACCGTGAGAGCTTGTCATGGGCTAAGTTGGGGCTCCCCTGCAGGGATTGAACTTTCGAAAGCCGTGCCCGCGGTTATGGGCAGATGGGAATTTGTTAATGTCCGGTTGTAGATAACTTGAACCTTAATTAATTAAAATGAATCAACTGAGTGTGTTACCGTGATGGCCTCTTCTCGGCGGAGTCCGGGAAGTGGACACGGTGTTGGAGTTATGGTTGCGCAGGTTGTTCCTCTAGATTCTCGCTCATGCTTTGCCTCCTCTTCTCGCTCTCTTTTTGCGTATAAGTTAGCCACCATACATGCTAGTCGCTTTCTGCAGCTCCACATATATTTGCCTTATCCATTCCTATAAGCTTAAATAGTCTTGATCGCGAGGGTGCGAGATTGCTGAGTCCCTGTGGCTCACAGATACTATAATTCCAGATGCAGGTCCAGGTGATTCCGCTCCAGGTGACGATTATGAGCTCAAGTGGGAGTTCGACGAGGACTCTCAGCGTTATTATGTTTCCTTTCCCGATGATCAGTAGTGGTGCCTAGTTGGGGTTCGATTCAGGGCCTTGTCGCATGTTGGGTTTTCTTCTATTTTGGCGCCATAGTCGGGCCATGAGTGTTTGTATGATGGATGTTATTTATGTACTTTGATGTGACATGGCGAGTGTAAGCCAACTATGTTTCTCCCCCTTTTATTATGATTTGCATGGGATGTTGTAATGATTGCCTAACTTGCGACATTGCTTTCAATGTGGTTATGTCTCTAAGTCGTGCCTCGACACGTGGGAGCTATAGCCGCATCGAGGGCGTTACACTTCTCCCAATTCAAGACAAGATATGTTTGTTCACATCTTTGCAAAACTCGCTCAAGATTGCTTAAACAGTCATCGAAAGACTTCCTGTAAACGGAAAAGTCATCCATGAAAACCTCAACAATCTTTTCACAAAAGTTAGAGAATATAGCATTCATACATCTTTGGAAGGTAGTAGGTGCATTACATAAACCAAAAGGCATACGTCTATAATCATAGGTTCCAAAGGGACAAGTAAAAGTGGTCTTTTCTTGATCAGGTTGAGAAACAGGTATTTGTGAAAAACCAGAATATCCGTCAAGGAAGAAAAAATGTGTGCACTTAGATAATCTTTCAAGCATTTGATCAATAAAAGGCAGAGGGTAATGATCTTTTCTAATTTCTTTGTTTTACTTTCTAAAATCAATTACCATTCTATAGCCTATAACAATTCTTTGTGGAATAAGTTCATTCTTATCATTAGGATAGGGTCCATTCTTAGGGACACAATGAACATGACTTACCCATCTACTATCAGCTATAGGATAGATTATACCAGCTTCCAGAAGTTTTAATATCTCCGGTCTTACCACTTCTTTCATCTTTGGGTTTAACCGACGTTGGTGATCAACAACGGGTTTAGCATCAGGTTTCGTATTAATTTTGTGTGGACATAGAGTGGGAGTAATGCCCTTTAAATCATCAAGAGTATATCCAATAGCAGATCGGTGCTTCCTTAGAATTTTCAATAATCTTTCTTCTTCATGTCCTAAAAGGTTAGCAATGATAATAACATGATATATCCTATTTTCATCAAGATAAGCATATTTCAAAGTGGCTGGCAATTGTTTTAATTCAAACATAGGATCACCTTTAGGTGGAGGAGGACCTCCTAGAGTTTCAATAGGCAAATTGTGAGCAGAGGACGTTGTTCAAAGAAAATCTTATCTATTTCATTTCTTTCATGCACATGTAAATCATTTTCATGGTCTAGCAAATATTGTTCTAAATGATCAGTAGGTGGTACAACAATAGAAGCAAGACCAATTAATTCATCCTTACCAGGAAATTCTTTTTCATGAAGCTTTCTACTAAACTTGGAAAAATTAAATTCATGAGACTCATCACCAAAACTAACACCGACAGTTTGTCTCTCACAATTTATTCTAGCATTAACGGTGTTTAAGAAAGGTCTACTAAAGATAATGGAACAAATGTCATCTTGTGGGGAACCAAGAGCAAGAAAATCAGTAGGGTATTTAATTTTCCCACACAAGACTTCAACATCTCTAACAATCCCATTTGGTGATATAGTGTCTCTATTAGCAAGTTTAATAGTAACATCTATTTCTGTGGGTGCTATGTCATTCATAATGTCTTGATATAAGGTGTAAGGAATAGCACTCACACTAGCACCTATGTCACATAAACCATGATAACAATGATCTCCTATTTTAACTGAGATGACGGGCATGCCAACAATAGGTCTATGTTTATCTTTTTTATCAGGTTTGGCAATTCTAGCAGCTTCTTCACAAAAGTAAATAGCATGCCCATCCTTATCTTCTTCCAAGAGATCTTTAACCATAGCAATACTAGGTTCTACTTTAATTTGTTCATCAGGTTTAGGTGTTCTAATATAACTTTTGTTAACCACAGTTGAAACTTTAGCATGTTCCTTTATCCTAACAGGGAAAGGTGGTTTATCTATATAAGAAGAAGGAACAACTGGATCAACATTATAAAGTATAGTTTCTTCTTTAACCGGTGCCGGTTCTTTAGTTTCTTCTATAATAGGTGGGTGATATTTAAACCACTTCTCTTTAGGGAGTTCAACATGAGTAGCAAATGATTTACAAAAGGAGGCTACTATCTTAGAGTCGAGTCCATATTTAGTGCTAAACTTTTGAAAAGCATTGGTATCCATAAAAGATTTAACACAATCATACTTAAGTTTAATACCTGACTCTTTACCTTCGTTGAGTTCCCAATCTTCAGAGTTGTGTTTAATTCTTTCCAGACGATTTCACCGGAATTCAATAGTCTTCTTCATAAAAGAACCAACACAAGAAGTATCAAGCATGGTTTGATCATTACAAGAAATCCGAACATAAAAATTCTGGATAATAATTTCTCTTGAGAGCTCATGATTGGGGCATGAATATAATATTGACTTAAGCCTCCCCCAAGCTAGAGCGATAATTTCTCATTCACGAGTCCAAGAATTATATATATATATATATAATTCCGATCATGATGAACTAGATGCATAGGATAAATTTTTTGGTGGAACTACAATTTCAAACTATTCCAATTCCAACATCCAATATCATCGCATAGCCTATACCATGCCAATGCCTTTCCCTTCAAAGATAAAGGGAAAATCTTTTTCATAACTTCATCCCTGGGTAAACCTGCAAGCTTAAACAATCCACAAATTTGTTCTACATATATCAAGTGCATATCAGGATGTTCGGTTCCATCTCCTGCATAAGGATTAGCTAGCAGTTGTTCTATCATACCCGAAGGAATTTCATATTCAATATTTTCAGTAGGTGCATTAGGTTCAGGGGTAACTAATTGTGGTTCCGGACAAGGTGAAGATACCCCGAACAAACCCCTCAAAGTATTGTTTTCCATAGTAACAAGTGACAATAAATTTCAGCACACTATATAAATGTTTCCTTACCAAAGGTGCTTCACTCCCCGGCAACGGCGCCAGAAAATAGCCTTGATAACCCATATAGGGGATCAATTGTAGCTCTTTTCGATAAGTAAGAGTGTTGAACCCAACGAGGAGTAGAAGGAAATGACAAGTGGGTTTTAGCAAGGTAATGTATGCAAGTGCTGAAATTATAAGTAGCGGAGTAGTTTGATAGTAAGATAATTTGTAACAAGCAAGTAACGATAGTAGTAACAAAGTGCAGCAAGGTAGCCCATTCCTTTTGAGGCAAAGGACATGCCAAAACGGTCTCTTATGATAAGCAAAGCATTCTTGAGGGTACACGGGAATTTCATCTAGTCACTTTCACCATGTTGGTTTGATTTGTGTTCGGTACTTTGATAATTTGATATGTGGGTGGACCGGTGCTTAGGTGTTGTTCTTACTTGAAAAAACCTCCTACTTACGATTAACCCTCCCGCAAGCATCCACAATTACGAGAAAAGTATTAAGAATAAATTCTAACCATAGCATTAAACTTTTGGATCCAATCGGTCCCTTATGGAATAGCGCATAAACTGGGGTTTAAGCTTCTGTCACACTCACAACCCATCATCTAATTGCTACTCCACAATGCATTCCCCTAGGCCCAAATATGGTGAAGTGTCATGTAGTCGATGTTCACATGACACCACTAAGGGAATCACAACATACATACTATCAAAATATCGAACACATATCAAGTTCACATGATTACTTGCAACATGATTTCTCCCGTGACCTCAAGAACAAAAGTAACTACTCACAAATGATAAACATGCTCATGATCAGAGGAGTATTAAATAGCATATTGGATATGAACATATAATCTTCCACCAAATAAACCATATAGTAATCAACACTACTAGTCACCTACAAGCACCAATCTATAGTTCCGGTAACAAGATTGAACACAAGAGATGAACTAGGTTTGAGATGAGATGGTGTTGTTGAATATGTTGATGGAGATTGCCCTCCCCAAGATAGGAGAGTTGTTGGTGATGATGATGAGATGATTTCCCCCTCCGGGAGGGAAGTTCCCCCGACGGAATCGCCCGGCTGGAGGGCAAAAGTGCTCCTGCCCAAGTTCCGCCTCGAGGCGGCGGCGCTCCATCCCGGAAGTCCTCTCCTTATTTTTTTCTAGGTCAAAATGACCTATATACCAGAAGATGGGCACCCGAGGTGGGCCTGGGCGAGCACAACCCATCAGGGCACGCATGGGCTCCCTGGCGCGCCCAGGTGGGTTGTGCCCACATGGTGGGCCCCCTCTGGTAGTTATTTGCTCCAATATTCCTTAAATATACCATAAACATTCCTCGTGAAGTTTCAGCTTGTTTGGAGTTGTGCAGAATAGGTAGCCTGGCGTAGCTTTTCCAGGTCCAGATTTTCAGCTGTCGGAATTCGCCCTCTTTGTGTATACCTTTGCATATTATGAGAGAAAATACATTAGAATTACTCCAAAAATCATTATTATGGATAAAACCATCTTAAATAACATTAAGAAAACATGATGCAAAATGGACGTATCATGGCCTCACGCGTTGGCTCGGGGATGATGTCTTGCCTGGGAGGTGGAGGAGGTGCACCGCGGGCCGCGTTGCCCGCAAGGGGTGGCAGGGGAGGCAGCGAGCGGGATGGTGCAGGGGCCTCTCCCGCGGCGCTAACGAGCTCGGTGATGCGGTCCAGCCAGTCCTTGTAGAGGTCATTGTTGGGGAACGTAGTAATTTCAAAAAATTTCCTACGCACACACAAGATCATGGTGATGCATAGCAACGAGAGGGGAGAGTGTCGTCCACGTACCCTCGTAGACCGTTAAGCGAAAGCGTTATAACAACGCGGTTGATGTAGTCGTACGTCTTCACGATTGACCGATCCTCAGCACCGAACGTACGACACCTCCGTGTTCAGCACACGTTCAGCTCGGTGACGTCCCACGAACTCACGATCCAGTAGAGCTCAGGGAAGAGTTTCGTCAGCACGACGGCGTGGTGACGATGTTGATGAAGCTACCGACATAGGGCTTCGCCTAAGCACCGCTACGATATAACCGAGGTGTATTATGGTGGAGGAGGGCACCGCACACGGCTAAGAGATCAACAGATCAATTTTTGTGTCTATGGGGTGCCCCCTGCCCCCGTATATAAAGGAGCTAGGGGGAGGCGGCTGGCCAAGGAGGAGCGCGCGCCAAGGGGGGAGTCCTACTCCCACCGGGAGTAGGACTCCCTGTAAGTCCATCTCGTGCCCCTTAGTGATTTTGGTGTACTGAAGACTTATAGGTTAAGGGACTAATGCGTTTGTGAGTGTACACAGGTCTATAAGTCTATGAGGAGTTTGATATTTACAAAGAAAGTCGACCCCTAAAAATGAAGTTCTTCGACTGAAGACTTTGGATTTCTGAAGACTTCCTGAAGACTTTGAAAGTGAAGAAATTGGTGTGACCTTGAAGACTTGGTATTCATTCGAGGAACATGAAGCGTGAAGACTTTTGTTTTCATAGTTTCATTTTCTCTTTCTTGAGTCATAGGAAACACCGTACTGTTAAAGGCGGTCGAGGAAATACTAAGGAAAAATTTCCATGTGATGCTCAACTCAAAATCCTACACCTACCAATCCCTTCGAGTGAAGCCATTGGAAATCTCATACAGTCCAGCCATATTCTTCAGTGACAGAGACGAATTTCTTCTGGTCTCTGAGGAATTTGTTCTAACTGAGGAGTTAGAAATTCGCCAGTGCGGATTGTCTACACAGTGAGGAACATGATAGCCCTGAGGATTTTTCTACTCAAAATTCCGACCGTTGCTGTGCTATGCGCCAGCTGTCCCAAAATATCTATCCACCTAACGGTCATATCATTGAAGGGCATTTATGTCTTATCACCAATCCTCTGAGGACTTTGAGCGAAAATCATCAAGTGAGGAAAAACCCAAACCCAAACACCTACAAACCCCAAGTGATTGAGCATCACTGAAGAGATTGATCCTGCATGGATCCGGCGCTTGTTACCTTTGAAGACTGTGCTTCTTCCAGACGGTTAGGCATCATGGTCTAGAGCATCCAAGAGGAATTGTGGATCACCAAGTGACCAAGTTTGTGAAGGTTCGGAAGTCACCTGAAGACTTACCACGAGTGATTGGATGAGGTCTGTGTGACCTTAGTTCAAGGAGAATACGGTGAGGACTTGGTGTCCTGAGCTGCATGTTCAGGACTGGGTGTCCGGGACTGTGTGTCCTCGAGTTTAAATACTCAGCCGCTCCTACCAGACGTACAACTGAGACAACAATTGGAACTGGTCTACCAAATCATTGTCTTCACCAAGCTTACTGGTTCTATTCCCTCAACTCTTTCATTTCCTCATAACTGTGTTGTGTGTTTGTTCATATCTGTGTTTGAAGACTTTGACTGAATACTTTCCCAATTTCCTCAGTTCAATTTCCTCAGTCTGTTTGTCTTCATCCTGTGTTATCCTGTGCTTACGCTTCCTGTACTCTGTGCCTGTCTTCATTTCATCATGATGACTATGCGTGTATTCTGTTATGTTTACTTTTGAGTACTTATTCCGCTGCTAGTAGTTCTTCGCTAAGGAATTTTCTCACCGGCAAATTCCTCAGTGAAGAATTTCATAAAAATCGCCTATTCACCCCCCCCCCTCTAGTCGATATAACGCACTTTGACTCCCTCTTTTCCTAGTTGGAGTAGGAGAGGCGAAGGAAGGGAGAGAAGAGAGAAGGAAAGGGGGGCACCGCCCCCCTCCTTGTCCAATTCGGACTAGAGGGGGAGGGGAGCGCGGCTGCCCTTGGCTGCCCCTCCTCTTCTCCCACTAAGGCCCATTAGGCCCAATATACTCCCCGGGGGGTTCCGATAACCCCCCGGTACTCTAGTAAATGTCTGAAACCTCTCGGAACCTTTCCGGTATCCGAACATAGTCGTCCAATATATCGATCTTTACGTCTCGACCATTTCGAGACTCCTCGTCATGTCCGTGATCATATCTGGGACTCCGAACTAGGTAAGGTTGCGATCACAAAGGATCGACACATGGACAAAGTCATGCTTGTTGAGTCCTTAGGATACAACCTTATGTCTGTCTTAATGCTTTGTGATCTTGATATGGTTGTTGTCTTTGGCAAGTACCATTGTGTTGTGGTTATGGAAGCTGACAATTCCAAAGTCTTTGAAGGCTTTAGGATAGGAGACCTGTATATTGTTGATTTCTCTACAGGACCACAACCAGCCGTGTGCCTACTTGCAAAAGCTTCAGAAGGCTGGCTCTGGCATCGACGACTTGGTCATGCAGGCATGAGGAATTTGGACACGCTTGCGAAGAATAAGCATGTCATCGGCATCGAGAATGTCAAATTCCTCAAGGATCACCTATGCGGAGCTTGTGAAGCTGGGAAGATGACAAAGGCCAAGCATCCAGCGAAGACTATCATGACCACTACTCGTCCATTTGAACTGCTTCACATGGATCTCTTCGGTCCTAACCATTATTCTGCTGTTTCAAATGATGCATCTCAATATGGCTTTGTTATTGTTGATGATTACTCTCGATACACATGGGTACACATTGTTACTTACAAACATGAAGTGCAGGAAGTCTTCAAACGATTTTCCTCGAGGGCTTCAACCAACTTTGGTGTGAAGATCAAGCACATCAGAAGTGACAATGGAACTGAGTTTAAGAATTCTGGTCTAGATGACTATCTTGATGAACTTGGTATTACTCATGAGTTATCTGCTCCTTACACTCCTCGGCAGAACGGCGTCGTGGAGCGCAAGAACAGGACTCTTGCTGAGATGGCTCGCACTATGCTTGATGAATACAAAACGCCTCGTCGGTTCTGGATTGAGGCAATTGATACTGCGTGCCACATCATCAACAGAGTATATCTTCACAAATTCTTCAAGAAGACTGCATATGAACTCCTCACTGATAAGAAACCCAATGTAAGTTATTTCAAAGTCTTCGGTGCTAAATGTTGGATTAGAGATCCTCATCACAACTCAAAATTTGCACCGAAAGCACATGAAGGTTTTATGCTTGGTTACGGAAAGGACTCGCACACCTACAGAGTCTTCAACAACATTCTTCACAACGTTTTTGAAACTGTAGATGTGCGGTTCGATGAAACTAATGGCTCGCAAAGAGAGCACCTACCTATTGTGATAGATGAACCAGCACCTGAGGAAACTATCAAGTTCAAGGCTACTGAGGATGTCATTCCTACTGAAGAATCTGCTAAAGAATTCATTCCAGAACAAGAAGAATGTCGAGCTAATGCACCTGAAGAAAATACTGAAGAAAATGGTGCTGAAGAGAATGTTGATCAAATTCCTCAATGACAACCAGCTCATCCTCGCATTGCAAAAGAAGTGCAAGTTTAAAAGATCATCAATGACATCAAAGTGCCAGGTCCTCTCACACGCTCAAAAGCTTCACATTTATCTAACTTTTGTGGGCACTATGCCTTTGTCTCCATCACAGAGCCCACTAAGGTAGATGAAGCATTTCTGGAGCCTGAGTGGATTCAGGCCATGCAAGAAGAATTACATCAGTTCGAGCTCGACAATGTCTGGGAACTGGTCAAATGTCCAGATCCTCGCAAGCACAATATCATTGGCACAAAGTGGATCTACCGCAACAAGCAAGATGAAAATGGCCTTGTGGTGAGGAATAAGGCACGGCTCGTAGCTCAAGGCTACACACAGGTTGAAGGAATTGACTTCGATGAAACTTTTGCACCTGTTGCTAGACTAGAGGCTATTCGCATATTACTTCCTTATGCTAACCATCATGATATCACTTTATATCAAATGGATGTGAAAAATTCATTCCTCAGTGGTAAACTTGAGGAAGAAGTATATGTTGCTCAACCCCCAGGTTTTGAAGATCCGAAGAATCCTGACAAAGTCTTCAGACTCAACAAGGCCCTCTATGGCCTCAAGCAGGCCCCACGGGCGTGGTATGATACCTTGAAGGAATTCTTCATGAAGAAAGGCTTCAAACCCGGTTCACTCGACCCTACTCTTTTCACTAAATCTTATGATGATGAATTGTTTGTGTGCCAAATATATGTTGATGATATTATCTTTGGCTGTACTGACCATCATTATAGTGATGAATTTGCCTATATGATGAGTGAAGAATATCAAATGTCTATGATGGGAGAGTTGAAATTCTTCTTAGGTCTTCAAATTCGTCAACAACACAATGACATATTCATATCTCAAGAGAAATACCTCAAGGATGTACTGAGGAAATTCGTCATGCAAGATTGCAAAGGCGTCAAAATTCCTATGCCCACAAATGGCCATCTGTGTACTGATGAAAATGTTATCGACTTCGATCATAAGTGTCAGATTCCGGGCTCCGCAAAACCCTTAAGATTCGAACACAGGGGTGAGACGAAGATCTCTCCCACTACACGTCTACCTAGCGCCTCGCTCTTCTCCTGGTGGTGGGAATGGAATGCAAGCAAGCAAACAAGTAGAGAACACAAGAGTTTACCCAGGTTCAGGCCACCTTGCGGTGTAAAACCCTATGTCCTGCTTTAGTGGATTGGCCTCGTGAGGGCTCGAATATGAACAAGTACATTGGTTTCCTGAGCTCAGGAGGCGAGCTCGAGAGGGGTGAGGAAGCGGATGTTATTGCTCCTTTGCTATGCTAAGTCCCAATGGGTTGGTCCCCTTTTCTATGCTAGGAACCCTACCTACTTATATAGACGGCCAGGGTCCTCTTCCCCCAAAATGTTTAGGCGGGAAGGGAATCCCACAACGGCCATTTGAGCGGGAACACAAGGACGCTCCTATCCTGACAAAAGGTGGTCTTCGCTTGCAAAGAGGGTAGGCGGTGACGCGGTGGTGGGCTCGGCGATGACATCCTTCCTGCCATCCTTGCGGTCTTCGGTCTTGTTGCACCAAAGGGGAAACCTTTGTCTCGCCCCTCGGGAACCTGCGCCTGCGCGGTCTCCTTTGCACCGATATGGAAACTGTGCCCTCTGGCGTGCGCTGGCGCCCACTGACATGGTTCGTCATGGCTTGCGTCACTGCCTCCTCCTGAGGCAGCCCTTGCCTTGAGATCTCCGCCCTCCCGAAGCAGCCTAGCTGAGGCCACTCTTGGGAGAGGTCTTGGTTGCCCCTCTGGAGCGGCCTAGGTGAGGCCGCTCTCTAAGGAGGTCTTGGTCGTTCTCCTCGCTAGGGCTGGCCCCCTCGCGAGGGTCTTGAGCAGCTGGTCGGTCAGCAGGGCCCTACTGGACCATACCAGGAACGCGACGTGGGCCACAGACAGGCAAGTCTGGGTACCCTGGTTCCCAGTACGCCGACAGTAGCCCCCGGTCCCAAGGCACGCGCGGAGTTGCCTTCTGGGTGAAGCCTGGCCGAGGACGAAGTGCCGTGGGCCCCAAAGTCTGCGGGCCAGGCTGGCGCGTGACAGTTGGATGGGACGTGACGACTCCACTCCCCACGCAGCCTTGGTAACCGTGTGATTTGACCATTGCGCAGATGATAAGCGGCTCCCCTGCCGTCGCTCCTGTCTTCCTTCCTCCCCATCGCCTTCTTCTTCTCCTTGCTTCCTTTGTCCCCTGCCCTCGCTGCCATGCCGTGCCGGGCAAGGAAGAGGGTAATCGGTGCAGCTGCGTCGCCACCGCCACCGGGCCACGAGCCGGCGCTCGGCAGCTCCTCTGTGGTGAACCAAGAGGGCATGGACAAGGTCCGCCATTCCCTAGCCGATGAATCCAATGAGTGGGGACCAACCAAGGCCGGGCCTGCCTCCCGGCTGGTGCTGGAGATGAACGCCACTGACATCCAGCTTCATCTCCATGCCATCTTCGCCGGTCTTGTCCCCCCTTTCTCCGAGTTCTTCAATGCGGTGCTCACGCGTTACCAGGTCTTGGCGTTGCATCTGGATCCGAGGTCCATCGTCCTCCTCTCCGGCTTCGTGTTCCTGTGCGAAGTCTACATCGGCATTCCTCCATCTGTGGCCCTGCTTTGCCACTTCTTCGCCCTCCGTCTAGTTGACGGGGGGCAGTGCTCGGGATGTGTGTCGCTGTGCGCGGTGGAGGCAACTGCAGCCTCCGGGATTGACTTCACGCTCCGCCCGGCCACGGCGGGGTTCCGTCGACAATGGGTCTATGTCGATGCCACTACACACAGCCCTCTGCTTGAGCTTCCTCGCGCGTCCGCGAAGCCAAGCTCGGGATGGGGGCACGAGGCCCTCTTGGACCCACGGGCAGAGTGAGTCTGGCGCCGCCTGGCCAGCCTGAGGGAGAGCGGGCTGACCCTGGGGATGGTGGTGCGGGACTTCCTCGCCGTGCGCATCGCCCCGCTCCAGTGCCACTCTCGGCCGATGTGGACCCTTTCCAAGTGGGGGGATCCGATGTGCCTGCAACGGAAACCTCTTCCTCCCGAGACGCTCCACAAAATGTTTCTGTTGCTCGTTGGTGAAGTGCCCGGCGTGTGCTCCGCCTACGCGACTCCTTTGTGCTTGGCTCCCGTGTCCGGGAGGGCTTATGCTGAGAAGATGCCCCGCTTCGACGCATGGGGGCTGCTGCCGGAGGGCGTCTCCGGACCTCGCGACAACCCTCTGGAGGTGGTGCCAGGGCTCACGAGCCCGTCATTTCTACTGGCGAAAAATACATCCGGTGGCGCTCCTGATGCCCGGTCCACGTCGTCCTCGGATCGGGCAGGCGGGGCATGGGTGTCCCCAGCACGGGAAGCTGATGGTGTGGGGGCGCAGCTGGCACCAGAGGTAGGAGGCGGCGGGGACGCGATGGCCCCCGAGGTTGTTGAAGGGGAGGCCCAGCGTCCCGCCTCCGAGGTAGACGCGGGCGAAGGGCACCAGTCAGTCTTCGAGGTCACGGGGGATGCCGATGACGGGGGCTGCCCAGCCCCCGAAGCCGCGGCCAGCATCGCCAAGGGGGACGCCGACACTCATCGTGGTCATGCCCCTGCACAGGGCGCGTCAACTCCTCGCAGCCCCCTGCTGTCCCTCGCGGAGCTAAGCAGGAGGCGAAAGATGCGGAGTAGCTGTGGCCCAGCCCCCAGGGCTCTGAAGAGGACGAAGCGGGCGATGCTGAGCAGGTATGTGCTCTTAGTTTCCTTGACCCCTTTTGATGAGGCCTTCCTGATTCCTTGCTCGTCAGGGCCCCCTCCGCGGCGACCGCGAGCCCACCTCAGGACCGTTCTGCAGGCCCCGTAGGTATTTCTAACAGTGCCCGCCCTTCGGACCATGCCAATCCCTCGGCGGAGCTCGTGCCGGGACTTTCGTTTGTGAACCACGCTCCCAGCCCCCGAGTGCTCCTAGGGCAAGGCTGCCTCTGGCCCCTTGGGAGCTCGCCTTGGGGCCCAGGGCTTGCCTTTATTGTGGACCAGCAGGCCCTCGGGGCGGCCCCGGATGCTACCCGCCTGCCTGGCTTGCGTCTTCCATTCTCATTGGAGGAGCCCTCTGCTCCTGAGGCCAGCCCCCGGGCCCATGCTGAGGGCGTGGAGGAGCCTCCTCTGGATGGCCCGGATGTCGTAGATGGGCCTAGTCGTTTTCTGGGTCTTACGCAGCGTTGGAGTGTGGTCCACCAGGGCCTGTTGCGGGAGGCGTCGGATGTCTTGAGGCGCCTCGGGGATGAGGTCGCCGAGGTGGACAAGCACGTCGGAGCTGAGGACCTGCGCCTCTCAGAGGAGTGGTGCAAGCTGAAGACTGCTGTGAACCTGAGCCGGCGGTAGCATGAGGCCGTCTTGGAGAAAGCGGAGGCGTCCCTGGCCACCGCTTACGAAGCGCGTGACCGTGCTTTGGAGGAAGCCCGAGATGCCGATCGCCGACGGGTGGCGGCCGAGGACCGTGAACACAAGCTCGAAGCCTTGAACGCGGCCCTTGAGCGCCAGGTGCGAGCTCGGATGGCCGCCCTTGCCGTGGCTACGGCTGGCAACGGCCCTGCTGGTCTATTGGCGCGGGAGGAGGCGCTGACTCTTGAAGCGATGGAGCTGGGCATGGAGCGCGAGCACCTGGAGACGATGGAGCGTCAGGTGGCCGAGGCCGAGATCGAGCTAGACGGTCGAGAGGCCAAGGCCGCCTTGGAGATCCGGGTTTTACAGGAAGACTATCGCGGGAAGCTGGAACTCCACGAGACTCGCTTTGTCAAGAAGGGCAACGAGCTGAAGAAGAAGATCGCCGCCCTCGAGGGGCAGCTGGCAGGCTCCAAGCATCGTCTGTAGGTGTCGGAGACGGCTCGCTCCGCCTCGGAACGTCATGCACGGGCATCGAAGGAGGCTTGCGCGGCGGCCGAGCGCCACAAACAAGCGTCCGAGAAGGCCCGCGTTGCCGCGAGGGCAGAGTTGTCCCGCTTTTACCAGCGGGTGGAGGACATCTCTGCCTCCGCAGCCCTGAGCCCTGCTGAAGCCGCCCATGCTCATGGGATGTGAAGGGTCCACTCAGAGATGCTCACAGCCTTGGGGAACAGGGCCAACGGAGCCTTGCGTGAGCTCCTTGGTTCAGGGGTCGACGACCCCCTGACAGCTGATGACGCCTGGTACCTCAAGTTCTTCAGCGAAGTGGTTGATCGTCTTGAGGGCCAGGTTACGACGGCGCAGCAGCTTGTCGAGGAGCAAAGCCGCGATGTTCTTCGGCGCGCGGTCACGCGCATCTTCAAGAATCTACTTCGCCTTGACCCGCGCTCCGACTTCAGGGCCCTGCTGAAGCCGGTGCCTGATGTGGTTGCTGGCGACGTGGAGGCGTGGGTGAGTGACCACGTGGAGGTGTTGGTGACGAAGCTTGTTCCGGCGGTTGAAGATGCACCAGCGTCTGAGGACGACGTCGGCGGTCTTGTGGATGGAGCCGACGCTTTGCCCAGTCCTGCTCTTTTCATAAAAGTTTTTGGATTGTGGCCCTAGAGCCAGTCAAGATGAACGTTATCTAATTTGAGCTTTTGACGATGTAAGGATGGGTTTGAGGACTCCCTTGTGACGTCCGCTCCTGAGGCCGGGGCCTCGGCCTATGTTGTGTTTCCGAGGGAGTGCCTGCCGACCCTGTTTGAGCGCGTCTCGCGAGTACTTGCGACTGTTGCGGGAGGATTGGCGGTCCGGCCGTCGGCCAGACAGGACATACGCACTGTGCCCCGGCCCCTGCTCGCGAGGAACGATCCGGCAGGGTCGCGGCTGCGGACAACTTTAGCCAAAGGGGGGCTAAGAACGAAAAGAGCGAAAGAACTCGGCAAAACACGAACGAGAAACTTCCCCCCTTTATCTCAAAGACAAAACGCGCAGCCGCAAGCTCGGCTCCAGAAGGCAGATACAAAAGAGGCAAGGGCAAATGGCCAAAAGGAGGGGGACCGCGTCCGGCCCTGAGCAGGTCTTCAGTCTTCTCCCTAGCGCGGAGCATAGGGCTACCACCGGTTGATGTGGGCATAGCCATTGGAGGGCAGTGTCGATGGCTAGCGCGGAGCATGGTACTTCCACTAGGACGTGGGTGGGAGCCCCCGTGAGGCCCCAGGGCGGCGCTCAGAAGACTCCGAGGCGTGTACAGCCCCACTCATTATTATGTGAGAGTGTCACGAGTGGAGATCTTCTGACGTGCCCGCCCCTTCACTTGAGGACCCCGCCCCGCGCTAGTACGCTCCTGCCATGGGCCCACCCAAAGGCGGCGTTCATGAGGTGGGACACTACGCATAGTGGGGGGATGAGACCTTAGCTATAGGCCCCCCTGCCGAGCACCAGGCACACCGCTTACGCGACCTCCGGGCACGCTTCGCCCTGAGGGGCTAACATCGCCCGGAAGCACGGCGTCCTGAGGTGCGAGGGGGACCCCGCCCCGCTCACGCTCCTAATGGCCCCTGAACCCTCCTGATCAAGGAGAGACCCAAAGGGTACGGGGTCACACGAGTGGGGGGATGAAGCCTCGGTCTTGGGCCCTCCTGACGTGCATAGGGCGGGCTGCCGTACCGCCCCCGATGTACCCTCCATAGCTCGAGGGATGGCACGCCGGGAGGCGCGGCATCTTGAGCTTTGAGTGGAGGGAGAGGAGGCCCCTCCCCACGCGCATCATACCCGCCGCCGGTGAGCCCCTGGCGAAATCCAGGGCGGGCTCATGCGCGACGGGTCACGCGTGAGGGGACGAGGGCCCGGCCCGGGCCCTCTCTCCCTTTCTGTCTTCGAACAAGGCCTGGGGCGCCCCCCAGGCATCCTGAGACCATGGTGAAGTGTTTCTGGTCATGGCGGGCATCGCCTCTCGCAGGGCAGGGTGTAGGAGCTCCCCGCCTGTGCGCCGGCCCACGCGATTGCTCGCGCGGGCGAGCGTTCCTCCTTCATTCCTGCCCCATAGCCGTCGGTGGCGACGGCGGGGAGCTGATGGCCAGGGGTGGAGGGCGAGGTTCCTGTCCCCGCGGTCCCGAGCCCCCGACCGTCGATGTCTGGTGGTGTCGGGCATTGAGTGCGGCCTAGAGACTGCTCTCAGATGGATTTTTGCCACGGCCGGCGCCTGGATGCGGGTGGGCCTGTGGCAGCTGGACGGAGTCGTATGCAGGGTTCAGCGGATCGTACCCCACATCCCCCTCGTAGGTCGTGGTCGGCCTTGCCCACACGGGCGACCACGAGCGGTCGGGGCGGCCCCCAGTCTCTAGAGACGTTATGCGGAAGCAGAACGGCTCGGCTCGGTGGCGGCGACATCGAGGAGTTCGACCACCCTGAGGAGCAGTGCGTCATGGCCGGCGTCGAGCAACCGGCATCTCAGTAGTTCCCTTGCTACTAGCAGCGCGGCCCTCATGTTTGCCGTCTCGCGCCGGTCCCGGGAGTTTGCCGTGGCGTGGCCGGCAGCACGCGCCGCCACGCGGTTCTGGTGCCGCGTGGGCGGTGGAGGCTGCCGGTCTCCAAGCGGCGGGTCGGCGATGCTCATTGTGCCGTCGGCTCCAATCAAGGCGAGGTGGCGGCGCGTCCCTTGGCCGAAGGGCGACGCTCGAACGGTCCGAGCGCCGTATCCTTCGGTGCGCGTCGGCTGCGCCTCCGCCATCAGAGGCGTCGAAGCTGGGGTAGGGCGGGTCGTTGGAGAAGAATGAGGCGAGGTCGTCGGAGAGGCGAGATTTCGACGTGCCCCCTACCTGGCGCGCCAAATGTCGGATTCAGGGCTCCGCAAAACCCTTAAGATTCGAACACAGTGGCGTGACGAAGATCTCTCCCACTACACGTCTACCTAGTGCCTCGCTCTTCTCCTGGTGGTGGGAATGGAATGCAAGAAAGCAAACAAGTAGAGCACACAAGAGTTTACCCAGGTTCAGGCCACCTTGCGGTGTAAAATACTACGTCCTGCTTTAGTGGATTGGCCTCGCGAGGGCTCGAATATGAACAAATACAGTGGTTTCCTGAGCTCAGGAGGCGAGCTCGAGAGGGGTGAGGAAGCGGACGTTCTTGCTTTCTATGCTAGGAACCCTAGCTACTTATATAGACGGCCAGGGTCCTCTTCCCCCGAAATGTTTAGGCGGGAAGGGAATCCCACAACGGCCATTTGAGCGGGAACACAAGGACGCTCCTATCCTGACAAAAGGTGGTATTCGCCTGCAAAGAGGGCAGGCGGTGACGCGGTGGTGGGCTCGGCGATGACATCCTTCCTGCCGTCCTTGCGGTCTTCGGTCCTGTTGCACCAAAGGGGAAATCTTCGTCTCGCCCCTCGGGAACCTGCGCCTGCGCGGTCTCCTTTGCACCGATATGGAAACTGTGCCCGCTGGTGCCCGCTGACATGGTTCGTCATGGCTTGTGTCACTGCCTCCTCCTGAGGCAGCCCTTGCCTTGAGATCTCCGCCCTCCCGAAGCAGCCTAGCTGAGGCCACTCTTGGGAGAGGTCTTGATTGCCCCTCTGGAGCATCCTAGGTGAGGCCGCTCTCTGAGGAGGTCTTGGTCGTTCTCCTCGCTAGGGCTAGCCCCCTCGCGAGGGTCTTGAGCAGCTGGTCGGTCAGCTGGGCCCTACCGGGCCGTACCAGGAACATGACGTGGGCCACTGACAGGAAAGTCTGGGTACCCTGGTTCCCAGTACGCCGACAATAAGGTATACCGCTCCATGATTGTCTCTTTATTGTACTTATGTGCATCTAGGCCAGACATAATGCTTAGTGTTTGCATGTGTGCCTAATTTCAAGCTACACTGAAGGAATCACACCATAAGTCCATGAAGCATATTCTTCGATATCTAGCTCACGCACCAACACTTGGATTATGGTACCCCAAGGGCTCGGCTTTTGATCTCATTGGATATTCTGACTCTGACTATGCTGGTGATCATGTGGACCGCAAGTCAACATCTGGTACATGTCATTTCCTCGGACAATCTTTGGTCTGTTGGTCCTCGAAGAAACAGAACTACGTATCACTATCTACTAGTGAAGCTGAGTACATTGTCGCTGGTTCTTGCTGTGCTCAATTGCTATGGATGAAGCAAACTCTCAAGGACTACGGCGTCAACATGAAGAATGTGCCTCTCTTTTGTGACAATGAGAGTGCCATCAAGATTGCTCACAACCCAGTTCAGCACTCGAAGACTAAGCACATTCAGATTTGTCATCATTTTCTTCGTGATCATGTGTTGAAGGGTGACATTTCTATTGAGCATGTGAAGACTGAAGAATAGCTAGCCGATATCTTCACAAAGCCCTTGGATGAGAAGAGATTTAGCAAGTTGCGGTGTGATCTAAATATCCTAGAATCTTCGAATGTTCTTTAAAAAGGACACTCATCCTAACACTTATGCAAAATTGATGACTTAGATGTGCAACACATGAAGAAACGTTTTTCTTCAATCAATGAAGAATAACACTCTAAGTGTGAAGAAATTAACGAAGAATTGATTCTCAGAACCCTAGGATAATTGTATGCGTGTCTGAAATCATCTTTCTTATACGGTGGGTCACGCCACCACCAAAAGTTGAAATTCCTCAGTTGTTCATATTGTTCAACTTTGCATTGTCTTCACTGTTTCCGTCGTTTTTCTTCATTGGCTATATATATATATACTAGTTTATGTCCTCTACAACATTCACTTATTACTATTTCTTCAAGTTGGTTTTTTCTGCTAAGTGAATGTGATCGGACCCTTTCCCCCTCTATGCTATACTCAACCCAATCTGTTCACAAATTCTTCATGTGCGTTCTATTTGAAACTCGTTCAAAATCTTCACTGTGTCCTTGTCAGCTGAAGAAATTGCGAACGGAACTTTAAAACCTATCTTATCTAAATTTTCTGCTTTGCCGCTCAAACCGTTCCGCATCCCATGATACACTTATCCTTTCACCCACGATCGCACACGATCTCCACCTCTCAGTACGTGGGTGACACATGTCAAGCGAATGAGAAGGGTCAGGGGCACGTTCGTCCAATTTCTTCGGGCGAACAGTTTTTCACCATGGCTATAAATACCCCTCTTCCCCTCCTCACTTCTTTTACTCTGTTCGACCCCTCTCTAGCTCAAGCTTCTCAAACCCTAGCGCCACCGCTACTTCATTGTTGCCGGTGAGGAAGAGCTTCACTGCCTCGACCTCGTCGGCGCCGTACTCGCGCCGGCCGCGGAAATCTTCACTCCGCCGCCGCCGTAGCCGTCTTCCTCTGCCAAGTTAGGGCGTGGAAGATCTACACAGACGAACTTCACCTCTCCACCTCACTGTTCGTCGTGTTCTTCATCCAGGGTAATTAAAAGTTACTTTTACTGCCCTCATTGATTCGAATGAATATATACAAAATCTTCAAAGGTGTTTTTCTTCATATCTTCACACACTAAAACACCTCTCATATCATCTGTTCTTGATTCGTTTCTCTAAGCTATGTTTTTCTTCAAGATTCCTCAAATGTATGGATTCTTGATCTACACATCTCTGGAACCTAAGACAAAGAACGCTTAGTGAAATTCTTCAAGACTCACCTGGTCAAATTCCTCAAACTTGTTATTTATAAAACCTTCTGAGAATGCATATGACCTCTCCAAATTCCTCGCAACTATACTCTGTTCACAGGTACTCATGTCAGCTGCTGAATCACTAGGTTCTCATCAACTTAACTCATTTGCAGCGTTCCTTGAAGAAAAGTTGCATACTTCTTCAGAAAATTCAATTGTTTAAATTTCTCAACTGAAGAAAATGGGTGACGGTAAGAAGCCACAGAAAGGAGGAAAGAGGGCTGAGGTCAACACAACGTTTGAAATCCCTAATGACATATACAAGGATTACTGCACTCCTGATGAGGCCAAGTTTGGAAAAGAGGACAAAAATCAGCGCAAGGTGCGCATATAGAGGATAGAAAGTAGATGGGCAAGAGAGTGGAGGGAGTATAGGTATGTTACTCCAAAGTACATGAAGAAATTCGCACTCAATCCTCCATGCCCAAGACCTCCATTGGCACCTAGCCAAATAGCTGATCCCACCAGCCTCAAGCGCGGTGAGGACTATCCTGATGAATGGGCCAAGCGCCAAGCCAAGTTGGCTAAGCAAGCCAGAGAAGCAGTGAGGAAATTCAATGAAGACTCTGCTGCTGCTGCCTCTGCTGAGGCCTCTGTTGTCAAGCCAAATAAGGCTATGTCAAAGAAGCCTGCGCGTAAGCCAAGTGCTTCACCAACAGTGCCCTCAAGGCCAAGTTCCTTAGCAATGCGCTCACGGCCAGAAACCTCAAAGCCCTCACGGCCAATTCCTCATGTTGCTCCTATTCCTCAAAAGTCCTCAGCTCCTCCGCCAAAGTCTTCGGCCGCTCCGACAAAGTCCTCTGCACCTGTGCATCTCGCCACGTGTCAAAGGACCACAGGCGTCTCAATTGCCTTAGGAGCTTCAGCTAGTTCCTCAGCTGCACCAAATTCTTCAACGGGACCCTCTCTACTGAAGACAAAGGCCACTGTTGGACGAGGTCCTCGCCCTAGTCCTCAGAAGAAGCAGGTCGCCTTCCAAGTGTCGTCTGAAGAGGACAAAGCTGATGATGATGAACTTGCTGAAATCATCAGAGATAGGCAAGTAAGGGCCGCTAGAGCCAAGGGAACAGATGTGCCACTGCTTTTGGATCCCAGGTTGATCCTCGAATACATTGATATTTGACACAAGAACCCCAACACTCCCATGCCTGATTTCAAGCTGACTCCTGGCCAAAGTCACATGCTGACCCACTTCATTCAAGAAGAAAAATGGAAATTTGAGAAGGCCAGGCAGATCAAGAAAGCGCAGTACAAGGAGCGCTATCTGAAGAAAAACGTTGTCTCTATGACAACTGAAGAACTTGTCGTTATTCAAACTGAGATCAAGAAACTCAGTGATGAATTTGACGCATACCGCGCTAATTGGCTTGGAGCCAAGGTTTGTTTTGTAAGACTTGCTGATAACTTCACTTCCAATGTTGCTGCCCCAACACAACAAGAAATTCCTCAGGCTGAAGCATCTGCTCAGCTGACTGAAGAACATGCCAACACCGCTGATGAAAATCAGGCTGTTGAAGAAAACGTGAGTTCCAGGGCTGATGACTACATTCCAGTCACTGAAGAAATTGCCAGGGCATCCACTAGTGGTGTGCCTAAAGAAACTGAAGAAATCAGGGAAACTGCATCAGTTGTGCCTGAAGAAAATCAACCAGATTCCTCTGCTTCTCCTACGCCAACACCAACTCCGATCCTTCTAGCTGCATCAGATGTGAAGAAGACCAAGGCTGCAGAGCGTGCAACAGTGAAGAAAAGGAAAGCATCAGCTACTTCAGATTCTTCAGCTCCGAAGAAGATGAAGCCTTTGACCAGTTCATTTGCTAATCCCATTGATGCTGTTCCAATCTCAACCATGCCATCAAAGGATCTTGTTCCTTTTGGTGAAGAATATGAGATCCCTAGCGGATCAGATGAAGAAAATCATTCTGCTGCTTCGTCAGAGCAGATTGATGAAGAAATTGAAGTGGATGCGGTCCCTTCAACACCTGTTATCTCCTCGCCTATGCCTCAGTTCACAGCTGAAGAGGCTGGCGTTGAAGAAATGGAAGATGAAGATGTGGACGTTGGCTGCTCCACACTAGTGATGAGTGATGAATTATGGGAAAGTAAGCATCCAACCTCTCCAATGTTCACACCGTTGCACCAAATACCTCAGTCCCCTGCACAAACTGTTCAAATGGGCTCTGAAGAAACTCACCCCACTTCATCTGTACGTGAGGAAATTCTAGCCACTAGTGCTGAAGAAACTGTTGCTGCTGAACATCTGAAGACACAGACTGCCACTAAAGAGGAACCAGAAATTCCTCAGCCTGAAGAACCTGAGATTGCGATTCCTGAGGTCGTGATGCAACTCACTGACACTCCTCTGCCTAAGCCAAAGGATCCATTCTCACGCAAGCAAAAGTTCAAGGCTGATGATTTCTTCGGCGAGCATGTATTCTTCAAAGACTACAACCCATATGATTCTGCTCGTATAAGGAAGAGGCGTTTCTGGATTGCTAGTCAAGCAGATTTCTATTCCTCAGTGTTGTTCAACAAAGAGAAAATCTTCTACCATGAGCACATTCCTCGTGTGGATATGGAATCTCTGTCGTGTTTCGTGCCAGTCCTCAGTGTTCTTCACGACGCTGGACTGTTAAACTTTTGCTCTGACATCTGTGATTGGAATGAAGAACCGATTCTTCAATTTTATGCGACGCTGCACATCACAGGAGATTATGAAGATGTGAATTCATGGGTGCTGGACTGGATGTCTGAAAACACACACTACACAGCACCAGCTACTGAATTGCTTCGTGCCATACCACTCAGTCCTCCCCTTGAAGAAGCTCGTTGCATCTATAGTGAACCTGAGCTTACAAATCACTGCATGCAAGTTCTGATGAAACCTTTGAAGCTAGGTCAGGACCCGCGAACCAAATTCCTCGTGAAGGAATTACTTTATGTGCCCAGAACTGTCTATCGTATTCTTACGAGGACAATGAGTCCTATCAAAGGCCACGACTCATCTGATGAGGAAATTGTTGGCATCATGAAGAATCTGGTATTCAATATCATTCATGGCATTCCTGTCAATTATCATGATTTCTTCATGAGGACTCTGGCAAATGTTGCACTGTCTCCGTTTGAGCTGAAGCCTTATGCACCTTGGATTATGAGATTCCTCAGGACAAGGTCTTCACTCAACTATAAAGCTGATTTTCAGAATCACCTCAGCTACTTGCCCCCAATTGAAGTCCTCAAGCGGACCTATTCCTCAGTTGATGAAAAGGGCAAGGCACCAGCTGTTATAGATGAAGGCATTCGTCCATTGGATGGACAGTTTCGCAAAGCTGCCTCTTATTCCACCAATGATGACTCTTCCACACATGACTCTGCCAATGCACCCAAGTCTACTCCTCAAGCCACTGCTACTCATGTGATGACTGACCGTGAGCTTCTTCTTAGTCTTCACCAGAAGCTGGATTGAAATCATAAATGGGTTAAGCGTCAGTTTGGTTCATTTCTTCACAACATGACTGCTACACACAATGCAGTGAAGAAAAACCATTACTACCTCCATGAAGTCTTCGGTCGCACCTGGGCAATACTGTCACATCTGTATGGTGAAGAAGATCTGAAGAAAATGGGTCTCAAGGAAGATTTTCACTGGTCTGCACCTCCACCGAAGAAATTCAAGAAGGTCAAGGTTCCCTCCTTGGTGGCCAGCTCATATTCTTCATCGCGCGACACTGATGAGAATGAAGACTTGGACGACATTGCGGCAGGCCCTACTACGACAAATGACCCCAACAACACTGGCGCTCCTTCATCAACTTGATATTCTTCAGGGGCGTTAGTCCTCATATTCGATCCTTTTGGTCATTTGATAACAAAGGGGGAGAATTTTGAGTTAGTCTTCAAGCGGGTCTTTCTATATGGGCGTTTCTTTTTAAGTTACAACTCTCGTTCTTCTGAGACTTTATTGGATCGAGTTGTAAACTTAAACCCGATGGTGCTCTGATACTTTTATTATGTTTTTCTGCATGCTTATTCCTCATATATGTTAATGCACACATGCTGAATTACATCAGTCACCATATTTCATCATGCATTTCAAATTCTTCACTGTTATATGTCAAATGCGTGTATGAATTACAAGATATAGGGGAGATCTCCATGATTCAACCCTTCAAGTGTGCATTTCTTCAAAAGCAAGTTCCTCACTATGCACATTTTCAAGGGGAGTTCTTCTATATATTGCAATCAAATTCCTCAATATCAGTATTTACACTTCATATGTTTATCCCCATTGAAAACTTAACCTATATTGTCATCAATCACCAAAAAGGGGGAGATTGTAAGTGCATCTAGTGACCCTTAGTGATTTTGGTGTATTGAAGACTTATAGGTTAAGGGACTAATGCGTTTGTGAGTGTACACAGGTCTATAAGTCTATGAGGAGTTTGATATTTACAGAGAAAGTCGACCCCCAAAAATGAAGTTCTTCGACTGAAGACTTTGGATTTCTGAAGACTTTTTGAAGACTTCGAAAGTGAAGAAATTGGTGTGACCTTGAAGACTTGGTATTCATTCGAGGAACATGAAGCGTGAAGACTTTTGTTTTTGTAGTTTCATTTTCTCTTTCTTGAGTCATAGGAAACACCGTACTGTTAAAGGGGGTCGAGGAAATACTAAGGAAAAATTTCCATGTGATTCTCAACTCAAAATCCTACACCTACCAATCCCTTCGAGTGAAGCCATTGGAAATCTCATACAGTCCAGTCATATTCTTCAGTGACAGAGACGAAGTTCTTCTGGTCTCTGAGGAATTTTTTCTGGATGAGGAGTTAGAAATTCGCTAGTGCGGATTGTCTACACAATGAGGAACATGATAGCCCTGAGGATTTTGCTACTCAAAATTCCGACCGTTGCTGTGCTATGCGCCAGCTGTCCCAAAATATCTATCCACCTAACGGTCATATCATTGAAGGGCATTTATGTCTTATCATGTCGGGCTGCTCCCTAGGCTATAAATAGCCGCCCCCTACAACTACTAACTGGTTGGCTGCTCCAAGAGAAACCAACACTTGTCATTTGAGAGCAACCCATCCTCCGAGGACTTTGAGCGAAAATCATCAAGTGAGGAAAAACCCAAACCCAAACACCTACAATCCCTAAGTGATTGAGCATCACTGAAGAGATTGATCCTGCGTGGATCCGACGCTTGTTACCTTTGAAGACTGTGCTTCTTCCAGACGGTTACCAAGAGGAATTGTGGATCGCCGAGTGACCAAGTTTGTGAAGGTTCGGAAGTCACCTGAAGACTTACCACGAGTGATTGGACGAGGTCTGTGTGACCTTAGTTCAAGGAGAATACGGTGAGGACTTGGTGTCCTGACCTGCGTGTTCAGGACTGGGTGTCTGGGACTGTGTGTCCTCGAGTTTAAATACTCAACCGCTCCAACCAGACGTACAACTGAGACAGCAGTTGGAACTGGTCTACCAAATCATTGTCTTCACCAAGCTTACTGGTTCTATTCCCTCAACTCTTTCATTTCCTCATAATTGTGTTGTGTGTTTGTTCATATCTGTGTTTGAAGACTTTGACTGAAGACTTTCTCAATTTCCTCAGTTCAATTTCTTCAGTCTGTTTGTCTTCATCCTGTGTTATCCTGTGCTTACGCTTCATGTAATCTGTGCCTGTCTTCATTTCATCATGATGACTATGCTTTTATTCTATTATGTTTACTTTTGAGTACTTATTCCGCTGCTAGTATTTCTTCACTAAGGAATTTTCTCACCGGCAAATTCCTCAATGAAGAATTTCATAAAAATCGCCTATTCACCCCCCCTCTAGTCGATATAACGCACTTTCACTCCCTCTTTTCCTAGTTGGAGTAGGAGAGGAGAAGGAAGGGAGAGAAGAGAGAAGAAAAGGGGGGCACCGCCCCCCTCCTTGTCCAATTCGGACTAGAGGGGGAGGGGGGCACGGCTGCCCTTGGCTGCCCGTCCTCTTCTCCCACTAAGGCCCATTAGGCCCAATATACTCCCCGGGGGGTTCCGGTAACCCCCCGGTACTCCCGTAAATGTCTGAAACCTCCCGGAACCTTTCCGGTATCCGAACATAGTCATCCAATATATCGATCTTTAAGTCTCAACCATTTCGAGACTCCTCGTCATGTCCGTGATCATATCTGGGATTCCGAACTACCTTCGGTATATCAAAACACAAAAAATCATAATACCGATCGTCACAGAACGTTAAGCGTGCGGACCCTACGGGTTTGAGAACTATGTAGACATGACCGAGACATGTCTCCGGTCAATAACCAATAGCGGAACCTGGATGCTCATATTGGTTCCTACATATTCTACGAAGATCTTTATCGGTCAAACCGCATAACAACATACGTTGTTCCCTTTGCCATCGGTATGTTACTTGCCCGAGATTCGATCGTCGGTATCTCAATACCTAGTTCAATCTCGTTACCGGCAACTCCCTTAACTTGTTCCGTAATTCAACATCCCTCAACTAACTCATTAGCCACATTGCTTGCAAGGCTTATAATGATGTGCATTACCGAGAGGGCCCAGAGATACCTCTTCGACAATCGGAGTGACAAATCCTATTCTTGATCTATGCCAAATCCACAAACACCATCGGAGACACCTGTAGAGCACCTTTATAATCACCCAGTTATGTTGTGACGTTTGGTAGCACACAAAGAGTTCCTTTGGTATTCGGGAGTTGCATAATCCCATAGTCATAGAAACATGTATAAGTCATGAAGAAAGCAATAGCAGTAAACTAAAACGATCAAGTGCTAAGCTAACGAAATGGGTCAAGTCAATCACATCATTCTCCTAATGATGTGATCCCGTTGATCAAATAACAACTCATGTCTATGGCTAGGAAACTTAACCATCTTTGATCAATGAGCTAGTCAAGTAGACGCACACTAGTGACACTATGTTTGTCTATGTATTCACACATGTATTATGTTTCCAGTTAATACAATTCTAGCATGAATAATAAACATTTATCATCAAATAAGGAAATAAATAATAACTTTATTATTGCCTCTAGGGCATATTTCCTTCAGTCTCCCACTTGCACTAGAGTCAATAATCTAGAGTACACAGTAATGATTCTAACACCCATGGAGTCTTGGTGTTGATCATGTTTTGCTCGTGGAAGAGGCTTAGTCAGCGGGTCTGCAACATTCAGATCCATATGTATCTTGCATATCTCTATGTGTCCCACCTGGTCTTGATCCCGGATGGAATTGAAGCGTCTCTTGATGTGCTTGGTTCTCTTGTGAAATCTGGATTCCTTCGCCAAGGTAATTGCACCAGTATTGTCACAAAAGATTTTTCATTGGACCCGATGCACTAGGTATGACACCTAGATCGGATATGAACTCCTTCATCCAGACTCCTTCATTTGCTGCTTCCGAAGCAGCTATGTACTCTGCTTCACACGTAGATCCCGCCACAACGCTTTTTTTAGAACTGCTCCAACTAACAGCTCCACCGTTCAATATAAACACGTATCTGGTTTGCGATTTAGAATCGTCCGGATCAGTGTCAAAGTCTGCATCGACGTAACCATTTACGACGAGCTCTTTGTCACCTCCATAAACGAGAAACATATCCTTAGTCCTTTTTAGGTATTTCAGGATGTTCTTGACCGCTGTCCAGTGATCCACTCCTTGATTACTTTGGTACCTCCCTGCTAAACTAATAGCAAGGCACACGTCAGGTTTGGTACACAGCATTGCATACATGACAGAGCCTATGGCTGAAGCATAGGGAACACTTTTCATTTTCTCTCTATCTTCTACAGTGGTCGGGCATTGAGTCTTACTCAACTTCACACCTTGTAACACAGGCAAGAACCCTTTCTTAGCTTGATCCATTTTGAACCTCTTCACAAATTTATCAAGGTATGTGCTTTGTGAAAGTCCAATTAAGCGTCTTGATCTATCTCTATAAATCTTGATGCCTAATATATAAGCAGCTTCACCGAGGTCTTTCATTGAAGAAATCTTATTCAAGTATCCCTTTATGCTATCCAGAAATTCTATATCATTTCCAATCAACAATATGTCATCCACATATAATATTAGAAATGCTACAGAGCTCCCACTCACTTTCTTGTAAATACAGGCTTCTCCAAAAGTCTGTATAAAACCATATGCTTTGATCACACTATTAGAGCGTTTATTCCAACTCCGAGAGGCTTGCACCAGTCCATAAATGGATCGCTGGAGCTTGCACACTTTGTTAGTACCCTTTGGATCGGTAAAACCTTCAGGTTGCATCATATACAACTCTTCTTCCAGAAATCCATTTAGGAATGCAGTCTTTACATCCATTTGCCAAATTTCATAATAAAATGCGGCAATTGCTAACATGATTCGGACGGACTTAAGCATCGCAACAGGTGAGAAGGTCTCATCGTAGTCAACTCCTTGAACTTGTCGAAAACCTTTTGCAACAAGTCGAGCTTTGTACCGTCAGCGTCAGTCTTCTTCTTAAAGATCCATTTATTCTCGATGGCTTGCCGATCATCTGGCAAGTCAACCAAATTCCACACTTTGTTCTCATACATGGATCCCATCTCAGATTTCATGGCTTCAAGCCATTTTGTGGAATCTTGGCTCATCATAGCTTCCTCATAGTTCGTAGGTTCGTCATGATCAAGTAAAATGACCTCCAGAACAGGATTACCATATCACTCTGGTGCGGATCTTACTCTGGTTGACCTACGAGGTTCAGTAGTAACTTGATCTGAAGTTTCATGATCATCATCATTATCTTACTCACTAATTGGTGTAGGTGTCACAGGAACCGTTTTCTGTGATGAACTACTCTCCAATAAGGGAGCAGGTACAGTTACCTCATCAAGTTATACTTTCCTCCCACTCACTTCTTTCGAGAGAAACTCCTTCTCTAGAAAGGATCCATTCTTAGCAACAAATGTCTTGCCTTCGGATCTATGATAGAAGGTGTACCAAACAGTCTCCTTTGGGTATCCTATGAAGACACATTTCTCCGATTTGGGTTCGAGCTTATCAGGTTGAAGCTTTTTCACATAAGCATCGCAGCCCCAAACTTTAAGAAACGACAACTTTGGTTTCTTGCCAAACCACAGTTCATAAGGCGTCGTCTCAACCGATTTTGATGGTGCCCTATTTAACATGAATGCAACTGTCTCTAAAGCACAACCCCAAAACGATAACGGTAAATCAGTAAGAGACATCATAGATCACACCATATCTAGTAAAGTACGATTATGATGTTCGGACACACCATTACGCTGTGGTGTTCCGGGTGGCGTGAGTTGTGAAACTATTCCACATTGTTTCAAATGTAGACCAAACTCGTAACTCAAATATTCTCCTCCACAATCAGACTATAGAAACTTTATTTTCTTGTTATGATGATTTTCCACTTCACTCTAAAATTCTTTGAACTTTTCAGATGTTTCAGACTTATGTTTCATTAAGTAGATATACCCATATCTGCTCAAATCATCTGTGAAGGTGAGAAAATAACGATACGTGCCGCGAGCCTCAACATTCATCGGACCACATACATCAGTATGTATGATTTCCAACAAGTCTGTTGCTCGCTCCATTGTTCCGGAGAACGGCGTTTTAGTCATCTTGCCCATGAGGCATGGTTTGCAAGTACCAAGTGATTCATAATCAAGTGATTCCAGAAGTCCATCAGTATGGAGTTTCTTCATGCGCTTTACACCAATATGACCCAAACGACAGTGCCACAAATAAGTTGCACTATCATTATCAACTCTGCATCTTTTGGCTTCAACATTATGAATATGTGTATCACTACTATCGAGATTCAACACAAATAGACCACTCTTTAAGGGTGCATGACCATAAAAGATATTACTCATATAAATAGAACAACCATTATTCTTAGATTTAAATGAATAACCGTCTCGCATCAAACAAGATCCAGATATAATGTTCATGCTTAATGCTGGCACTAAATAAAAATTATTTAGGTCTAAAACTAATCCCGAAGGTAGATGTAGAGGTAGCGTGCCGACGGAGATCACATCGACTTTGGAGCCATTTCCCATGCGCATCGTCACCTCATTCTTAGCCACTCTTCGCTTAATCCATAGTCCCTGTTTTGAGTTGCAAATATTAGCAACAGAACCAGTATCAAATACCCAGGTGCTACTGCGAGCTCAAGTAAGGTACACATCAATAATATGTATATCACATATACCTTTATTCACCTTGCCATCCTTCCTATCCGCCAAATACTTGGGGCAGTTCCGCTTCTAGTGACCAGTCCCTTTGTAGTAGAAGCACTCAGTCTCAGGCTTAGGTCCAAACTTGGGTTTCTTCTCTTGAGCAGCAACTTGTTTGCCGTTCTTCTTGAAGTTCCCTTTCTTATTCCCTTTACCCTTTTTCTTGAAACCGGTGGTCTTGTTGACCATCAACAATTGATGCTCCTTCTTGATTTCAACCTCCGCAGCCTTTAGCATTACGAAGAGCTCGGGAATCGTCTTATCCATCCCTTGCATATTATAGTTCATCATGAAGCTCTTGTAGCTTGGTGGCAGTGATTGAAGAACTCTGACAATGACACTATCAACCGGAAGATTAACTCCCAGCTGAGTCAAGTGATTATGGTACCTAGACATTCTGAGTATATGTTCACTAACAGAACTATTCTCCTCCATCTTGCAGCTGTAGAACTTATTGGAGACTTCATATCTCTTAATCCGGGCATTTGCTTGAAATATTAACTTCAACTCCTGGAACATCTCATATGCTCCATGATGTTCAAAACGTCGTTGAAGTCCCAGTTCTAAGCCGTAAAGCATGGCACACTGAACTATTGAGTAGTCATTAGCTTTGCTCTACTAGACGTTCATAACATCTGGCGTTGCTCCTGCAGCGGGTTTGGCACCCAGGGGTGCTTCCAGGACGTAATTCTTCTGTGCAGCAATGAGGATAATCCTCAAGTTACGGACCCAGTCCATGTAATTGCTACCATCATCTTTCAACTTTGCTTTCTCAAGGAACGCATTAAAATTCAACGGAACAACAGCACAGGCCATCTATCTACAATAACATAGACAAGCAAAATACTATCAGGTACTAAGTTCATGATAAATTTAAGTTCAATTAATCATATTACTTAAGAACTCCCACTTAGATAGACATCCCTCTAATCATCTAAGTGATCACGTGATCCATATCAACTAAACCATAACCGATCATCACGTGAAATGGAGTAGTTTTCAATGGTGAACATCACTATGTTGATCATATCTACTATATGATTCACACTCGACCTTTCGGTCTCAGTGTTCCGAGGCCATATCTGCATATGCTAGGCTCGTTAAGTTTAACCCGAGTATTCTGCGTGTGTAAAACTGTCTTACACCCATTGTAGATGAACGTTGAGCTTATCACACCCGATCATCACGTGGTGTCTCGGCACGACGAACTTTGGCAACGGTGCATACTTAGGGAGAACACTTTTACCTTAAAATTTAGTGAGAGATCATCTTATAATGCTACCGTCAAACAAAGCAGAATAAGATGCATAAAGGATAAACATCACATGCAATCAATATAAGTGATATGATATGGCCATCATCATCTTGTGCCTTTGATCTCCATCTCCAAAGCACCGGCACGATCACCATCATCACCGGGGTAACACCTTGATCTTCATCGTATCATCGTTGTCGTCTCTCCAACTATTGCTTCTACGACTATCGCTACCGCTACCGCTTAGTGATAAAGTAAAGCAATTATAGGGCGATTACATTGCATACAATAAAGCGACAACCATATGGCTCCTGCCAGTTGCCGATAACTCTGTTACAAAACATGTTCATCTCATACAATAAATATAACATCATGTCTTGACCATATCACATCACAGCATGCCCTGCAAAAACAAGTTAGACGTCCTCTACTTTGTTGTTGCAAGTTTTACGTGGCTGCTACGGGCTAAGCAAGAATCGTTCTTACCTACGCATCAAAACCACAACGATAGTTTGTCAAGTTAGTGCTGTTTTAACCTTCTCAAGGACCGGGCGTAGCCAGACTCGGTTCAACTACAGTTGGAGAAACTAACACTCGCCAGCCACCTGTGTGCAAACCACATCGGTAGAACCAGTCTCGCGTAAGCGTACGCGTAATATCGGTCCGGGCCGCTTCATCCAACAATACCGCCGAACCGAAGTATGACATGCTGGTAAGCAGTATGACTTTATCGCCCACAACTCACTTGTGTTCTACTCGTGCATATAACATCTACGCATAAACCGGGCTTGGATGCCACTGTTGGGGAACGTAGTAATTTCAAAAAAAATCCTACGCACACGCAAGATCATGGTGATGCATAGCAATGAGAGGGGAGAGTGTTGTCCACGTACCCTCGTAGACCGTTAAGCAGAAGCGTTATAACAACGCGGTTGATGTAGTCCTACGTCTTCACGATCGACCGATCCTCAGCATCGAACGTATGACACCTTCGTGTTCAGCACACGTTCAGCTCGGTGATGTCCCGCGAACTCACGATCCAGTAGAGATCGGGGAAGAGTTTCGTCAGCACGATGGTGTGGTGATGATGTTGATGAAGCTACCGACGTAGGGCTTCGCCTAAGCACCGCTACAATATAACCGAGGTGGATTATGGTGGAGGAGGGCACCGCACACGGCTAAGAGATCAACAGATCAATTTTTGTGTCTATGGGGTGCCCCCTGCCCCCGTATATAAAGGAGCTAGGGGTGAGGCGGCCGACCAAGGAGGAGGGCGCGCCAAGGGGGGAGTCCTACTCCCACCGGGAGTAGGACTCCCTCTTTTCCTAGTTGGAGTAGGAGAGGAGAAGGAACGGAGAGAAGAGAGAAGGAAAGGGGGGCGCCGCCCCCTCCTTGTCCAATTCGGACTAGAGGGGAGGGGGGGCGCGGCTGCCCCTGGCTGCCCCTCCTCTTCTCCCACTAAGGCCCATTAGGCCCAATATACTCCCCGGG
This sequence comes from Triticum urartu, assembly GCF_056163025.1. Lineage (NCBI taxonomy): Eukaryota > Viridiplantae > Streptophyta > Magnoliopsida > Poales > Poaceae > Triticum > Triticum urartu. The sequence continues at coordinate 186,789,678 of NC_141878.1, read as the reverse complement.
GGGTTCCGGTAACCCCCCGGTACTCCCGTAAATGTCTGAAACCTTTCCAGTATCCGAATATAGTCATCCAATATATTGATCTTTACGTCTTGACCATTTCGAGACTCCTCGTCATGTCCGTGATCATATCCGGGACTCTGAACTACCATCGATACATCAAAACACAAAAACTCATAATACGGATCGTCACAGAACTTTAAGCGTGCAGACCCTACGGGTTCGAGAACTATGTAGACATGACCGAGACACATATTCGGTCAATAACCAATAGCGGAACCTGGATGCTCATATTGGTTCCTACATATTCTACGAAGATCTTTATCGGTCAAACCGCATAACAACATACGTTGTTCCCTTTGTCATCGGTATGTTACTTGCCCGAGATTCGATCGTCAGTATCTCAATACCTAGTTCAATCTCGTTACCGACAAGTCTCTTTAATCATTCCGTAATGCAACATCCCACAACTAAATCATTAGTCACATTGCTTGAAAGGCTTATAATGATGTGCATTACCGAGAGGGCCCAGAGATACCTCTCCGACAATCGGAGTGACAAATCCTATTATTGATCTATGCCAAATCCATGAACACCATCGGAGACACCTGTAGAGCACCTTTATAATCACCCAGTTATGTTGTGATGTTTGGTAGCACACAAAGTGTTCCTGCGGTATTCGGGAGTTGCATGATCTCATAGTCATAGGAACATGTATAAGTCATGAAGAAAGCAATAGCGGTAAACTAAAACGATCAAGTGCTAAGCTAACGAAATGGGTTAAGTCAATCACATCATTCTCCTAATGATGTGATCCCGTTGATCAAATAACAACTCATGTCTATGGCTAGGAAACTTAACCATCTTTGATCAATGAGCTAGTCAAGTAGAGGCACACAAGTGAAACTATGTTTGTCTATGTATTCACACATGTATTATGTTTCCGGTTAATACAATTCTAGCACGAATAATAAACATTTATCATGAAATAAGGAAATAAATAATAACTTTATTATTGCCTCTAGGGCATATTTCCTTCAGTCATTGGTCGGGCGGTAGCAAAGGAGCTCGCGTGCCATGAGCAGCGCAGCCTGCGCGTTTGCCGGCCCGCGACGAGCATGAGAAGACGGAGCAGCTGTCGTAGTCAGTGATAGAGTGGCGGTGTGCCCATAATGTCGCATAGAAGGATGCAGCGACGAAGCTTGCTGCTCATGGGCCGCGCGGCCGGTGGCAGCATTAGCCGCAGGTGATGGGGATCGGCAGGGAGCGCCGTCACCTACAGGCGCCGTCTAGGCGACACGGGCGGCCCGACGCTCAGCACGAACTCGACGAGCATCAGCCATGGGGACGGCGAAAAAGTAGCGAATCGACCGAAGGAAGAGAGGCTCCGACGCACCCCTACCTGGCGCGCCAAATGTCGGATTCGGGGCTCCACAGACCCTGGATAGATTCGAACTCTGAGGTGCGTGCGAAGAACTCAACCTCCCCAGTCTGCCTACCCGTCGATCTCACGGCCTAGCTCGATGAACTGGAAGGAAATGGAACAAGGAAATTTACCCAGGTTCAGGCCACCTTGCGGTGTAATACCCTACTCCTGCTTTGTGGTGGATTGGCCTCGGGGTGGGCTGAGGATGAACTAGTTGTTGGGGAACGTAGTAATTTCAAAAAAAATCCTACACACACGCAAGATCATGGTGATGCATAGCAACGAGAGGGGAGAGTGTTGTCCACGTACCCTCGTAGACCGAAAGCGGAAGCGTTAGCACAACGCGGTTGATGTAGTCGTACATCTTCACGATCTGACCGATCAAGTACCGAATGCACGGCACCTCCGAGTTCAGCACATGTTCAGCCCGATGACGTCCCTCAAACTCCGATCCAGATGAGTGTTGAGGGAGAGTTTCGTCAACACGACGGCGTGGTGACGATGATGATGTTCTACCAACATAGGGCTTCGCCTAAGCACCGCTACAGTATTATCGAGGTGCACTATGGTGGAGGGGGCACCGCACACGGCTAAAAGATCAAACGATCAATTGTTGTGTCTTTGGGGTGCCCCCCTGCCCCCGTATATAAAGGAGCAAGGGGGGTGCGGCTGGCCAGGAGAGGAGGCGCGCCAGGAGGAGTTCTACTCCCACCGGGAGTAGGACTCCCTCCCTTTTCCTAGTTGGATTAGGACTTGGGGGGAAAGAGGTGGAGGAGAAGAAGGAAAGGCGGGTGCCGCCCCCCTCTACTTGTCCTATCCGGACTAGGGGGAGGGGCGCGCGGCCCTTGCCCTGGCCGCCTCTCCTCTCTTCCACTAAAGCCCACTATGGCCCATTAACCTCCTGGGGGGTTCCGGTAACCTCCCGGTACTCCGGTAAAATCCTGATTTCACCCGGAACACTTCCGATATCCAAACATAGGCTTCCAATATATCAATCTTCATGTCTCGACCATTTCAAGACTCTTCGTCATGTCGGTGATCACATTCGGGACTCCGAACAACCTTCGGTACATCAAAACATATAAACTCATAATATAACTGTCATCGAAACGTTAAGCGTGCGGACCCTACGGGTTTAAGAACTATGTAGACATGACCGAGACACGCCTATGGTCAATAACCAATAGTGAAACCTGGATGTTCATATTGGCTCCCACATATTATACGAAGATCTTTATCGGTCAGACCGCATAACAGCATACGTTGTTCCCTTTGTCATCGGTATGTTACTTGCCCGAGATTCGATCGTCGGTATCTCAATACCTAGTTCAATCTCGTTACCGACAAGTCTCTTTACTCGTTCCGTAATACATCACTCTGTAACTAACTCATTAGTTGCAATGCTTGCAAGGCTTAAGTGATGTGCATTACCGAGAGGGCCCAGAGATACCTCTCCGACAATCGGAGTGACAAATCCTAATCTCGAAATACGCCAACCCAACAAGTACCTTCGGAGACACCTGTAGAGCACCTTTATAATCACCCAGTTACGTTGTGACGTTTGGTAGCACACAAAGTGTTCCTCCGGTAAACGGGAGTTGCATAATCTCATAGTCATAGGAACATGTATAAGTCATGAAGAAAGCAATAGCAACATACTAAACGATCGGGTGCCAAGCTAACAGAATGGGTCAAGTCAATCACATCATTCTCCTAATGATGTGACCCCGTTAATCAAATGACAACCCATGTCAATGGCTAGAAAACTTAACCATCTTTGATCAACGAGCTAGTCAAATAGAGGCATACTAGTCACATACTGTTTGTCTATGTATTCACCCATGTATTATGTTTCCGGTTAATACAATTCTAGCATGAATAATAAACATTTATCATGATATAAGGAAATAAATAATAACTTTATTATTTCCTCTAGGGCATATTTGCCTCTAGGGCATATTGCCGATAAAGATCTTCGTAGAATATGTGGGAGCCAATATGAGCATCCAGGTTCTGCTATTGGTTATTGACCGGAGGCATGTCTCGGTCATGTCTACATAGTTCTCGAACCCGTAGGGTCCGCACGCTTAACGTTTCGATGATAGTTATATTATGAGTTTATATGTTTTGATGTACCGAAGGTTGTTCGGAGTCCCGGATGTGATCACGGACATGACGAGGTGTCTCTAAATGGATGAGACATGAACATTGATATATTGGAAGCCTATGTTTGGATATCGGAAGTGTTCCGGGTGAAATCGGGATTTTACCGGAGTACCGGGAGGTTACCGGAACCCCCCGGGAGGTGAAGGAAATATGCCCTAGAGGCAATAATAAATTTATTATTTATTTCCTTATATCATGATAAATGTTTATTATTCATGCTAGAATTGTATTAACCAGAAACATAATACATGTGTGAATACATAGACAAACAGAGTGTCACTAGTATGCCTCTACTTGACTAGCCCATTGATCAAAGATGGTTACGTTTCCTAGCCATTGACATGAGTTGTCATTTGATTAACGGGATCACATCATTAGGAGAATGATGTGATTGACTTGACCCATTCCGTTATCTTAGCACTTGATCGTTTAGTTTGTTGCTATTGCTTTCTTCATGACTTATACATGTTCCTATGACTATGAGATTATGCTGTTGGGGAACGTAGCATAAATTCAAAATTTTCCTACGTGTCACCAAGATCTATCTATGGAGAAACCAGCAACGAGGGGAAGGAGAGTGCATCTACATACCCTTGTAGATCGCTAAGCGGAAGCGTTCAAGTGAACGGGGTTGATGGAGTCGTACTCGTCGTGATTCAAATCACCGATGATCAAGTGCCGAACGCACGGCACCTCCGCGTTCAACACACGTACGGAACGGAGACGTCTCCCATGCCTTGATCCAGCAAGGAGGAGGGAGAGGTTGATGAAGATCCAGCAGCACGACGGCGTGGTGGTGGATGCAGGGCGTCACAGTAGCAGGGCTTCGCCTATACTACGGGAGAGAGACGTAACGGGGAGAGAGGGAGGCGCCAGGGGCTGGTGTATGAAGTTCCTCCTCTCCCCCACTATATATAGGAGGGCCAAGGGGGGTGGTGCACCAGCCTAGGAGATCCAATCTCCTAGGTGCGGCTGCCCAAGGGAGGTTTCCCTCCCCCCCAAGGCACCTAGAGGTGCCTTCCACTAGTGGGACTCCTCCCATATGGAAACCCTAGGCGCATGGGCCTGTAGGGGCTGGTGCCCTTGGCCCATATAGGCCAAGGCGCACCCCTTAAAGCCCATGTGGCCCCCCGGGACAGGTGGCCCCACCCGGTGGGCCCCCGGGACCCTTCCGGTGGTCCCGGTACAATACCGATAACCCCGAAACTTGTCCCGATGGCCGAAACAGCACTTCCTATATATAATTCTTTACCTCCGGACCATTTCGGAACTCCTCGTGACGTCCGGGATCTCATCCGGGACTCCGAACAATATTCGGGTTACTGCATACACATATATCTTCATAACCCTAGCGTCACCGAACCTTAAGTGTGTAGACCCTACGGGTTCGGGAGACATGCAGACATGACCGAGACGTTCTCCGGTCAATAACCAACAGCGGGATCTGGATACCCATGATGGCTCCCACATGTTCCACGATGATCTCATCGGATGAACCACGATGTCAGGGACTTAATCAATCCCGTATACAATTCCCTTTGTCTAGCGGTATGTTACTCGCCCGAGATTCGATCGTCTGTATCCTTATACCTTGTTCAATCTCGTTACCGGCAAGTCTCTTTACTCGTTCCGTAACACATCATCACGTGATCAACTCCTTGGTCACATTGCGCATATGATGATGTCCTACCGAGTGGGCCCAGAGATACCTCTCCGTTTACACGGAGTGACAAATCCCAGTCTCGATTCGTGCCAACCCAATAGACACTTTCGGAGATACCTGTAATGCACCTTTATAGCCACCCAGTTACGTTGTGACGTTTGATACACCCAAAGCATTCCTACGGTATCCGGGAGTTGCACGATCTCATGGTCTAAGGAAATGATACTTGACATTAGAAAAGCTTTAGCATACGAACTACACGATCTTTGTGCTAGGCTTAGGATTGGGTCTTGTCCATCACATCATTCTCCTAATGATGTGATCCCGTTATCAACGACATCCAATGTCCATGGTTAGGAAACCGTAACCATCTATTGATCAACGAGCTAGTCAACTAGAGGCTCACTAGGGACATGGTGTTGTCTATGTATCCACACATGTATCTGAGTTTCCTATCAATACAATTATAGCATGGATAATAAACGATTATCATGAACAAGGAAATATAATAATAACTAATTTATTATTGCCTCTAGGGCATATTTCCAACAGTCTCCCACTTGCACTAGAGTCAATAATCTAGTTCACATCGCCATGTGATTAACATTCATAGGTCACATCGCCATGTGACTAACACCCAAGAGTTTACTAGAGTCAGTAGTCTAGTTCACATCACTATGTGATTAACACTCAATGAGTTCTAGGTTTGATCATGTTGCTTGTGAGAGAGGTTTTAGTCAACGGGTCTGGACCTTTTAGATCCGTGTGTGCTTTACAAATCTTTATGTCATCTACTAGATGTAGCTACCACGTTTTATTTGGAGCTATTCCAAATAACTGTTCTACTTGGAGCTATTCTAAATTGTTGCTCCATTATATGCATCCGGTATCTCTACTCAGAGCTATACGGATAGGTGTTAAGCTTGCATCGACGTAACCCTTTACGACGAACTCTTTTTACCACCTCCATAACCGAGAAACTTCCTTAGTCCGCTAGTTACTAAGGATAACTTTGACCGCTGTCCTGTGATCCATTCATGGATCACTCTTGTACCCCTTGACTGACTCATGGCAAGGCACATTTCAGGTGCGGTACACAGCATAGCATACTGTAGAGCCTACGTCTTAAGCATAGGGGACGACCTTCGTCTTTTCTCTCTATTCTGTCGTGGTCGAGCTTTAAGTCTTAACTTCATACCTTACAACTCAGGCAAGAACTCCTTCTTTGACTAATTCATCTTGAACACCTTCAAGATCATGTCAAGGAATGTGCTCATTTGAAAGTACCATTAAGCGTTTTGATCTATCCTTATAGATCTTGATGCTCAATGTTCAAGTAGCTTAATCCAGGCTTTCCATTGAAAAACACTTTCCAAATAACCCTACATGCTTTCTAGAAATTCTACATCATTTCTGATCAACAATATGTCAACATATACTTATCAGAAATTCTATAGTGCTCCCACTCACTTCTTTGGAAATACAAGTTTCTCATAAACTTTGTATAAACCCAAAATCTTTGATCATCTCATCAAAGTGTACATTCCAACTCCGAGATGCTCACTCCAGTCCTCAGAAGGATTGCCGGAGCTTTGCATATTTATTAGCATCTTTTCAGGATTGACAAAACCTTCCGGTTGTATCACATACAACCTTTTCTCAAGAAAAACGTCGAGGAGACAATGTTTTGACATCCTATCTGCAAGATTTCATAAATAATGCAGTAATCGCTAATATAATTCCAACAGACTCTTAGCATCGCTACGAGTGAGAAAGTCTCACCGTAGTCAACTCCTTGAACTTGTCGGGAAACTTCTTAACGACAAGTCGAGCTTTCTTAATGGTGACATTTACCATCATTGTCCGTCTTCCTTTTAAAATCCATCTGTACTCAACAGCCTTACGACCATCAAGTAGTTCTTCCAAAGTCTACACTTTGTTTTCATATATGGACCCTCTCTCGGATTATATGGCCTCGAGCCATTTATCGGAATCCGGGCCCACCATCGCTTCTTCATAGCTTGTAGGCTCATTGTTGTCTAGCAACATGACTTTCAAGACAGGATTATGTACCACTCTGAAGTAGTACGCATCCTTGTCATCCTACGAGTTTTGGGAGTGACTTGATCTGAAGTTTCATGATCACTATCATAAGCTTCCACTTCAATTGGTGTAGGTGCCACAGGAACAACTCTTTTGCCCTGCTATACACTAGTTGAAGTGTCGGTTCAATAACCTCATCAAGTCTCCACCATCCTCCCACTCAATTATTTCGAGAGAAACTTTTCCTCGAGAAAGGACCCGATTCTAGAAACAATCCCTTATTGCTTTCGGATCTGAGACAGGAGGTATACCCAACTGTTTTGGGTGTCCTATGAAGATGCATTTATCCGCTTTGGGTTCGAGCTTATCAGCCTGAAACTTTTCACATAAGCGTCGCAGCCCCAAACTTTTAAGAAATGACAGCTTAGGTTTCTCTAAACCATAGTTCATACGGTGTCATCTCATCGGAATTACGTGGTGCCCTATTTAAAGTGAATGTGGTTGTCTCTAATGCCTAACCCATAAACTATTGTGGTAATTTGATAAGAGACATCATGGTATGCATCATATCCAATAGGGTGCAGTTATGATGTTCGGACACACCATCACACTATGGTGTTCCAGGCTGTATCAGTTGTGAAACAATTTCCACAATGTCTTAATTCTGTGCCAAACTCGTAATTCAGATATTCATCTCTATGATCATATCATAGATATCTTTATCCTCTTATCACGACGATCTTTCAACTTCACACTGAAATTACTTGAACCTTTCAATAATTCAGACTCGTGATTCATCAAGTAAATATACTCAACATCTACTCAAATCATCTGTGAAGTAAAAACATAACGATATCCACTACATGCCTCAGCACTCATTGGACTGCACACATCAAAATGTATTACTTCCAACAATTTGCTTTCTAGTTCCATTTTACTGAAACCGAGGCTTTCAGTCATCTTGCCCATGTGGTATGATTTGCATGCCTCAAGTGATTCAAAATCAAGTGAGTTCAAACGGTCCATTTGCATGGAGTTTCTTCATGCATATACACCAACAGACACGGTTCGCATGTCTCAAACCTTTCAAAAATGAGTGAGTCCAAAGATCCATCAACATGGAGCTTCTTCATGCGTTTTATACCGATATGACTTACGTGGCAGTGCCACAAGTGGGTGGTACTATCATTACTATCTTTTGGCATGAACATGTGTATCACTACGATCGAGATTCAATAAACCATTCATTTTAGGTGCAAGACCATTGAAGGTATTATTCAAATAAACAGAGTAACCATTATTCTCCTTAAATGAATAACCGTATTGCGATAGACATAATCCAATCACGTCTATGCTCAACGCAAACACCAATCTCGATGGTAGAGGGAGCGTGCGATGCTTGATCATATCAACATTGGAAACACTTCCAACACATATCGTCAGCTCACCTTTAGCTAGTCCCCGTTTATTCCGTAGCTTTTATTTCGAGTTACTAACACTTAGCAACCAAACCGGTATCTAATACCCTGGTGCTACTAGGAGTACTAGTAAAGTACACATTAACATAATACATCCAATATACTTCTATTGACCTTGCCAGCCTTCTTATCTACCAAGTATCTAGGGTAATTCTGCTCCAGTGGCTGTTCCCCTTATTACAGAAGCACTCAGTCTCGGGTTTGGGTTCAACCTTGGGTTTCTTCACTAGAGCAGCAGCTGATTTGCCGTTTCATGAAGTATCCCTTCTTTCCCTTGCCCTTCTTGAAACTAGTGGTTTCACCAACCATCAACAATTGATGCTCCTTCTTGATTTCTACTTTCGCGGTGTCAAACATCGCGGATATCTCAAGGATCATCATATATGTCCCTGATATATCATAGTTCATCACGAAGCTCAAGCAGCTTGGTGGTAATGACTTCAGAGAAACATCACTATCTCATCTGGAAGATTAACTCCCACTTGATTCAAGTGATTGTTGTACTCAGACAATCTGAGCACAAGCTCAACAATTGAGCTTTTCTCCCTTAGTTCGCAGGCTAAGAAAATCGTCGGAGGTCTTATACCTCTTGACGTGGGCACGAGCCTGAAATTCCAATTTCAGCCCTCAAAACATCTCATATGTTTCGTGACGTTTCAAAACGTCTTTGGTGCCTCAACTCTAAACCGTTTAACTGAACTATCACGTAGTTATCAAAACGTGTATGTCAGATGTTCGCAACATCCACAGACAACGTTCGAGGTTCAGCACACTGAGCGGTGCATTAAGGACATAAGCCTTCTAAGAAGCAATGAGGACAATCCTCAGTTTACGGACCTAGTCCGCATAATTGCTACTTTGAACTTTCAACTAATTTTTCTCTAGGAACATAACTAAACAGTAGAACTAAAGCGTGAGATACGACATAATTTGCAAAATCCTTTTGACTATGTTCAGGATAATTAAGTTCATCTTATGAACTCCCACTTAGATTAGACATCCCTCTAGTCATCTAAGTATTACACGATCCGAGTGAACTAGGCCGTGTCCGATCATCACGTGACACGGACTAGTCAACGTCGGTGAACATCTTCATGTTGATCGTATCTTCTATACGACTCATGCTCGACCTTTCGGTCTTCTGTGTTCCGAGGCCATGTCTATGCACATGCTAGGCTCGTCAAGTCAACCTAAGTGTATTGCGTGTGTAAATCTGTCTTACACCCGTTGTATGTGAACGTAAGGATCTATCACACCCGATCATCACGTGGTGCTTCGAAACGACGAACTGTAGCAACGGTGCACAGTTAGGGAGAACACTTCTTGAAATTTTAATGAGGGATCATCTTATTTACTACCGTCGTTCTAAGCAAATAAGATGTATAAACATGATAAACATCATATGCAATCAAATAATAGTGACATGATATGGCCAATATCATATAGCTCCTTTGATCTCCATCTTGGGGCTCCATGATCATCTATTACAAGAACATGATCAATCTCATACATCAGGTATATTATTCATCACATCCTTTTGGCCATATCACATCACATAGCATACCCTGCAAAAACAAGTTAGACGTCCTCTAATTGTTGTTTGCATGTTTTACGTGGCTGCTATGGGTTTCTAGCAAGAACGTTTCTTACCTACGCAAAAACCACAACGTGATATGCCAATTGCTATTTACCCTTCATAAGGACCCTTTCCATCGAATCCGATCCGACTAAAGTAGGAGAGACAGACACCCGCTGGCCACCTTATGCAACTAGTGCATGTCAGTCGGTGGAACCAGTCTCACGTAAGAATACGTGTAAGGTCGGTCCGGGCCGCTTCATCCCACGATGCCGCCGAATCAAGATAAGACTAGTAACGGCAAGCATATTGAACAAAATCAACGCCCACAACTACTTTGTGTTCTACTCGTGCATAGAATCTACGCAATAGACCTAGCTCATGATGCCACTGATGGGGAACGTAGCATAAATTCAAAATTTTCCTACGTGTCACCAAGATCTATCTATGGAGAAACCAGCAACGAGGGCAAGGAGAGTGCATCTACATACCCTTGTAGATCGCTAAGCGGAAGCGTTCAAGTGAACGGGGTTGATGGAGTCGTACTCGTCGTGATTCAAATCACCGATGATCAAGTGCCGAACGCACGGCACCTCCGCGTTCAACACACGTACGGAACGGAGACGTCTCCCATGCCTTGATCCAGCAAGGAGGAGGGAGAGGTTGATGAAGATCCAGCAGCACGACGGCGTGGTGGTGGATGCAGGGCGTCACAGTAGCAGGGCTTCGCCTATACTACGGGAGAGAGACGTAACGGGGAGAGAGGGAGGCGCCAGGGGCTGGTTTATGAAGTTCCTCCTCTCCCCCACTATATATAGGAGGGCCAAGGGGGGTGGTGCGCCAGCCTAGGAGATCCAATCTCCTAGGTGCGGCTGCCCAAGGGAGGTTTCCCTCCCCCCCAAGGCACCTAGAGGTGCCTTCCACTAGTGGGACTCCTCCCATATGGAAACCCTAGGCGCATGGGCCTGTAGGGGCTGGTGCCCTTGGCCCATATAGGCCAAGGCGCACCCCTTACAGCCCATGTGGCCCCCCGGGACAGGTGGCCCCACCCGGTGGGCCCCCGGGACCCTTCCGGTGGTCCCGGTACAATACCGATAACCCCGAAACTTGTCCCGATGGCCGAAACAGCACTTCCTATATATAATTATTTACCTCCGGACCATTCCGAAACTCCTCGTGACGTCCGGGATCTCATCCGGGACTCCGAACAATATTCGGGTTACTGCATACACATATATCTTCATAACCCTAGCGTCACCGAACCTTAAGTGTGTAGACCCTACGGGTTCGGGAGACATGCAGACATGACCGAGACGTTCTCCGGTCAATAACCAACAGCGGGATCTGGATACCCATGATGTCTCCCACATGTTCCACGATGATCTCATCGGATGAACCACGATGTCAAGGACTTAATCAATCCCGTATACAATTCCCTTTGTCTAGCGGTATGTTACTCGCCCGAGATTCGATCGTCGGTATCCTCATACCTTGTTCAATCTCGTTACCGGCAAGTCTCTTTACTCATTCCGTAACACATCATCCCGTGATCAACTCCTTGGTCACATTACGCATATGATGATGTCCTACCGAGTGGGCCCAGAGATACCTCTCCGTTTACACGGAGTGACAAATCCCAGTCTCGATTCGTGCCAACCCAACAGACACTTTCGGAGATACCTGTAATGCACCTTTATAGCCACCCAGTTACGTTGTGACGTTTGATACACCCAAAGCATTCCTACGGTATCCGGGAGTTGCACAATCTCATGGTCTAAGGAAATGATACTTGACATTAGAAAAGCTTTAGCATACGAACTACACGATCTTTGTGCTAGGCTTAGGATTGGGTCTTGTCCATCACATCATTCTCCTAATGATGTGATCCCGTTATCAACGACATCCAATGTCCATGGTTAGGAAACCGTAACCATCTATTGATCAACGAGCTAGTCAACTAGAGGCTCACTAGGGACATGGTGTTGTCTATGTATCCACACATGTATCTGAGTTTCCTATCAATACAATTATAGCATGGATAATAAACGATTATCATGAACAAGGAAATATAATAATAACTAATTTATTATTGCCTCTAGGGCATATTTCCAACATATGCAACTCCCGTTTACCGGAGGAACACTTTGTGTGCCACAAAACATCACAACGTAACTGGGTGATTATAAAGGTGCTCTACAGGTGTCTCCGAAGGTACTTGTTGGGTTGGCGTATTTCAAGATTAGGATTTGTCACTCCGATTGTCGAAGAGGTATCTCTGGGCCCACTCGGTAATGCACATCACTATAAGCCTTGCAAGCATTGCAACTCATGAGTTAGTTGCGGGATGATGTATTACGGAACGAGTAAAGAAATTTGCCAGTAACGAGATTGAACTAGGTATTGAGATACCGACGATCGAATCTCGGGCAAGTAACATACCGATGACAAAGGGGACAACGTATGTTGTTATGCGGTTCGACCGATAAAGATCTTCGTAGAATATGTAGGAGCCAATATGGGCATCCAGGTTCCGCTATTGGTTTATTGACCAGAGAGGTGTCTCGGTCATGTCTACATAGTTCTCGAACCCATAGGGTCCGCACGCTTAAACGTTCGTTGACGATATAGTATTATATGAGTTATGTATGTTGGTGACCGAATGTTGTTCGGAGTCCCGGATGAGATCACGGACATAACGAGGAGCTCCGAAATGGTCCGGAGGTAAAGATTCATATATTGGATGATATGGTCAGGCCAAGGGGTCAGGCCCACGGGGCTATAAGTCGGTGCAAAAGGAGTTTTGCGGAGGCCAGGGGGGCAAACGCCGGAGACCCTGGCATCTGGCCCTGGGCCAGACGCCGAGGCCCATGGCGTCTGGGCCAGACGCCAAGGATTGTGGCGTTTGGTCCTGGAGTCCGAGAAGGACTCTTGCCTTTCGGGTGAAACCGACTTTGAGGAGGCTTTTGCTCCAAGTTTTGACCCCAGTGCTCAACATATAAATAAAGGGGCATGGCTAGCACCAAAGACACATCAAGAAATACCAAGCCATGTGCTGGAAACCCCGTCCCCTCTAGTTTATCCTCCGTCATAGTTTTCGTAGTGCTTAGGCGAAGCCCTGCGGATATTGTTCTTCACCAACACCGTCACCACGCCGTCGTGCTGCCGGAACTCATCTACTACTTCGCCCCTCTTGCTGGATCGAGAAGGCGAGGACGTCACCGAGCCGAATGTGTGCAGAACTCGAAGGTGCCGTGCTTTCGGTACTTGGATCGGTTGGATCGTGAAGACGTACGACTACATCAACCGCGTTGATATAACGCTTTCGCGAACAGTCTACGAGGGTACGTAGACAACACTCTCCCCTCTCGTTGCTATGCATCACCATGATCCTGCGCGTGCGTAGGATTTTTTTTTTAAAATTACTATGTTCCCCAACACCCCTATCTATCCTTATTTCTTGTGTGCACACGCTTCATACTGTGTGTGTGACTCTGTATGCCTTGATTTTATGGGCTTTATGCTATTTTACAGGGACATGAAACAATTTATAGGGAATCTATTCTACTGACACACATGTCATTCGGTTAAAAACAGAACATTGTAAAAGCATTTTGCAGTATCTTTAAAATGATTTTAAAGGACGAAGGTTTATGAAATCTGATAGAGTTGCTCAGATGCTCTAATTGTTCCACGGAAGGCCCAATTCCAACCGGAGATGTTCCCTTACTTATTACACTTCCCCTTTCCCATTCATCTATTGTGGAGAGAAAACCAAAGCCCAAATACGCGGGTCGGACACCCTCCTGGCCGCTGATCTGTGGTCTCCCTCCGTCTCCTAGCAGTCATCCGCCTCCACACCCTCCTCTCCTTAGAGCATCTTCAATAGATAGTTTAAAGTTTGGCGATCCAAAACCGGAGATGTAAAATTTGGACTGTCAAAAAGTGCGTTTTACAGCTTCGAAAAAAGCTCAACTCCAACAGATGGTCCAAATTGATGGTCCAAATTTGCAACTCCAATAAATGATTCAAAATGAAGATGTAAAAATATGAAAACGGCCGCGCGGCTGCTGCCAGCCACTGTTTAGCCACGGTTTTGCATTGAAATAGCAACTAAAATTTGAAAATAAAGTGCATCATCATCATAGTTTCAATCAAAAGTGCATCACCATCATAGTATCAAATTCGTCTACCAAAAGAGCATCGTCTCAATCAAAGTTTTTCGCTCTAGAAATTGAAATGCACATGAATATTACTCATGCGGGTCATCAACACCACCGGTGTTTTGAACCATGGTACGATCATCATCTCCACCACCGTCTTTGTCGACGTTCTCAACAAGCGGTGAACTCTCGGTGCCGTGAGCACCACCGAAACCATCTTCATCGCGTCCCATGTTGCCGCCATATCCACCTCCAACGCCACTCATGTTGCCGCCATAGCCACCTCCCAAGCCACCCATCATGTTGCCGCCAAAAGCACCTCCCATGCCGCCAAAGCCACCTTCCATATTGCCACCGAAGCCACCTCCCATGTTCCGCCAAATGCACCACTCATGGAACCTCCAATCATGTTCATATAACCACCCATGGCACCTCCCATGGCACCACCCATGGCACCACGGAGAAAGAGGAAATATTTACCAAATCACTATCACCGCAACCACTTGGGTTCATGCGAGCAACGTTTGACAAGCAACCGGCCCACTTTGAGCATTCAGCGTTGATGGTGGACCAACATTGGCGTAGAGAGTCGCTCGCACGGAAGATACCACTTGTGTTGCATTCATCGAAATACTCCTTGATGCGTTTCCAATAGGTGCTCACTGTTTGGTCGCTTCCAACGCTTGCATCTTGAGAGATTTTCTTCCAAGCGGTGCATATCAACACATCCTCCGTGGTGCTATAATTTCCACTTCTTCCCTGGACAATGAAGCCCTCATCGTCCACATCAAGATTGTCATCATCATATTGGGTTTCATATTCTTGTGACTCATATATGTAATCATCATTTGCCACATTTGTTGCGTGCATGAAAGCTTCATCATCAACACTACAATTGCACGCACGAACAATCAAGAACACAAAAAATTTGAAACAACAAACGAGAGCACAACCGGAAAATTTATACCTGCGACATTTCGTCGAACATGTTGGAGGCGGTGGCCGTCGGCGTGGCTACATCTTCCTCCACGGCCGGCGGTGGCGGCGGGGAATGTTGAGGAATGGATGTGTGGTTGCTGGAGGAGGCCGCCGGCCGGACCGTCTGCGAGTCGTCGCCCCGAGCCGCCGCGGCCGCCTTAGAGACCTTCGCCGGCCGCGTAGAACTGTCGGCTGCGTTGCGGCTACGGTTGGCCGGCCGTTTGACGCTGCCTCCTCGTCCCTTCGCCGGCTTCGCTGCCTGCGCGGTGGCCACCGGCCGGGGCAGCGCCAATCTGGGCCGGCGGGCGGGGGGCGGCGGCATGGCCGCGGTTGCGGGCGAGATGGCAGCGGCGGCGGCCACGTGGGACAACCCACCGGCTGCGGCGGCAGCGGAGAAGGCGGCGGGGTCGTCGGCATCGGACATGGCAGCGCCGGACGGCGGGGGGCGGCGGCGGCCGGGAGGGTCGCGGGCGGGCGGACGTGCGGGAAAGGAAATGAAGTGGCGGTTGGGCATTCGCGGGCGGCGGCTGGTTTTGGACCAGATGCATCTGATGATATATATTTACATCGCGAGGTATTGTATTTTACATCACGAGAAGGCCGCAGTCCATTTTTTTTGCATATGGACCGTCTGTTGGAGCAATGTTTTTTGCCTCATACGGTTTAAAAGTTAGGTATTTTTATATATGGACCCTCTATTCGAGATGCTCTCGGTCCGCTCAAAACCCGCGGCAGCCACATCGAGGTTTCTCCTCCATCTCCATGGACCCACGCCCCCTCCCAACGGGAGCGGCGACGGGTGTCGACCGCGATTCGGACCCTCCAAAGTTGGGACAGGTACGTGCCTTTGCTTCTATTTCGGTGACAGTTAAAAATACAGATTCTAAGCTTAAGCGAGTTTCCAGGCCGCAGCTTATTATGTGCTATGTCTACGCCTAGGGTAGAACCCGTCCCCAGTTTAGTCTAATGCAGCATGGATTGAATTTCAAGTGTCCGCAGCAGTTTTAGGTTGTGAATCGATGGTGCGGCTACAAGTGTCGGCACTAGTATAGCAAATACATTCAAGATGTCATAATTGGAATTCTGAACATGCTAATTTTGGCGGCATTACAGGATGGAACAAATAGAGGAACTTCAATCCAGTCATGACACACTGCAATTGGAATTTTAAACTAATGCTAATTTCAGCAACATTATAGGATGGAACGAAGAGGTCTCTGTTAAACATGTAAACTCTGTCATGTACGTTGCCTTGTGCGCCAAGGGTTGTTATAGGAGTAGGATCTTTTATCTTGTTATTCTCTCTTATCCCTCCTGTAAAACCTCCTGTAATATCTCTACGGTTGTAACCTATGAGAGATGGGTCTCTCCCCAATCAATATAAACACCACGCGGCCCTCTGTACGAGGATAGAGACGCTTACACAAAACTAACATGGTAATCAGAGCCTCCCTCTTCCTCATCTAGCGATCACCACCTCCATCCCATCGCCAGCATACAACTTTTTTTTCCGCCCCCCCCCCCCCCCATCCTTCCCATCTCCGGCGCCATGTCTACCTCCTCCAGCCAACTCATCTCCTCCGGCCTGAACAACACCATCTCCGAGCCTCTCACACGTACCAATTACATTCTCTGGCGAGCCCAAGCTCGCTCCCAGATCATGGGAGCCGGTCTATATGGGTATCTTGACCAAACCCTACCCGAGCCACCTAGAACCATCACCACAAAAACCTCAGACGGGAAAGATCAGATCGGTCCGAACCCCGCCCATACCCCATGGCTCATCCAAGACCAACAAATCGTAGCCTACTTGCTCCGCAACCTTTCCAAAGAGGTCCTGGTGCAGGTTGCTTCTCTCGAGACTTCTCATGCCATCTGGTCTGCCCTAGCCAACATGTTCTCGGCTCAATCCAAGTCTCGCGTCAACAACTGTCGTATTGCTCTCTCCAATGCCCAGAAGGGTTCCCTCAGCGCCGCCGCCTACTTTGGGCAGATGCGGGCGCTATCTGATGAACTCGCGGCCGCAGGAAAACCCATCAGCGAAGATGAGCTCATCTCCTTCATCATCGCCGGCCTCGACATGGAATATCAGCCCATCATATCCGCTCTTGACGTGCGTGTTGATCCTGTCTCCACCGATGAACTCTTTGGCATGATCTCCAACTTTGATCAACGCGTCGAGCTGTTCCAAGGAACTGGTCCCGGCGCTTTCAAGTCCTCTGCTAATGCCGCCTATCGTGGTCGCGGGCCTCCCAAACCCTCTCAGAACCCTCCCAAAGGTGGTGGTGGTAGGGGCTATCGTGGCGGTCCATACGGCAGCGGCGGCGGCCAACTCCAGCACGGTGGCGGCGGTGGCGGTGCTCCCTATCCGCATGCTGGTGGCGGTGGTGGTGGCCACTTCCAGCACGGCGGTGGTGGTGGTGGAGGCCACTACAACCAGCGCAGCAACAACAACTACCAGCGCCGCAACAACAACAACACTCGTCGTCCCTTCCAAGGTTATGATGAATATCTTAACAAGTGTCAAATTTGCAAGAAAAATAACCATATTGCGAAGGATTGCGACTTCCATTATGCCGAGAGCAACACCCAATGCAAGAACGTTGCAGCTGCTGTGGACGCCTCCTATGGTGTGGACACGAACTGGTACGCTGACTCCGGCGCCTCCAACCACATCACTCACGAGCTGGACAAGCTGACCATGCACGACAAGTACCCCGGGCAAGATCAGGTTCATAATGCCAATGGAGAAGGTATGGAGATAGCTCATGTTGGTCATTCAATTATTGCAACCCCTCATCGTGACATTCACCTCAAAAACATCTTGCATGTTCCTCAAACTGCCAAAAATCTTCTTTCAGTACATCATATTGCTCTTGACAACAATGTTTTCCTTGAATTTCATCCCTATTTCTTTTTGATCAAGGATCAGGTCACACGGAGAATTCTCTATCGCGGTAGATGCGTGCGTGGGCTCTACCCTCTTTTTCCCGAGTTCAGAAGCTTCAATAAACAAGTCTTTGGTGTCATCAAAATCTCCCCGGACAGGTGGCATGCTAGACTAGGACATCCATCTTTTTTTGTCGTGCAACAAGTGCGTAGCATCGAAACTGTCTGTGATTCTTGTCAAAAGGCAAAATCTCATCAATTGCCATATCATATTTCTACTAGTATTTCTACCAAGCCGCTCCAACTTATTTTTTCTGATGTATGGGGTCCTGCCCCCTCCTCGGTTGGTAGACATACGTACTACGTTAGCTTCATTGACGATTTCAGTAAATTTACTTGGATTTACCTTCTCAAACGTCGTTTCGATGTTTTCCAAGTATTTAAGAATTTTCAAGCACTTGTTGAATGCAAGTTTGATCGCAAAATAATTGCCGTCCAGTCCGACTAGGGTGGTGAGTACGAGAAATTAAACTCGTTTTTTCAAAAACTTGGCATTTCCCATCATGTTTCTTGCCCCCACGCGCACCAACAGAACGGCTCCGCTGAACGCAAGCATAGGCATATTGTGGACGTA
Source organism: Triticum urartu (assembly GCF_056163025.1). Lineage (NCBI taxonomy): Eukaryota > Viridiplantae > Streptophyta > Magnoliopsida > Poales > Poaceae > Triticum > Triticum urartu. Next base: position 186,770,668 of record NC_141878.1, on the reverse strand, counting down.
GGCCTCGCTCTTCTTGCAGGTGCATCTATGCCCTTGAAGTTTTGGGACGAAGCGTTCCTCACCGCTGTCCACCTTATTAATATGCTCCCTAGCCGTGTCATCAATAATGAAACTCCTATGCAACGACTTCTCCAAGTTCGTCCTGATTACAAGTCTCTTCGTGTTTTTGGGTGTGCATGTTGGCCAAATCTCCGTCCCTACAATAATCGCAAACTTGTGTTTCGTTCCACCCAATGTGTGTTTCTTGGCTATAGTGCCCAGCACAAAGGTGTCAAGTGTCTTGACGTACCCATGGGACGTGTCTACATCTCTAGGGATGTCATTTTTTACGAGACGATTTTCCCTTAGCCACACTACATCCAAATGCCGGTGCCCTCCTTCGCAAAGAAATCCTCCTTCTTCCTTCTCATTTGACCTCTTTGCATCATGGGGACGATAATTGTGATCACATGACTAACCCTCCTAACCTTGAGCTTGAGTCTTCTGGTACTGCAGGGTCGGATGCGGAAGCAACAGAAAAAATTTGGTGCAAAATCATGAAGCAAACAGGCCAAACGAGCAATATTTCATGTGTCCCCCATGGTGCAACAACCCTGCAGCCGAATCCTCGTTGGGATCACCCTCGACAGGATCTGCCTCGGGATCCCCCGAGCCGTGTCAGGACCCGGGCGGCAGCGCCCCCTCCAACTCCGCGTCTGCAGGCCCCCCGCCCACGCCACGCGCGCCTCGCCAACCTGGGGATGCCACGCGACGGACCGCGGGCCCGCTCTCCCCCACGCGCGCGTCGGCTTCCGCAGGTCACCCGATCGAGCGGTTCGGTGTGGAGCCGCGCGTCTACACCAGGCGCCTCCACCAACCAGCTGCGGGCACGGGAACCGATCCGGATCTGGCGGCGGCTCCGCCTGGATCTTCTGCGCCATCCTCGCTCGTGTCTTCACCATCGCCCGCCACAGAAGATCTGGCAAAGGGAATCTGCTTCGGATCTGCTGCAGCAGACCACATGATCTTCTGCACCAGCGGAAACTGCACCTGTTCCTGATGCACCACGAACACGTCTCCGATCAGGGGTAATCCAACACACAAATTACAAAGTTAAGTTAGGTTTGACATGTTCCACAGGTGAACCTCGTACGTTCCACGAAGCATGCAAGGATTCACGTTGGAAAAAGGCAATGGAAGAAGAATTTCAAGCGTTGCAGAAAAACAAAACATGGCATCTAGTTCCTGCACACCGAGGTAAAAACTTAATTGATTGCAAATGGGTATTCAGGATAAAGAAGAAATCAGATGGCACCATAGATCGCTATAAAGCTAGGCTTGTTGCCAAAGGATTCAAACAGAGGTACGGTATTGATTATGAGGATACATTTAGTCATGTCGTGAAAGCTGCAACTATCCGTCTTGTTTTGTCCATCGATGTGTCCAGAGGATGGAGCCTCAGACAGCTAGATGTACAGAACGCGTTCCTTCATGGTGTTCTGGAAGAGGAAGTGTACATGCGTCAACCTCCTGGTTTTGAAGACAGGAACAAACCCTCATATGTGTGCAAACTTGACAGGTCTCTTTACGGATTGAAACAAGCCCCTCGAGCTTGGTATTCACGGCTAAGTACAAAGCTTCGGTCACTTGGTTTTGTGCCCTCAAAGTCTGACACATCTCTGTTTATCTACAATAAGTCACATATCTCCATATTTGTGCTTATTTATGTTGATGATATTATTGTTACAAGTTCATCCAGTGCAGCAGTAACAGCCCTGTTAAAAGACTTGAATGCTGACTTTGCTCTCAAGGATTTGGGAGATTTGCATTTCTTTCTTGGCATTGAGGTCAAGAGAAACAGGGAAGGTGGTCTTCATCTCTCTCAGGAGAAGTATGCAGCTGATCTCCTAAGCAAGGTTGGCATGCAAGGGTGCAAATCCTCACCTACACCGTTGTCGAGTACAGAGAAGTTATCTCTTGAAGAAGGTGAACCCTTGAGTCCTGATGACAGTACAAGGTACAGAAGTATGGTAGGAGCTCTTCAGTACCTAACTCTTACAAGGCCTGATATTTCCTTTGCTGTAAACAAAGTTTGCCAATTCCTTCATGCACCTACCATTGCACATTGGACTGCTGCGAAACGCATATTAAGATATGTTAAGGATACTTTGAGTATTGGTCTGACATTCAGCAAGTCACCATCCACTCTTGTTAGTGCCTTCTCTGATTCTGACTGGGCAGGGTGCCTAGATGACACACGCTCAACAAGTGGTTTTGCTGTTTTCTTTGGACCTAACCTTATCTCGTGGTGTGCAAGGAAACAAGCCACAGTCTCACGGTCAAGTACTGAGGCAGAATACAAGGCTTTAGCAAATGCAACTTCAGAAATTATTTGGGTCAAATCCATGCTCAGAGAACTTGGAATAGGTCATGCACAACCCTCCTGTCTCTGGTGTGATAATCTTGGTGCTACATATTTATCTGCTAATCCTGTTTTCCATGCAAGAACAAAACATATCGAAATTGATTATCATTTTGTTCGAGAAAGAGTTGCAAGCAAATAATTGGAAATTCATTTTGTTCACTCCAAAGATCAAGTTGCAGATGGGTTCACAAAGGCTTTGCCTACAAGACAGTTTGAAGAATTCAAGCGTAATCTTAACTTAGTTAAGTTATGATTAAGGGAAGGTGTTAAACATGTAAACTCTGTCATGTACGTTGCCTTGTGCGGCTGCCTTATGCGCCAAGGGTTGTTATAGGAGTAGGATCTTTTATCTTGTTATTCTCTCTTATCCCTCCTATAAAACCTCCTGTAATATCTCTACGGTTGTAACCTATGAGAGATGGGTCTCTCCCCAATCAATATAAACACCACGCGGCCCTCTGTACGAGGGTAGAGACGCTTACACAAAACTAACAGTCTCTACTCTAGCGCTGGAATGTCGGTCTTGAAATAAATAATATGTTCTTAGCTCGTCGTTTTGGATTTTCTTCCCCTAACTTTGTACTACCTTCGTTCACAAATATAAGATGTTTTGAATATTTCAATATGGACTACGTACGGACTGAAATGAGTGAACAAACACACTAAAACGTGTCTATATACATACGATTCAAAAAAAGTTATAACATCTTATATTTGTGAACGGAGGGAGTATTGGTTAAGCAGATTTGGTTGAAGTTCTAATTCGCTAGCTTGTGATCTGACATGGGACCCAGTAAATTCTGTACCGAGAACTTGTCAATTTGAAGATACACCTTCAGTTATGTGCACAACTCATTACCGGCGTGCTTTCTTCAAATTTTGTCACTTTTTTCTTTTATCAAACAATGCATTAGTGATGTCTGATCAATGTGAAATATGTAAGAACAGAAGAGGAAGCATACGTGGAATCCTTTCTAAAGGTTTCACTTCTCCTGGCCGACCAGAAGTTGATCAAGGCTCGGCATCATGGCTCTAAGATGGTTCAGGTCCTTCCTAACACTTTACTTCATTATAGTGCTTCATGTACATACTCTGAGATGACTGGGACCCTTCATTTTTTTTATTTCCTTTGCATTGGTCATTTTTTTAAATTTTTTTGCAGCATCTCTGGAACTACAGGAGCGACAAACTTCGCGGCGCTGATCTTGTAAAATTGGAATTTCCTCTGGTTATATTCCAACCTGATTTAGTTTCGAGGAGTGCAGAAGCCATTTCAGAGGAAATAGCGAACACAAAAGATGGGAGCATCCTGGGTAAATCAGATGGGAGCAGCTCAGAAAAATCTGACGGGAGTACTGACAGTAGAAGCAGCATGTCTGATAAAGGACCCCAGAACAGTGATTGGAGTGCGACGCCCACGGTATACTCTTTGCATTATGATTAGTTTTTTGTATGTCCCTTTATGATGCGTCCTGCTTTGTTTAGACATTTAAATGTGTGACAATTGTTTTTACCAGTTGGTGCACATATTTTATTTCAAGAGAGATGCACCCTGACTATAATATACTTTTTTTTTCTGTTCTTGAATGTGCTTTGTTGATGGTACAGGGAATCAATGAAACGATGTCTTCTTATCAAGGAATGGACTGTCTTCTCCTTGCAGAGCATAATTTATTACGTGAGGCATTTATTATTGCAATGTCTTGTCTAGGGTATGATTTTCTTTCACTAAATTGGATTGTCTGGTATCCAACTGCATGTAATACCCTCTTCTCCACAAATAAATGACATTTTAGAAGCCTGCGGTCCTTATCTTCAAAATGGACTTCCAATATGAACAAAATTATTTCGATTGGTAACACGAGACATTGTTCAGTAGGCCGGGAGCAGTATATTAAATGTTAGAGATGTGCATAGTTTCCACATATTAGCTGTGTCATATGACCACTGTACTGGGGGTTTTGTGCATATGTACTGCACATGTATGTGTAATGTACTTGGTCTCATGGGAATACAGGTTGCTATTCTTTAGAGCATTAAATGCACCAAATTTCATAGTTGAGACTTAACAGGAGTATTGACAGAAGGATTCTATTAATTTAGTTATGAATTTATGATCATGCTATTACTACAGTTTATGGTATAATTTGTACCTTGCAAGTAAAAAAATATCACTTATTTAAGAGCAGAGGGAGCAGTTACAAAGCGGCTACTTACCTTTGAACTATTTTACAGGATTCAGCAATATATGGGTATGCTTCCATATCTATTTAATTCTCTCAACAGAATATGGACCCAGAAGGAGTGGAATAAGAAATATGTGTGTACCATGTCTGGATTGAGCAATCTATTTTCTGATGGTAAATTTTTGAAGATGTCTTATCACGTTATGAAATTCTGTGATGAAAAGCTTATGAGCGGAATAAAGGAGTATGGTGCTTGTGATGTTTTCTCCATAGCTCTTTTGGAGTTAATCATTCCTCTGTTTTTGCGGGTAAATGATCCTCTAAATTGCAGTTGTGCCTGAACATTGATTGTAAATACACAACAGATTCTAGGTTGCATACAGCCGTGTGTTTACAATCTATTTCTTTCATATTTTTTCAGCTGCTCCGTTGTATACATGTACTTTGGAGAGCGGAAATTGGTGCTGACTTGTTGCCTAAAGCTGTTGAAAAGGCTAAAAGCTTGAGCTGTATGGAGCTTGATCATTTGCTTGAAATTTCTGATGGGCTGTACACTATTGACAGTCAGGAAATATTCCGCGAGAATGAGACAAAGGCACTGTTAGAGGGAACTCGACAGAGAGTGTAAGTACATTGCTATAGCGGTTCAGATATACTGTTTCTTTTTGTATTTTTTTGGTCGATCGAGACTGGAGTACTTGGAAATGATGGGCGTCAAATGTTTGCAGTGAGAGTTTTCTTGAGTGGCATGAACTTAAATTCTACATCGAGTGTTCATTATGATAACCATGTTATTTACTGCTTATATCATTGTCACAGGTACAATTTTATAGGTCTATGTATAACCATCAAGGGGGCATTCCCTAAGTTATTGGAAAGTCTATCTGTTGGTAATGCATTCACGGAAGCTTTGGAGTGTATGGAATTGAGGCATTTAGGGAAGCTTATCCATCTTGTAGTTATTCCTCTGGTCAAGCATTGTCCCGTTGAAATCTTGGAGGAGTGGACAGTCAACTTATTAGAGCCCATACTATTGGAGTGCGAGGATAGACTTCATGGTACTTGGTTTTATCTTCTTTATAAAAGACAACCACGCAACCTTCTCAACTATGGTAATCTCGTTGGAGAAGATGAACAAATAAATAAAACGAGATATAAGCTACTGCTAGAGTTTACTCGAAAGGTGTCAGATTTGCTTAATGCCTTAGAATTGATGGAAAAAACTGTTGCGCCTCTACATGAAGATGTTAAACCTATCTGCAACAAGGACACTGTCTCTTCTCAAGATTTGAACTCCATGGCACCACCTTCTTTCTGCAGGTACAATTTTAGTCAAATTCTGTTAAATAATGCAATTCTATGTCTATTTATTAGAAGTCGCAAATAGATTATGAAAGAAAAACAATGTAAAAAGGTAGTAATTTTTAACAGGTTTCTTCTACATCATAATTTCTTTGAGAAGTTGAGGATGAGCTTCTTTGGATACTTTGTGGATGATGAAGCAGCAATCAAGGCTCTTCCCTTTTGCCGTTATCTGATTCAGCTTGCAGTTTCAACAAATGATGTGCGGCTTGAGCATTTGATTGTAGATGATCTGCTCCCGTGTCTGATTCGGCGTCTAGACAATGAGCTCCAATGTGCAACCCAGAGCCTAAGACAAGAATCGGGGTCAAGTACAGATGGTAGTGTGGACAAAGAGCTGCATGCTCTTTGTGAAGACTTATACCTTTCTCTGGTAAAGGTAAGTTATTAATGCAAGGGAGTCACTACGATGTATGATTTATGCACTTCAAATACACTTCATATTTGCAATTTATAGAATTCACTGGGTACATGCTTTTTGCCGTTGAGATGGAACAAGGTGAGCGACAGCTTGTTTGCCTCCATTGTCTGCTGGCCCTTAAAAATTTGCTTGCATTGCTTCAGCGATGACAATGAGTCTTCTTCAAACTGTGGGTACTCGAGCTTAGCATACTTGGGATTGTGAGAAAAGAGCTTACAAGGTTAGGGGGAAGGGAAGGTGGTGAATAGGATGGTAACTGGTGGTAGTAGGCAGTATGATTCTATGGAGGAATTGTGCAGGGAAAGCGGAGATAACTGGATTGGTTTGGGAGGTGATGGGCGCAATATTGGGCAGATGGGTCTGCGTCTTGGTGGTGGCTAGCGGAGGTGGTGTGCTGGAGGCCAGGTGTTGGATAGTGGGCATGATGGTTTGATGGGTATGTAATCGAGAGAGCGGTTGATGCAATGGTGGAGTTATATGGTTGGAGTTGACGGCCGAATATCTGGCCGGGCGCCAGGGACAATGCTATGTGTGCTGGTGTTCGCACTCTTTAGAGTCGAGAGGCGGGTGCAGATGTCACGGTGGAGCTGCTGCACTGTTCCTGAGTTCTTGACTAACTGTAACTGGCTCCTGCTACCAATTTCACGTGGTCTTGTTGGCAGGAGGGCGGTGTATGTTGCAGCTCGGTCTTAGTAGTCAGATACAGTCATGGTCTATGATAGGGTTGATGCTGTGCCCAAAAGGTGTCTGGACGATGAATCATCAGCCTGCTGGTGTTGCGATGCCAGATTGCTGCTTTGGAGGGAAGGGTAACCGGGGTAGGATAGAGAAGAGGGATCAGGGTTACGATTTGTTAATTAGCTCGCTCAACCAACTGTGGTGGCTTCATTTTATAGAGGATGGCGGCAGCAATTACCTAAAAGACATGGCTGAAGACCAATTAGGACTTCCGTAGTGGTATTTACTTCTGATGGGGTTTACTAGCTAATTTCATAGTTTTGGCTGACACATGCACCACAAGGATTGACTTAAACCCAACTTAAACTCTGATTTCTTGTTGCTGCTCCTGCAGCCATATGCTTTGTGCCTGCTGGGCTCCATGTTGCCTATATGGATTCCCTGCATAACATACTCGTTCATTCATGTATCTGTGATAGGGTTCTGATGGAGAAGATAAAGAAAGCTGCCGCGCTGAAAATAAATTTACATCCTGGTTGGAAAATGAAAAGGAAAATCTTCGAGTAAAGGCGGGTTCTGCTGCTAAGGAACTTCCTGAGGGATGTGACTGGAATTGGGAAGTATGTTCCTTTCCTATTTTTATAGATTCTGAGCATCTTTGAAGGTTCATTACTTCATTTTCTTTTGGTAGACATTTCTTGGTTATAACATCCTCTTTCATGTTACAACCAGTATGAAGATGAATTTCAGAGATACCTTCCTGCTTATATGGAAATGTTGGAACAAGTGGATTCCATTGATGTCTCTGATGAGGTAATTTGTTTGTTGGACCTGTTATTGCTTTGGACAATATTATCTTATGATCAAATATAATGATTATTATTGTATTTTGTTACGGTGAGGCTTCTGCAGTTTTTTTGATAAAAAACAGTTCTGTATGCAGGTGGAAGTTGTGTTTTTGATCTTGTGCATTTTTTATGTGTGCAAGGTGGACAACCTTGTCACGGCCAGTGTTTTACCTAAAAATATAAACAAATATGGGCATCTGCTGCAATGCTTTGCACTATGGTTAACTAATGGGAGGCTAAGACAACAATTGCATAATTGTTGTTAATAAACGAGATCCCTCCACCTTGCTTCAATAGATCTAGGAATTATTTGATAGTTGAAACTTTAAAGGAAATCAAACATGAGACAATAAGGTTTTTGTTAGAAATTATTTTTCATGTATTGCATAAAACGGGATTGTAGAGGAAAATATTTTCTTCGTAATACATTTATTTCTTTAAAAATATATAAAACATTACTTCTTGTTGATGGTACTCTGCAAGGCTTGTTGTCCATGCCTTTTCTGATATCAAGGGACCAATACAACTTCTCTGATTATAAACACTTGCAGCGTGATTATTTGGAAGAAGAAGCTCTCTTACAGAAATTGAGGCCAGAGTTCAGATCTAAGTATGGCATCAACAGCTGTGAGCACCCTTACATGTTGACCATCTCATCTTTGCGGCAAGTAAGCAGCTTGATATACTCTTCGCTTTGATATAAGCATTTTGCGATGAATTTCTCATGTATATATATGAATATTTTGTCTAACATTTTTTTTGTCTGTCCTTGTAGCAACAATTTTATTCATTGAATGGCCTTATATACCAAAGGGAAAAAACTGAATTTATTAGCAAACTAATCGAACTCAAGCCTTACATCAAGGTATTAATCCAATGCGCTGCATTTTGTGTTAGTATAGTTGAAGCACCACAGGTCACGTATTAATGTTTGCAGGTCTCCGATCATTCTTCTGATATTATTCGTCGTCTCCAAAATAATTCTGAGATACAATATAATCTTCCTGAATGGGCTCTGTTAGATAACGTTGATGTGAGTATTTTGTTTGCCTGTAGAATTAGTAAATAAAAGTAGTCTGTTTGATTTTTTTTTCGAAAAGGGGTTACCCCGGCCTCTGCATCAGAACGATGCATACGGCCATCTTATTAAAACAAATAAATAAGGTTGTAACAAGGTCTCAAAGTCTCGAACTGAAACAAAAGCTCACTCAGAGCCAAATAGGCTAGAAACACAAACTAGCCAAAACAGGGGCGCCACAACTGGCTGGCTAAAGCAAGATAGGTAAACTAATTGCCTATCCTATTACATGACCGTCATCCAAACCGGTTGAAGATATTCCGAGCTACCATCTCCCAGCGGATAGATCCAGTAACCAAATGCTCCCTGGCCTCCATCGGAGTGAGTAGCGACCACGAACGGATCAATGCCGTGGCTCTGAAGATAACCTGCATAAAATGAAATCGTGATGTTCTGTTAAAAACCAAATCATTTCTGCAATTCCAGATAGTCCATAATAAAGCGTATACTCCCACATGAATATGTCTCGCTAAGTCAGGCTCAATCCCATTAAGCCATATCCCAAATAACGTGTTAACAGAATTCGGTGGAGTAAATAACGTGTTCTGTTAAGTAGTCTGTTTGATGATTGATCTGAGCATTTGTTTTCTATCTTTGTAGTTTCTGCTCACTGTATTACTTCTTTGGGAACCTGTATATCATCCTCTGATACGCCAGGTGCCTTGTGGAACTTTTAAAGCTTTGTACTTTCTTTGAGAATATTTTTTTTTACCTTTCCTTTTCTGAACTGTTTATTGGGGTGCAACTAAACAAATTTTGTTGTTCTTTAGAGCCACATGGACAAACTTTTGTGGATAGTTGATCATTATAACAAGGCGAATGATAGAGAATACGTCCAGGTATGTTCTTGCATCAATTTTCTGACTTCTTAGCACTTTGGCGTGACTAGGAGTCCCTTCCATTTTGTTTTGTCTTTGCAGCAAGTAGTACCAGCTACACGTGATTTTAAGTTGCATTTGCAGCCTTATGCATATGCATTTTTTGAGACTAAGCTTAAAGATAACAAGGTACGTGACTGATACATGAGGTTATTGGCTTCATTGTTAACAGCCTCTTTTATTTCTGTTTCCTCTGATACTGACCTTCACAAAATGTCAAGTTGATAACTTGTCTATTGCATGTCTATACATGCTAAGGAATCATTCTTGAATCTAATTATGAAAATGATACCTTATGCTGATATACATATTGAAGTTCTCAATTGATCATTGTTAGAGTTGTGTCGAATATTATGTACAAGGTAGGTTACAGTTGGACTTGTAGTTGTATTGTGTTTAGATAGGATATGGAGTCGTGTCCAAGTAGGACACTTGTATCCTAGGCCTCTCATATATAGCGGGGCTAGACACACGATGTAACATATGCCATAATAGCACAGGCGCGCAAGGGGGAGCCGGCGGCGTGTGCCGGCGCCCGGGTGGCCGGTGTGCGGTATTGTGACGGTGTCACGGGGAGGAGCGCCCGTAGTCAGGCCCCGGGGATGTAGCCATATCGGTGAACCTCGTTAACAAATCTCGGTGTCGTACTCGTGTGATTGCTTGGTCCTCGGATGATCGACGGAGTGTCTCGGATTTATTCTAACAAGTGGTATCATGAGCTAGGTTGTTCGGAGGTAAATTATCGATCTAGAGGAGGAAGATTCGATGTCATGGTCATCGTCAGCGTGGAGTCACAGCGGACGGAAGTGATCTGGAGACGTCGTCAGATCCAAGAAAGCGGATCACATGGCAGCAGCGTACAGCTTGTACTAAAGCCGGTTCGGCGAGATCGGAGGGTAGAGCGGCGGCGTATCGCATAAACAGCAGCAGGCGGATTGCTCACACGGCTGACCAGGTCGTGTTGGGCTCAGCTGAGCCGTGGGCTGATGGGCGTTGTCATGTCCAGGAGCACGGCCGTAGGCTAGGCCAGGCCGCTCGGGTATACGCGGAGGTACGCGGAGAGGCGCTGTGACTCGGATGGTGGTACGTGATGTAGGAGGTATACGGGATTTGTTTTGGACCAAAAGAGCCGACACGGACAAGCAGATCAAATCAGCGGAAAGAAAATCTATCATGATACACATCCATCAAGGAGAACAGGACAAGGCAAAAGCTAGCATTCGGAGTTGGGCTTAGGAGCGATGCCACGTGAGAAGACCAGAAGGTTTTTTGGTTGGAATTGCTATTAGTACGTGGAGGTTGTTCGTGTACTTGGGCATTGCGTTGGTAGCTCGGATAATTTTTCGCAGGGTCAGTCATACAAACAAACATGGCGCTAACGGGTACCGGGTTTGAGGTGGAGAAATTCACGAAACTGGAAACCTTGGGTTATGGCAAACACGGGTGAAAGATTTGTTGGCACAACAGGGATGCTTAAAGGCGTTGTGGGAAGTCATGACAGCTGAGATGGAAGTATCATGTGATGGATGGGAATTCGTGGAAGACGGTATGGGAGCCTTGAGCGTGTCGTACAGTCAAACGAGATCGGCTGGGTCGGACTAGACAGTCTGATGGGATCGACGCATGTCGGTTGGTACAGAAGACGGTGGTGGGATCGGCGACGACGACATAGGAGCGTGATGCCGATGGTGACCGACTTCTGGGCATGGAAACATGTGGCGCAGGTCCAGAGGGCTTGTGTGGCTTCGACAAGGCTATGGCGCGGGGTTGATTCAAGACGGTGCACACGAGAGCTTGGAGTCGACGGGGCGCGGGGTGGCACGTACAACCACCATGAAGTCATGTTGAAGGTGGAGCTGATTGAGGGGCTACGGCGTAAGAGCTCAGAGAGTCGAAGCCTATTCAGCGGGGAAAAGCGAGTGACACGTAATTCGGACTGGAGCCCAGTGGTCTGATGGAAGCGTGAAACTCGTCATCGGTCGGTGATGATCGGTGGTATTCTACGGTGGGGGTTGAGTGGTGTGGGTTCACGACCCTTGAGACTCGACCGGGACAGCTGGGAGGCTCGACGCGGTAATAGCGGCGAGGTGTGCGGTACGCACGGGACATGGAGACGGGCCAGGGCTCTGGTGGTCATACATGTGGTGAGACAACTGCGAATTTGACTCGGATGACTACAAGCAATGGTGAAATTTCTTCAAGTTTCAGACAGGCGGTCAAGAAAGGAGCGGTGATGTTGAGTTCAGGTAACTCTTATGTGTGACACCCAATATGTGAGTTGTTCACTTTCACGCAGGTCAGTGATCAATGTGTGATGGCGTTGGACTGATGCTCTGGAAGTTGGGAGCACAAACTAGAGTAACAAGGAACTTAATTTTGCTCGAGTGTTGACTGTGGTCAAGAAAAGGAGGGACTACAAGTTGCGGGCGGAGTCATATGGAGTCTTTGGAGTAGCAGCGGTACTCATGGGATAAGCTCAAGTCCAATGTACATGGAAGTTTGACGCATTGACGAATTCATGGTGGTGGAGAATATTCGCCAAGGTGGAGTTTGTTAGAGTTGTGTCGAATATTGTGTACAAGGTAGGTTACAGTTGGACTTGTAGTTGTATTGTGTTTAGATAGAATATGGAGTCATGTCCAAGTAGGACACTTGTATCCTAGGCCTCTCATATATATAGCGGGGCTAGACACACGATGTAACCTATGCCAACATAATAGCACAGGCACGCAAGGGGGAGCCGGCGGCGTGTGCCGGTGGCCGGGTGGCCGGTGTGCGGTATTGTGACGGTGTCACGGGGAGGAGCGCCCGTAGTCAGGCCCCGAGGATGTAGCCATATCGGTGAACCTCGTTAACAAATCTTGGTGTCGTGCTCGTGTGATTGCTTGGTCCTCGGATGATCGACGGAGTGTCTCGGATTTATTCTAACAAGTGGTATCATAAGTTAGGTTGTTCGGAGGTAAATTATTGATCTAGAGGAGGAAGATTCGATGTCATGGTCATCGTCAGCGTGGAGTCACAGCGGACGGAAGTGATCTGGAGACGTCGTTAGATCCAAGAAAGCGGATCACATGGCAGCAGCGTACAGCTTGTACTAAAGCCGGTTCGGCGAGATCGGAGGGTGGAGCGGCGGCATATCGCATAAACAGCAGCAGGCGGATTGCTCACACGGCTGACCAAGTCGTGTCAGGCTCAGCTGAGCCGTGGGCTGATAGGCGTTGTCATGTCCAGGAGCACGGCCGTAGGCTAGGCCAGGCCGCTCGGGTATACGCGGAGAGGCGCTGTGACTCGGATGGTGGTACGTGCTGTAGGAGGTATACGGGATTTGTTTTGGACCAAAAGAGCCGACACGGACAAACAGATCATATCAGCGGAAAGAAAATCTATCATGATACACATCCATCAAGGAGAACAGGACAAGGCAAAAGCTAGCATTCAGAGTTGGGCTTAGGAGCGATGCCACATGAGAAGACCAGAAGGTTTTTTGGTTGGAATTGCTATTAGTACGTGGAGGTTGTTCGTGTACTTGGGCATTGCGTTGGTAGCTTGGATAATTTTTCGCAGGGTCAGTCATACAAACAAACATGGCGCTAACGGGTACCGGGTTTGAGGTGGAGAAATTCACGGAACTGGAAACCTTGGGTTATGGCAAACACGGGTGAAAGATTTGTTGGCACAACAGGGATGCTTAAAGGCGTTGTGGGAAGTCATGACAGCTGAGATGGAAGTATCATGTGATGGATGGGAATTCGTGGAAGACGGTATGGGAGCCTTGAGCGTGTCGTACAGTCGAACGAGATCGGCTGGGTCGGACTAGACAGTGTGATGGGATCGACGCATGTCGGTTGGTACAGAAGACGGTGGTGGGATCGGCGACGATGACATAGGAGCGTGATGCCGATGGTGACCGACTTCTGGGCATGGAAACATGTGGCGCAGGTCCAGAGGGCTTGTGTGGCTTCGACAAGGCTATGGCGCGGGGTTGATTCAAGACGGTGCACACGAGAGCTTGGAGTCGACGGGGTGCGGGGTTGCACGTACAACCACCATGAAGTCATGTTGAAGGTGGAGCTGATTGAGGGGCTACGGCGTAAGAGCTCAGAGAGTCGAAGCCTATTCAGCGGGGAAAAGCGAGTGACACGTAATTCGGACTGGAGCCCAGTGGTCTGATGGAAGCGTGAAACTCGTCATCGGTAGGTGATGATCGGTGGTACTCTGCGGTGGGGGTTGAGTGGTGTGGGTTCACGACCCTTGACACTCGATTGGGACAGCTGAGAGGCTCGACGCGGTAATAGCGGCGAGGTGTGCGGTACGCACGGGACATGGAGACGGGTCAGGGCTCTGGTGGTCATACATGTGGTGAGAAAACTGCGAATTTGACTCGGATGACTACAAGCAATGGTGAAATTCCTTCAAGTTTCAGACAGGCGGTCAAGAAAGGAGCGGTGATGTTGAGTTCAGGTAACTCTTATGTGTGACACCCAATATGTGAGTTGTTCACTTTCACGCAGGTCAGTGATCAATGTGTGATGGCGTTGGACTGATGCTCTGGAAGTTGGGAGCACAAACTAGAGTAACAAGGAACTTAATTTTGCTCGAGTGTTGACTGTGGTCAAGAAAAGGAGGGACTACAAGTTGCGGGCGGAGTCATATGGAGTCTTTGGAGTAGCAGCGGTACTCATGGGATAAGTTCAAGTCGAATGTACATGGAAGTTTAACGCATTGACGAATTCAAGGTGGTGGAGAATATTCGCCAAGGTGGAGTTTGTTAGAGTTGTGTCGAATATTGTGTACAAGGTAGGTTACAGTTGGACTTGTAGTTGTATTGTGTTTAGATAGAATATGGAGTCGTGTCCAAGTAGGACACTTGTATCCTAGGCCTCTCATATATATAGCAGGGCTAGATACACGATGTAACCTATGCCAACATAATAGCACAGGCACGCAAGGGGGAGCCGGCGGCGTGTGCCGGTGGCCGGGTGGCCGGTGTGCGGTATTGTGACGGTGTCACGGGGAGGAGCGCCCGTAGTCAGACCCCGGGGATGTAGCCATATCGGTGAACCTCGTTAACAAATCTCGGTGTTGTGCTCGTGTGATTGCTTGGTCCTCGGATGATCGACAGAGTGTCCCGGATTTATTCTAACAATCATTTTCAATCAAGTTCTTTTGTATACTTCATAAGGTTTCGACTCCACAATTTCTAATGTGTTACTTGTCCGGGTCTTCTCTTTTCGCTTGATTTCGTAAAGTTCACTGCAATGTTACAAGAATAAGTTTGTTTAGAAGGCATCACATTTCACGCCTTATTTGTGTATCTGGTATGTTTGTATTGCATGTAGATTAATGTGACCTATATGGAATAATACAGACGGAGGTTATAGAACTTACTCAAATTCTGGACCTAGGTTGACAATAGGGGAAAAGTTGGGTAATGGAAACCATAAAACAATTAAGTAGTGTGGTAACTTGAAATAATTGCAAATTTGGATCTAAGCTTATCTTGGGTATGACAGACTACCAATGGTTTCAAATAACCAGTCACGAAACTGAAAATTCAAATCTGAGTTAAGAAAATTGAAAACTTAACTTATGAGTTCTTTATTTATGTATTGGTACCTTTATTTTTTTACTTTGATGAGCTTAAATTTTGTAATGAACTATCTTTTCCAGTATTATTGGGCGATGGAGCAAATACGCCTGCATAAAGAGTTTGATAAGCTTTTGGTTTCCGGTGGGCTAGATCATCATATGGATGGATTTATATCATCTAAGTCTAAGGTAATTATTTGCGTCAATACAAGTACCACTACATACTTCTACACATTATATTTTAACTCTGTTGCGATATGCAGGATGACTTTGTAAAGAATCTTGTTAAGCGTGAGCTGCTGACGGAGTTTTCAGATATAGAACATGATCTCATAAAGTTGTCTCTGGAGGTGCTAATTGTTCATGAACTATTCATAACTTTGTTACTTCTCTAATAGGTACTTCCTTAACAATATTCTTCCCTTCATAGTGGAGAGCTGACTTTGTGGAAATTCGGCATCAAGTTGGCACTTACTCTGATTGTTTACGGAACCTCCTTAAGGATGAGACGGTATGAATACATATCTTAATGCAATATATAATTGTGATGTGTTTCTACGAACAACTTATATGAATACTCATCTTTGACAATAGATGAAGGTGAGTAAGAGTGTGTTGTGTGTTTGGATCTTCTGCTCGTGCTGGCTAGATGTGCAAGGATTTCTCGTTAGCACAAGCTACAGCCTACAATGGATAGGCTACTTGTTAAGTTCTTTCAGCCTGCTACTAGCTAACAGAGAAATATGAGCTGACTAACAAATGGTAGTTTGCTTGGAAAAGCTAGGCTACATGGGTAGGCATTACTTTTATTGCTTGTTGCTGGAAGAGAGCTGATTTGGCTTCGGCTCTGGTTGCTCTAGACCATTGAGGCTAGTTTGCTTGGCAAAGCTAGCCTTTTGTTTTATACCAAATACATACCCTTGCTTACCAATGCTATATAACTAATCTTGCTTAGGATCCATACGCATCCAAAGTGCGATATTTCTGACAGTACTTATTTTCTTTTTTGCAAATTGCGAAGTTCTGTGTGGGAATTTCCAATATATGGCTTCAATTATTGTCATTATAATTCGACAGCAGTAGCAAAGTATGCTAGGAAAACTGAGCACTCAAAGCTGCATCAGTGCACGGGCTCCCAGTCCAAAAAAAACTAAGTTCTAAATGTAAAAACAGTGAAACATGTAGATTCCTTAGTGCCTTCTATGCTTTTGTAAGTTTTGGGGGAAAAAGTGCTCTGTTGAAATAAGAGACTTAGTGTTGTAAAAATTTTTTGGAGCACTAAATAATTGTTTTTTTACCAAGCATGTAAAAATGATCTCTACTTCATGAATCCAAGAAAATGTATATGCATGTGCAGAATTCAAACATCTGCATGCATGTTTATTCAGAAACTTATTTTTTCTTATTTTATTACTGTGCACCACATGATCATGTGATAGTGAGATAAGAGCCATTTGCTTTTCGCATGGTGCCATACTATGCAAATAAACTTCCGTTTACTCGCGAAAGAACTGATGAACTAAATTCAGAAAACATGAAGTTACAAGTATTTCTAGCTGTGCCCAGTAAATAGAAGTTAGTCTCTGTCCTCTGGTTTAGCATCAGCTCTTTGTTCTGATATATTCTCTACAATGTTTGGATGAGAGGAGTTATTCACTGAGTAGAGATGCACACATGAAACATATCAAATGCCGATTTTTTCTTATATCATCCTCATAATCTAGCTTCTTAAATCATGTCAAACCTATGGTGCTGTAAATGTAATTCCTAGAAGTACACCAGAAAATAATTTTGTACACCTGTATTCAATATAGGCAATATTATTCAGCACCAGTAGAGATACAAAGATATGTCATTAGAAAATATCAGTACGCAGATATGTTTAATTCTTTCTGAAAATGAAGATTAATTATATGCCATAAGGGGACATCAAGTACCAGCCACTTAGGGTTGGGGATATGCAGGAGGGCCGATGGTTGACGTCGGGATAGGAAGAAGAAGATTGCTGAATGTTGGGAGGGATAAGGAACTCTGCTGGCGAGGGGACAATAATAAAAATTCAAAAATTAACTAAACTTTGACATCATATGACATATCACTACAAAGCATATCAGCAACAACAATTCAATAATACGAACTAAACTTAAGTTCATTACATGTCATAGCACAACTCATATTTCAACATAAAAGGCGTAAACAGGGGCAGAGCTAGAGAAAAATAACCCTTATGCACAAGTCTCACATTGAGACAATGATATGTAAATTCAACCAAAAATTTACCAATCGCAATGTGTTTGATTTTTTCGATAAAGGACTTTTCATTGAATAGATATATATCGAGATGATACAATCATATCGAAAGAAAGCCCGGCCTCTGCATAGCTAGATGCACACAACCAAAAAGTTCAGAGTACCCTAAAAATAAAATAATTTGATACAATGCCAAGCAATAAATCGTGTCCAGCCTAAGGAGCGGTAGATCCTATCCGTAAATCACACCGCCTTCCATGGGGGTAGAAAACCTCCCTGGCCGTACGCTCCAGCCGTGTAGACGCCATCATAAAAATATCCCTGTCTTCCGGCTTCTGCAGGATAGACCAAGTACGGAGCCATCATGTACAAACATGAATAACCTGCATAGGAGATGAGACACATTTATTGTTAAAAACCACATCATTTCTGGTAAGCCACATTGCCCAGCATAAGGCCGCCGCTCCCACAAGAATATGTGCAAAAAATTGTTTATTTATACCCCGCAACCAGTTGCCGAACATATTCCGTACACTACGTGGTGGGTATAAATTCGAAGCTACTTGGACCATAGCCCAAACTGCCCGAGCGAACTTGCACTCAAAAAATAGGTGTTTGATAGACTTGTCATGTTGGCAAAAGACACATGTCTTGGAACCATGCCAGTTTCGTCGTGCCAGATTATCTCTAGTTAGGATGACTCCTTTGTTAAGAAACCAGAGGAAAATCTTCACTCTTAGGGGAATTTTTAGCTTCCACAATTTCCTGTTATCTACTGGAACATCATAATGAACCATTGCATCATACATGGATTTGACCGAAAATTTGCCATTCTGATGCAAGTTCCATCGAAAAGTGTCCGGCTCATCTGACAGTTGAATGTCCTCCAGGCGAGTGAGTAATTCATTCCATGTTGTCAGACGAGTGCCCAAAAGATCCCTACGGAAAGAAATATCGGGGTTTTCCTGTCCTAAGACTTGTTTGATCGTGACAAATTTATGTCTGACGATCCGGTACAAGCTCGGATATTGCACCATTAATGGAGTGTTCCCTAGCCAGGTATCTTCCCAGAAACGAACCTGACCACCGTCCCTAACCAAGAAGGTCCCAAATTGGAAGAAGAATTCCTTGGACTTCGTGACACCACTCCAAAAATGTGAATCCCCAGGTTTCCAATGAATTTGAGAGATGGCATTGGATCCCACATACTTGTTGCGAATGATTTCTTGCCATACTCCATACAGGTTTCCAATGAATTAGACCCACTTGCTGAGAAGTGTGATATTTTTAATCTCAAGGTCTTGGATTCCCAGCCCCCCTTGGCTTTTAGGTCTGCATAATACGCTCCACCTAGCCAGTCTATATTTCTTGGTTTCGTTATCACACTGCCAAAAAATCTGGATCTAAAGTAATCTAGACGCTGTAGAACCCCTTTCGGCAGGTGGAGGAATGACAACATGTATAAAACCATGTTGCTTAGGACGGAATTGATCAAGATCAACCGCCCCCCATAAGACAAGAGTTTGGCCTTCCAACTGGCTAAACGTTTCTCAAGTCTCTCTTCCACATGCTTCCACTCAGCGATAGTTGAACGCCGATAGTGTATGGGGATACCCAGATACCTAATCGGAAACTGCCCGAGCCGGCATCCAAAAATCTCAGCATACTCGGAGATTCTGCAGCATCTCCAAAGCAAAAAAAGTTCACTCTTATGAAAATTAATTTTGAGACCAGAAAGTTCCTCAAAGGCACATAAGAGCAGCTTGAGATTTCTTGCTTTATCTAGATCATGATCCATAAATAGAATCGTGTCATCCGCATATTGTAGAATGGATAGACCATCTTCTACCAAGTGTGGAATGACCCCGCTAATTTGACCATCCAGCTTGGCCCGCTCCACTAGGGTAGCTAGCATGTCGGCCACAATGTTAAACAGAATAGGAGATGCGGGGTCGCCTTGACGAAGCCCCTTCCTTGTTTGAAAATAGTTGCCAACATCTTCATTAACTTTTATGGCCACACTACCGCCAGAGACAAAGCTCTCTACCCAGCGGCACCATTTTTGTGAAAAACCCTTCATACGCAATGTTTGCAACAGGAAGGGCCACTTAACTTTGTCGTAGGCTTTCTCAAAATCAATTTTAAGAATGACACCATTCATTTTTTTCCGGTGCAGTTCATGTACAGTTTCGTGCAGGACGACCACTCCATCTAAAATGTTGCGACCTTGCATAAATGTTGTTTGAGTGGGTTTTACGACATGGTCAGCTACACTGTTCAACCGATTAGTCGCTACCTTCGTAAAAAAATTTAAAACTTACATTGAGAAGGCAAATCGGTCGATATTGTTGAATACGACTAGCCTCCTTAATCTTAGGCAGTAGGATAATTTCCCCAAAGTTTAAACAAGAAATATCAAGGTCCTCGGAATGCAGTTGGTTAAACAACTGAACCAAGTCTGCCTTAATGATGTCCTAAAAACATTGATAGAACTCTGCGGGAAAACCATCCGGTCCCGGTGCCTTGTTGTGTTCCATCTGAAACACAACGGTTCGAATTTCCTCCTCGGAAAACGGAGAGGGTAGGAATTCGTTTTCCGCTTCCGTAACTTGAGTAATGTCATGAGTAACGGATTCGTCTAGCTGAAAATTAGTCTCGGATGAAGGCCCAAAAAGGTCTTTTGTAAAACTTAGTGATAAAATTTCTAAGTGGTACGTCCCCCTCTATTCGGCCTTCCTCCTGGTCAAGTGAGAATATACGCTTCTTTCTATGTCTACCATTGGCTAGCATCTGAAAGTATTTCGTATTATCATCACCTTGCACTAACGAATCCGCCTTGCTACGTTGGTACCATTTAATCTCCTCCTCACGTAGTAGGCGGGCAATCTGCTCGTTAAGATTGCTTTTTTGCTCGATCTCAACAGCAGACAGAGGCCTCACCTTCGCTATTTTGTCAAGGGAATCAATTAGGGTAGACAAACGCAGCTTTTCTTTTTTGTAAATGCCAGTAGTATGCTTGGCCCATCCTCGAAGGAATCGACGCAAGGCGCGGATTCGATTATTCCATCTTTGGATGGGTGTGTTACCGCGGGGCTGGCGTGCCCACACTTTCTTAACTAGCACCTGAAATCCCTCTCTAGTGAGCCATCCCAGTTCAAATTTAAACTGGTGACGATTAGAACTCGGGATTGGTTGTCCAAAATCGGTTAGCAACGGAGCGTGATCCGATAAGGCCTCAATTCTTTCTAGTGCCCGAACCGATGCTAGGGGATATTTGTATTCCCAGTCAGTGGTAACTAGCACCCGGTCTAGTTTTTCAAAGGTCGGCACCGAACGGTTGTTGGCCCAGGTATACTGACGACCAAACATCGTGATCTCCCTCAGATCGAGACTGTCAATAACAGCATTAAAGAGGAAAGGCCACCTAGTGTCAAACCGATCGTTGTTTTTTACCTGCTGATATCGAAGGATATTAAAATCCCCCCCCCCCCCCGATTAACATGGGATGAGGATTGTTTCGATAGGTATTAACCAGCTCTTTTAGAAAAGCAGACTTAAACTCCTCTTGAGCGGCACCATATACAGCCACCAGACTCCAGATGAAGTTGTCGGACTTATTTCGAAGGTGGAATTTAATATGATACTCCCCCTTTGTCGTGGACAATAGTTGTAAGTATGTAGAGTTAATACCTAGCAATATTCCCCCGGACCTCCCGGTCGGCGGCAAGACGTGCCATTCATAATCAAAACCACATGAAAAGTGGTCCAAATCACGTGTTGGAAAATCACGTTTACCCGACTCAGTGATAGCCACAATGTCCAACGAATGATCCTTTACACAATCGGCAATGTGTTTGTGTTTAGCCAAGTCACCAAGACCTCTGCTATTCCAGAACATGCCTCTCATGATGAACCAACTTTATGTTTAGGGACATTTAGTTTCTTAGAAGAGCGCCCTCTTTTCTTTGCTCTTAGCATATACTAGAAGTCAAGAGGCATCGTACTGAAATGAATAAGCTAATGATGATGCCACTAAAGGATAGTTGGAGTTAGCAAAATACATCATCTGACCTTGAATAATCTACAACTTTAACAATGTGGCATCAAATTATCGTTTTAAAATAATAAAATGAACAAATATAACTCTTTTAAATTACCTTTTAGTTTTGCACACTTTCCTTTATTTCTTCTTTTTTCACACAGCAAATAATCCGAAAAACTGTCATCATTGCAGGATTATGCAAATAGTTTTCCAGAAACAAAAGAACCACGGGATGCCAGCAAGATACGAAGGACAATTGAAAAATTCAGAATAACTCATGTTGTTTAGACGAATAAATTTTAAGCTGTGCCCTCAACAGTAACCCTTTGTATACTGTCTGTACTAGACCTTTGTGTGTGTGTGTTTGAACCTTGTTGGATGTTTGGCTTGGGCGGTTGCTTTATAATATAAAGCGGGGCGAAAGCCTTTTTTGGTAAATAAATTTTGAGCTGATTGGAAATTGAGACTTGAGGCGCACTAGCCGCTAGGCTCGAGGACGCTGGGTAATTGGCTGGCACCTAGCAGTGGGACGTTTGTAGCGTGGGCTACTCAAATAAGGTGGATGTTTGGCGTTAGAGCACACACACACACACGACACAGCCACGGACAGGGTGAGCCCGCGACTCAACATGGTATCAAACGTAGGCGAGGTGCTGGGGACGACAGCGACGGTGGCCTAGTCGCCGGCTGGCGGCGGAGTCCGGCAAGGAGGCGGCGGCGCATCTGGGCGGGTGTGGCTGTGTGTGCGCCCGCGCGCGTGCAGCTGAGCGTCATGGCGGCTGGCAGGGTGCTGCAAGAGGAGCTGCGCGGGCGACGGTGGCTGGCTGGTTCCTGCGAGCTGGAGGCAGCGAGCTTGGTAGGAGAGCAATGAAAAAAAGGAGCTGTTGCGCGCGCCAAAGGAGAGAAGAAGGGTCCTACTGCTGCTGCTCCCACTTGAGTGCGGCTGGCTGCGGTTGCTGATTGCTGCAGATTGGTGAAGGAAGGAGAGGGGACGAACTGCTGCTGTTTGTAGAGGAGAGGAAGGTCGTGCTAGAAGGAAGCCTGTGGAGGCTGCTCGTTGCTGCTTGCTGTGCTGCGCTGATTTGGTGCTGCTGCTGATTGGAAAGGGAAGAGGAGGCAGCTGGGACTGCGCTGAATTGCTACTGCTTGCTGTTGGTGGTAAGAGAAGGAGAGAGCCGCTGCTGCGTTGCTGTGGTGTCGTGGCAGGGGAGAGAAGAGAGGACTGTAGCTGCCTGAAGCTGAATTTGTTGTTGGTCTGCTGTCCTGCTGCTGAGGAAGGAGAAGTGGTGCAGTGTTGTGCTGCTGATTGAAAGGGAAGTGGAGGATGCTGTTCTGCTGGAGGAGTGTGGCTGGTGCTTGCTATTGATCTGATTCTGTTGTGTGCTGCGTGGAGCTGCTGCTAGCCAGAGGGAGAAAAGGGGACCGTGACTGAAATGAGAGGGAGAAAGAGGCAGCGACTGGAGGTGGTTGCAGAGGCAGAAATGAGAGGGAGAAAGAGGCAGCGACTGGAGGTGGTTGCAGAAGTAGAGGAGAAATACAACATGTCTGTGGCAGAAACTGAGAAGACTGAAATGGTGAAGGAATTGGAGAGCCTCAAGAGGAAGGTGGAGGAAATCAGGCTGACGAGAAAACAACCGAGGGGGTGACACGTGAGAAGGATGCTCAGACCGTTGAGGGCTGAGTTGGAGGAGCTTCATGCTTTCATATCACGCATGAAGTTTGGAGGAGGCAGAGTGATGCGGAGCATCCCACGATCATCCCCACGGATGCACCTACACCTCCAACGACATCACTTGGACCAATGACAAGAGCCCGAGCCAAGGCTATCAAAGAATTCACGCCTCTGATGTTTCAGAGTGGTGGGAAAGTTCCTCCAGGAATTAGGGAGCTTAGCGATTATGCAGCCCCGTGACAAATTTTCCCGGTAACTCGCACTTAAGCTCAAGCTCCTTAACAATGCATATTATCTCATGAGCCTGCTCCAATACAGGACGGTTTTCAACCATCTTATAATCGTGGAACTGCTCTATAATATACATCTCGCTCCTGGCATCGGCGGCCCTGAACTTAGATTCGAGCGCCTCCCACAAGTCCTTGGCGACATGCACATGTAAATATGCGTCGACCAGTTTATCTCCGATCACGCTAAGAACTGCTCCAAGAAACACAACGGTGGCCTCCTTGAACGCCTTCTCCTGTTCAGGAGCAATCGTTCCCGTGGAAACACCGGTGACCCAGAACACGTTCATAGCCGTGAGCCATAAAGTGGTCTTAGTCTGCCAACGCTTAAAATATGTACCGGTAAACTTATCCGGTTTCAGTGCAGCGGCAAAGCCACTTGCCGAAAAATTCCTACACATAATAGGTTTTTGGATTGTTGAGTAAATAGGCAATTTCTCGATTAAATTAATCCACGAGTAAATCACTAGCATGGCATTGACACAAATAAACGCATACTGATATTCAGTCAAGCAAGCACATACTACGCTAATTGTAGAAAGATCTACGTATAACGCTAGCATGGCTAAAAGAGAAAACAGTAGGAGCGGGATAAACGAGTTATACCCTCCAATAGGCCATGCAGAGGCCGCAACTTTGGTGGCAGCAGCGGCGTCCTCGGCGGCCTTCTAGTCAGCTTCAGCTTTCTCGGCGGCGGCACGTTCGGCGTCGGTGGACATGGTGATGATGAAGACGACGCGGACGTAGAGGAAGTAGACGATCGGAAGCGAGCAGTCGCGTAATCGCTGCCCAAAAACCTATTCGCCCCTCACCCCATACAGGAACCAGAAGGGCGTGGTTTCGGAGACCTGCTCTCCCGTCCACCGTGTACGCAGCGGACGGGATGGAGTCACCAGTGGCAGCAGCAAAGGAACGACGGTGGGCGTGCGCGTGGAGCAGATGTGATCTGTTCGTGGCGGCTAGGGTTAGGAGACACCGCGCACTTATATAGGCGCAGCCGCGTGGAGAGACGTGGGCTCGACCCATGTCCGAGTCCGTGACAGCCCATGATCTGACGTGTCAGATCGTGGCCCAGCTGTCAGAGAACTCTCTGTTAGTGATTGGCAAAAATAAGCGCATAGGTGTGAGCTCGGCTCGGCTCAATCCCGCAACCCGCGGCGCGTCGTGACGAGGCGTGGCGTGGCGAGGCGGGAGGCGGAGGAGGAGTGTGCGAGGGCCTCATCTCTTCTCAAGCTCCAATAGCATGTAGAAGAGAAACCCTTATAAGGAGGTCCAACTCCTTTTCCACTTCCGGGGTGGGACTAAACTTCCCACTCCACCTAGTGCCAATAAACCCACATGGGCCCTTAGAGATTTTTCAGAAATTGCTATATGGGCCTAGAGCCCATCTCAAATTTCAGCAATCCCCCACCAGATCTCGAGGGCCCATTGTGTCCTCTGTTCTAATTGCTGTTTCTATATACCAGTGTTTTAGTGAAGACCTGTTAAGGTTGAGCTTCACCTAGAGCAAGTAGCTACACTCCTTCACAACTGAACAATGGACTATGCCTTGAATTGTCAGTTTGGCGTAAAGAAGCTTCACCACATGTCTTACTAGTACTGGGTTGCCGAAGGCTGACCCCTCGGGTGGAGCATATAAGTCACACTCCTGGCCTATTCATGCGCTTACTAGAGATTACCCCAATCTCATAGACCGTGACCAACAGTCGGGCTCACATAGGTGTGTTCCTCCAAAGATCGCTCTGTAGGAAAGCATCTTGCTTACATAAGCTTTGGAACTCATTAAGACAATAGTCATCCTACCATACAGTCTTGAGAGTATTGCATCTCCAATGGAGTGGGTTAGTATAGTTACTCTCCTTAGTTCACCACTGGCTTGTTTTCCCAGGTCCTACTTCACGGGATCTCCGATCACATAGGTTGGGTTACCACCATGGCAACTCATGTGGGTCTCATACCCATCTCCCTCGATGCATTATCTATCACAACACGTGATAGCCCTTTCGTAAAGGGATCTGCCAGATTCTTAGCCGTATGGAGATAGTCCAACGCTATCACTCCGGAGTTTCTTAATTTTCTGACAGCTTTTAATCTCATTCTTATGTGTTTGGTGGACTTCATGTTGTCCTTTGAACTCTTCACCTTGGTGATGATAGTCTGATTGTCACAGTTCATAAGGATAGCCGAAACCGGTTTATCAACCAATGGCAAGTCCATCAAAAGATCTCGAAGCCATCTCACTTCAACACCAGATGTGTCTAATGCCGTTAATTCTGCTTCCATTGTCGATCTCGTTAAGATCGTTTGCTTGCAAGACTTCCAGGAAACAGCGCCACTTCCAAGAGTAAACATATACCCAGTTGTGGCCTTCATCTCATCAACATCAGAGATCCAATTTGCATCACTATACCCTTCAAGTACCGACGGGTCTCCGGTATAGTGAAGTCCATAGTTCATAGTACCTTTCAGATAGCGCATAACTCGTTCAACAGCATGCCAATGTACATCACCCGGTTTGAAAACAAACCGGCTCAGTTTGCTCATAGGAAACGCGATGTCGGGCCTCGTTGCGCTCGCTAGGTACATCAGTGAACCAATGATTTGAGAGCATCTCAACTGATCTATAGCCGTGCCTTTGGACTTTCGAATCAACACGCTAGGATTATATGGTGTTTGAGATGGTGTGCAATCCGAATATCCAAAACAACTCAACACCTTCTCAACATAGAGGGATTGCAGAAGTGTAATCCCACCCTCATTATCTCTCAGTAGCTTGATGTTCAAGATAAGATCAGCCACACCAAGGTCTTTCATCTCAAAGTTCTGAGACAGAAACGACTTGACCTCCTCAATGACTTTGAGGTTGGTTCCGAATATCAGTATGTCATCAACATACAAGCACAGTATAACTCCTTCGCCCCCACCATGGCGATAGTATACACATTTGTCAGCCTCATTAACAATGAAACCAATAGATGTCAGAGTTGTATTAAACTTATCATGCCATTGCTTAGGTGCTTGCTTCAGGCCATATAAAGATTTCAGCAACCTACACACCTTTCTTTCCTGACCATCTATCACAAAGCCATTTGGCTGTTGCATGTAGATTTCCTCGTTTAGCTCTCCATTCAGAAAAGCCGTCTTAACATCCCTCTGGTGGACGAGAAGACTATGCGAGGCTGCCAACGAGAGTAATACTCGAATGGTGGTCAGCCTAGCCATAGGTGAATAAGTGTCGAAAAAATCTTCCTCTTCTTTCTAGTCATAGCCCTTGGCCACAAGCCTAGCCTTGTACTTTTCAATTGTACCATCGGGCCTAAGCTTCTTTTTGAACACCCACTTACATCCTAATGGTTTGCAACCATAGGGACGCTCAGTGATCTCCCATGTCCCGTTAGCCATGATGGAATCCATCTTGTTACGGACCGCATCCTTTCAGTAGTCAGCTTCTGGAGAGGCATACGCTTCTGAAATAGAAGTGGGAGTATCATCCACGAGGTACACGAAGAAATCATCACCAAAGGTCTTTGCAGTCCTTTGTCTCTTGCCCCTACCAAGGGTTTCCTCGTCATCCTCCTCAGGATTTTCATCATGTGTTTGTTCATAATAATCCATAGGAATGGCAGGCTTAGGAGTCTCCTCAGATTCCTGTCTAGAAGTGCTTTGCATATCTCTCATAGGAAAAATATCCTCAAAGAATGTAGCATCCTTAGACTCCATAATTGTACCGACCTTCTGGTCAGGTACCTCAGATTTCACTACTAGAAATCTATAACCAACGCTGTTCTTAGAGTAGCCCAAATTAACGCAGTCCACAATCTTGGGTCCAAGCTTACGCTTTTTGGGGATCGGCACATTGACTTTCGCCAAACAGCCCCAAGTACGCAAGTACGAAAGTGTTTTCCTCTTCGCCCATTTCTCATAGGGAGTGATCTCATTATCCTTTGTCAGAACTTTATTCAGGACATTCCATGCCGTCAATATAGCCTCCCCCCACCATGCCTTGGATAAACCCGATGTATCTAACATGGCGTTAACCAAATCAGTTAGAGTACGATTTTTCCGCTCGGCAACCCCGTTTGACTGGGGTGAATAGGGAGGCGTCCTCTCATGAATAATGCCGTGTTCCGCACAAAAAGAATCAAACTCACTCGAGAAGTACTCTCCACCACGATCTGATCGGACTCGTTTAATTTTCTTTTCAAGTTGATTCTCAACTTCTGCCTTATAGATTTTAAAGTAGTGTAGAGCCTCATCTTTAATGTTTAACAGATACACATAGCAATATCTAGTGGAATCATCTATCAATGTCATGAAGTATTTCTTTCCACCTTTAGTCAACACACCATTCATCTCACAAAGATCAGAATGTATGAGTTCTAATGGTGCCAAGTGTCTCTCCTCCGCGGCCTTGTGAGGCTTGCGAGGTTGCTTAGCTTGCACACATGAAAGGCACTTAGAACCTTTGGCTAAGGTGAAACTCGGGATTCAGTCCAACTTGGCTAGCCGCGTCATAACACCGAAACTAATGTGACAAAGATGTGAATGCCAAACTTCAGATTCATTAACATTCGAATGAATATGGTTCACGGCTTTATTACAAAAATCTGCAAGGGAAAGGCGGAACATCCCTACGCTCTCATAACCCTTTCCAACAAAGAGTCCATAATTCGTAACAACTAATTTATTAGACTCGAAAACCAACTTAAACCCTTCTCTACATAGAAGGGAGCCACTAACGAGGTTCTTCTTGATGGCGGGGACATGGTGCACGTTCTTCAGCTACACGATCCTTTCCGAAGTAAACTTTAGATCGACCGTGCCAACACCATGAACAGAAGCACTTGCGCCATTCCCCATCAATACGGACCCGTGGCCTGTGACCTGGTAAGAAGAAAACAATGAAATGTTAGCACACACATGAACACCTGCACCTGTGTCCACCCACCAATCGGTGGACTGAAACACTAAAAAAACAGTAAATAAATTACCGTACCCAGGTGCACCATTCTCATTGTTTCCCACAATCATGTTGACAGACTTGGAGTCCCGTCCTGGCTTCTTATACTTGTTAGGGCACTTGTTGGCCCAGTGTTCAACCGAACCACAAGTAAAGCAACCCTCATCCTTCTTATTCTTCTTGAAGGTCTTCTTACCCTTCTTCTTAAAGTCGGTATTGTGTTGGACACCGTTCTTTCCCTTGGGCTTGTGGGAGTTATGGTTCCTCTGGTTAACCATGTTGGCAACAGAAGTTCCTTCGACCCCTTTTCCGTGTGAGTCCTTTGCCCTTGAATTCTGCTCAACACTCGAATGGCCAATGACATCCTCCACAGAGAATTCATGCCTCTGATGTTTCATAGTGGTGGCAAAGTTCCTCCAGGAATTATGGAGCTTAGTGATTATGCAGCCCGCGACAAATTTTCCCGGTAACTCGCACTTAAGAAGCTCAAGGTCCTTAACAATGCATATTATCTCATGAGCCTGCTCCAATACAGGACGATTTTCAACCATCTTGTAATCGTGGAACTGCTCTATAATATACATCTCGCTCCCGGCATCGGCGACCTCGAACTTAGATTCGAGCGCCTCCCACAAGTCCTTGGCGACATGCACATGTAAATATGCGTCGACCACTTTATCTCCGATCACGCTAAGAACTGCTCCGAGAAACACAATGGTGGCCTCCTTGAATGCCTTCTCCTGTTCAGGAGCAATCGTTCTCGTGAAAACACCAGTGACCCAGAACACGTTCATAGCCGTGAGCCATAAAGTGGTCTTAGTCTGCCAACGCTTAAAATATGTACCGGTAAACTTATCCGGTTTCAGTGCAGCGGCAAAGCCACTTGCCGAAAAATTCCTACACATAATAGGTTTTTGGATTGTTGAGTAAATAGGCAATTTCTCGATTAAATTAATCCACGAGTAAATCACTAGCATGTCATTGACACAAATAAACGCATACTGATATTCAGTCAAGCAAGCACATACTACGCTAATTGTAGAAAGATCTACGTATAACGCTAGCATGGCTAAAAGAGAAAACAGTAGGAGCGGGATAAACGAGTCATACCCTCCAGTAGGCCATGCAGAGGCCGCGGCTTTGGTTGCAGCAGCGGCGTCCTCGGCGGCCTTCTTGTCGGCTTCAGCTTTCTCGGCGGCGGCACGTTCGGCGTCGGTGGACATGGTGATGATGAAGACGACGCGGACGTAGAGGAAGTAGACGATCGGAAGCGAGCAGTCGCGTAATCTCTGCCCAAAAACCTATTCGCCCCTCACCCCATACAGGAACCAGAAGGGCGTGGTTTCGGAGACCTGCTCTCCCGTCGACCGTGTACGCGGCGGACGGGATGGAGTCACCAGCGGCAGAAGCAACAAGGGAACGACGGTGGGCGTGCGCGTGGAGCAGATGTGATCTGTTCGTGGCGCTAGGGTTAGGAGACACCGCGCACTTATATAGGCACAGCCGCGTGGAGAGACGTGGGCTCGACCCACGTCCGAGTCAGTGACAGCCCATGATCCGACGTCTCAGATCATGGCCCAGCTGTCAGAGAACTCTCCGTTAGTGATTGGCAAAAATAAGCGCGTAGGTGTGAGCTCGGCTCGGCTCAATCCCGCAACCCGCGACGCGTCGTGACGAGGCGTGGCGTGGCGAGGCAGGCGGCGGAGGAGTGCGCGAGGGCCTCATCTCTTCTCGAGCTCTAATATCATGTAGAAGAGAAACCCTTATAAGGAGGTCCAACTCCTCTTCCACTTCCGGGGTGAGACTAAACTTCCCACTCCACCTAGTGCCAATAAACCCACATGGGCCCTTAGAGATTTTTCAGAAATTGCTATATGGGCCTAGAGTCCATCTCAAATTTCAGCAGGCGTAGGGGGCTTTGGTATATGGACCAGGAGGTTCAACCAGACTTGGTGTGTGCCTTGACCATGGAGGACAAGGAGAAGCTGACGATGATTCATCACTATAGGATGGGGCATGTATCTTTTGATAAGATGAGTAGAATATTTCCAGGTGCTATGTGTGGCATAAGCAAGGACAAGTTGACATGTGATGCTTGCGAATATGCTAAACACACAAGAGCCTCCTATGTGAGTAACGGACTTAGCATTCTCCTTTTATGCTTGTTCATTCGGATGTATGGAAAAGCCCAATTGTCTTAATGCATGGAATGAAGTGCTTTGTTACCTTTATCGAATGCTATACTCGTATGACTTGGATTTATTTGATGCGTAGTGTTTAGCTGTTTTCAGGATTTCCATGCCTTGGTGAAGAATCAGTTTAAGGTGCAGGTGCGGGTGATCAGGACTAAGTATGTGAACAATACCTTTGGGGCCTTCTTGTCCGACGAAGGGATTCTTCATCAAACTTCCTGTCCGGACACCCCCGCCTT
The DNA here is from genome assembly GCF_056163025.1 of Triticum urartu. Classification (NCBI taxonomy): domain Eukaryota; kingdom Viridiplantae; phylum Streptophyta; class Magnoliopsida; order Poales; family Poaceae; genus Triticum; species Triticum urartu. The sequence continues at coordinate 186,739,582 of NC_141878.1, read as the reverse complement.
AGAATGGAGTGGCAGAAAAGAAGAACCGGCATATCCTTGAGGTTCCTCGATCATTGATGTTTACCATGAATGTGCCCTAGTTCTTGTGGAGTGAAGCAGTTATGACAACCACATACCTGATCAAGGGGACACCTTCAAGGATACTTGGCATGAAATCTCCATGTGAGTTGCTGTTTGGAGAAAATAAGTTTGTTGTTCCCCCAAAGTTGTATTGCAGTACCTGCTTTGTTCGTGATCACCGACCTTCTGTCGGGAAGCTAGATCCATGGGCAGTGAAGTGTGTTTTCTGGGCTATGCTTCTAGTTAGCAGGGGTACAAATGTTGGTGTCCCTCTAAGAAACGCAAATTTGTAAGTATGGATGTCACTTTCAGGGAATCTGAGCCATTCTATGGTGAGCCAACAGACCTGAGTCTGTTGTTTGCAGAGCTTGACCACCTACACCTTGTGGAAGATGGTCAAGAGGGGGAGCAGGCCACTCATGGTTATCCTAAGGGTACTAACACTGATGGTGATGTGCAGGCTCGTGTCCAGCCAATAGTGCGTACAATTCCGGCTGGTAGTCTCACTGATGTTGATGCGCAGGTTCAGGTCCAGCCAACAATGATGATTGGTACTCTCCAGGTTCCTGTTCAGGATCGGTGGCAGAAGATACCCCTTGTGTACTCACAATGGTAGGCACAAGTGCATAGCTCATTTGACACACGTCTGGTATATTCTCGGCGGCAGCCACATGTGTAGGGGGAGCAGCAAGGCAGTCATGCAAGCTCATCTGACATAGTGGAACTGCCTATTGCGTTGAGAAAGGCGACACGTGAAGCGACAAGGAAGGGTGAAGGGGCAAGGAAGGCTCTACCACAGGATGGTTTTGATGATCATGACATTGGCAATTTTGTGTCTTATGAGGCTTTGTCTCCTTCCTATAGAGCATTTGTTGCCTCTCTGCAAACCGTGTCAGTCCTAAAGGATTGGAAGGCTGCAAAGCAAGATCCGAAGTGGCGTGAAGCAATGATAGAGGAGTTGGAAGCACTAAAGAAAAACAAGATGTGGGTGCTAACCACATTACCAGCAGAAAAGAAAGCAGTCAACTGCAAGTGGGTATACACCGTGAAGCAGAATCCTGAGGGGAAGGTGGAACGATATAAGGCCAGATTGGTCGCGAGGATATAGTCAAACTTATGGAGTTGACTATGATGAGAAGTTTGCTCCAGTGGCAAAGATGAACAAAGTAAGGATATTGGTCTCCTGTGCTGCAAACTTTGGGTGGAAGTTGCATCAATTAGATGTCAAGAATTCCTTCTTACATGGTGAGTTGAAGGAAGAAGTGTACATGGGGATACCACCAGGTTTTGGTACGTTAGAGACCACGGGGAAGGTATGCAAGCTAAAGAAATCCTTGTATGGACTGAAGCAATCACTTAGGGCATGGTTTGATAGATTCAGACGTGCTGTCCATGGTATGGGGTATGGTCAGTGTAACGGTGACCACACGATGTTCTACAGGCACTCCGATCGGAAGATCACCATTCTTGCTGTGTATGTGGATGACATTATCATCACTGGAGATGATAAGGAGAAAACAGAGAGAGTTAAGGGTTGTCTGAGCCAAGAGTTTAAGGTAAAGGATTGGGGCAACCTAAAATACTTCCTTGGCATTGAAGTGGCTCGGACAGAGAAGGGAATATCTTTGTGCCAATGGAAATACACCTTGGATCTCTTGAGTGACATGGGTAGGATGGGATGTCGTGGTGCCCCTACTCCGGTTGAACAAAATCATCAAGTGACAACACAAACAGGAGAGCTGGTGAATAAGGAAGATTATCAGAAACTGGTTGGGAGGTTATTGTACTTGTGCCATACCAGGCTTGACATACGTAGGCCGTGGGTGTGGTGAGAAGATACATGCATGAACCAAGGAGTGGGCATCTTGATATTGTGCACAGAATTCTGAGATACTTGAAGGGGACTCCAGGTAAAGGGTTGTGGTTTGCGAAGAATGGACATCTTGAGGTGGATGGCTATAGTAACTCTAATTGGGCCAGTTGTCAAGATGATAGAAGATCAATTTCTGGCTACTGTGTGTTTGTGAAAGGAAATTTGGTGTCATGGAGAAGCAAGATACAGACTATTGTGTCTAGATCAACATTAGAAGCCAAGTATAGAGCATTATCTCAAGGTTTGTGTGAGATGCTCTGGGTGAAGTACCTACTGAGCGAGTTAAAACTTCCGAGGAAGGGACCCTTGAAGGTGTGGTGTGACAATCAGTCAGTTATAGCCATTGCTAATAACCGAATTCAACATGATAGGACAAAGCATGTGGAAATTGATCGCTTCTTCATTAAGGAGAAACTTGATGCTGGGATCATCGGCCTTACTCATGTCAGCTCTAGTCAGCAGTTTGCAGATTGCTTGACAAAGAGACCGGGAACAAAGGACTATAACTTTGGCATGTGACAAGATGGGAATGATAAATATCTACCACCCATATTGAGGGGGAGTGTTGGAACGGTATGGGCCCAAGCCCATCAAGCTTGTCACTTAGGGCCCAAGCCCATGTGGATGGCCTGACCTAGAAGAGGAGCCCCTCTTCCTCTGTTCTTCTGAGCCGCCACACACACACGACACAACCATGGACAGTGTGAGCCCGTGACTCAACATCACTCGAAGGAAACAATTATATTACTTGAGAAATTGTACTTTACAGCTGAGTTGTACACCTGTATAATTTTTATTACTAGGAGAAAGCCCGTGTAAGAAGAAACACCTGTGTAAGACGTGGGCATCATCTTCCAGGACTTCTACTTCGACTTCGATATCTTAAGCCACCGCCTTGACTGAGCAGGATATTCTGAGACTTAAGCGTTTGCTTGCCGCTTCAGGTTCTTCTTTGACGGGTACTGTAGGTTCTGTGGCTGATGCTTCCCGCACTGAGCAACCACCATCTACACAATCAGGTACATCCTCGTGGGTTCTGGACTCTGGAGCTTCTTTTCAATGTCTTCTCATTCTTTCAATTTGTCCTCTCTTAGATCGCTTGATTTTCCTGTTCATGTCCTCACCGCTGATGGTACTCCTCTCTCTGTTGCTAGTCGAGGCAATCTTACCACGCCTTCTTATTCCGTTCCTGATGTTGCTCATGTTCCTCGACTCACCATGAATCTATTTTCTGCTGGTCAACTTACTGATTCTGGTTGTCGCGTCATCCTTGACGTTGACCCTTGTTCTGTTCAGGATCGTTGCATGCACACTTTGGTTGGGGCTTGCCCTCGCCGCTGTGACTCTTAGGATCTTTGGGAGCTTGACTGGCTTCATGTTCCTTCCGCTGCCACCACTATCGCCAGTCCATCCGCTTCTGTCGCTTCAGCTACTGGCTCCGTCCAGCAATGGCATCATTGGCTTGGTCATCTTTGTGGTTCTCCTTTGTCGTCTTTAGTTCGTCGAGGTCTTCTGGTGTCTGTCTCAGGAGGCGTGTCTTTAGAGTGTCAGTGTTGTCGGCTTGGCAAACAGATCCAGTTACCTTATCCTACTAGTGAGTCAGTGTCCTAGCGTCCTTTTGATTTAGTCCATTCCGATGTATGGGGTCCGGCTCCCTTTGCTTCGAAAGGAGGCCATCTTATTTTCATAGATGATTTCTCTTGTTACACTTGCTTTATTTATGACTTCGCGCAGTGAAGTTCTTTCCATATATAAGCATTTTGTTGCCATGGTTCACACTCAGTTCTCTTCGCTTATTCGTGTGTTTCGTGCTGACTCTGCTGGTGAGTATATTTCCAAGATGTTGTGTGGTGTTCTTGCTGAGCAGGGGTCTCTTCCTCAGTTCTCTTGTCCTGGTGCTCATGCTCAGAATGGTGTGGCTGAGAGAAAGCATCGTCACCTTCTTGAGATGGCTCGTGCGTTGTTGATTACCGCCTCTCTTCCGCTTCATTTTGGGCTGAGGCTGTCTCCACCTCCACCAATCTCATCAACCTTCAGCCATCCGTTGCTTTATAGGATGGTGTTCCTTTCAAGCATCTCTTTGATCGTTCTCCTGATTATTCGATGCTTTGTTTGTTTGCTTGTGTTTGTTATGTTCTCCTTGCTCCTCGTGAACGCCCCAAACTGGCCGCTCAGTCTGTTGAGTGTGTTTTCTTAGGATATAGTGATGAACATAAGGGCTATCGTTGTTGGGATCCCATCGGTCGTCGGATTCGTATTTCTCGGGATGTGACTTTTGACGAGTCTCGTCCCTTCTACCCGCGTCCATCTTCCTCGACCTTTTTAATGGAGGATATCTTTTTCCTCACTTTTCCCGACACACCTACCACTCCCGTTGAGCCATTGTCTATTCGTCCCATTGCTCCTGCCTCTTCGACTACTGCAGATCCGACGCCACCATCTCCTATGGTTTCCTCACCTGGCATGTCACCGGACTCTCCACCTTCATCCCCGGTAACTTCCTCCTCTCCATCCTCTGAGTCTACCCCGGCGATTCCTCTTCGTATTCTTCCATCTTTTCCTTAGTATTATACTCTCGTTCGTGTCCTGTGGATGTGTCTACCGATGGGCCATCTTCCTCCTCTCAGCCTACTTATGGCTTACGTCCTCGTCCACTTCCGCATGTTAACCATCTTGGTTTTCCAAGCGTTGGTACTACTGTTCTTAAGCTGACTTCTTATCGTCAAGCTGCTCTACATCCTGAATGGCAGTTTGCGATGGCGGAGGAGCTTGCTGCTCTTGAGTGCACCAATACATGGGACCTTGTTTCTCCTCCCGGTGTTCGTCCAATCACTTGTAAGTGGGTCTACAAGGTTAAGACTCGCTCCGATGGATCTCTTGAGCGCTACAAAGCTCATCTTGTGACGCGTGGCTTTCAGCAGGAGCATGGTCGTGATTACGATGAGACTTTTGCTCTGGTCGCCCATATGACCACTATCCGCACACTTCTTGACGTGGCCTTTGTTCGCCACGGGTCTGTGTCTCAGCTTGATGTCAAGAATGCCTTTCTTAACGGTGAGCTGCATGAGGAGGTTTACATTCAGCCTCCACTTGGGTATTTTGTTCCTGATGGCATGATCTGCCGTATTTGTCGCTCTCTCTATGGCCTTAAGCAAGCCCCTCATGCCTGGTTTGAGCGTTTTGCCTCTGTGGTGACTATCGCTGGCTTTTCAGCGATTGCTCATGATCCAGCATTGTTTGTCCACCTTTTAGCTCGTGGTCGGACTCTTCTTCTTCTATATGTTGATGACATGATCATCACTTGCGACGACCCTGAGTACATTACATTTGTGAAGGCCCGTCTTAGTGAGCAGTTTCTTATGTCTGATCTTGGCCCTCTTTGGTACTTTCTTGGGATAGAAGTCTCTTCTACTTCTGACGCCTTTTTTATTTCCTAGCAAAAGTATATCCAGGATCTTCTTGCTCGTCCCGCTCTTACTGATGAGCGCATTGTTGAGACTCCCATGGAGCTCAATGTTCACCGTCGTGATACTAATGGTGACCCCTTGTCTGATCCGACGCGTTACCATCATCTTGTTGGGAGTCTTGTCTATCTAGCCGTCACTCGTCCGGATATCTCTTATCCAATCCATATTTTGAGTCAGTTTGTCTCTGCTTCGACTTCGGTTCACTATAGTCATCTTCTTCGTGTTCTCCGATATCTTCGTGGCACGATCTCTCACCGTTTGTTCTTTGCCCGCTCCGGTTCATTATAGCTTCAGGCCTTTTCGGATGCTACGTGGGCTAGTGATCCTTCGGATCGCTGTTTACTTTCTGCTTACTGTGTTTTCCTTGGTGGTTCTCTCATTGCCTGGAAGACGAAGAAACAGACCGCAGTTTCCCGTTTGAGTGCAGAGGCTGAGTTGCGAGCTATGACTCTTTTGACAGCAGAGGTGACTTTGTTACGGTGGTTACTTCAGGATTTTGGTGTTTCTGTCACTACACCTACTCTGCTATTTTCTGACAGTACAGGTGCTATTAGCATTGCATGCGACCCTGTGAAGCATGAGCTCACCAGGCATATTGGTGTTGATGCTTTTTTGTGTGCACTGCTGTGCAGGATCAGGTTATTGCTCTTCAGTGTGTGCCTTCAGAGTTACAGCTGGTGGATTTCTTTACGAAGGCTCAGACTAGCGCACAACATGGCTCTATCTCTCCAAACTCAGTGTTGTTCATCCACCATGAGTTTGTATGTGTGTGTGGGGGGGGGGGGGGTAGAGTAGTATATATAGCCATGTAGCCTTTTGTATTACCTCATTGTATAAGGGGTTTCTTGCATATATCCTGCACCTGTACATGTATATATACTGGCCTATGGCCCTGTTGGAATACAAGTTGCATATTCCTAACAGTGCCGACGCTTACCCTTGCACAGGGATTCAGTAGAATAACTGCTAATTAGCCGGGAATTTGAGCCTGACACCCATGCTAAGCGCATGCATTGCAGGTGCCCTTATGTTGCTAATAATTTGTAAGCTGCATCATACTAACATTTCAGAGCTAGAAAAATCTGCTCATTTCCTTAGCAAGACAAATCAACAAAGATATATTGGCCACCAAGTACCAACTTTGTGTTAGCTAGCTTAGGATTTTCTGCAGGATAAGAATCTATATCATCTCACATCTTTAGTGCTGTAGTCTGTACATGTAGAAAACACACAATAATTACAGTTAATGTACCTTTCTCACAAATCTACTTAATACAACTGTGCCAACGGCCAAGTACAATTTGTACAATGTCTAGTCTGCTTTTGATATTGTTACCTTTATGTCTACTGAGTTTTGAATGTATATTAAAAATTTCAGAAAACAGATCATCTCAAAGTGTTGATTACTGAGCTCGAAGCAGAAAGCTTTTTCGACATTGATAATGCTTCTATCGATTGGGTACTAACCATAACCACAATTTCTGTATTACCATTTGTGAGTTGGCATGCACTAATTGTTTATTTGCTGTAGGAGAAGGAGCGCTTTTCAGAACTTGTGGATCAATTCTGTGGCAAAGTTTTTGATGGACATTCCCTTCCGAAACATTATGTGATCAGAGGAATCATGTTATAACCTTGTATGACTATTATCCTCTCGCATTTCAGATTATTAATGCTAAATTCTACTTGCAACTGATGTCAGGATTATCGGTCAATCTTGTCGTTGGAGGATAGATCTCAGCTAGATGCTTTCATATTCGTAAGATATTTTGTGTTTCACGATTCTATAAAGTAGTGTATCTTTTAGTGAATAGTATAACTTATTGTTTACTTCCATTAGGTTGTTGGTCGAGTATGTGACCGGTGGCTTGGAAGGTGTGAAAAGGTATTGACTTTTATACATGTACAACTATACTGTTGTCTCGACTGGCATAAGATGACTGGTGAAAGGTGGAAAAGCGTTGTGAAGTGCATTAATGAAAACATTTGTGTCATTATCTCTTTATTTATTTAGTATTTGTCTTGTATGTTTCCCCAGTTTTGGATGGAGACAAGATACCATGAGCACCCCTACTATGACGTTGCCAGACGACCCCTGGAAAAGGTTAGAATTTCCATTCTTTTATGATATTTTTATTTAAATAAATATTTTGCAATTGTGCCTAATTATTGTGTTAGGAAAAGGAGGCAAGTTAATCTAGGGTATTTGTTTGGTTAAATTGGTTGTTCTGTTGATGTCTATAGGTATTGTAGCTTATATGCAAATAAACTATCTGACTGTAGTATCGATTTTGAAATTAAGTTGTATGATTTGGCATTGACATTGCACCTTTTGCTGGCTGTATATTCATCTTATATCTGTGCAGGTCTTTGAAATTGTAAGAAAGCCAGTGCCCTTAGAAGATACTGTGCTGGTCTAATCTCTTGTTGACAGCGACATAGTTGATGTTGGCTGAACTTTAGTGCAATAGGCTCATCAGAGGCTGCTTGAACTGACGTGCACATCTCACAGCATCAATATTTCTATTTTTGTTGTATAATGGTACCATCATGAATTGGGAACACTCGAGCTTATGTAAACCTTGCCATCCTATTAGGGAGAAATCTTACTTTCAGCGCAAATAATGAAATTCCCCTACAGGTCATTGCCTCATTCTTATTTGGATTGTCAGCACCCATATGATGAACATACAGTATCTGTATGGATTGTCAGCACCCATATGATGAACATACAGTATCTGGATCCTGTATGCCATGGATGTATCGACACATTTATTTTACACATCATGGTAGATAATTATCAATTATTCCGTGTCAGGTTATCATCTATGATGTTGGTCCATTAGCATGGGGACCTTTTTTTTGGATTGTCAAAGGTGGAATTTGAGGGCATGGCCAATGCATAGCCCCAGGGTGATGCCTCACATGCCATGTAGGATCGGATAACAGAAAAAGTAGGTTCGGATGGGGAAGCGGGATCCTCTTCAGGAGGCGGGTGTTTAGAGACAAAAAGTGTGGTCCAGTGCATAAAGTTGAAAAACTTGAAATGGAGAGGAGGGATGCATGTGTAGTGAGAGTCACTTTCCATTTTTTTGATGAGGTCCACTAGTAGTAGCTTGCATTGGGGAGAAAAAATTAATACATATGCTTCAAATTACTTTTTATCATGAGGCATATGTATCCATATGCCACCATTGTACATGCCCTGGACCTTCAACCTCTCCGTTGAGGATTGAGGAAGACAACCACTAGATTATCTAATCATTTGTGTGATTTAGCTAATTGAGATCTAATTTATAGACATGCGACCACACTAGAAAATCTGAGCATTGTATCGAAGAGAGGCTTGGTAAAAGAGATTTGTTGAGGGAACTTGTGTAATGAGATCTTTATAGGTACTATCACCGAACTAATGTGATTAGAGCTTATGCATCGTAGAGTTGTTATATTTTCTTTTATAAATATCCCTCTGGTAACTTTTGTGTGAATAACCTGGTAACCAACACTTCGCAGACTTGATAACTTATATACCCCAATCCTGGAAACTTTGTCCGCGAGGGTGGGGATGGGGGAGTTATTGAAACATACCATGGTAACTTCTGTGCAAATAACATGATAACTTATACATGGTAGACCTAATAACTTTGTTGGAGGGGTCGGGGTCGCACCAGGGGGGGGGGGTCATTGAAACATACCATAGTAACTTCTATGCAAATAACATGATAACTCACACATCATAGACATGATACATTATGTACCCAGTCCTGCTAACTTTGTCGGCGGGGGTAGGGGTGGGGGGGGGAAGGGGGTCGTTGAAACATACCACGGTAACTTCTATGCAAATAACATGATAACTCACACATTTTAGACATGATAAATTATGTATCCAGTCCTGGTAAGTTTGTTAGCGGGGGTAGGGGTGGGAGGGAGTCATTGAAACATACCACAATAACTTCTATGCAATAACATGATAACTCACACATCATAGACATGATAAATTATGTACGCAGTCCTGATAACTTTGTTGGTGGGGGTAGGGGTAGGAGGAGTTGTTAAACCATACCACGATAACTCTTATGCAAATAACATGATAACTCACACATCACAGACTTGATAACTTATGTACCCGATCATGGTAAATGTGGCGACTGTGGCGAGGAGGGGGGGGGGTTGATGCCCTGGTAATTTCTGTGTAAATAGCATGGTAATAGACACATCCAAAGTTGATAACTCCCATACAAACGTGTAACGCCCCATATGTAATTTTCCATATTTGTATTCCAACTCTTGCCATTTTCGGCACTAAGTTATGTTATTTCCTCGTTGTTGGGTTTTGTCTTCGTTTTTCTTTTTGTCCTTGTCATGCATCTCATATCATGTCATCATGTGCATCGCATTTGCATACGTGTTCGTCTCATGCATCCGAGCATTTTCCCCGTTGTCCGTTTTGCATTCCGGCACTCCTATGTCCTCCGGTGCCCTCTTTTACCTCTTTTCGTGTGCGGGAGTTAAACGTTCTCAGATTAGACCGAGACTTGCCAAGCGGCCTTGGTATACTACCGGTAGACCGCCTGTCAAGTTTCGTGCCATTTGGACTTCGTTTGATACTCCAACGGTTAACCGAGGAACCGTAAAGGCCTCGTGTGTGTTGCAGCCCAACACCTCTCCAAAGTGGCCCAAAACCCACCAAAACCCCCTCCATCATATCGGTCGTTCGATCACGATCGCGTGGCCGAAAACCGCACCTCATTTGGAGTCTCCTAGCTCCCTCTATCTATAAATAGGTGCATCCCCCCGAAATTTGCGGATGAAACCCTAACCTACTTCCCCTCGCGCCGCCGGACATTTCCTCTCCACCGGCAAGTATCACCGCCACCATCTCCCACCGCGCCGGCCCGCGCGGCCCGGGGCAGGCCCCCGCGGACCGAGCCGCCCCGCGCCCGGCGAGCCGCCGCCCCGCGCCTCCACGCGGCTCGCCCCGCTGCCCGGCTTCTTCCGCCGCATCGCGCCGACTCCGGCCATCGCCAGCCCATCGCCGCCCGCCGACTCCGGCCATCTGGAATGCGGCGCCGGCCACCGGAGTACCACCGGAGCTCGCTGCACCGTTCCCCGTCTCCGGCTCCGGCCATCTCCCTCCTTTCCGGCGGATTCTGGCAAGTCCCGGTCACCGTAGCGAAGAACTCCGGTGAGAGCTTCCCTGGCAAACATCGAAATCCGTGCCCCGATCTAGATCTGCTACAGTGAAACCCTAGGGTTGACCCCATTTTCTGCCAAAGTCCCCAATATTTTTAGCATTGTTCATCGCATCATAACTTTGCATCTGTGGCTCCGTTTTGGGCGTGTAGCATATCAAATTGTTCGTCTGGATGTGCACTTCATTTCATTCCATTGCACCATGTTCATTTGAGTCCATATTGATGCCCTAAATGCTGTTGCAAGAGTGCTATGTAATGTTAGTTTCTGATTCCTAACAGATTATGGACATTTGTCATTTTTTCCATGTTTAATGTGTGCCTCCTATGAACTTGAGCCCTACATGTGTTTTGGGCTATGCCATGCCATCTTTACAGGGGTGTATGCCATGTATTTTTGTGATCAATGTGGTGACTAGCTCAAGCATGCAAAGTAGCTCTCGTGATATTGCTGATTTCAGGGACTTAGAATTCTTCTAAGTCATTTCCCTGATGATATTTTTATGCCATGTATTCTTGTTGCTACAGAGTGACCCATGCCTCTTTTGAGCATGTTAAGTAAGGATGATTTTGAGATATTTCTATGCTATATCCATCAATGTCTTTGTTTTCATTTATGGAGTACCCTAGCATGACTCAATCATGCTCTACTTTTGCTATAAAATGTTCCTGGCAGATTGTTTACGTGTTAATCAATTTTGCCGAGGTTGTTGTAGCTTATCCTTGCATGCTATGAGAGTGTTCTTGCCATGGTTAGCTTATTGAACATGTCTTCTTGCTGGGTGTATGATTAGTTTGTCATGCAATGCCTTGTGGTGAGTGCATCGAGCTCGCAAACATGCCTATGTAACTCTGTTTTTGCCATGCCCAGTTTTCTGCTAAGTCTGAATCTGTTAACGAAACTTCTATGTTCACATGGTTGCCATTGTATTTTCTGATCCCTTTTGACTTATGGTCAGTAAGGGACTTTTTTTATATGCTTTGACTAGTTTCATGCCATGCCTTGATTTGCCATGATATATTCCTGTAGCATGTTGTAATCATGCTCTAAACATTGCTTCCCGATGTTAAATCCTGACATGTTATTTTCACTAAGTCTGTGAACCTGATATCTTTTGCACTTTTGCCATGCTTGTTTGAACCTGCTATTGTGTGATTTAGCCATAGCTCAGTGTTCATCTTTTGTCAAGCATCTTGAGTGGATCACTGCCATGTGCTTTGTTGCTATGTTAGAGTGCATTAGCTTATTTTTCTTGATGCATTTAGATGGCATCGTGCTGTTAATCGCAGATTGGTGCCATTATTGACTTGCTTGTCATTTGCAAACCGTGCATCCGATTCCCGTGATCTTTATATCATTTTCGACCGAAATCAACTCATCTTTCCAGCGGCTCTCTTGCTTTGCCAAGTTGAGGCCTGGTTCAATCTTTCCTTTCCGAAGCATGCATATGCATTGCATATCACTTCCCGCATATCATGCCATGTTTTGCATCTTGTTGCTTGCGCATTGCACCGTGGTTGATTGTGTTTCCCTTTGCTTGTGTTCTTGCTTTGGGTAGAGCCAGGAGACGAGTACGTGATCGAGGAACCCGTTGAGAACATTTATGAGGATCAAGCTTACGTTAACTCGGAGAACTTTGCAGGCAAGATGACCATACCCTCGAAATCACTTCTATCTTTGCTTGCTAGTTGCTCGCTCTATAGCTATGCCTATGCTATGATACCTACCACTTGCTTATCATGCCTCCCATATTGCCATGTCAAACCTCTAACCCACCTTGTCCTAGTAAACGTTGGTTGGCTATGTTACCGCTTTGCTCAGCCCCTCTTATAGCGTTGTTAGTTGCAGGTGAAGATTGGAGTTTGTTCCTTGTTGGAACATGATTATTGTTAGGATATCGTTATTATATCTTATTTACTTAATGCATCTATATACTTGGTAAAGGGTGGAAGGCTCGGCCTTATGCCTGGTGTTTTGTTCCACTCTTGCCGCCTTAGTTTCCGTCATACCGGTGTTATGTTCCTTGATTTTGCGTTCCTTATGCGGTTGGGTTATAATGGGAACCCCGTGACAGTTCGCCTTGAATAAAACTCCTCCAGCAAGGCCCAACCTTGGTTTTACCATTTGCCACCTAGCCTTTTTCCCTTGGGTTCTGCAGACTCAAGGGTCATCTTTATTTTAAACCCCCCCGGGCCAGTGCTCCTCTGAGTGTTGGTCCAAACTAGAGCCCCTTGCAGCGCCACCTCGGGGTAACTCGAGGGTTGGTTTTAGTTGTACGGATTGCTTATCAGGTGTGCCCTGAGAACGAGATATGTGCAGCTCCTATCGGGATTTGTCGGCACATTCGGGCGGCTTTGCTGGTTTAGTTTTACCATTGTCGAGATGTCTTGTAACCGGGATTCCGAGTCTGATCGGGCCGTCCTGGGAGAAGGTATATCCTTCATTGACCGTGAGAGCTTGTGATGGGCTAAGTTGGGACACCCCCGCAGGGTATTGAACTTTCGAAAGCCGTGCCCGCGGTTATGGGCAGATGGGAATTTGTTAATGTCCGGTTGTAGAGAACTTGAAACTTAACTTAATTAAAGTGAATCAACAGCGTGTGTGACCGTGATGGTCTCTTTTCGGCGGAGTCCGGGAAGAGAACATGGTCTCGGGTTATGCTTGAACGTAATTATTTCTAGGATCACTTCTTGATCATAGATTCTTGAACGTGCTTCGCCTTCTTTTCTCGCTCTCATTTGCGTATGTTAGCCACCATATATGCTAGTGCTTGCTGCAGCTCACCTCATACATTTTCCCTACCTATAAGCTTAAATAGTCTTGATCGTGAGGGTGTGAGATTGCCGAGTCCCCGTGACTCACATATTACTTCCAAAAACCAGATGCAGGTGCCGATGATACCATTCCAGGAGATGCGACTGAGCTCAAGTGGGAGTTCGATGAGGACTCAGGACGATACTACGTTTCCTTTCCAGACGATCAGTAGTGGAGCCCAGTTGGGGCGATCGGGGATCTTATGCATTTTGGGTTGTCTTTATTTTTGATCCGTAGTCGGACCTTGATTGTATCTGGATGATTGTAATGCTATAATTTATGCTATTGTGTGAAGTGGCGATTGTAAGCCAACTATGTACCTCTTTCTTATTCAGTACATGGGATGTGTAAAGATTACCCCTCTTGCGACATTGCCTACAATTCGGTTATGCCTCTAAGTCATGCTCCGACACGTGGGAGATATAGCCGCATCGTAGGTGTTACAAGTTGGTATCAGAGCCTTCCCCGACTTAGGAGCCCCCTGCTTGATCGAATCGCTGGCGTTGTTGAGTCTAGAAATTTTTTTGAGTCTTTTAGGATTATATATATCGGAGAGTAGGATTCTTTTTACTCCTCAGTCCCTTCGTCTCTCTGGTGAGGCATCTTGACATAGAGTTTTGACTCTTCTCTTCTCAAATTTCACTAAAAAAATTTAGGATCACGCGGGTATCTTGGAATCGTTCCGATGGTTTTGTGACGAGAACATTGTTCTTGGTGCCTCGTGACATTTAGGGGTTGTGGCAGTGTCCCGGGGAGTTGAGCTCCGAGGTGTTGTCGTCACAATTTTATCGTTGCAATTCTGGAATACCTGAGTTTCCCCGACATCGAAAATCTCTTTTATGCAGTTGTTGGTGAGATAACCTCGACGCCACCCAGTACTGGGGCGGGAGTTCGGGAGTATTGCCATAACTCATATAACGGATGCTTTTCGAAGGTTGAGGTAAATAATTTCCGAAGGTTTCTTGGTTATGTGTTGAAGGATGGATACAGCTGGATGTAGGATTTGCTAGATTTGGATGAGATATTATGCTTCCCCTGTATCCCCAACGCCTGATTGCATAACCGGAAAATTTCGGGAGTTTCATAGGTGGGAATTCTTGTAGCTCTAGTATTTCTTCCGCGGATATTTGGTTTGTGATTGGGTAATCCTTACCAAGTATTTGTTCATGTCCGTACCTTGTTGTTTTATTCATCTACCTCTATCTAAGTGGCTTCTCAATTTATGGAAGTGTGACAATTTAATTTGGAATTCATTCGTTCATTCTTGTTCGAATGTTAAGGCTATATGTTGCAATTTCGATCCATTTGATTCAGCTTGAATTTATGTCTTTCAAGATGCTAACGGATGTCACCCTCTTCAGGATGGCTCCTCCAACGCGTCAGAATCCGGAACCTCTGCCACCACCTCCACCTCCGGAGGCATGGCAAGCTGTGATGGCAGCTACCAACGCCAACACACAACTGATTATGCAACTCTTGCAGGAGCGCAACCAAGGAAATCAAGGCAATGGAAACAATCAAAATCAGTTTGCTACACTCAACCAGTTCCTCGCAAACCAGCCAAAGACCTTCAGTAACTGTGTTGAGGCCACAGACGCTGATGATTGGCTCGTGGATATCTGCAAACATTTCGAGTGCAGCCACGTCAGGCCCGAGGACTTTGTCAAGTTTGCTCCGTTCCAACTCAAAGACCAAGCTGCAGAGTGGTATCAACAATACAAAGATTCCAGAGGAGGTCGTGTGATTACCTGGGATGAATTCCGCCAAGACTTCAGAGATCACCACATTCCTCAGAGTGTTGTTGAGAGCAAGCGTGAGGAGTTCCGCAATCTGAAGCAAGGCAACTTGTTTGTTTACCAATACAACATCATGTTCCAGAAGCTCGCTCATTTCGCCAAGCAAGACGTCCCTCACAAGAAGAGCATGATTTATCAGTTCAGAGGTGGCCTCAGAGAAGATCTGCAACTAGCCATTGTGATTTTTGAGTCGAGAAAGTACGATGAGTTCTACAATATGGCATTAAAGCAAGAGGCCGCTCAGCTCAAGTGCGATGCTTCCAAGAAGAGAGTCAGGGATGCAACTCCTTCTTCCTCAACTCAAGTGGCAGCTAAGCAACAAAAGTATTGGTTGCCTCCTCCTCCTCCGTTCCGTCAGTCTTATCAGCAGAAGAGCAAATGTGGCAATGGATCTTCCCACCAACCCAACCCAAGTTTTCAGAACAAGACTTCGTCTCATGCTCCAAGATCAAGTGCTCCGTATCACCGTCTGCTTTCTGAGGTTACGTGCAACAAGTGTCAGCAGAAGGGTCACTATGCAAACAAATGCTTCAACCAGAGGCGTCTTCCTCCTCCTCCTCCTGTGAGATCTGCTAGCAATGCAGTGGTCAAGCATAATCCCAAGCATGCCAAGGTCAACATGATGAACGCATCTCAGGCAGAGGACTCGTCAGAAGTGATCATGGGTAACCTTCCTGTTAACGATATCCCTGCAAAAGTCCTTTTTGATACTGGTGCATCGCATTCTTTCATTTCAAGACCTTTTGTGGCTATGCATGATTTGGTTACTCAAGTTTTGCCGAGACCTTTGTCTATTGTTTCTCTGGCCCGACAAATGACTTCTCGAGTTTTCGTTCCGGATGTGTCTATCAAGATGGGCGACTATAAGTTTCTGTCTTCTCCTAATGTTCTTGGTGACTCGGATATTGATCTTCTTCTCGGCATGGACTGGCTTTCTAAGCACAAGGCTTAGCTTGATTGTGCTGCCAGGCAGATTCAATTGACACACTCGTCTGAGGATGTGATCGTCTTTGCCGCTCGTGATGATACCATTTGATTGTTTTCTCTCAACGAGAAGGGCGAGTTGGATGCCATCTCTCAGATTCCAGTCGTTTGTGAATATCAAGACGTCTTTCTAGAAGAGCTTCCAGGAATGCCTCCTCACTGGCTAGTTGAATTTGTTATCGATCTTGAGCCTGGCACGGAACCTATTTGCAAACGTCCTTACAAGCTTGGACCAGAAGAGTTGAAGGAGCTGAAGAAACAATTCGATATTCAAGAGCGTATGGGTCTCATCTGACCGAGTTCTTCTCCATGGGGTTGTGGTGTTCTTTTTGTCAAGAAGAAGGATGGAACGGACCGACTTTGTGTCGACTACCGTCCATTGAACAAGAAGACCATAAAGAACAAGTACCCACTTCCCAACATCAATGAGCTTTTCGTAAAACTCAAGGGTGCTCAAGTATTCTTCAAGCTTGATCTCCGTATGGGTTATCATCAGATTCACATTCGTGAACAAGATATCCCCAAGACAGCATTCAGGACAAGCTATGGTTCATCTGAATACACTGTCATGTCTTTCGGCCTTGTCAACGCTCCTCCAACATTCTCTCGCATGATGAACTTCATCTTCAACCCCTACACAAATGACTTCGTCTTGGTCTATCTCGATGACATTTTGTTCTTTTCCAAGAACAAGGAGGATCATGCCAAGCACTTGAGATTGGTGCTGGACAAACTTAGAGAACATCAGTTCTACGCGAAGTTTTCAAAGTGCGAGTTTTGGCTCGATGAGGTTCTCTACCCTGGGCATATCATCTTCGCCAAGGGCATAGCTGTTAATCCTGAGAAGGTGTCTGCAATTGTGAATTGGGAACCGCCTCAGAATGTGAAGCAACTCCGCAGCTTCCTTGGACTTGCAAGCTATTGTTGAAGGTTCCTTCAGAATTTCTCTAAGATCGCGAAGCCTCTTTCCAACCTTCTCCAGAAGCATGTGAAGTATGTATGGACGCCTGAATGTGACATCGCTTTCAACACCCTCAAAGAGAAGTTAGTCACAACTCCAGTTCTGACTCCTCCTGATGAATACAAACCATTCGAGGTTTTCTGTGATGCTTCCCTGCAAGGTCTCGGTGCTGTGTTAATGCAAGAGAAGGAAGTTGTGGCCTATACCTCTCGCAGTTCAAGCCCAACGAAAAGAACTACCCCACTCATGACCTCGAGTTGGCGGCAGTTGTCCATGCTCTTTTAACATGGAGACATCTCTTGTTGGGAAGAAAAGTGGACATCTTCACTGATCATAAGAGTCTCAAGTACATCTTCACTCAGCCCAACCTCAACCTCAGGCAGACTCATTGGGTCGAAATGATTCAAGAGTATAATCCGAGTATCGAATATACTCCAGGCAAGGCCAATGTCATTGCTGACGCTTTGAGCAGGAAGGCTTACTGCAACAGTTTGATTCTCAAGCCCTTCCAACCAGATCTTTGTGAAGCTTTCCGCAAACTTAATCTCCAAGTTGTCCCTCAAGGATTCCTTGCCAACCTCCAAGTCTCTCCTACTTTGGAAGATCAGATTTGTGAGGCTCAACTTCTTGATGCTATGGTGAAGAAGGTGAAGATTGGGATTGCCAAGAGCCAACCCAAGTACAAGTGCTATCGCCTTGATGACAAGGATACTCTATTCTTCGAGGATCGCATTGTTGTTCCTAAGGGTGACCTTCGTAAAGTCATTATGAATGAGGCTCACAATTCACTCCTGTCTATTCACCCTGGAAGTACAAAGATGTACCATGACCTCAAGCAGTCGTATTGGTGGACTCAAATGAAGTGCGAGATTGCTCAGTTCGTGAATGAATGTGATGTCTGCAGAAGAGTGAAAGCAGAACACCAATGACCAGCTGGTCTTCTCCAACCTCTTGCCATTCCAGAATGGAAGTTTGACCATATTGAGATGGACTTCGTGACTGGATTCCCCAAGTCCAAGCGTGGCAATGATGCTATCTTCATTGTCATCGACAAGCTCACTAAAGTGGCTCATTTTCTTCCTATCAAAGAATCTATCATAGCAGCTCAGTTGGCAGAGCTATATACCTCCAGGTTGTCTCCTTGCACGGCATTCCGCAGTTGATATCTTCAGATCGTGGAAGCATCTTTACCTCTAAGTTCTGGGATTCCTTTCAGAAGGCTATGGGCACCAGCATTCGCTTCAGCACAACCTTTCATCCTCAAACTAGTGGCCAAGTCAAGCGAGTCAATCAAATTCTTGAAGATATGCTCAGGGCATGTGTCATTTCTTTCGATATGAAGTGGGAAGATTGTCTTCCATATGCCGAGTTCTCCTACAACAACAGCTTCCAAGCGAGTTCGGGCAAGGCCCCATTCGAGATTCTCTATGGCAGAAAGTGTCGTACTCCTCTTAACTGGTCAGAGACTGGTGAATGCCAACTTCTTGGCAATGACTTGATCACAGAGGCTGAAGAAATGTGAAAAGTCATTCGTGAAAATCTCAAAGCCGCGCAATCGTGCCAGAAGAGTTACTATGATAGCAAGCATCGTGACTTGGCTTTCGAGATCGGAGACCATGTCTACCTCCGCGTCTCTCCAATGAAAGGTACTCGTCGCTTCGGTATCAAAGGGAAGCTTGCCCCTAGATACGTGGGTCCTTTCAAGATCATTGGCAAAAGAGGCGATCTCGCCTATCAACTTGAGCTTCCATCCAACTTTGCAAATGTGCACGACGTGTTTCATGTGTCTCAGCTTCGCAAGTGTTTCAAGACTCCTGACCACACCATCAACTTCGAAGAGATTGATCTCCAAGAAGACCTGTCTTATCATGAGCATCCCATTGCTATTCTTGAAGAAACTGAGCGCAAGACTCGCAACAAGTCTATCAAATTCCTGAAAGTGAAGTGGTCACATCATTCCGACCGTGAAGCCACCTGGGAACGCGAGGACCACCTCCATTCCGAATACCCGGAGTTTTTCCAGTCCTAGATCTCGGGAGGAGATCCTTTCGTAGTGGTGGAGTGTTGTAACGCCCCATATGTAATTTGCCATATTTGTATTCCAACTCTTGCCATTTTCGGCACTAAGTTATGTTATTTCCTCGTTGTTGGGTTTTGTCTTCGTTTTTCTTTTTGTCCTTGTCATGCATCTCATATCATGTCATCATGTGCATCGCATTTGCATACGTGTTCGTCTCATGCATCCGAGCATTTTCCCCGTTGTCCGTTTTGCATTCCGGCACTCCTATGTCCTCCGGTGCCCTCTTTTACCTCTTTTTGTGTGCGGGAGTTAAACGTTCTCGGATTAGACCGAGACTTGCCAAGCGGCCTTGGTATACTACCTGTAGACCGCCTGTCAAGTTTCGTGCCATTTGGACTTCGTTTGATACTCCAACGGTTAACCGAGGAACCGTAAAGGCCTCGTGTGTGTTGCAGCCCAACACCTCTCCAAAGTGGCCCAAAACCCACCAAAACCCCCTCCATCATATCGGTCGTTCGATCACGATCGCGTGGCCGAAAACCGCACCTCATTTGGAGTCTCCTAGCTCCCTCTATCTATAAATAGGTGCATCCCCCCGAAATTTGCGGATGAAACCCTAACCTACTTCCCCTCGCGCCGCCGGACATTTCCTCTCCACCGGCCGGACACGTCCGCCCCGCTCCCCCGTCCAATCGCGAGCCGCCAAGTGTCACCGCCACAATCTCCCACCGCGCCGGCCCGCGCGGCCCGGGGCAGGCCCCCGCGGACCGAGCCGCCCCGCGCCCGGCGCGCCGCCGCCCCGCACCTCCACGCGGCTCGCCCCGCCGCCCGGCTTCTTCCGCCGCCTCGCGCCGACTCTGGCCATCGCCAGCCCATCGCCGCCCACCGACTCCGGCCATCTGGAGCGCGGCGCCGGCTACCGGTGTACCACCGGAGCTCGCAGCGCCGTTCCCCGTCTCCGGCTTCGGCCATCTCCCTCCTCTCCGGCGGATTCCGGCAAGTCCCGGCCACCGCAGCGAAGAACTCCGGCGAGAGCTTCCCCGGCGAACATCGAAATCCGTGCCCTGATCCAGATCTGCTACAGTGAAACCCTAGGGTTGACCCCATTTTCTGCCTAAGTCCCCAATATTTTTAGCATTGTTCATCGCATCATAACTTTGCATCCGTGGCTCCGTTTTGGGCGTGTAGCATATCAAATTGTTTGTCTGGTTGTGCACTTCATTTCATTCCATCGCACCACATTCATTTGAGTCCATCTTGATGCCCTAAATGCTGTTGCAAGAGTGCTATGTAATGTTAGTTTCTGATTCCTAACAGATTATGGACATTTGTCATTTTTGCCATGTTTAATGTGTGCCTCCTATGAACTTGAGCCCTACATGTGTTTTGGGCTATGCCATGCCATCTTTACAGGGGTGTATGCCATGTATTTTTGTGATCAATGTGGTGACTAGCACAAGCATGCAAAGTAGATCTCGTGATGTTGCTGATTTCAGGGACTTAGAATTCTTCTAAGTCAATTCCCTGATGATATTTTTATGCCATGTATTCTTGTTGCTATAGAATGATCCATGCCTCTTTTGAGCATGTTAAGTAAGGATGATTTTGAGATATTGTTATGCTATATACACCCATGTCTTTGTTTGCATTTATGGAGTACCCTAGCATGACTCAATCGTGCTCTACTTTTGCTATAAAATGTTCCTGGCAGATTGTTTACGTGTTAATCAATTTTGCCGAGGTTGTTGTAGCTTATCCTTGCATGCTATGAGAGTGTTCTTGCCATGTTTAGCTTATTGAACATGTCTTCTTGCTGGGTGTATGATTAGTTTGTCATGCAATGCCTTGTGGTGAGTGCATCGAGCTCGCAAACATGCCTATGTAACTCTGTTTTTGCCATGCCCAGTTTTCTGCTAAGTCTGAATCTGTTAACGAAACTTCTATGTTCACATGGTTGCCATTGTATTTTCTGATCCCTTTTGACTTATGGTCAGTAAGGGACTTTTGTTATATGCTTTGACTAGTTTCATGCCATGCCTTGATTTGCCATGATATATTCCTGTAGCATGTTGTAATCATGCTCTAAACATTGCTTCCCGATGTTAAATCCTGACATGTTATTTTCACTAAGTCTGTGAACCTGATATCTTTTGCACTTTTGCCATGCTTGTTTGAACCTGCTATTGTGTGATTTAGCCATAGCTCAGTGTTCATCTTTTGTCAAGCATCTTGAGTGGATCACTGCCATGTGCTTTGTTGCTATGTTAGAGTGCATTAGCTTATTTTTCTTGATGCATTTAGATGGCATCGTGCTGTTAATCGCAGATTGGTGCCATTATTGATTTGCTTGTCATTTGCAAACCGTGCATCCGATTCCGGTGATCTTTATATCATTTTCGACCGAAATCAACTCATCTTTCCAGTGGATCTCTTGCTTTGCCAAGTTGAGGCCTGGTTCAATCTTTCCTTTCCGAAGCATGCATATGCATTGCATATCACTTCCCGCATATCATGCCATGTTTTGCATCTTGTTGCTTGCGCATTGCACCGTGGTTGATTGTGTTTCCCTTTGCTTGTGTTCTTGCTTTGGGTAGAGCCAGGAGACGAGTACGTGATCGAGGAACCCGTTGAGAACATTTATGAGGATCAAGCTTACGTTAACTCGGAGAACTTTGCAGGCAAGATGACCATACCCTCGAAATCACTTCTATCTTTGCTTGCTAGTTGCTCGCTCTATAGCTATGCCTATGCTATGATACCTACCACTTGCTTATCATGCCTCCCATATTGCCATGTCAAACCTCTAACCCACCTTGTCCTAGTAAACCGTTGGTTGGCTATGTTACCGCTTTGCTCAGCCCCTCTTATAGCGTTGTTAGTTGCAGGTGAAGATTGGAGTTTGTTCCTTGTTGGAACATGATTATTGTTAGGATATCGTTATTATATCTTATTTACTTAATGCATCTATATACTTGGTAAAGGGTGGAAGGCTCGGCCTTATGCCTGGTGTTTTGTTCCACTCTTGCCGCCTTAGTTTCCGTCATACCGGTGTTATGTTCCTTGATTTTGCGTTCCTTACGCGGTTGGGTTATAATGGGAACCCCTTGACAGTTCGCCTTGAATAAAACTCCTCCAGCAAGGCCCAACCTTGGTTTTACCATTTGCCACCTAGCCTTTTTCCCTTGGGTTCTGCAGACTCAAGGTTCATCTTTATTTTAAACCCCTCGGGCCAGTGCTCCTCTGAGTGTTGGTCCAAACTAGAGCCCCTTGCAGCGCCACCTCGGGGTAACTCGAGGGTTGGTTTTAGTTGTACGGATTGCTTATCCGGTGTGCCCTGAGAACGAGATATGTGCAGCTCCTATCGGGATTTGTCGGCACATTCGGGCGGCTTTGCTGGTTTAGTTTTACCATTGTCGAGATGTCTTGTAACCGGGATTCCGAGTCTGATCGGGCCGTCCTGGGAGAAGGTATATCCTTCATTGACCGCGAGAGCTTGTGATGGGCTAAGTTGGGACACCCCTGCAGGGTATTGAACTTTCGAAAGCCGTGCTCGCGGTTATGGGCAGATGGGAATTTGTTAATGTCCGGTTGTAGAGAACTTGAAACTTAACTTAATTAAAGTGAATCAACAGCGTGTGTGGCCGTGATGTTCTCTTTTCGGCGGAGTCCGGGAAGAGAACACGGTCTCGGGTTATGCTTGAACGTAATTATTTCTAGGATCACTTCTTGATCATAGATTCTTGAACATGCTTCACCTTCTTTTCTCGCTGTCATTTGCGTATGTTAGCCACCATATATGCTAGTGCTTATTGCAGCTCACCTCATACATTTTCCCTACCTTTAAGCTTAAATAGTCTTGATCGCGAGGGTGTGAGATTGCCGAGTCCCCGTGACTCACAGATTACTTCCAAAAACCAGATGCAGGTGCCGATGATACCATTCCAGGAGATGCGACTGAGCTCAAGTGGGAGTTCGATGAGGACTCAGGACGATACTACGTTTCCTTTCCAGACGATCAGTAGTGGAGCCCAGTTGGGGCGATCGGGGATCTTATGCATTTTGGGTTGTCTTTATTTTTGTTCCGTAGTCGGACCTTGATTGTATCTGGATGATTGTAATGCTATAATTTATGCTATTGTGTGAAGTGGCGATTGTAAGCCAACTATGTACCTCTTTCTTATTCAGTACATGGGATGTGTAAAGATTACCCCTCTTGCGACATTGCCTACAATTCGGTTATGCCTCTAAGTCATGCTCCGACACGTGGGAGATATAGCCGCATCGTGGGTGTTACAAAATGCAACTGTAACTTTTGACCTGATTTTTTTGTTGAAAAACATACACCCGGTAATTTCTGTGTAAATAGCATGATAATGTATACATCACAGACTTGATAACTAATATCTTACGTTTTAAACACCATGGTATCTTTCATTCAAGGTTTTTTTAAACATCTCACCGGTAATTCTTGTGTTAAATACCATACTTCCCCATGCTTTAACCTTCTCCTGCTGTAGTTACCAACCTTATCATGGTATAGTTATCATGTTGTTCATACCATAGTTATCACGCTCGTCATGCCAAAGTTACCAAGCCAAACTTTTTTTCCAGACATGGTATAAATAAGAAAGGTTCAAATAACATTGTTTATCTATAATAGACAACAACAAAATGTGGCTTAGTTGGTTATTAGGCTCAACAACTATTGCATAGACCTGGGTTTGGATCCTCTTTTAAGCATTTTTATTTTCTTTTCATATTATGCAGCGAAAACCAGAAAAAACACTAGTGATTTACAATGATTTTTGAGAGAAGGAAAAAAATTAGTGGAAGCGAGCACAGGATGATAGCGATCAGGTAGGAACGAGTCGTTCGGATCTATCGCTAACTTCCAGTCGACTGGAAGGTAGCACTATCCTAAATATAATGCCAGGCTGGCTCCTGCATGATAGCGGTGGTTGTTTTGCATATTGAGCTTGTTTGACACGATGATGGGTATGGTTGTAATTTTGTGTTTTTAGATTCTTTGGATGTCATTGAATATGATCTAAACTATCTCAAGCACTTAAACCATCAGCATCTAACAGTCTCAATTTCCTTATGCTAGTGGCACAACACAGTCATGCTGGCCTAATACTTGATACTCCACGGTGGGCACCCCCTCTCGCCATTGCTCCCGCCATTCCCACACTAGCATCGCCTTAGAACCCTCACGCCCCTGCACCCAACCCATTGTCTCTGTTGTACCAATGTCCTAGAATGACCCCCTTCTTAGCACCACCGTTGGTACACTCATCCTCTTACCGCTGTACCTCCTTGAGGCCAATTTGACGACCCCAAACGGACGTCCATTTTATCCAAATTTTGCCCATTTAGGTCGGGCAAAGGGATGTTGTTTGGTCTCTTTTGTGGGCTCGTTGCCCTGTACGCCCAATGCGGACGTCACATTTGGTCTGCGGCCGGTCGGCAGGCGGATAATTTTTTTACAAATATGAAACATTGCATATAGTTTACAACCAAACATATGACATAGTTCGATAATAATAAATAGTTTCAGAATCGAAAAAGACAAAGTTCATAACCAAACTTAAATTATCACGAATACATGGAAATAAAAATGAACCGATACATCTGCTGATTGTTAATGTGATTTCACATGTGCTCAACCAAGTCATTTTGGAGTTGAATATGAGTATGCCAATCACGCATCTCATGATGAAATTGGGCGAACTGTTCAAATGTAGCTGGTTCTTGGTGCCCAGGCACAACATTTTCATCACGACATTCAAAACATTGGTCGTAGATGCTGTTATCACGCTCATCCTTCACGATCATGTTGTGCATGATCACACAAGCAGTCATCACCTCCCAAAGCTTCTTGGTCCTCCATGTTAGTGCAGGGTGGCGAATGATACCCCATCGAGATAGAAGCATGCCAAAAGCACACTCCACGTCCTTCCTAGCACTCTCTTGTGCTTGGGCAAGTTGAATGGGAGATTTTTAGAAATTCATCAAACTTTGAAGAATTTGACAAAGACCAGAGTGAAGAAATAGAAACACAAAGGAAACTAAGTCGTCACAGAATCAGAGCACATGCGATCTGGATACAAAAGAGTGAAGAACATGTAATCATACAATCATACAAGCATGAAGAATATGAACTGAGGAAATTGAAGATAGTGAGATGAAATTCTTCAGTTCAAATTCATCAGAGCAAAGATCACAAATTCTTCAACAGTGGAATAAAGTAAAGAGGAGTGAGGAATTTGAAACCAATTTGGTGCGATGAAGACACAACAATTTAGTAGACCAGTTCCAGTTGCTGCATCAACTGTATGTCTGGTTGAGGCGGCTGAGTCGCAACTCAGAGGACACATAGTCCTCACCGTATTCCTCTTGAGCTAAGGCCCGCAGACCTCTCCCAATCACTCGTGGTAAGTCTTCAAGGTAGACTTCCAAAACCTTCACAGACTTGTTCACTGGCACACCATAGCGACTCTTGGTGTACTCAGAAATTGATGCCTAACCGTCAGGAAGAATGACTGTCTTCAAAGGTAACAGGTGTCGGATCACACAAATCAATCTCTTCAGTGATGCTCAATCACTTTGGCCCTAGTTTTTTCCTCACTTATGATTCTCTCAAAGTCATTAGAGGATGGGTTGCTCTCAAATGACAAGTGTCAAGATCTCTCGAAGCAGCCAACCAACAAGTGGTTGTGGGGGGCAGCTATTTATAGCCAGGGTGCAATCCAAGATGAATTGTCATAAATGCCCTTTATCAAGATAAGGATCCACTCGACAGCTGGCATGCGGCGCAGCAACGGTCGGAATTTGAACTCTCAAATTTGTCGGGGCACTCAATTTCCTCACTTTTAGGTAGATCGCACTAGCGAACTCCTAACTCCTCAGCCTGACCAAATTCGTTAGTGACCAGATGAACTTCATCACTTTCACTAGCAAATGTGTTAGCTGTACACGAGATTTCCAAGGGCTCCACTCGAAGCAGCTTTTGTGTATGGGTTTGAGTAAGTTTGAGCGTCACTTCAGAAATGTGAAATATGTTTCACCTAGAGCCCCTTTAACAGTATGATTTTTCCTATGACCTTTGGAAATGTGAAATAAGAAGAGAAGAAACTACGAAAACATAAGTCTTCAAGATTTAAAGTCTTCACATCAATTTCTTCAAAGGCCGTACCAATTTTATCACCAAATTCTTCACTTGAAGAAATCCATTTTTAGGGGTCGTCTTCCATGTGTTAAACCAAATATTCAGGGACTCTGTTTCCTGTCTATACTCACAAACACATTAGTTCCTCAAACTATTTGTCTTCAGTATTCCAAAACCACTAAGGGAGCACTTTATGCACTTACAATCTCCCGCTTTTTGGTGACTGATGACAAATTGTCTAGGTTTCAATGGGAGTATAAATAATTAAAGTGTAAGTACAGAGTTTGACGAAATTGATTACATGATATTGAGGAGCTCCCCCTGAAGATGTGCATAAGAGGAATTTGCTTTGGATTGCAAATGCACATGGCAGGTTGAAATTGTGGAGATCTACCTCTATATCTTGGAACCCAATCATGCATGAGCATAAGATTTTTGAAGAATATGAATGCATGATGAAAATTGGTGTCTAACGAAATTGTGCATGCATGAGCAAATATATTTAATGTCAGAGCGCATATCAAAAGTATTGGAAGAGTCAGACGACCAACAATTATTAAGTTACAACTCATCAAAGAGCAAATTCAGTAAAGTTTGAGAGTTGCAACTTAAGAAAAAACAATCCATATATAACGACCCGCTTAAATACTAACTCATACTTCTCCCCCTTTGTCATCAATTGACCAAAATGTGAGGAATTCAAGGACTAACCCCCCTGAAGAACACATCAAGTAGAGGTCCAGGGAGCGCCAACATCACCAAGGTCGCGCGGTGCAGAGGGACTAGCAGAAGAGTCTTCAACAACTTCATTTTCGTCAGTGGAGCGCGATGAAGACTCTGAACTCGACATCAGAGGAGGAGCTTTGGTTTTCTTGAACTTCTTCCTTCGCGGTTCAGCCCAGTCAAAGTTCATCTGGAAGTCCACAACAGCAAGTTCCTCATATGATTTGAGGTGTGAAAGGATGGCCCATGATCTATCGAAGATCTCATGAAGATAGTAGCAATTTTTGCGCACTAAGTTATGTGTCACCGTCATATTGGCTTGTAGAGTAGCAAACTGACGCTTAACCCAGCGATGATTTTTTTCTACTTTCTAATGAAGACTTATGAGCCACTCATGGTCAGACATGACACGTGGTGCTTCAGGTGAAGTGAATGGCCTTGAAGCTTTTGCTCCTATGTCCTGGCTTGCAGATTCATCAGCAATGGAGCTGGAAATAGGTTGATGATACGTCTCCAACGTATCTATAATTTTTTATTGTTACATGCTGTTATATTATCACTCTTGGTTGTTTTACAATCATTTAATATCATTTTTTGGGACTAACCTATTGACATAGTGCCCAGTGCCAGTTGCTGTTGTTTGCTTGTTTTTTACATCGCAGGATATCAATATCAAACGGAGTCCAAATGCAGCGAAACTTCTTGTGGAATTTTTATGGACCAGAAGACACCCATTGGGCCGGAGAAGCACCTAGGGGGTGCCCTGAGGGGGGCACAACCCACCATGGCGCGCCTAGGCCCCCAGGCGTGCCCAGGTGGGTTGTGCCCACCTCGGTGGCCTCCTGCACCACCTCTTTGCTCTATAAATACCCCAATATTCCAGAAACCCTAGGGGAGTCGACAAAAATCAATTCCAGCCGCCGCAAGTTCCAGAAACCATAGATCCAATCTGAACACCATCACGGAGGGGTTCATCATCCTCATTGGTGCCACTCTGATGATGCGTGAGTAGTCTTTTGTAGACCTACGGGTCCATAGTTAGTAGCTAGATGGCTTCCTCTCTCTCTCTCTCTCTCTCTCTCTCTCTCTCTCTCTTGGTTCTCAATACAATGGTCTCTTGGAGATCTATTTGATGTAACTCTTTTTGCGGTGTGTTTGTTGGGATTCGATGAACTTTGAGTTTATGATCAGATCTATGTTTTTATCCATGAAAATTATTTGAGTCTTTTGATCTCTTATATGCATGATTACTTATAGCCTCGTATTTCTTCTTCGAATCTTTGGTTTAGTTAGGACAACTAGATCGATTTTTCTTGCCATGGGAAGAGGTGCTTTGTGATGGGTTCGATCTTATGGTGCTTGATCCTAGTGACAGAAGGGAACCGGCACGTATGTATCCTTGCTATTAAGGATAACAAGATGGGGTCTATTTCTACATAAATAGATCCTGTCTACATCATGTCATCATTCTTATTGCATTACTCTGTTTCTCCATGAACTTAATACACTAGATGCATGCTGGATAGCGGTCGATGTGTGGAGTAATAGTAGTACATGCAGGCAGGAGTCGGTCTACTAATCTTGGACGTGATGCCTATATAATGATCATTGCCTGGATATCGTCATGATTATTTGAAGTTCTATCAATTTCCCAACAGTAATTTGTTTACTCACCGTTGCTATTTTTCTCGAGAGAAGCCACTAGTGAAACCTACGACCCCCGGATCTCTTCTTTATTATATTTGCCTTCGTGATCTATTTTTTATTTGCTTTTATTTTCAGATCTATTAATCCAAAAATACAAAAATACCTTGCTGCAATTTTTATTTATTTATTTTATCCCGCGTTCCCGCGAGATCTATTTATCCAATCTACTAAAATTTTACCTATCTTTTTACCCGTGAGGGATTGACAACCCCTCTCTTACGTCGGGTTGCAAGTATTTGTTCTTTGTGTGCAGGAGCTGTTTACGTGGTGTTGAATGGTTCTCCTACTGGTTTGATAACCTTGGTCTCATCACTGAGGGAAATACCTACCATAGCTGTGCTGCATCATCCCTTCCTCTTTGGGGAAATACCGACGTAGTTCAAGTCGCATCAGTTGACGAAATTGTCCATCAAGGGGATGAATTCCTTCATCAATGACGGTCTTGCCTTTGCCAGGTACAGTGAACAAAGTGCTTTGAAGAACTTTAATGTCAGGCAAATAACTCAAGTGATTTTGACGATTAGCCATGTAGTGAATAGAAGACCGGGATGTGATGAATCTCATAATCCATGGCGCATACGGCTTCAGATCAAACGGAGACTGAGCCATAGTGATCAAAGTCCTCAGGAAGAAGTCATGAATGTTGATGGGAGTTCCATGGATGATGTGGAAAAGGAAATTCTTCATAACTCCCACAACTTCTTCAGTTTTTGGGTTGTGACCTTTGATCAGACTAAGGGTTTTCGCCAAAATGCGATAGACTGTCTTTGGCACATACATCAAATCCTTCACTAGGAAGGTTGTCCTTGGAGCATTTTCTTCAGCCATTGGCTTCATCAACACTTGCACCAAATGATTTGGCATCTCAGATTCCTCAAAAATTCTCTTTGCATCTTGTTGGGGTGGTTCAACTGGAAGAGCTCTAAGCAATTCATCAACTCGAGTTTTGTAGTGAGTGTCTTCACTCATCCATTCCAAAGCCCAAGATGTAGTGTCCTCAATGTTGCCCGAGAAATGCACATTTTCATAAATAGAATTAAAGAATTAGCTCTTCATTCCAATCACATATGTCAGTGCAAAAGATGAGTAGACCGGCATCATGAAGAACAACTAGGACTTGCCAAAATCATGAAATTGAATCCATATCCACATGAGGAATATGGCGATGCAGAAATACTTTCTTCTTGTCGAAGAGCAATGATGCATAAAAGTTCATCTGAGTCCTTGTCTAGAAACGTAGGCGCCTGATCTTTGGTGAATCACAAGGAGAATCACCAACGAAGAAATTCTTCTCTTCGAAGAACTTGGCATTATCAAACTAAGGCCGCCTAAGGACTCCGCCAATCTTTGGCAGTTGAGGAAGAGGTTGCAGGTTGATTTTCTTCTAACGAACATCAAACACTAGTCGTGGAGACCCAGTGGATTCATTAGGGTCTGTCACGGCAAGAGCTCGAGCAACTTCCTCAGCTGTGGTAGTAGTAACAGTGTCTATGTCAGCTCAAGGAACGGAGTCTGCACATGAGGGGGGTGAATTGATGACATCAACAGCTAGCTCCTCTTGAGAAATTCATCAGCTGATGCAGCTGGAATTTCTTCAGGTATGCTCTGGAGTGATGGTTGTCTTCCTTCAGAGCCAGTGTGAATTTCTTCAGTGCATGTAGGTGACTGAGGCTCTTGAGTGAGGGGAGTGGTGAGGGGTGAATTTTGGTGAGTTGCTTCTAAAAAATTGTCATGCATTGGAGGAGTAGTTTTGCCATCAATATCCACTTCCTCCTCATTTTCTTCACACAACGGAGTCTGTTGAGGGGTTTGAACAGAAACTTGAGGAGTTGATACATCAACATTACCTCAATTTCTTCATAGAGTGGGGTCCGCTGTATAGCCCATGACGTCCTTTGCCCATATGGGGCCTTTTGTACCTCTTGGCCCTTTAACGGCCCTGGTGATTTTGGCCCATAATGAACAATGCATTGCTTTATACCCGTTAATGACCCATGATTCAGTTGGGCCGTTTCCAGCCCATGTTACCTTTTGGCCTTCTAAGGGCCCATATATTCTTAGGCTCATTTCTGTCCCTCGACTACTTATGGTCCGTTACTAGCCTGTTCCGCTGATGGGCCTACTTCAACCTGTGGTTACAGTCGACCTGTTTGTGGCCCATTAACCTATTGGGCCATTTTCTTCCTGTCATCTATTGCGTCCCATTAATGACCCATTATGACTGTCCATATAATTAAGCCCGTGATGAAAATCGGTCTGTTAGCGACCCGTTATGGCCGGTCCCATAAATGGATGATTACAATTTTGGCCCGTTGATGGCCCATATTGCGATCCATTATCGGTCCACAAAAATTACGGTCCACGTGTGGCCCATTGAACTTATGGCCCATAAGAGGTCCATGCAACATACCGCTCGTAGGCGGCCCATGGATCCTATAGCCCGTAGGAGGCCTATGGTCACTACAGCACATAGCAGGCCCATGGTTACAATGGTCCGTATGTGGCCCATGGTTACTGTGGCCACAACAAATCGCAGAAAAGAATTGCAGTGACTATAAGCAAACAAATAAACAAGACAATATAAGGAAATAAATAAGAAAGCAACTAACGCTACGATATTATGGCTATTACATGTATTACATCCACTCAACATCAAAGTTCGCCACCAGTGCAAATATAGGGAACAACAAAGCAGCATATTACCAACACTCGGCGTCTATGTGGGCCACCAGTGCAAATAAACACAACACTAAAACAAGTCCAAAAACGAAACCACTTCAGAAGAGCTCAAGAAACGTTATCCTGGGTATCCGCCATGCTGGCAATAATCTTAGCAAGCTTATTAGCTTTCTCTTGTTTAGCGCTAAAATCCTCTAACACTTGCCGTTACACCATAAAGTATGCATCTGATTTCTCCAGGGACTCCCTCAGTCCTTTGGCTTCCTGTCACAGTACGACTGATCGATGTCTTTTAGCTTGTAGTTGACACTCAAGAAACCAAAATGATTCATACATCAAGTTTGTAGAGCTTGTGCCAGCGGTAGTGGCCAGTAACTCGAACACTACATCAAGACAGGACTTTGGGGTTGTCTCACTGTCTTCAAGGTAGTTTTCCTTATCTGTTTTATCAGCTTTGTTGGAGACCAGCAAGGCTGTCTCACTATCTTGAACCTCATCTGCATTACTTCATGTACCATTTCTTAATGGGGCACTCTTCTCCAATATTTTGCCAGCATTCTAAAAAAAGAAACAAGCAGACATCTAACAACTTTATCATGTAGTATATGAAACTCATTTTGGTGAACCAATTCAGTAGTAAGGTGGACATGATTAAACTAACAAGTCTTCTATTACAAAGTAGTGCATAATAAAAGCTTCAAACAAACATATATCTGTGTGCTATGGTCACTTCATTGTCTTGCTAAATAAAAATAGAGACACAATTCAAATCATATTAGCTCAAGACAAAGTAGCATTGAAAGAATATAAGTATGGGAAACTACACAACACCATGAGATTTCAGATGGGTACCACGGGTATACATGTACAACTAACAATACTATTGGCACTATTTTTTGTGCTAGTAACACTATTCCAGGAATGCCTAGCAGTGGCGGGTGGGAAAAGCCCAACAGTGGTGGGAAGCTACCCAGGGCCGCTCGCCACTGAGCTCCTGCCACTGCTAGAACACCATCAGTGGAGGGCACCCACCTGCCAGTGGCAACCCGTGATGTGGGCGATAGGCCAAGCCCACCACAGGATTTTGTCGCAGCTATGGTGGTCTTATTCTATCGCTCGCCACTACTATTGTTTCATGCCAACTACATCATATTGAACCTGGATCATATCATCAGATTGCTTTCTATGCATAAGTTATGGTTTGAATCTTGACCCACATGCACGCACCACATTACAATAATTTCAGATTAATGAAAAGTAGTACTTATAAAATATAACAAGTGCATTACAATAATTAATGTTTTGATGAGTTTGTTTGGAGTTAAATGAGTGTTCCGATGTTTAACATGCAGACCGTTAGTAGAAATCGCACATACTACATGAATTAGTACTTGATGGAAAGAACGGGGACCAACGGGCCACATGCTTTGGAATTGGAGATTTAGCCTCACAAGGAGCCCATTGCACAACCTCAGCGTGCGTGGGCATGGTGGTTGGGCTCATACCCAGCTAGATCCTCAGCCTCTCATCCGGGGTCACCTCCACAAGGATGCAAACTGCAAGGTCAGTGAACCGCTTGTTTGCAACCTTCCCAATCGCTGGGAGAGAACAATGGGCCATTGGAACACTTTTGACCCAAGCTAACATCGCCTTCCTAACACTACAAAAAAATACACTTCCGTGATGATATGTGTTTGTCATAGTAGGTCACGTTTTCTGTCATGCATGTAAAGCCATGACAATTTTATGACAGAATCAAGATAGTCATACATGTTCTGTCGTAGAAGTGTTCCATGACATTACCAAAATTATCATCACAGAAGTGTCCACTTCCATGACGATAAATCGCGCGTCATAGAAGTGCTTTCATCAAGGGTGACCGACACATGTCATCCATCGTAATGGAATGTCGTTAAGCTATCGGGTCCGGTTTTGCATCCGATAACATGTTAACAGCCCGGACCAATGGGGATTTTCCACGTGTAAAATACTCATTGGCCGAAGGAAACACGTGTTTACTCACCGTTGGGATAGATGTCATCCACTCATTGGACAGGAGGCGCCTATGATACGTCGACACGTGCCACGGCCCAATAGAGGCCCATTTCGGTGAAAAGGCCGGCCCAGCTAAAGGCCCACCATGTTTTTTCGGGCACTAGTGGGCTGGCCCGTTAACAGCCTGCCATGTTTTGGGAAAAATTGAGGCCCATACCAGATTAGGCCCGTTCATAGCCTGCCGTGTTTTGGGCCAAATTACGGCCCATATCGGATCAGGCCCGTTAACAGGCCACTGTTCTTTTGGGACCATTCTATGATAGGTTTCTATTTCAGCCTGTTAAATGCCTATTTACCAGTTCGGCCCAATAATAGTTTTGGCCTATCAGCGGCCTGTGGTGCATCTGCGATGTTGTCGGCCCGGTTTAACTTTAGGCCATTTAACGGCCCATGCATACATTGGGCTATTTCTTGTCCGACGTAACTTTAGGCCTCTTAACGGCCCATAGTCTTCGTGGATAAATTTAAGCCCAACTGACCTACCGGCCTGTTAATGGCCCGTGTAACAGTTGGGCCTAATTACAGCCCGCGTTGAATACGGCCTGCTTATAGCCCATCCGATAATGGCCCGTGACACTTTTCAGCCTATGGCCTGCGTAGAAACGAGCCTGCTTGAAGCCCATAATTTTATTGGGCCAAACAGGCCCGAGATATATTTTGGCATGTTAACTACTTGTCCTATTTGGGCCAAACATGGGCCTTAGGCAGTTTCGGCCTGTAAGTGCATCTAGTGCCCCTTAGTGATTTTGGTGTATTGAAGACTTATAGGTTAAGGGACTAATGTGTTTATGAGTGTACACAGGTCTATAAGTCTATGAGGAGTTTGATATTTAAAGAGAAAGTCGACCCCTAAAAATGAAGTTCTTCGACTAAAGACTTTGAATTTCTGAAGACTATCTGAATACTTTGAAAGTGAAGAAATTGGTGTGACCTTGAAGACTTGGCATTCATTCGAGGAACATGAAGCGTGAAGACTTTGGTTTTCGTAGTTTCATTTTCTCTTTCTTGAGTCATAGGAAACACCGTACTGTTAAAGGGGGTTGAGGAAATACTAAGGAAAAATTTCCATGTGATGCTCAACTCAAAATCCTACACCTACCAATCCCTTCGAGTGAAGCCATTGGAAAATCTCATACAGTTCAGTCATATTCTTCAGTGACAGAGACAAAGTTCTTTTGGTCTCTGAGGAATTTGTTCTGACTGAGGAGTTAGGAATTCGCCAGTGCGGGTTGCCTACACAGTGAGGAACATGATAGCCCTGAGGAATTTGATACTCAAAATTTCGACCATTGCTGTGCTATGCGCCAGCTGGCCCAAAATATCTACCCACCTAACAGTCATATCATTGAAGGGCATTTATGTCTTATCATGTCGGGCTGCCCCTAGGCTATAAATAGCCTCCCCCTACAACCACTAGCTGGTTGGCTGCTCCAAGAGAAACTGACACTTGTCATTTGAGAGCATCCCATCCTCCGAGGACTTCGAGAGAAAATCATCAAGTGAGGAAAACCCAAACCCAAACACCTACAAACCCAAAGTGATTGAGCATCACTGAAGAGATTGATCCTGTGTGGATCCGATGCTTGTTACCTTTGAAGATTGTACTTCTTCCAGACGGTTAGGCATCATGGTCTAGAGCATCCAAGAGGAATTCTGGATCGCCGAGTGACCAACTTGGTGAAGGTTCAGAAGTCACCTGAAGACTTACCACGAGTGATTGGGCGAGGTTTGTGTGACCTTAGATCAAGGAGAATACGGTGAGGACTGTGTGTCCGGGACTGTGTCTCCTCAGGTTTAAATACCTAGCCGCTCCAACCAGATGTACAACTGAGATAGCAGTTGGAACTGGTCTACCAAATCATTGTCTTCACCAAGCTCACTGGTTCTATTTCCTCAGCTCTTTCATTTCCTCATAACTGTTGTGAGTGCTTGTTCATATCTGTGTTTGAAGACTTTGACTGAAGACTTTCTCAATTTCCTCAGTTTAATTTCTTCAGTCTGTTTGTCTTCATCATGTGTTATCATGTGTTTACGCTTTCTATACTCTGTGCTTGTCTTCATTTCATCATGATGACTATGCTTGTGTTCAGTTATGTTTACTTTTGAGTACTTATTCCGCTGCTAGTAGTTCTTCGCTAAGGAATTTCCTCACCTGCAAATTCCTCAGTGAAGAATTCATAAAAATCGCTTATTCACCCTCCTCTAGTCGATATAACACAGTTTCAATTGGTATCAGAGAAAGATACTCCCTTGTTCTGTGTGATTTTGGTTTAACCGCCTGGAGTTTTAGTTATGTTGACCACAGGAATGAAGACTGTGTCATGCCCCATCTTTGACGATCATGAGTATCCCAAGTGGAAGGCCATGATGAAGAAGCGCCTCATGTCGATGAACAGCGAGTTGTGGACCGTCACTGAGATTGGTCTGACCGATCTGTGCAAGATGGCGGAAGCTGATGACATTCACAAGCACACTATTCTCAACCTCACGGCGAAGGACGTCATCTGCTCCTGTTTGTCTCAAAATCAGTTCAGGAATATCATGCATCTCGATCATGCGAAGCTTATCAGGGACCGTCTCTCTGAGGTCTATGAAGGTCATCGAACCCGTCATGATCCTTGGTTTGAGGACTTCAAGGAATCCCTCAAAGCGATGACATTCGAACCAGAATCATCATCTTCTGCATCATGCCTTATGGCAAATGATGCTAAGGTAACTAAATGCTATCTATCTGAATCCAGTGATGATGAATCTGGTGATGAATTTGGACCCAACTATGTCAAACTTGCTTCCCTTGCCACTAAACAACAAAGACCTTTGGAAACAGTTCAATACATGCTAAATAAGAGTGATGATATGTTGGGTGAAGAAATGGATCAGTCCAAAGCTTTGGCTGAGAGTCTTCAGAGGCTTCAGTCTAAGTTTGACACCCTTCAATGTCATCATAACACTCTCTTATCTGATCATGAGAAGCTTTCATATGAATTTCTTCAAATAAAGCAAGATCTTGAAAATCTAAGAGTGAGTTATGAAGATCTTCAGAAGGAGCGTGATTCATTACTTGCTCAACAAATCAGCGCTTCTCGGGAAGAATTTGTTCCTCCGTGCTTGAAGTGCATTGAACGTGAATCTGCTAATTCTTCACCTGAATGTTCAAATGCTGCTAATGTTTCAAATTCTTCACCTGCCTCTGCTATCATGAATTCCTCATCTGAGGACATTGCTAGTATCACTGACGATGCAGGGCTGGAGGAATTGTACATGACATGCATGTTCAAAAGCCTCAAAGGGCATCAGACTCTTTGTGATGTGCTTAAAAAGCAGGTCCTCAACAGGAACCCTAGGCAACAGGGTATTGCCTTTGAGAGGAAACTCAATGCTGATGGTACGTATTGGAAGCCTGAGCAGTACCCCAAAACCTCATGGGTTGCCGCAAAGGGACCTCCAGTTGATCCATCTAACTTATCTGGCTTTGCATGTGAATCTCCTCGTTCTGATGATGAGTCATTTGACTCCAACTATAAACTGTTCAAAAATCAGAATGGTGAAGTATTTGCTAGATATGTTGGCACTAACTGTAGGAACGGTCCTCCTATGAAGAAAATCTGGGTTCCCAAAAGGTGCCTTGAAAGTCTTCTAGTGAATGTCCTCAGGACACCACCTATGAAGAATAGGAACCCCAACTCAAATTCTTCATATGGACCAAATTCCTCAGAAGGATCAAAGTCCTCATATGAATATCATCGTGCTAACAACTCTGTTTTGCAGGGAAGAGACAAGGGCTATGAATATGAGCATTATTCTTCTAATCATTATGTTCATAAGTCCTCGAAGAATTTCTCTGCTTATTCATATGCTTATCCTAACTCCTCTTATGTGAAACGAAATGGACTGGCTTCTATGCCACCTTTCTCATATGGAGCTCGCAGAGTGATGAACTCTTTGCCACCCCTTCATATGTGGGTGGTGAATAAAAAGAACTAATCTCTTCTACAGGGTCAGGTCTCCAGACATATGTAATCGTCTGAAGAATTTGCTGGAGACCTGAGTGTGCCTGCAAGGACGTAGGCCAATCATGAAGAAATGAACTTCCATTTCTCACGTCCTCATACTACTTTATCTGTTCTGTTGCTTGATAAAATTGATCTGATGAATTGATGCCATATTCTTCATTGATGAAGTATATGAAGTTCGTAAGTTTCACTAATTCATCTGTAGGATGATCAACCCAAAGCCACCGAGTGGGTCCTCGATAGTGGATGTACAAATCACATGACTGGTGACAAGAATCTATTGACGGATGCTCCCTTATCACCATCGCATCTGAAGCATATCATGTTCGCTGACAAAGGCAAAAGTCAGGTATTGGGTCTAGGTAAGGTTGCGATCTCAAAGGATTGACACATGGACAAAGTCATGCTTGTCGAGTCCTTAGGATACAACCTCATGTCTGTCTCAATGCTTTGTGATCTTGATATGGTTGTTGTCTTTGGGAAGTACCGTTGTGTTGTGGTTATGGAAGCTGACAATTCCAAAGTCTTCGAAGGCTTTAGGAGAGGAGACTTGTATATTGTTGATTTCCCTACAGGACCGCAACCAGCCGTGTGCCTACTTGCAAAATCTTCAGAAGGCTGGCTCTAGCATCGACGACTTGGTCATGCAGGCATGAGGAATCTGCACACGCTTGCGAAGAAGAAGCATGTCATTGGCATTGAAAATTTCAAATTCCTCAAGGATCACTTATGCGGAGCCTGTGAAGCTGGGAAGATGACAAAGGCTAAGCATCCAGCAAAGACTATCATGACCACCACTCGTCCATTTGAATTGCTTCACATGGATCTCTTCGGTCCTAACCATTATTCTGCAGTCTCAAATGATGCATCTCAATATGGCTTTGTTATTGTTGATGATTACTCTCGATACACATGGGTACACATTGTTACTTACAAACATGAAGTGCAGGAAGTCTTCAAACGATTTTCCTCGAGGGCTTCAACCAACTCTGGTGTGAAGATCAAGCACATCAGAAGTGACAATGGAACTGAGTTCAAGAATTCTGGTCTTGATGACTATCTTGATGAACTTGGTATTACTCATGAGTTATCTGCTCCTTATACTCCATAGCAGAATGGCGTCGTGGAGCACAAGAATAGGACTCTTGCTGAGATGGTTCGCACTATGCTTGATGAATACAAAACGCCTCGTCGTTTCTGGATTGAGGCAATTGATACTGCATGCCACATCATCAACAGAGTATATCTTCACAAATTCTTCCAGAAGACTGCCTATGAACTTCTCACTAACAAGAAACCCAATGTAAGTTATTTCAAAGTCTTCGGTGCTAAATGTTGGATTAGAGATCCTCATCACAACTCAAAATTTGCACCGAAAGCACATGAAGGTTTCATGCTTGGTTACAGAAAGGACTCGCACACCTACAAAGTCTTCAACAACGTTCTTCACATGGTTGTTGAAACTGTAGATGTGCGGTTCGATGAAAATAATGGCTCGCAAAGAGAGCACCTACCTTCTGTGATAGATGAACCGACACCTGAGGAAACTATCAAGTTCAAGGCTACTGAGGATGTCATTCCTACCGAAGAATCTGCTGAACAATACATTCCAGAACATGAAGAACGTCGAGCTAATGCACCTAAAGAAAATACTAAAGAAAATGGTGCTAAAGAAAATGCTGATAAAATTCCTCAACGAAAACTAGCTCATCCTCGCGTTGCTAAAGAAGTGCAAGTTGAAAAGATCATCGATGCTATTAAAGCACCAGGTCCTCTCACACACTCAAAGCTTCACATTTATCTAACTTTTGTGGGCACTATGCTTTTGTCTCTATCACAGAGCCCACTAAGGTAGATGAAGCATTTCTAGAGCCTGAGTGGATTCAGGCCATGCAAGAAGAATTACATCAGTTCGAGCTCAACAACATCTGGGAACTGGTCAAACGTCCAGATCCTCGCAAGCACAATATCATTGGCAGAAAGTGGATCTATCGCAATAAGCAAGATGAAAAATGGCCTTGTGGTAAGGAATAAGGAACGGCTTGTAGCTCAAGGCTACACACAGGTTGAAGGAATTGATTTCAATGAAATTTTTGCACCTGTTGCTAGACTTGAGGCTATTCACATATTACTTGCTTATGCTAACCATCATGATATCACTCTATATCAAATGGATGTGAAAAGTGCATTCCTCAATGGTAAGCTTGAGGAAGAAGTATATGTTGCTCAACCCCCAGGTTTTGAAGATCCAAAGCATCCTAACAAAGTCTTCAGACTCAATAAGGCCCTCTATGGCCTCAAGCAGGCCCCTCGGGCGTGGTATGATACTTTGAAGGAATTCCTCATGAAGAAAGGCTTCAAACCCGGTTCACTCGACCCTACTCTTTTCACTAAATCTTATGATGGTGAACTTTTTGTGTGCCAAATATATGTTGATGATATTATCTTTCACTACTAGGGAAAAGCCTATACACAGAATCTTACCAGTAGCGCTGTACAAAATCAAAAGCTACTGCTACTTAGTAGCGGCGCGCATAAATAAACTGCGCTACTGCTATGACTTTTGCAGTAGCGCGTACTGGCGAAAAGAGCTGCTGCTATGTTTGAACTGGGTGCGCATGGCTAGCCCAACCTAGCAGTAGTGCGTATACTGGCCCAGCGCTACTGCTACTCTCCTTAGCTGTAGCGCGCTTACGTGTAAGGCGCTGCTGCTACCGGAAATAAAATAAAGTGAAAAACAAGTAGAAAAGTAAATGAAAATGGAAGAAATAGAAAAAGGAGAAAGGAAAAAAATAAAATGTAAAGAAAAATAAAAGAAAAAAGGGGAAAAAGGAGAAAGGAATAGCAGTAGCGGGTTTCAGGAAACGCGCTATAGCTAACTTAGCTATAGCGCGTTTTCGGAAATGCGCTACCGTTACGTTTCACTTAAACAGCGGTTTCCCCCCGCCCCCCGGCCACCACTTCTTCCCCAAATCCCTCGCCCTCGCGCCGTCTCCCCAATTCGCCGTCGCCCCACTTCGCCGCCGTCTCCTGCCGGCGTGGACACCCGCAACCTCACCGTCTCCCCCCGAGGCCGCCGTCATCCTCACCGCCGCCGCCCGAGGCCGCCCTCAGCCTCACCGCCGCCGCCTGAGATCGCCCTCGACGTCACCGCCGGTGCCCTCCACCTCATCACCGCCCGAGCCCGCCCAGGACCGCCGTTGCCCGTTCCCGAGCCCGCCCTCTCTGCCCCTGCCTCCATCACCGAGCACCTGCCCGCCACCGTCTCTCCCCTCTCTGTAAGTCCCCCACCCCTCCCCCCACTCATCTCTCTCTGCATTCTAGAGAAAAAATTAGTAGAGAAAAAGTTTGTTTATAGCAAAAAATTTAGTTTAGAGCAAAGGATGTTAAGTAGTAGATGTTAGAGCAAAAATTAGTTTAGAGCAAAAAATTTGGTTTACAACCAAAGTTAGTTAGGGCAGTAGGGTTTAATTAGGGTAGATGCTGCTTGTATAGTATATAGTGATACTAGTAGATGTTAATTAGGTTAGGGTAATAGTGGTACTAGTAGATGTTAATTAGATGTTTTTCAGTTAGGGCACTAGAGTTTTGCTAGGTTAATTAGGTTAGTAGTGTTGCTAGTAGTATTGGTATAGTAGGTTAATTAGGTGATGTTAAATGACTAACCTAAATGAATGAAATTACTAGTTAACTGAAATTTTTTTCCTTTCATCATTATAGAGCACTAAAGTTAACTGAATTTTGTTCTATTAGTAGTTAAATGAATTTTCTTCTACACTGTTTGCACATGTGGTTGCTCGTGTATATTTGGACACTGTTTGTAGGGAATGATGCTTAGTGGCCTATGTTTTTCCGGAATGTTGATTCATTTCTTTTCCGGCAAATTTCAGGTTCTCGATTTGTCCACTTTTTAGCAAAGCTCATGCCAAAATTTTCCGTGAATTTCAGCATGACTTGTGCTACAAACTAGGACATATCGAGTGCCCGTGATTTGCCGCACCAGGAAGGAGTCAACATTCCTGCAAAACAATAGGCCTTTTTATGTCATTATTCATTTTATTAGGTCTAGAATTAATTGACTAGATTTAATCATAGGAAACATGGCTAGCAACGATGAAGGACAGGGTTCTGGTGATTGCGACGACGCCTACCGGGCGGCAGACGAATTTTTTAGCCTTACCGATGATCAACCGATGTTATTGCTGGGCCCACCGGTGGCATCGGGGACTGAGACCGACACGCAGACCGGTGCTAAAACTGAGACCGGTGCTCAGACTCAGACCGGCATCGAGACCGGCGCTGAGACTGAGACCAGCGCTGCCTCGGGGAGCGGAGCCGGTGTAGAACCAAAAGCAAAGAGGCAACGGGTTCCTAACAAACTCAGGACTACTAGAGTGGTGGTCACGGAGGTGGACGACGACAATTTTGAGCCAACGGCGCCCGAGGAAGCGTGTCGATGCTACGGCAATCAAATAGGCTGCATCGTACGGACAACCGCCACCATCAACGATG
Organism: Triticum urartu; assembly: GCF_056163025.1. Taxonomy (NCBI): domain Eukaryota; kingdom Viridiplantae; phylum Streptophyta; class Magnoliopsida; order Poales; family Poaceae; genus Triticum; species Triticum urartu. Next base: position 186,697,557 of record NC_141878.1, on the reverse strand, counting down.
AGAAACTACATAAGATAGAAAATATGAGGAGCTCCCTCCTAAAGAAGTTTCACCAGATATTCTTGTTCCCGGGCCGGAATGAGAAGGATTATAAAGATCCAGATGAGGACCCGGCAATGAATAAGATAAACAAACACGCCATGACCAAGTTTAGCGACGCGTTGGCCACCTGGAAAAATCGAGTGAAAGCAAGGATCATCGACAAGAAGGAACCCTACTCCGAGATTGTAAAGGATAATCCGACAATCACGGAAGAGCAGTTTCAAATATTCAAGGAGGCTTGCGAGGCCGAAGATGCCAAAAAAAGTCTAAGTACATGAAGGGGCTTCAAGAGAGGAACATTGGGAGCCACCACCTCGGAAACCGTGGTTACGGCGGAAAGAAGTCCAAATGGGCCAAGGAGGACGCAGAAGCCACGAGTCTGGGCATCCCAGACCCCTTGGCGGAGTTCACCGTCCCGCAGGAGCGTGACGTCCTCAGGGCCCGGCACCGTTTGGACCCAGTGAAAAAGGTTTACGAGACAACAGCGGTCATTACGGAGTTCATGAGACTTCTGGAAATTTTAGTTTCTGATCAATTCGACTGCACATGTTAGTCATATTTGTAAACGATCGTTGTGCCTTTTGTAGAGAGAGCAGCACAGGATTGCGGCCGAAAGCGACTCGTCGTCGGAGGCATTGGCGAGGCCCAAGTGCGACACTCCATTCAACCGGGCGTTGAACATATTGAAACAACAACCGGTGGATACTCGACCGTCGTATGGACGCGTGCACGGTGTCGGAGACGGCGCCACGTGGAAGAAGTACTACCGTGAGACCACGGAGGAGAGAAAGGAAAGACGGAGGTTAAATGAAGAAAACATCGACAAGAGGGTTGAGATTCCGGTTGAGAAGAAATCAACTGAGACAGTCGCAACAGCGGTAGCTGCCGCAAAACAGGTGGCTTTAGATATTTCTACTACCTTGGTTCCGGCCGTTTTCAATTGGACCAGGCAAAATCCAAAAAAAGATGCAGCGGACTTTCCCCTTGCTGACTTCTTGGTGGGGAGCAGCTCGACTAGCATTGCACCAGCACCTGCAGCTGCACCTGCTCCCGCACCGGCTCCCGCACCGGACGTGCTAGGCGGTGCTTCGTCTTTGGCTGAGCTCAACGCCCTCACGGTATCTTTCACACCGGCCCCCTTCAATATAAATGTATAATCTCCCGTTTTCGTTGCCTTTCGGATGTCTCACATCGCAGACTTTTCTTTGCAGGTCGACGAAACCCCGTGCACCATATTGTACACCATCGGCGACCAGAAGGTGGACGTGGGGAAGGCGACGATAATGGAGCCGAAGGAACCATTGTTCCACAGCCGGCCGATCCCCCTGAACGTCTTCAAGGTTTCCGTGGCCAGTGTCAAACCGGGCCACGAGAATTTGCCTCCTCCAGTACTACTAGGGGATGACGACGGGACACCGCGGCGGCTTGGTGATTGTTGCAATGCTGGGTGGGTCCTGTTGTGGCCAAAGAGTCTGCTTCTTCTGGAGGCGGCCGGGAGCACACCCATGAGCACGCAGCCTCAGCAAGGTATGAACATCAACACCCCACATACCCAATTATCGTCAGGTGTCGGGTTGGGTGATAGCGGACGGGGTAAGGAGGAGGCTCCATTAGTCGCTGATGACGTCGCCATGGATGAGGATGAGGACGACGATGGCGCTGCTGAATAGTATGTCTATACTGGCGCCTCCTCAGGGTTTGAGCGTCATGAGTCGGTGCCTGAATTGCCGTCTCAACATATTTTGGACGACCTTCTGGTTGTAAAGAAGTTTAGGAAGAGAGCGAGGAAAGACAAAAAAGTTGTTTCTATGATCCAGCCACTTCAGCGGCCTCGGCTTCAGGACCGTATAGATATCCCCGGTGCAGATAAATGGCATATCCCCGGTCAACCAATCCTACCTGCAACAGCGCTACGGGCCAGATTCGGCGATCTAAAGAGACTTCATGACGATGTGCTGCGGGTAGAGAAATACCTCATCACCTCAAAAGATCCAGGATACCCACTTTACGTGGTTAACGTTCCGCGGCAAATGTCGTACGTCGACAGCTTCCCCGCAGATAAGTTCTTCCTTCGATTCGATTACATATTCGACATGTTTCACGTGAAGAAGCTAGATTTTACGTTTGTCCGCCTTTATGCCTTGCACATGAACTACATCATCGGGGTTGAGCAGATATCTCATATCTGTGTCGCTGACCCGTACTACATGCACGAGCGCTTCTTGGGAGTCTGCACAAATCACCGTGAATACGCGAGGGATTACATCGTCAATTTCATGCTCGCCAATAAGGACAAGGAGGCGATTCTCGTGCCTTATCATCCCATGTAAGTCATCCGCGCTGCTATCCTTCCTTCGATTTCAACCATTCATTTGCACGGTGGAGGCTAATTAATTTGAGGACTTATTTTGTGTAGCGGCGGGCGCGCCGTCCTCATCATCCTCTACCCCCGATTCTCCCACGCTCTTTACTTGGACTCGTCGAGGAACATTCACAAAAAGGATTACACCCACATCAAGGATGTTCTCGACAGTGCTATGTTTTACTACCAAGCAAGGGGTGGAGAGGTCAAGGACAAGAAGAGAAGGGGCGGCAGGGTCGCCTTCGGCCATAAGACCAACTTCTGCTGCATCCAGCAACCAAACGATTCTCTTAATGATGGATTCTATGTCCTACACCACATGCTGGAGTACAGACGGGATCACCAAAACCTTCGCATGTCACCTAGATCCAGCGATGCCCATATTCTGCAATGGGCAAAGGACATAGGAGATATCAAGGATCATCGACTTCGAGCTGAGTTCTATAACATCCAGCGCGAACTTGCCCAAATCATCATGAAGGAGGTCGTCGGAAAAACAGGGATGTTCTACGGAGAAGGACAAATGTCGCGGGAAGACGTCCGAACATGGATAGCCTCTCAGCGTCTCGACCTGAAGCCTTTCACTAGGCTCGGGGACTATCTCCCTGACTTGGATGGATGGAACGACATGTTGGAGTGATTGTCGATATATGACAATGTGTCTGTTTAGTCCATACTTTCTGTATGACAAAACTTTGAGTTATGCATGGTGAAACTTTATTTGTGATGTAATTAAACCGTCCTCCTCCTCGACTAGCGAAAATCACTCTAGTTAGGGCATTTTGGGGTACGATGAACTTTGTTATTTATGCTTATGATATGTTGTTTTTATTTTTGCCAAGTTTGTCTCTTTCTGTTGCTCAACTATATATGTTGCATATCATCGACTCATGTGATGATGCAGGTGCATAGATCATAGATGGCGAAGAAGTGCTATGCTAGGAGTATATATACGACAAGTGGCCGGAGTGTCAGGCCCTTCCGGTTTCCGAGCGACAGGCAGTAGTTAGTTTAGAGGTTCACTCTAATGCGAAAGAGGGATACGAACTCATGTTCTCAAAGTGATAGCTCTTCTCGCGTATATCATTGTTTAGATGGATGATGATGTATTTGCATATCATTCGAGACTTGTATCGCTATTTTCGAGATGATGATGAGAGACCACTTTGTGTTGGATGATGATTATGATGATGACATGATTTGATGAGACTAATTGTATGTATATGCTATGATTACATTTGTATGTGTATGATATGCTAAAGATTATTGTATAAAGCCTATTCAAATACAAAACAAATACAAAACAAATATGCAGGAAAAAAACTAATAAATAAACTAGTAGTAGCGAGGGGGGAAATTTAGCAGTAGCGCCGCATTGTTAGTAGAGCATCCCAGCAAACAGCGCTGCAGATAATATTAGTAGCACCCTTTCCCAAAGAGCGCTACAGCTATTCATGTATAGTAGTAGCGTGGGACAACCGGCGCTACTGCTATACGTTAGCTGTAGTGCCTTATTAGTAGCGCCGGTGCCCGCGCTACTGAGAGGCCCAAAACCCTCGCTGCTGGTAGGATTTTCCCTAGTAGTGTTTGGCTGTACCGACCAACGTTATAGTGATGAATTTGCCTATATGATGAGTGAAGAATATCAAATGTCTATGATGGGAGAGTTGAAATTCTTCTTATGTCTTCAAATTTGTCAACAACGCAATGGCATATTCATATCTCAAGAGAAATACCTCAAGGATGTACTGAGGAAATTCGGCATGCAAGATTGCAAAGCCGTCAAAATCCCTATGCTCACAAATGGCCATCTATGCACTGATGAAAATGGTATTGACTTCGATCAAAAGGTATACCGCTCCATGATTGGTTCCTTATTGTACTTATGTGCATCTAGGCCAGATATTATGCTTAGTGTTTGCATGTGTGCCCGATTTCAAGCTACACGGAAGGAATCACACCATAAGGCTGTGAAGCATATTCTTCGATATCTAGCTCACACACCAACACTTGGATTATGGTACCCCAAGGGCTCGGCTTTTGATCTCATTGGATATTCTGACTCTGACTATGCTGGTGATCGTGTGGACTGCAAGTCAACATCTGGTACATGTCATTTCCTCGGACGATCTTTGGTCTGTTGGTCCTCAAAGAAACAGAACTGTGTATCACTATCTACTGCTGAAGCTGAGTACATTGCCGCTGGTTCTTGCTGTGCTCAATTGCTATGGACGAAGCAAACTCTCAAGGACTACGGCGTCAACGTGAAGAATGCGCCTCTCTTCTGTGACAATGAGAGTGCCATCAAGATTGCTCACAACCCAGTTCAGCACTCGAAGACAAAGCACATTCAAATTCGTCATCATTTTCTTCGTGATCATGTGTTGAAGGGCGGCATTTCTATTGAGCATGTGAAGACTGAAGAATAGCTAGCCGATATCTTCACAAAGCCCTTGGATGAGAAGAGATTTAGCAAGTTGCGGTGTGAGCTAAATATCTTAGAATCTTCGAATGTTCTTTGAAAAGGACACTCATCCTAACACTTATGCAAAATTGATGACTTAGATGTGCAAAACATGAAGAAAACGTTTTTCTTCAATCAATGAAGAATAACACTCTAAGTGTGAAGAAATTAACAAAGATTTTGATTCTCAGAACCCTACGACAATTGTACGCGGTGTCTGAAATCATCATTATTATACGGTGGGTCACGCCACCACCAAAGTTGAAAATCTTCAATTTGAGTTTTTCCTTAGTTCTTTGAAATTCCCCAGTTGCTTTTCAACTTTGCAGTGTCTTCATTGTTTCCGTCGTTTTTCTTCATTGGCTATATATATATATATATATGAGTTTATGTCCTCTACACCATTCACTTATGGCTATTTCTTCAAGTTGTTTTTTTTTCTGCTAAGTGAATGTGATCGGACCCTTCCCCCTCTATGCTATACTCAACCCAATCTGTTCACAAATTCTTCATGTGCGTTCTATTTGAAACTCATTCAAAATCTTCACTGTGTCCTTGTCAGCTGAAGAATTGCAAACGCAATTTTAGAACTTATATTATCCAATTTTTTGGCTTTGCCGCTCAAACCGTTCCGCATCCCACGATATACTTATCTATTCACCCACGATCGCACACGATCTCCACTTCTCAGTACGTGGGTGACACATGTCAAGCGAAAGAGAAGGGTCACGGGCACGTTCGTTCAAATTCTTCGGGCGAACAGTTTTTCACCATGGCTATAAATACCCCCTTCCCCTTCCTCACTTCCTTTACTCCGCTCGACCTCTCTCCAGCTCGAGCTTCTCAAACCCTAGCGCCGCTGCTACATCATTGTCACCGGTGAGGAAGAGCTTCACTGCCTCGACCTCGTCGCCATCGTACTCGCGCCGGCTGTCTTGGTTCTAGGTTTGACAGTAGAATGGGGGGTAGGAATGTAGAGGCAAGATCGTAGCTATGGAGGAGTTGTACACGCGAGTTTTACGAGTTTAGGCCCTTCTCGAAGGAAGTAACAACTCAGAGCCCGAAGGCGGTCGACTGGATTATATGCGTGTGAGTTACAGGGGGTGCGAATCCTTGTCCCTGAGGAGGGGGGTGGCTTATATAGAGTTCGCCAGACCCCTCCCGCCATCAGTTATATAAACTTTCACGGTAGAGTTCCGAATGACGATGTGGAGGATGTTTTCCGTCTGACAAGTTGCTTTGCTCTCCGCGGATTTCGTGGGATTTGAATTTTGGGAAGCGCGCCGGACGGGTGAGGCCGCGGTAATCGGGACGGATTAGGCAGGTCGCCTCGATCCCCGCGCCACCTTTTTCGCCACATATCGCGTGCGCGACTATTGCGGGATTTGTTTAGATCGTCTGGGCCTACAAGTCAGTCACTCGGGAATGACCTTATAAAAGACACTGGACTGGGCCTTTGAACAGTGCGCCCTCATTCTCTTTCTTCTTCCTCAGACTTCTCCACCGCGCCCGCTTCCGTTATCAGCGTCGCAACCTCGCTCGGACTCGATCCGCCGCCAGGGGAAAAGAGAAGACGGTGGCATTGGAGCGCGTGAAGAAGGCGTCCGTGAAGACGAAGGGCAAGAGGACCAGCCGGGGCGGATCCTCGTCAAGATCCGGCCTGGCGCTGGGCTGGATCTAGGGTGACTGGATCCGCTCGACGATCAGCCAGGACGACCTCGATGACCTGGTGGAGGGGGGACTGATCCCCCATGAATCGGCGCGGCTCCCAGGGAACGAGACCGAGCCGCAGCCGCGGGAGGGTGAGTGCGTTCTCGTCGCCACTCACGTCGACCGCGTGTTTTCTTTGCCTCCCCATCCTTTCTTTCGTGGCTTTTTGAACTTCTTCGGGGCTCAACTCCACCACTTCACTCCAAACACCATAGTTTATCTGGCTGCCTTTGTGTTAATGTGCGAAAATTTCTTGGGTTGTCGACCACACTAGGGTCTCTTCAAACACATATTCACCTGTCGCTCCCAGTCGGTCAAGAAGGCCAATCCGAGTGATGAGAGGACGCATGTGATCTAGATGTGCGGGGGCCTTGGGATCCAGATGAGGAACAAGAGTACCTTCCTAGCGATGATCCTTCCCGACTCGGTCCGGGGCTGGCAGTCGACTTGGTTTTACTTCAAGGACCAGCCGACCCCGGGTCAGTCGACTGGACTTCCCCCCTTTTCCCTGGCTTGAGTGGAGAAGCCCTCCTCCTTGAGGGTGATCCCAGAAGAGAAGGCGCAGGTTAAGGCGTTGGTCGAGCGGGTCGTCCAACTTGTCCGCGACGGGGTGACTGGGATGGACCTGCTGGAGGTCTTTCTGAGTCGACGCATCCAACCGCTTCAGGCCCGTGACCATCCGATGTGGATGTACTCGGGACTCGAGGACTCCACTCAGATCCACCCGGAGGACGTCAGCGAAGACACGGCGGAGAAGTGGTTGAGGGGAATCACCGGCAACAAAGACAATCCCCGGGGGTCTAGGAGGGTGATTCCATTCGACCACTCACGCCAGCCGGAACAGGTATGATTCTGCTTTGCCAAGTATCTTCTCGATTCACTGTGTGACACCTTGTTGATGGTCGACTGTATTTCCTTTGCTCGTTGTCCTTTCAGGCTCTGATTGATATGTACTCGATGCCCAATGGAGTGTAGGAGCAAGATGTCGAGGAAGGAGCGAGCGGGGGCGGGAGTGGCGAGTGGCACTCGGATGCAGAGGAGGATGAGGAGAGCGACGACTCGAGTGAGGACGAAGAGGTCGACTCGCCTCCTCACAGAGAGAGGAGATCCAAGCACTCTCACGACCCGGCGAGCACCCCGGTCCTGGCGACCGCGCCGATTGGGCAATCTTCGAAGCGCCCCTGGACGTCTTCCCCAGCGCCGATTGAGAAGGCTCCGAAGCAGCTCAAGGTTGTGCCGCCTCCTGCGCCAAAAGCATCGAAGGCCACCTCCTCCAAACTACCAAAGGCTTTGCCTAGAATCAAAGTGACCGTCCCCACCATCTCCGGGTAATCATCTGATCTGTCCTTTTCGTCGACTTGAGCAACAGAACGTAATCAACTGAGTGTGGACATTTGCAGTGCCGCTACATCAGGAACCTCTTCCTACCAGTACCAAGATGAGGAGATGGAAGATGCGGTTACCTCCAACCCAGGTAAAAACTCTTATGATCTTGTTCTTGATTACTTGGTCAATTGAATTCTAGCGGTTCACTTGGGGTCGACTGAACTTCTCTGCAGCTCCACCCAACGTCATCGATCTCCCAGGTGACGATGAAGATGTGGCCCATAGGCCCAGAAAGAACAAAAAGGTAGCGGCTGGTAAGACGTCTCAGCAGGGACCAACGCCAACACCAACCGTCCGACAATCTGAAGACGCGGGCGGGGCCTGTGTAAGTTTTGTTGTACCCATGTCGAGTGAGCGCCCCGCACCGTCAACTGTACCGGTGTTTCCTTCAGTTGTCCAATCTCCCGCCTCGGAGCTCCAAGCTGCTGCACCTGGGTCGTCTGCCCCCTTCTTCACTAGCTACCCTGTTTCGGAAAACCAGTCAGATGCGGCTGTGGAAGCCATCCGTCAGGCTAACGTGATGATGGAGAGGATGAAGACGGTGCACGAGAATATCCAGGCTGCTTACGATGCCAACGCTGCTCTCCGGACCAATGTCCAAGTAAGTAGACTTTCGACTGACCTTGTTCTATTAGGATATGCTACCCGAAATATTTTCTTCCATACAATCTCCTGTTGTTTGCGTTGAATCTGTACACCCACTAGGTGTTTTGTTGTCTTTGGCATTTGCGCTCTTCCACTCGGTCTGGGCGAGTAGGATCTGAACCAGTGGAGGCACGCTAAGTGCACCCACTAAGTGTAGTCCCCGAGACTGCAGTCGACTGCTGGCAGTCGACTGGGGTTTGAGTTCTTTCTTCGTTTCTTTTTCTTCCACTTGACCCGGGCGGACCAGTCGAATGAGATCTGAACCGGTGGGGGCACGCTAAGTGCACCCACTGGGTGTAGTCCCTGAGACCGCAGTCGACTGCTGGCAGTCAACTGTGGTCTGAATAGTTTTTTTTGACTTGACCTGGGCAGACCGGTCGAGTTGGGTCTGAATCAGCGGGGGCACGCCAAGTGCACCCGCTGGGTGTAGTCCCCGAGACCGCAGTCGACTGCGTGCAGTCGGCTGGGGTCTAAGTGAAATCTTTAAGTTTTATTCACTCGAAAGTAAATAACCTTTGATCTTGTCGATTGACATGTCTTTTGCCTCCTGTAGAAATCTTGTACTTTCATTTCCAAGTTTGCTGAACTTGAGGAGAAGCAGAGGCAACTCAACCTCAACTTGGAGCTGGCCCAACAGGATTTGGAGAAAGCTCAAGATGAAGCTGCTGGTATGGAAGGTAACTGCCTGTCGACTGTTCACGTCGATCGTCTTTTAAAATATTTCTTCGATCTCTTGTTTGATCCGATTTCTTCTTTTGCAGAGAAAATGAAGTTGGCTCTGGAGAAAAAGGAATCGGACCTTGCAGCTGCACAGAAGGAAGCCCAGGATAAGACTTCCCTTGCAGACCAGAAGCTGGCTTCAGTCAGAGCGTTGGAAGGGGAGGTGAACAAGCTGAAGTCATATCTCAATGAGTCTAACCGAGAAGTGAGTCGTCTGAAGAAGGATAAAATTGTCCTGAATGAAAAGCTGGAGTCTGCGGTCCACAAGAGGAATGATATGTAAGCTTATCTGAGAACTCTTGCCAAGAAGCTCTATCTTATGCTGGAAGGTACTCCTTTTAAACCGACTGTGTTGATGCTTGCAAATGAGTCCTGTCCAGTCGATTCACTAATTTTTTGACTGCAGAATTCTGTCAAGACTTTGACGAGGAAACCGGAAGGGTCGAGATGGGTCTGGACCCTATCGCTTCTCCAGTTTGCGACAAAACTGCCATGAACATGCTCCGACTGGAGTCTCGTGTCGCCAGCGTCACAAGTTACCTCGCGCGTCTGAAGGTGGCAGTCTCACGAGTCGACTCATTGCTCTGGCCAAGGGTGACGCTTCAAAATGACCTAGAATCTCTGATGGCTCGACTTGACGAGATCCCTGATCGAGTGCAAGAATGGAACAATTCCTCCGCCCGGTGTGGTGCTGACATGGCGCTGTCCTTGGTACGAGTCCACTGCAAGGAAGCTCGTGAAGACAAGCTGGCGGTGATCAAGGTCGCCAACACCAAAAGGCATGACTTCTAGTCCTTCATGGAGACTTTCATTGCTGCTGCCACTCGGATCGCGGATGAGATCGACTTGGACGAATTCGTCAAACCTGCCAGCCCTCCTCCTGCCGACTGAATAAACTTTTGAGATTTGAATCCATCTTAAATTTGCCTCGGAATGTCGAGTGATTGCTGTAACCGTTAAACTCCTTTGGGCTTGATGCTCGAATACTTTTGATTTGCTGCTTGGAACTTTAGGATTTATCCGAATTGCTTTTGAGTATACTTGCCATTGCTTTCGGGGCCTGCTCCATTGTACATGTGGCGTAGCTCGGAGGAGAAGGTTGCAGTCGACCTGCGCTTCGCCATCCTCGCGGACAAGGATGGAACGTACGTTGTATTTGTGGTGTAGCTCAGAGAAGAGGGCCGCAGTCGACCTGCGCCTCATCTTCCTTGCGGACAAGGATGGAGGGTATGTTGTATTCGTGCCGAGTGCTGGACTGCAGCTAAGCCCCCGAGTGGGAGGATTGTTCGCCACTCTGTAGGATTTTACAAACTTACGCGAGTACTGGACTGCAGCTAAGCCTCCGAGTGGGAGGATTGCTCACCACTCGGTAGGATTTTACAAACTTAGGCGAGTACTAGACTGCACCTAAGCCTCCGAGTGAGAGGATTGCTCTCCACTCGGTAGGATTTTATAAACTTAGGCGATTACTGGACTGCAGCTAAGCCCTCGAGTGGGAGGATTGCTCTCCACTTGGTAGGATTTTACAAACTTAGGCGAGTACTGGACTACAGCTAAGCCCCCGAGTGAGAGGATTGCTCTCCACTCGGTAGGATTTTATAAACTTAGGCGAGTACTGGACTGCAGCTAAGCCCCCGAGTGGGAGGATTGCTCTCCACTCGGTAGGATTTTAAAAACTTAAGCGAGTACTGGACTGCAGCTAAGCCCCCGAGTGAGAGGATTGCTCTCCACTCGGTAGGATTTTATAAACTTAGGCGAGTACTGGACTGCAGCTAAGCCCCCGAGTGGGAGGATTGCTCTCCACTCGGTAGGATTTTACAAACTTAGGCGAGTACTGGACTGCAGCTAAGCCCCCGAGTGAGAGGATTGCTCTCCACTCGGTAGGATTTTATAAACTTAGGCGAGTACTGGACTGCAGCTAAGCCCTCAAGTGAGAGGATTGCTCTCCACTCGGTAGGATTTTACAAACTTAGGCGAGTACTGGGCTGCAGCTAAGTCCCTGAGTGGGAGGATTGTTCTCCACTCGGTAGGATTTTACAAACTTAGGCGAGTACTGGACTGCAGCTAAGCCCCCGAGTGGGAGGTTTGCTCGCCACTCGGTAGGATTTTATAAACTTAGGCGAGTACTGGACTGCAGCTAAGCCCCCGAGTGGGAGGATTTCTCACCACTCGGTAGGATTTTACAAACTTAGGCGAGTACTGGACTGCAGCTAAGCGCCCGAGTGGGAGGATTGCTCTCCACTCGGTAGGATTTTATAAACTTAGGCGAGTACTGGACTGCAGCTAAGCCCCCGAGTGGGAGGATTGCTCACCACTCGGTAGGATTTTACAAACATAGGCGAGTACTGGACTGCAGCTAAGCCCCCGAGTGGGAGGATTGCTCACCACTTGGTAGGATTTTCTTTCGAGCTTAGGTGAAACGGATTCGCGGCTAAGCCTCCCGAATGAGAGGCTTTCTCATCAGTCGGTAGGATTTTCTTTCGAACTTAGGCGAAACGGATTCGTGGCTAAGCCCACCCATTGGGGGATTTCGGAGGTAATAAAAACAACAACAATCGTGCGAGAAGACTGAAAAGCTCTTGTCTTTGACGAACAAATTATAAAGGTACTTCTTATTACATTTTATTCGAACTAGTGCTTAAGTATAAAAGGGGCGAAGCAGCTCCTCGTTCCAAGCCCGTGGCTCATCCTTCTGATGCTCAACGCTGTTGAGATGGTATGCTCCATTGTGGAGAACTTTGGTGATGATGAAGGGGCCTTCCCAAGCCGAGGCGAGCTTGTGTGGTTTCTGTTGATCCACTCGAAGAACCAGGTCTCCCTCTTGAAAGGTTCGACCCCTCACGTTTCTGGCATGGAATCGACGCAAGTCTTGCTGATAAATGGTCGACCGGATCAAGTCCATCTCTCTTTCCTCCTCTTAGAGGTCGACTGAATCTTGTCGGGCCTGCTCTGCTTCCTCTTCGGAGAAGAGCTCGACTCGGGGTGCGTTGTGGAGCAGGTCGCTTGGCAGAACAGCTTCAGCTCCATAGACCAAAAAGAAAGCAGTTCGTCCAGTCGACCGATTGGGAGTTGTCCTCAACCCCCAAAGAACTGATAGAAGTTCATTGACCCAAGCGCCTGCTGCGTGTTTGAGATCACGCATCAGTCGGGGTTTCAGTTCTTTGAGAATTAGGCCATTCGCTCTTTCTGCTTGTCCGTTCGACTGCGGGTGAGCGACTGAAGCATAGTCGACTCGTGTGCCTTGAGAAGCGCAGAAAGCTCTAAACTCATCAGAATCGAAGTTCGACCCGTTGTCAGTGATGACACTGTGTGGAACTCCATATCTGAATGTCAATTCTCTGATAAAACTGACAGCGGTGCTAGCTTCAAGATTCTTGATAGGTTTAGCCTCGATCCATTTGGTAAACTTGTCGACTGCTACGAGCACATGAGTGAAGCCGCTCCTACCAGTCCTCAGTGGTCCAACCATATCCAATCCCCAAACAGCAAAGTTCCAGACGAGAGGAATGGCCTTGATCAGGGCTGACGCTGGCTTGTGAGACATGTTAGAGTAAAACTGGCAGCCTTCACATCTGTCGACTATATCTTTCGCCATTTCATTTGCTCGTGGCCAATAGAATCCGGCTCGGTATGCTTTAGCCACGATGGCCCGAGAGGACGCATGGTGACCACAGGTCTCCGAGTGGATGTCGTTGAGGATCATTCAACCTTCTTCCGGCGTTATCCATCTCTGACCGACTCCAGTCACGCTTTCCCTGAACAGTTGTCCTCTTATCACAGTAAAGGCCTTGGATCGACGGACGATCTGTCGAGCCTCTTCTTTTTCCTCTGGGAGTTCCTTCCTAAGGATGTACGCAATGTATGGCACTGTCCAGTCGGGAGTAATTACCAGAACCTCCATGATTAGGTCAACCACGGCTGGGACCTCGACTTCAGTCGAATCTGTGGCGCTCTTGGGCTGCAGGGGCTCTTTAGTAAAAGGATCTTCCTGAACTGTCGGTGTGTGAATATGTTCCAAAAACACATTGCTGGGAATGGCTTCTCTCTTGGAACCTATTTTTGCCAAGTCATCGGCTGCTTGATTTTTCATACGGGGTATGTGATGGAGCTCTAACCCCTCAAACTTCTTTTCCAACTTCCTCACCGCATTGCAGTAACTAGTCATAGCTGGGCTTCTAACGTCCCATTCTTTCATCACTTGATTGACCACCAAATCTGAGTCACCGTAAACCATGAGGCGACGGACACCGAGTGAAATGGCCATACGTAACCCATATAGGAGTGCTTCATATTCTGCTTCGTTATTGGAGGAATTGAAGTGAATCTTGAGGACGTATCTGAGCTTGTCTCCTCGGGGGAAAACCAGTACCACCCCAGCACCAGAACCATTCAGCATTTTGGATCCATCAAAGAACATGGTCCAGTGCTCCGAGTGAACTTGAGTCGGCAGTTGTTGTTCGATCCACTCGGCGAGGAAATCTGCCACTGCTTGGGACTTGATAGCTTTCTTTGCCTCAAACTTGATATCTAAGGGAAGGAGTTCAATCACCCATTTTGCCACTCGACCTGTTGCGTCTCTGTTGTGCAAAATGTCCAACAATGGAGCGTCGCTGACGACTGTAACACAGTGATCAGAGAAATAGTGTGCAACCTTCTTTGTGGTCATGTAAATCCCATAAACAAGCTTCTGATAGTGTGGATATCTCTGCTTTGACGGAGTCAGGACTTCAGAAATATATTAAACCGGGCGCTAAACTTTATAAGCTTTTCCCTCTTCTTCCCGCTCGACCGTAAGTACTGTACTGACGACTTGGCCAGTGGCTACTATATAAAGCAGTAAAGGCTCTTTGCTGATTGGGGTAGCAAGCACCGGCTAGGTGGAAAGCAGGGCTTTTAGCTCTGCAAATGCCGCATCAGCTTCAGGAGTCCACTCGAACTTATCTGATTTCTTCATCAGTCGGTAAAGAGGAAGTTCCTTTTCACCGAGGCGAGAACTGAATTGACTTAGGGCGGCCAAACAACCAGTAAGCTTCTGGACATCATGCACATGCACACGGCGTTTCATCCGGAGTATAGCACCCACTTTCTCTGGGTTAGCATCGATCCCTCGTTCGGAAATGAGAAAACCGAGTAATTTTCCGCCTGGAACTCCAAACATGCACTTTGATGGATTAAGCTTGATATCATACCTTCTGAGGTTAGAAAAGATTTCAGCATGGTCAGCCAGTAGGTCGGAACCTTTACGTGACTTGACCACAATGTCATCCATGTACACTTCCACATTCTGACTGATCTGAGTGAGCAGGCACTTCTGAATCATCCGCATGAATGTGGCTCCAGCGTTCTTCAAGACGAATGACATAGTGACATAACAGAAGCACCCAAATGGGGTGATGAAAGCTGTTTTTATCTCGTCAGGTCCGTACAGACGGATCTGGTGGTACCCTGAGTAGGCGTCCAAAAAGGACAAACGCTCGCACCCCGCAGTCGAGTCGACTATCTGGTCGGTGCGAGGGAGAGGAAAGTGATCTTTCGGGCAGGCCCGATTGATATGTTTGAAGTCGATGCACATGCGAAGTGAGTCGTCCTTCTTTGGGACCATGAAAACATTGGCTAACCACTCAGAGTGGTAAATCTCATGGATAAACTCAGCTACCAAAAGCCGAGCCACCTCTTCACCGATTGCCTTCCTCTTCTGTACGGCGGACCATCAAAGATGTTCTTTGAGTAGTTTCACTTTTGGGTCGACTCGCAAATGATGCTCAACCAGTCCCCTGGGAACACCTAGCATGTCCGAAGGTTTCCATGCAAAGATGTCCCAGTTCTCACGGAGGAACTGGGTGAGCGCTTCTTCCTATTTGGAGTCGAGTGTCATTGAAATGTGAGTCGGAGCAACATTGAGATCCGTCGGGTGAATGTGAATCGACTTTGTTTTGCCAGAGGACTGGAATGCTGAATCAGTGGCGGGCTTCTTGGCTTGCAACAAATCACTCGGATCTGCACTTTTATGGTATTCTTGCAATTCTACTACGGCCATCTGTGCATCGGTGATCTTTGAGCCCTTCTGGAAGCAATCTTCCGCCTTCTTCTGACTACCAGTGATAGTGATCACCCCTTTGGGACCAGGCATCTGCAATTTGAGGTACATGTAACATGGTCGAGCCATAAAACGTGCATAAGCTGGCCTGCCCAGAATAGCATGATAGGCACTCTGGAAATCCACAACTTCAAATGTCAACTTTTCTTTGCGGTAATTCTTGGAATCACCAAAAACCACGTCGAGAGCAATCTGTCCGAGTGATGCAGCCTTTTTGCCAGGAATGACCCCATGGAAACTGATATTACTTTCATCGAGTCTGGACATCGGAATGCCCATTCCTTTCAATGTCTCTGCATACAGTATATTCAGGCCACTGCCACCATCCATCAGAACCTTAGTCAGTCGGGTGCCTTCGAATACTGGGTCGACCACCAACGCTTGCCTCCCAGGGGTGGCTATGTGCGCTGGGTGATCGGACTGGTCGAATGTAATGGCAGTCTGGGACCACTTCAAATAACTGGGTGTCACCGGAGCGACCATGTTCACTTCTCTGTTGATGACTTTCAATCGACTTTTACTCTCAACGTCAGCGAAAATCATCAGAGTGGAATTCACGTGGGGATAACCATCATCATCCTCTTCCTCATCCTCAACCTTGTCAGCTTCTTTCTCCTTTTCCTTGGGCTGTTTCTCTCGGAATTGTTGGATTAGGAGTCGACACTTCCAAGTGGTATGCTTCGGGTAAATGAAATTACCCTCTTCATCTTTTTTGGTGTGGATGTGGCATGGCAAATCCAGCACATCATTTTCGTCTTGATCTTTTACTTTCTTGGGGTTCCAAGGCCCTTTGGGCTTCCCCTTGAACTTTCCTTGAGTCACGGCTAAGGCTTCACTAGGAGCGGCTGGCTCGGCTTTGCGCTTCTGTTTTCGACTGGAGTTTCCTCCTCCGGTTTCATCGGCGACTGTTTTGTGCTTGCCACTCCGGAGTCAGTCTTCTTCTTCACCGTTGGCATACTTGGTGGAAATTTCCATCATCCGAGTCAGAGTCATATCTCCTGTCCGACTGAATTTTAGATTCAACTCCCGATACTTGACGCCTTCTTTAAAGGCACAAATTGCCTGATGATCAGACACATTCTCCACCGTGTGGTGCAATGTGATCCATCTCTGGATATAATCCCTCAAAGTCTCATTCGCTTTCTGAACGCAACACTGTAATTCGGTCAACCCTGCCAGCCTTTTGCAAGTACATTCGAATGTTTTGACAAATACTCGGGCAAGATCTTCCCAAGTATAAATACTACTAGGTGCTAATTGATTCAGCCAAGCTCTAGCCAAGCCCTCCAACATGAGAGGAAGGTGTTTCATGGCCACTTCATCATTGCTGCCACCAATTTGGACAGCCACTCGGTAGTCTTCAAGCCAAGTGTCCGGCTTGGACTCACCAGTGAACTTACTGACTCCAGTCGCCAACCTGTAGTTGGGGGGAATCACTGCAGCCCTGATGGCTCTGCTGAAGCACTCCGGGCCAGAGACATGCACCCTGCTGCTGGTTGGTAGATCTCTGTCATGACCTTCTCGGTGAGCCCTGTTTCTGTCGACCAAGCCCTGAACAAGAATTGATCTCGCATCAAAGCCTGGTTCTCTAGGGTCGACTGGAATACCTCGCCTCACACTGTGAGGGCGCCTGTCATCATGTTGCCGAGGCACGTACGACCCACTCCTTGGGGGAGGCGTAGGCACTCGACGACGATCATCGCGATCGACTCAGTGATCATACTGCTCACGGTTTATGTACTGGTCTCGTCGATCTCCACGCCCCTCACGCCTCGGAGGCGATCTTGGGCTGTGAGCCGACTGAACTGTGTCTACAACCACGGATCTGCTATGGATCTTATTCCGCAACTGAGATACTGCTGTATTCTACTCTCCCGCCACACGAAGCAAGGCCCGGATCTGCACCAGACCTCGACCAGCTTCTGACTGGGAAGGTTGGATCGACTCCGCTATCTGGGTTGCAGCTGCGAGATTCTGGATCGGAGTTCGGTATACCTGAGTCGGAGGCGGAAAAAGTTGACTGGATTCGGGAGCACGCTGTCGAGCACGCTCGTCGAGTGCGCGCTGGAGATTCTCCAGTCGAGTGCGCTTAGCCAAGTTGGCCAGGCGCGCCTCCTCCAAGGCCTGGGCCTCGGGGGTTTCTCCAACGATAGGAGTGTGAAGCGCATCCATGTTCCGGCGGAGAAGTTCTTCTCTCCGCTGCGAAGAGAGGGGTTCGGGGCAGTACTCTTCATGAATACGCGACGGATCGCCGCCCCCATTGCCTCCGTCTTCACGGGTGAAGCCAGGAGGACTGTGTGGTCCATTGACCATCAAAACTTCCGCCGCTGGGTCGCTCCTGTCGCACTCGGATGCAGTCTCTACGGAGCCAGTTGACAGATCGAACAGGCCGTAGAGGGTTTCGTCGGGCTCGATTGCCGCGCCTTGAGGGGTGGCCGACTGGCGAGCCACCGCATGCTTCACCCACCGGTGAAGCCTCAATCGACCAGAACGTTTGCTCCGGCGGGCCGTAGGGAGGGGAAAAGCTACAGGAGCCGTCTAATACTGGGTCGACGATTGCCGTAAGAGGATGCCGCGGACGCAGACGTGAAAGTGCGTTGCTCCGTGGGCGGGGAGTGCGTCGACGTCGAGTGGAGCCTCCTGAAGCCAAGCGGAGTCGTCGGCGACAAACACGAGTGCGCCGAGACGGATCTCGTGGCCCTCAGCCAAACCTCTGCCTGAAAATATGATGAAGGGGATCGGAAAAATTGCAACCTCTCCAACAAGTCGCTAAGACACCGGCCCCACAGTGGGCGCCAACTGTCGTGGTTCTAGGTCTGACAGTAGAATGGGGGGTAGGAATGTAGAGGCAAGATCCTAGCTATGGAGGAGTTGTACACGCGAGTTTTACGAGTTCAGGCCCTTCTCGGAGGAAGTAACAACCCTACGTCTTGGAGCCCGGAGGCGGTCGACTAGATTATACACGTGTGAGTTACAGGGGGTGCGAACCCTTGTCCTTGAGGAGGGGGGTGGCTTGTATAGAGTTCGCCAGACCCCTCCCGCCCTCATTTACAAAGGGTTTAAGGTACATAAAGGTAGAGGCGTTACTGGTAATGCCTGCAATAAAAGTACATAAATGACCATTAAAGCTATGACTTAAATCTCAACCGTTGCAGAGTGAGTGGCTCTTAGTCTTCTGGGAGTCGAGTGGTTGTTCGTATGGTCGAGTGCCTTCAAGACTGTCGAGTGGAACATGGCTTTATGGTCGAGTGGACGATGATTTTTCTTCGACTGCTTTTGGTTCTTTAAGGGATGTCCTTGGGGAGGGTATCTTGATCAGATCCATGACCCTACCCTAGGTACATAGCTTCATCACCGGCCGCGGAAATCTTCACTCCGCCACCGCTGTAGCCGTCTTCCTCCGCCAAGTTAGGGCGTGGAAGATGTGCACTGACGAACTTCACATCTCCTCATTCCAGTTCGTCGTGTTCTTCATCCAGGGTAATTAAAAGTTACTTTTACTTCCCTCTTTGATTCAAATGATTTCTACAAAATCCTCAAAGGTGTTTTTCTTCAATTCTTCACACACTAAACACCTCACATGTCATCTGATCTTGACTCATTTCTCTAAGCTATAATATCTCTTCAAGATTCCTCAATTGTGCGGATTTCTGATCTGTACAACTCTGGAACCTATGACTAAGAACGCTTAGTGAAATTCTTCAAGACTCGTTTGGTCAAATACCTCAAACTTGTTCTTTTTGAAAAATCTTCTGAGAACGCATATGACCTCTCCAAATTCCTCACAACTATACTCTGTTCACAGGTACTCATGTCCGCTGCTGAATCACTAGGTTCTCATCAAGTTAACTCATTTGCAGCGTTCCTAGAAGAAAAGTTGCATACATCTTCAGAGAATTCCATTGTTCAAATTCCTCATCTGAAGAAAATGGCTGATGGTAAGAAGCCACAGAAAGGAGGAAAGAGGCCTGAGGTCAACACTGCCTTTGAAATCCCTGAGGACATCTATGCTGGGTACTGCACACCCCCTGAGGAAGATAAAAATCAGCGCAAGGTGCGCATTCAAAAGATTGAGAGGAGATGGGCAAGAGAGTGGAGGGAGTACATATATGTTACTCCAAAATACATGAAGAAATTCGCTCTAAATCCTCCATGCCCAAGACCTCCGTTGGCACCTGGCCAAGAAGCAGATCCCACCAGCCTCAAGCGTGGTGAGGATTATCCTGATGAATGGGCCAAGCGCCAGGCCAAGTTGGCCAAACAAGCAAAAGATGCCGTGAGGGAATTCAACGAAGACTCTACTGCCGCCGCTGCTGTCGAGGTCTCTGTAAATCCAAAGAAGGCCATGCCAAAGAAGCCTGCTCACAAGCCCAGTGCTTCACCAGCAATGCCCTCACGGCCGAGTTCCTCAGCTATGCCCTCATGGCCAGATTCCACAAAGCCCTCACGACAAATTCCTCACGCTGCTCCTGCTCCTACAAAATCTTCAGCTCCTCCGCCAAAGTCTTCGGCTGCTCCGACCAAATCCTCAACACCTGTGCATCTCGCCACGTGCCAAAGGACCACATGCATATCTATTGCCTCAAGAGCCTCTGCAAGTTCCTCAGCTGCTCCAAGTTCCTCGGCTGCTCCCACTCTTCTGAAGAAGAAGACCACTGCTGGACGAGGTCCCCGACCAAGTCCTCACAAGAAACAAGTTGCTTTCCAAGTGCCCTCTGATGATGATGAGGCTGATGATGAAGAACTAGCAGAAATCATCTGAGATGGGCAAGTCAGGGCCGCTAGAGCCAAGGGCACAAGTGTGCCTCTGCTTTTGGATCCAAAGTTGATCCTTGAGTACATTGACTTATGGCACAAGGACCCAAATACCCCCATGCCTGATTTCAAGCTGACACCTGGCCAAAGTCATATGTTGACTCATTTCATACAAGAAGAAAAATAGAAGTTTGAGAAGGCCAGGCAGATCAAGAAAGCGCAGTACAAAAAGGAGCGCTACCTGAAGAAAAATGTTGTCTCTATGACAACTGAAGAACTCGTCAATATACAGTCTGAGATCAAGAAACTCAGTGATGAATTTGACACATACCATGCTGATTGGCTGGGAGCCAAGGTTCGTTTTGTGAGACTTGCTGACAACTTCACCTCAAATGTTACAGCCCCAATGCAACAGGAAATTCCTCACGCTGAAGCATCTGCTCAGCCGACTGAAGAAAATGCCAGCACTGCTAATGACAATCAGGCTGCTGAAGAAAATGTGAGTTCCAGGGCTGATGACTGCATTCCAGCCGCTGAAGAAATTGCCAGGGCATCCACTGGTGGTGTGCCTGAAGAAAATGAAGAAGTCAGGGCAACTGCATTAGTTGCGCCTGAAGAAATTCAACCCAATTCCTCTGCTCCTGCGCCGACACCAACTCCGATCCTTCCATCTGCATCAGATGTGAAGAAAACTAAGGCTGCAGAGCATGCAACAGTGAAGAAAAGGAAGTCATCAGCTGCATCAGATTCTTCAGCTCAGAAGAAGATGAAGCCACTGACTAGCTCGTTTGCAAGTCCAATCGATGCTGTTCCTATCTCAACCATGCCATCAAAGGACCTTGTTCCTTTTGATGAAGAATATGTGATTCCAAGTGAATCTGCTGAAGAGAATCCCTCTGTTGCTTCGTCAGAGTAGATGGATGAAGAAATTGAAGTGGATACAATCCCTTCAACACCAGTTGTCTCCTCGCCTATGCCTCAGTTTACTGCTGAAGAGGTCGGCGTTGAAGAAATGGAAGATGAAGATGTGGACATTGGCTGTACCACACCAGTGCTAAGGGATGAATTTTGGGAAAGTCAGCACCCCAACTCTCCACTCTTCACACCATTGCAACAAATTCCTCAGTCCCCAGTAACTACTGTACACATGGGATCTGATGAACCACATGCCACACCGTCTGTCCATGAAGAAATTCCAGCCACTAGTGCTGATGAAAATGCAAATGAAGAATTGCCATCCCAGGCTGCCACTTAAGCAACACCTGAAATTCCTCAGCTTGTGGCACCTGAGATCGAGATCCCAGAGGTTGTGATGCAATTGACTGACACTCCTCACCCCAAGCCAAAGGATCCATTCTCAAAGAAGCAGAAATTCAAGGCTGATGATTTCTTCGGCGAGCACATGTTCTTCACTGACTACAATCCTTATGACTCTGCTCGTCTAAGGAGGAAGCGTTTCTGGACTGCAAGCTAGGCCAACTTCTATTCTTCACTGCTTTTCAACAAAGACAAAATCTTCTACCATGAGCATATTCCTCACGTGGACATGGAATCATTACCTTGCTTCTCTCCTGTGCTCAGTGTTATTCATGACGCATGCCTCCTCAACTTTTGCTCTGACATTGTTGATTGGAATGAAGAGCTTATTCTTCAGTTCTACGCTACATTGCATATCACAGGCGATCCTGAAGATATCAACACCTGGGTCTTGGACTGGATGACCGACAATACTCACTATAAGGCACCAGCCTCTGAATTGCTTCACGCCCTGCCCATCAGTCCACCCAGTGAAGGACCTCGCTGCCTGTATCATGAACCAGAACTCACAGCTCATTACATGCAAGTGTTAATGAAGCCTTTGAAGCCCGGTCAAGCCCCAAGGACCAATTTCCTCGTGAAGAATTTTCTCTATGTGCCGAGAACCATCTATCGCATTCTGAAGAGGACAATGAGTCCCATCAAAGGCCATGACTCATCTGATGAGGAAATAGTTGGGATCATGAAGAATCTGCTATTCAACATCATTCATAGCATTCCTATCAATTATCACGATTTCTTCATGAGGACTCTGGCAAATGCTGCACTTTCTCCATTTGAGCTGAAAACTTATGCACCTTGGATTATGAAATTCCTCAGGACAAGGTCTTCACTCAACTACAAGGCTGATTTTCAGAATCACCTTAGCTATCTGCCCCCGATTGAAGTCCTCAAGCAGGCTTTTACTTCAACTGATGAAAAGGGCAAGGCTCCTGCTGTCATTGATGAAGGCATTCGTCCATTGGATGGTCAGTTTCGCAAAGCTGCATCTTATTCCACCAATGATGACTCTGCCACACATGACTCTGCTGCCAATGCACCCAAGTCTACTCCTCAAGCCACCGCTCCTCGTGTGATGACTTACCGTGAGCTTCTGCTTAGTCTTCACCAGAAGGTGGATCGAAACCATAAATGGGTTAAGTGTCAGTTTGGTTTATTTCTTCACAACATGACTGCTACACACAATGCAGTGAAGAAAAACCATTACTACCTCCATGAAGTCTTCGGTCGCACCTGGGCTATTCTATCACATCTGTATGGTGAAGAAGATCTCAAGAAAATGGGTCTCAAGGAAGATTTTGACTGGTCTCCACCTCCACCGAAGAAATTCAAGAAGGCCAAGGTTCCTTCTTTGTTGTCCAGATCATACTCTTCATCACGCGATACCGACGAGTATGAAGACTTGGACGACACTACGGCAGGCCCTTCAATGACAAACGACCCCAACAACGCTGGCGCTCCTTCATCAACTTGATATTCTTCAGGGGCTTTAGTCCTCATTTTCGATCCTTTTGGTCATTCGATGACAAAGGGGGAGAATTTTGAGTTAGTCTTCAAGCAGGTCTATCTATATGGGCGTTTTTTGCTAAGTTACAACTCTCGTTCTTTTGAAACTTTATGGATCGAGTTGTAAACTTAAACCCGATGGTGCTCTGATACTCTTCATACGTTTCTCTGCATGCTTATTCCTAATATATGTTAATGCACGCATGCTGAATTACATCAGTCACCATATTTCATCATGCATTTCAAATTCTTCATTATGATATGTCAAATGCGTGTATGAATTACAAGATATAGGGGGTGATCTCCATGATTCTATTCTTCAAAGTGTGCAATGCTTCAAAAGCAAATTCCTCACGATGCACATCTTCAGGGGGAGTTCTTCTATATCTTGCAATCGAATTCCTCAATATCAGTATTTACACTTCATATGTTTATCCCTGTTGAAAACTTAACCTATATTGTCATCAATCACCAAAAAGGGGGAGATTGTAAGTGCATCTAGCGCCCCTTAGTGATTTTGGTATATTGAAGACTTATAGGTTAAGGGACTAATGTGTTTATGTGTGTACACAGGTCTATAAGTCTATGAGGAGTTTGATATTTAAAGAGAAAGTCGACCCCTAAAAATGAAGTTCTTCGACTGAAGACTTTGAATTTCTGAAGACTTTCTAAAGACTTTGAAAGTGAAGAAATTGGTGTGACCTTGATGACTTGGCATTCATTCGAGGAACATGAAGCGTGAAGACTTTTGTTTTCGTAGTTTCATTTTCTCTTTCTTGAGTCATAGGAAACACCGTACTGTTAAAGGGGGTCGAGGAAATACTAAGGAAAAATTTCCATGTGATGATCAACTCAAAACCCTATACCTACCAATCCCTTCGAGTGAAGCCATTGGAAATCTCGTACAGTTCAGTCATATTCTTCAGTGACAGAGACGAAGTTCTTCTGGTCTCTGAGGAATTTGTTCTGACTGAGGAGTTAGGAATTCGCCAGTGCGGATTGCCTACACAGTGAGGAACATGATAGCCCCGAGGAATTTGATACTCAAATTCCGACCGTTGATGTGCTATGCGCCAGCTGTCCCAAAATATCTACCCACCTAACGGTCATATCATTGAAGGGCATTTATGTCTTATCATGTCGGGCTGCTCCCTAGGCTATAAATAGCTGCCCCCTACAACCATTAGCTGGTTGGCTGCTCCAAGAGAAACTGACACTTGTCATTTGAGAGCATCCCATCCTCCGAGGACTTTGAGCGAAAATCATCAAGTGAGGAAAACCCAAACCAAAACACCTACAAACCCAAAGTGATTGAGCATCACTGAAGAGATTGATCCTTTGTGGATCCGACGCTTGTTACCTTTGAAGACTGTACTTCTTCCAGACGGTTAGGCGTCATGGTCTAGGGCATCCAAGACGAATTGTGGATCACCGAGTGACCAAGTTTGTCAAGGTTCGGAAGTCACCTGAAGACTTACCACGAGTGATTGGGCGAGGTCTGTGTGACCTTAGATCAAGGAGAATACGGTGAGGACTGTGTGTCCGGGACTGAGTGTCCTCAGGTTTAAATACCTAGCCGCTCCAACCAGATGTACAACTGAGACAACAGTGGAACTGGTCTACCAAATCATTGTCTTCACCAAGCTCACTGGTTCTATTTCCTCAACTCTTTCATTTCCTCATAACTGTGTTGAGTGCTTGTTCGTATCTGTGTTTGAAGACTTTGACTGAAGAATTTCTCAATTTCCTCAGTTCAATTTCTTCAGTCTGTTTGTCTTCATCCTGTGTTATCCTGTGTTTACGCTTTCTGTACTCTGTGTTTGTCTTCATTTCATCATGATGACTATGCTTTGTGTTCAGTTATGATTACTTTTGAGTACTTATTCCACTGCTAGTAGTTCTTCACTAAGGATTTTCCTCACTTGCAAATTCCTCAGTGAAGAATTCATAAAAATCGCCTATTCACCCCTCCTCTAGTCGATATAACGCACTTTCACGGCCTGTATTGGCCCGTGAATTTTTCGACTCAATGCTAGCCCAATCTAGGTTTTAGCCTGTTAAAAGCCCATTGTATTCTCTGGCCCAGCTGGCCAGAACTTTACTCGGCGTGTTAAAGGTGGGAAACAACCATAAGGTTTAGACCTGCTAATGGCCCAAGATGATTATAGGCCCACGTTTTGGCCCATATGAGTAACGGGCCACCCTGAAGACCGACAACACTGAGATCCACTGAACCTTCTGGCCTGAATTACAGCATACCGACCAAGAATAAACCTAGACTATACAACAAATAAATTACATCATATTACATCCCCTCGGCATCAAAGTTCGCCACTAGTGATAATAAAGGGCAACCAGACAGCGGATTACATAAACTGGGCAGGTCGCCACCAGTGGAAGTTAATAGGCGGACAAAATAATAGACATAACTGACATCACTTCAACACAGTTCAAGAAAGGTTAGCCCGGCCCAGCAGCTGTAGCGCAAGCAGCTTAGCAACCTGATGAGACTGCGCTTCTTTGGCGGTCATATCCACCAACTTGAGCTGCATAGCATCAATAAACGTCCTGTACTTACGGTTAATCTTGCATAGAGATTGGAGTTCCAGTCGTATTTGAGCGGAAGCATGTATTTCTGCTTGAATTTCAGACTGAAGAAGTCGAACAGATTCAGGCGGCGACTTCATCGAGCTTGTGTCACTGAGTAAGTTTGACACTACATCAATATGTGACTTCGTGGTTGTATCCCTACCCTCAATATGTTTTGCCTTCCCCTCTGGAATACGTGTTAGAGGGACAAACAATAGGTTCGTCTCACTATCATTGTGGCAGTTCTTCCTAGCAGAAGTGTTGTCACCCTGAAAGAGAAACAAGTAGGTAGATAACAGGTTTTGCACGTATAAGCATCAACGTTGTCAATTCATCTCATTTCTTTGTCAGAAATAAAGAGACACGGTTTAAAATAGCATTAACATAATAGGCATTGTTCATAGTTAATACGACAGGATATGGCATTGTGCAGGAGCGGCCAGGTTCACCAGACCACTGGATTACACATTAAGAGCACAAGCATAGATGTAGTTCTAAAAAATGTATATGCATGAATGGTGAGTGTACAGTAAATTTATACCATTTCAGATTGGTAAATAAAGAGACATGATTTAAATAAAATTAATATAATATGGCATTGTTCATAGTTGAGACATAGCAGGATATGACATTGTGCCATTGTTGGTAGTCTCACCACACCACTGGATTACAGATCAAGAACACAAGCATACACATAGTGCTAAAGAAGATAACTTGCTATGTTTAGTTTAATTTACATGGTACGAATAAGGAACTAGATTGTACAACTAAAGACTGAAATTGAGAACGACAAACTTATGTTTATGTACTTCTACTTTATAAACTTTTAACAAGCAATTTCATGTAGACAACAAAAATAAAACAGCATTTGCACTCATAGCTATCAAAATATAAACAACAAAGTTTGAAGGCTCGAAGAGAACAAACTTACATTAGTAGTGAAGACAGGCTCTATAAAGGCCTTGTCCATATTGATGGGGGGGCAATTCAAGAAGTTTACCTCACACTCTTCTTCAAGAGCATTGCCTTTATTCTACATTTTGTTAAAAGTAAATATAGATGTGAAAATATAGGAACAAATGGTGATTATTTAACTTAAGATGCAGAGTACAAAGGAACAACCAAATCCTCCTCCGTAGGTAACTCGACCGACGGATTATGTAGCACATCCAAAAAGACATTGGGCGGCACCGGTTTACATTGAGAGCCTAAGCGACTTAAAGCGTCCGCCGCTTCATTCTTTCACCGGTCTATATGGTCAACCTTGTAACGCCCTCGATTCAATCGTACACTAATCATACACGCAAATGTGTACGATCAAGATCAAGGACTCACAGGAAGATATCACAACACAATTCTAGACACAAATTAAAATAATACAAGCTTTATGTTACAAGCCAGGGGCCTCGAGGGCTCGAAGACATAAGCTCGAATACACAAGAGTCAGTGGAAGCAACAATATATGAATACAGACATAAGTTAGACAAGTTTTCCTTAAGAAGGCTAGCACAAAAGCAACATCGATCGAAAAGGCAAGGCCTCCTGCCTGGGAGCCTCCTAACTACTCCTGGCCGTCAGCGGCCTCCACGTGGTAGTAGGCACCCTCGAGGTAGAAGTAGTCATTAGTGGTGTCGTATGGCTCCTGGGATCCGTCATCTGGTCGCAACAATTGGGTATGGGGGAAAAGAGATAGCAAAGCAACCGTGAGTACTCATCCAAAGTACTCGCAAGACTTACATCAGATTTAAACTAAGTATGCATCTGTATCAAAGGAATGGGTTGTATCTGTGGACTAAACTGCAGAATGCCAGAAGGGAAGGGGAAAACCTAGCCTATCGAAGACTAGCATCTTCAAGCATCTAGAAGAGTACAGATCAACATAATGTAAAGTAGTAGTGTTATCAACCTCGGCCAGAGATCCTTTATAGGCTCCCAGCGAGAAAGCAATCCCAGAGCCATACTAACCAGCTATCATCACAATCCAATTCTCATCCCCATGTCTCATCTCAAGTATCCAGTTCTAGTTATATCAATCAGCATACAACTCCAAGTGTCCGTTACCGTAGGACAAGCTACCGATAGATGTTTTCTTCCCTACAGCGGTGCACCAACTTACCCACCACGCTCAATTAACTCCGGCCGGACACACTTTCCTAGGTCATGCCCGGCCTCAGTCAAACAATACCCCGCAACCCGACCTAGGCTTAATAGAGAGGCCAGCACGCCGGACTAAACCTATGCCCCCAGGGGTCATGCGCCATCTCCACGGGAACTCCTGCACGTTGAGTGGGCGGCCGGTGAGCATACCTAGCTACCTCCTTCAACAAGGTAGGTGCTTACCAGTCCAACCCGGCGCGCGCCGCTCAGTCACTGACGTCTATTAAGCTTCGGCTGATGTATACGATGCAGAACGCCCATACTGTGCCCACGTGATGGTTAGTACTATCAGGCCAGAGGCCCCTTGGATCAAATATCCAAATCATAGTGGATTAGGAACACAAGGTAATGAGCAGAGACTCACGATCGATGTCACCCTGTCACCCCATCTCGAGTACTTGCGGCAAGGGCTAAGAATTCCCGGCCACGCCTCGTAAGTATCTCGCGGGCACCTTCTAGGTCAACCCGACTCCACATCACTCGCTATTAAGCTCGCGCGGGTACCCCTCAGGGATGACCCGTCTTTAGTAACATGGCTCAATGTAAATTCATAGTAACAATAGTAACTGTGTGTCTAACACCAAGGGGAAAACCCGAGGAATCACCCCCGGTGAATCCCACTTGATGTTATCATCAAGGTGAACGTAAGAGGATCCACCCTCGAGGTTCACACTTGAGGCGTTGCACGACAGAGCGGTAACGGAAGTGGTTAAGGAGGAAATCACCCTTGATGACCTCGACCGTATAGCTACACTGCAGAGATCTCATCAGGGGTGATGTAAGAGGTTCCACCCTCGGCACTCGATGGTAACTCTGTAGAGTTGTACAACTACGGGGGGTGATGTGCGGTGTCGGGGCCTGGACGTCGATCATGTTGATCGAGTCATTGAACATAAAGCAAGGCAACTGGGACAAGGTGGGGGTCACTGATGGATCACTAACCAACCTATACTAAGCAGTTTAGGATAAGCAGGTAAGGTATGAAAGCAGGTAACAAAAACAGGCTATGCATCAGAGTAGGATCATACAGAAAGTAGTAGCAGTTCTAATGCAAGCATGAGAGGGAAACTAATGGGCGATATCGGAATGCTCAAGGGGGGTTTGCTTGCCTGGTTGCTCTGGCAAGGAGGGGTCGTCGGTGACGTAGTCGATCACAGTGGCATCATCAGTCTCGGGGTCTACCGGAGAGAAGAGGGGGAAGAAATAGTAAATATAGAGCAAACAATGCATCACAAGGCATATCATGATGACGGGCAGAGCTAGGGTTGCCCTAACGTAGTACCACACGTTGCAGACGGACTGGATAAACATCCGAGGATGAATTCCCGGCGTTAGGAGGATTTCGGACAGATGAAAGAGATAGGACGGTTCCTTGTTCAGCATGCTAGGGGCATGTGACAGGTGAAAGGACCGCGCATTTGGATTCGTTGGATTTTTCTGACCAACTTTCATATAGAAAACATTTTCATCGGGGTTAAGGTTTATTTTCTATGAATTTTCAAAGACTTAAACAATATTCTGGAATTAACAGATTTAACTTAAATGGAAAACAAGGTTATGACATCAGCCTGACGTCATCATGACGTCAGCAGTCAACAGATCAGTTGACTTGGTGAAACTTTCAATAGGGGCCCACTGTCATTGACCTAATTAATTAAGCAGGTTTAAATTAATTAAACTAGTTCTTTAGGCTAACTAAGCAAGGTTAATTAAGTTAGTTAATTAACTATTTGATTAATTAACTAATTAATTATTTTATATTTAACTTTTTAAAAAAAATACTATTATTATTTTTACCCTT